>NC_082640.1:143697216-144322216 GCF_028023285.1 Balaenoptera ricei | reverse complement strand
AGTTATCTCAGGGCTTTAAAACCTGAATTTCGTCTCATGCCTTCAAAAATCATAGGTTACCAAACAAAGGGCAGCAATGAATTAAGATAAGCAGTATTCACTGCTAAAACATGCTGAATCAAGACAATTAGTATGAAAGCAAGAATAATTGACTCAAGCAGTATTAAAAAATCAGACAGGAACTGACACAAAAAAATATGCATCAAATCAAATTATTGTCCATTGGGAGTCTTTTTCTCCATTTCCTCCACATATACACCATAAAATATTTTGACAAAAAGTGGAATCTGCTGGACCATCTGATGGTCATATCCAACAGGGGTGGGCCAACATCAGATTTGATTAACCTTCAACTTCCTGACTCCTGTCTAGCTACAAAAGAAACTTCGGCGCTGTGTGGAACAAAGCCACTGGCATCAGCGTCGGATTCGCAGTGGAAGACCCTGGAGTGTGAATCTATGGTACCTGTCAACACTCAACAGTCATCGTGATGGGGAGGCCAGCTAATGCGAGCCCAGCGGTGGATTGGTGCATGGGGCACTGCCCCTGTGGCTGCTTGAGAAGGTGTGCGGCTGCATGTGGGCAAGCAGTGGCGACACCCTCCAACTGGAAGGAAAAAATACGAAGCTAAAATACCAGAGGACCTCCTGACAGCACAACCTCTAACACCACAAAAATCACTGCGCCTCCGAAACTTACACAGAGTTCTGACAGTGGTGCGGGTGTGGTCCCAGTGAAAACGTCCGAATGTTACTGGAGCCCAGCCTGATCAACAAGGGCAATGCCAAGTGCACTCATGCACCAGTCTGTGTGAGAAGTTCAGAAACGGGAGCCAGAGCCCAGGGTGAATCCATTTCCACTATGGAAGTCTTCTCAGAGCACGGCTTCTCTTCTGCTGGGATGAAAGAGAAGATTTAAATTAAAAAAAAAAAAAAAATCATATAATGAAAAACATCACATTATTTCAAAATACTGAAATTTAAAACATTACTGTAATTATGCACTCTGAGTAAACTTGGAAAACTAAAGCACAGTTAAGCCACCGGCTAGAACCTGAGTGTGTTTTCATCTGAAATGGATATCTCATTACTGGTTAACAGTATTTAGTTAGGAGGAGATATGACCTCTAATTTGCCTTTAAAAGATTAATTTGGTGTTTAAATAAGTGTCTTTTATTTAATAATGTTTTCTTCAACCAATTCACTTATGTCAATAAACTCTCTGTTTAACCTTCTTAAAGGAAACATTTTTCTCTGCTCAGAGGCAATTAATGAGCTATCAAATAAATAGTTACAGGAAAATGAACTAAAATTAAGGGCTGCCCAGGACAGCAAATGTGCTTTAATCTACGAAGTGGGGACTGTATGCTACTGTCCACTACGCCATAGGAAGTGTATCTGTTCCGTCATCCTGCCGTCCGCCTCCTTTCTGTCGGAGTTCATGGCAGAAACAACTCACGCAGGAAAACCTGCTGACGTGGGAACATCCCATACACAGTCAGAGGCATTTTCTCTTGCCTGCTGTTTCTTTAAGTTTGGTGAAAAGAATTATAAATCTTCAATGTGGGGTTGAGTTGTCATTTTTAATGGGAAATTAAGGGAAAATGAAAATATATGCCATATTAATATAAAAAATTCATATCAATAATATCAATTTTTATTGAAGGATAGTTGATTTACAATGTTGGGTTAGTTTCTGGTATACAGCAAAATGATTCAGTTAAACATATATACATATTCTTTTTATATTCTTTTCTATTATGATTTATTACAGGATATTGAAGACAGCTCTCTGTGCTATACAGCAGGACCTTGCTGGTTATCTATTTTATATATAGTAGTTTGTATCTGCTAATCCCAAACTCCTATTTATCCCTACCCCCACCCCCTTCCCCCTTTGGTAACCCTAAGTTTGTTTTCTATGTCCGTGAGTCTATTACTGTTTCGTAAATAAGTTCATTTGTGTCATATTTTAGATTCTACATATAAATGATATCATATAGTATTTGTCCTTCTCTTTCTGAGTTACTTCACTTTGTATGATAATCTCTAGGTCTATCCATGTTGCTGAAAATGGCATTATTTCTTTTCTTTATGGCTGAGTAGTATTTCATTGTGTATATCTACCACATCTTCTTTATCCATTCATCTGTCGATGGCCATTTAGTTTGCTTCCATGTCTTGGCTATTGTAAATAGTGCTGCCATGAACATAGGGGTGCATGTATCTTTGTGAATTAGAGTTTTCTCTGGATATCTGCCCAGGAGTGGGATTGCTGGATCATATGGCAACTCTATTTTTAGTTTTTTAAGGAACCTCCAGACTGTTTTCCATAGTGGTTGCACCAATATTAATATCAACGTGTCAAATAGTATCTTTTGCAGTCTTGGGGACGTAAAAGTGTATCATGATAACTTAGTTTATCATTTTTCAGGTAACTTTTTTAAAATTTTATTTTGGCTGAGTTGGGTCTTCGTTGCTGCGTGCAGGCTTTCTCTAGTTGCGGCGAGCGGAGGCTACTCTTCCTTGAGGTGCCCGGACTTCTCATTGTGGTGGCTTCTTTTGTTGCGGAGCACAGCCTCGAGGCATGCGGGCTTCAGTAGTTGCAGCACATGGGCTCAGTAGCTGTGGCTCGCGGGCTCTAGAGCGCAGGCTCAGTAGTTGTAGTGCACAGGCTTAGTTGCTCCACGGTATGTGGGATCTTCCTGGACCAGGGCTCAAACCCATGTCCCCTGCCGTGGCAGGCGGATTCTCAACCACTGCACCACCAGGGAAGTCCCAGGTAACATTTTAAAATACAGTTTTTCTAGATAGTTATCTATGGGATTCAAATGCATTTTGCTTTTTGGGGTATTAATAGAGTTAAAAGCTGTCAAATTTTGTTTAGCTTTCTATAGTATGTGACAAGCAATTATTTACAAAACTTGACCAGTAGTAACAATCATCATTATTTTTATTTTATTTTATTTTTTAATACTTTTTTGGCCGCACTACACGGCATGTGGGATCTTAGTTCCCTGAAAAGGAATCAAACCTGAGGGAAGTCCCCCAACATTATTTTTAAATTCAGAGTTTTTTCTAATAGGAGTAAATGAGTCACCAAAATCTCTCCTTCTCAGAGGAGAAGCACACTGCGTATGGCAGAGACTGCTGGCCATCCCCTAATAATTATGCCCCTTTTTCCATAGTTATGGATTTTTGCCATAGAGCCCACAGCCAACAAAAAATACAGATGACATTTACAATCCTCCTCGTAACTGCTCGCTGCAGTCATAAGACTCAGTTCTGGCCAAGTTGAGGCGAGTGGAAGTGATGTGGGCAACGAACGTCTGGGTTATGTCCTTAAAGGGCACATCTCCCTTTTCCTCTTCCCCTCTTCAAATCAAAATTAGAAGAGCCTTCAACGGCTTCCTGGAATAGAGTTGGCATCTCAGCTCAACTTCTATGTGAGAGAGAAATAAGCTTCTGTCTTATTTAAAGTTCTGTGTTTTCAGCTAAACCTACATCCTAGCTAATACACTGACTAAAAATAGACATAAAATAAATTCAAACTTATGTACTGCCTGTGCCACATTAAACTATCCAGTAAGTCTCTCTCTCTCTCTCTCTCTCTCTCCCTCTCTCTCTCTCACTCTCTCTCTGTTTTAAATTACTATTTTTTTAAAAAAAAATTACTCTTCCCTAAAATACACTTTTGACTGAGAATCCTTCAAAACCTTTTGGATGGCTCCCCATCGCCTTCTGAATTAAGGACAATCCCTCACTAGACATTCAACACTCCACGCTTTTTCCAGCCTCCGCTACTCACATACATTCTGCACACATGTCCCTACCTTCTCTGATCATGCTAGAGAGTCGCACTTTGGGGGCCATGCCTGTCCTTCCTCTCTGCCAGTGCAAGTCTTATCCACCATGTTACCAAAGTGAGAAAGAGTTATATCAATTGAGGGCTTTGGCATCAAATGGACCCCATTGGAAGCCATGGGGTCCTCACACAACACCCTCTGACTTTCCCTCATAGCACTTCTCACATCTTGTTACTGCACATTTGGCTGCTGTCTGCCTCCCTACTAGACCACAAGCTCCACATGCACAGGGATGATGTCTAATTGTCTCATCATCTTATCTCCGGGAGTAACATCGTGCCTGGCAATTGACAGGTAATAAACATTTGTGGAGTAGATGGATAAACATCTCTGAATCTGTTTTCTCACCTATTAAATGAGGCTAATAATATCTAATTCACAGAGTCGTTGCTAGAAATAAATGAGAAAATAAAATGAGGTAATGTGGGTCAAAGGACTGTCCCATAGTACATACTCAGTAAATGAGAAGCAATATTGTGCAGCAATTCACAGCATGGACTTTGGAATTAAACCTACCTGGGTATGGCTTTAGCCAGGTATGTGTTGGATGACATTGGACAAGTTATTTATTTGTTCTAGTCTTCCATTTCTTCCTCTATAAAGCTGATAGGAAATTTTCCTGGTATTATTGTTGAATGTATTAAATTTGACCACCTATGTGCTTTACCACAACATGTGTTACCTAATAGGCATCCACAAATGGTATCTATTGCTACCCATCACTCATCTAATCATTCACTTATTTGTTCAACAGATTTTTTTTATTGACTGAATACTATATATCAGGCCCTGGGCTTTGTGCTGGGAATACAACAGGGAACAAAGCAGAGTGGTCCATGGGGCTCACCTCTTGAAATCTACATCTTGGTGAGGTTGACCATTAAATACATAAACATGCCAATACATATATAAGTATTGGTTGTGAGTAACTGCTAAGGAAGGAAAGGACAGGGTGCTTTGAGAAAGACCCTGGATTTACAGAAATAGGTACTCTTCATGAGCCAGCTCAAATGGCAGCAGCTCCATAAAACCTGCCTTATCCCTCCCCATCCTCTCCTTACATGGTCTTTCTCCTTCATTCAAACCATATATTATATTATTCTTTTATTGTGACATTTGTTTTGTTCTTTTACTTGTTTATTTTTACTCATAAGAATAGCTAATGATGACAGCTGTTATCAGGGATTCTTAAAAAGGTCTAATTTAAGCCTTTGTAATCTGGACTAAGAACTTCTCATGGGTAAAGTCTGTCTTACTCACCTTTATTGTACCTGTAGATCTAGCAGGGTTCCTGGCACAAATTAAGGGCTCCAGGAATATTTGTGGAATTGAAATAAATTGTACTATCTCCTTTGGCTTCCAAGTATGAAAGATTGACTCTAATTCAAATGACTCTCTCTAATCTTTATATGCTAGGCTATTTCTTTAGTTAGTGGATTGTGATCCATCAATTTCTTTAACATATTATAGATGGTAAATAAATCAAAAGTACATTACAATAATCAGAGTGTTAATCATGAAAAAGCTTTAACATCCCATGGCAAGAAGGATATTCTTGGAAGAATCCCAGACTGAAATCTCTTGACCGACATCTAAAGACATTCTGTTTTCTACAGCATTTGGAAATGCCTTCCCAATATAAAATTCTGCTGCTGTTTGTCCCATGATCTTGACAAAAAGAACAGTCATCATTACTTACAACAGAAAGCATCCTAATGGCTGTTTCTGGCAGCATAATCCCTTTACAGAAATGAAAACATTCACGTTATACCCAGGTTGAAAGGAAATAATACAGTAAAGAATATCAGTTCACATAACTGAAAAATCCAGAGATAGAGATGTTTTAGATGAGGCTTGATCCAATGCCTTAAGGATATCCAAAAGACCTGGGTTCTTTCCATCTTTCTGTGTCAGCTTCATCCTAAGGCTGGCTCCATTCCTAGTCCCAAGATAGCTGCTTACAGCTTTTGGGGCCATATGCCTTCTTTTTGTGTCAAAGAGAGCAATTTTGCTTCAGCATTCCCAGAAAACCCCCTATAAACACTGTGTGGTCTGCTCAGTTCACACATCGACCGTTGCTTCCATCACTTCAGTTAAGAGGATGGGATGGGATGATTGGCTTGGTCCATTCTACCCCTGACTGGGAGGCAGTGAGGTCAGGTTCCACAAAATCACATAGATCCCAAAAGGAAACTGGGGACTGCTGGGAAGGGGGAATGGATGTTGGCAAAACATTTAACACATGTTGACTATATAAGGTCTCAGTCAGCCTTGGTCTATGAAGCCTGCCTATTCAGGAGGATAGGGCCATTCATTCATATCAGAAAGAAGAAAAGGAAGAGGCATGGACTTCTCTCACTTCTGAAAAATGGCATCATATTCTGGGGGGAAAAAATGAGCTTTGCTTTTGTATTGGCTCTGTTCAGGGACAGTCCTATGGTTTAATAGAGTCAGCACTTTTACATAAAATTATTCCTATTCTAAATTTTTAAAATCATGATGGACAAGTGAAGGCCAAGTAACAATATATACTCTGTCTTAAGTTATTAAATTTTCTAGTAAAAAGGTTGACATTTTGCCTCATTTTCAAGGAAAAATAACTTGAGAGAACTTTAGACAGAAGCCATTCATTTGTCTCCATTTATTTTGATCAAGTGAAAGCCGCTAGAGAATCCATGGGATAGCGCCTGTTATCTTTTTCTCACTTTCTTTCCTCTTCCTCTATCTCTCCCCAACCCCGACCCATCTACCCACATCACCCCCCCTACACACTTCTTCTTTCTTCTCTGTGCTTTCTCTCCATCTCCTCTCCCTCTACCCCCTTTCATTTTTCCTTCCCTCCCTGGAATTCTCTTTACTCTCTGTCTTCTCTCTCTTTTCACTCATGTTTTTCTCTCATCTTCTCCCTTCAAATGGGTCCCAATAGGTGGGTTAATTTAGTAGGAGAAACCCAGTTCCCTTTTTCTTCACAATATCGTGGAAACAAGTGTGAAAGTGGTGGCAATGGTTTAGGGCTGTCTTGGGGAGAGCTACACCCACTTCTCTGTGGCCTCCAAACTGCATCAGAGGACAAAGTCTCAGCCATCTGGTAAGAAATATGCTGGTTTCACCAAAATGTTCTGCATCAGCCATTAAAGAAGAGAAACTCCAATATGTTTAATAGTGAGATCTATGGTATTCTCACACCACCCTTGAGAGATAAGAAGGCAGCTTAGTTTTCTCAGTCCCATTTCAGAGTTTTGAAGGACCACTAAGCACAGGCACGAAGAGTGTGATAGAGTGACCAGATTTTTAGGCTTAGGGTATTACTGTTTTTACTTCTGGCTGATTTTTTCCAACTCTGACATTCCTCTGAGTAGCATGAAATCGCTTTTCCAAATAACTTTATTCATTAACCATTATCATTATCAAGAAGGACAGCTCACAAGCAAGAAACAATAACATTAAAGAAAAATGTAGTAACTTTTGCTTATAAAATAAAAGCACTATACTTTGGGATCAGTCTAAGCCAAATATAGTTCTCAAATAAATAAGTTCATTGTATGTTTCTTTAGGGAATCTGATACCATAAAAAAAAAAAGGTTTTATTTACAGTTTTAAAATAGCTATTTGTAGTTATTAAAATACCTTTGGGAGATAACTCTGAGAAGATTAATATGAAAGTTCTTGTAAGATATATAGCACAAAAGTTTTGACCAACATTTTCTAAATAGAGACTCAATTACTAATGGTAAAAGAAAAAAAATCCATCCCTACAGAGGTTACTTAATACCTAGAGCTTGCTTACAAAAGAGGGAAAACTAATAAAGCTTTATGTTGCTTTTATATCTAATTTTATTAGTTGTTCTCATGATGACAGACAAATGTACTATTTTCTGATGGTGAAGGATTTGCGTATAACCCTCATTGAATTTCCTTCAAAGTTCTTTGTGATTCTGCATAGCCATTGTGGTTCATGGACATTTGTCCTAATGGAAGGATCAATACTGAAGTTCAGTCAACATTAAATAAACATGTATTGAACACCTGCTCACTTGACAACATACTCTATATGTGGCATCGGGCCCACATAGTTCCCATCCTTAAGAATCTCAGTCTCATGAGGAAACAGACGTTTATTTAAATAATTAAATTACATATTGTAAGTATGTACAGTGCACAATGGGAATGTAAGAAGGGAATTAAGGTTCTGTGATGGAGTCTGGAAGACTTCACTGAGGAGATAGCTTTTGAGATGGAACTTGAAGAATGAGTAAGACCAAAAAGAAGTAAAGAAGGTAGTTGTTCCAGTGGAGAGAATATCACATGCCAAGACATGGTACATATGGTACAGATATGGTACAATTTAGCCTGCTTAAGAAAACACAAGTAGTTTATTATTGCTGGAACATAAAATATGACAGTAGTGTAGAAGACAAGGTATGATTAGGAATCTGTAGACAAATCACAAAATTCGTTTTATGCCATGCTAAAAGATGTCTTAAGAATGTAGTTTTTATTCCATAGACCATAGAGGTTGATTGAAGAATTTCAAGTGACATGATCATCTTTTTATATTGAAAATGTATAGTTTAAATTGGGAGGGGACACACCTCGAAGCAGAAAAAAAACAGTCATCAAGTACTGCAATAGTCCGGGCAATGGCTGCTGGAAATCTGAACAATAACAGAGGTATGGAGGTTGGAAAAGAGCAGAAAGAGAAAAGATACATTTAGGAAATTGAATCAGTAGTAGCTATTGATTGATTAGATGTGAGCAGAAGGGAAAGAGAAAATCCTTAAATAAGAATTTTTAAATAACTCTCAGGATTTTTGCTTGAGCATGGGGTCAATAGACATTGGCGCCACTCGTTATAATAAGGAAAAAGGGAAAAGCAGCAAGTTTGGGGAGGTAGTTGGTAATTTGGGGACATTGTCAGCTTGAGATCCTTTTGAGGTATCCAAGTGGTGATATCTGGTTGGCTAGCCTCTGCTTTCTAGACTCAAAAAAAGTCTGAACTAAAGATATCACTGAGGCTACAAGTGTGATGACAGAGGAAGTATATACAGTAAGAAGAGAAGGGGATGGAGCATAGACTCTGGGAGTGCTCCACCAGTGAAAGGTCAGAAAGAGGAACAAGACCCTACAAACAAGCCAGAAGAAACTTGCTCAGATGAGTAGGAAGAAAACCAATAAAGAATGCAGTCATGGAAAACCAGGGAGGAGAAATATTTTATTTACATTTTTGTATTGTTTCACATTTTTAAGCAAGCATATCACATATTTCTTTGGCATATGGTATATTAGATAAAAATTTAGATTTAAAAAAAAAATGAGGGGACTTCCCTGGTGGTGCAGTTGTTAAGTATTTGCCTGTCAATTCAGGGGACATGGGTTCGATCCCTGGTCCGGGAAGATCCCACATGCTGTGGAGTAACTAAGCCCATGAGCCACAACTACTGAGCCTATGTGCTGCAACTACTGAAGCCCGCATGCCTCGAGGCTGTGCTCTGCAACAAGAGAAGCCACCACAGTGAGAAGCCCGGGCACTGCAAGGAAGAGTAGCCTCCGCTCGCCGCAACTAGAGAAAGCCCGCGCACAACAACAAAGACCCAACCCATCAAAATTACAAATACATTTACCCTTTGACTTAGTGATCTCAATTTTGGAAATGTATCCTAAAGATATGCCTGCATGTAGAAGTGGCATATATTTAAGGTGATCTATTGCATCATTGTTTATAATAGCTGAATGTTGGAAACAACCCACATATTCATCTCTCTCTTTCTCTAGACAGAGTGCACCTTATTGCACTTTGCTTTGTTGCTCTTTGCAGATACAACGCTGTTTACAGATTGAAGGTTTGTGGCTACCCTGCATCGAGCAAGTCTATTGATGCCATTTTCTCCAACACCATTTGCTCGTTTCGTGTCTCTGTGTCACATTTTGGTAACTTGCAATATTTCAAACTTTTTCATTATTATTATATTTGTTAGGGTGATCTGTGGTCAGTGATTCTTGATGTTACTATTGTAATTGTTTGGTGGTGCCACGAACCACAGCCATATAAGACAATGAACTTAATCAATAAAAATTGTGTGTGTTCTGACTGCTCCACTTACCGGTGCTCCCCCCCTCTCTCTCCCTCTGCTCGAACCTCCCTATTCCCTGAGACACAACAATATTGAAATTAGGCCAACTAATAACCCTATAATGGCTTCTAACTATTCAAGTTAAAGAAAGTGTCAAACATCCCTCACTTTAAATCAAAAGCTAAAAATGATTAAGTTTAGTGAGGAGGCCATGTTGAAAGCCAAGATGGGCCAAACAGGCCTCTTGCACCAAACAGACAAGTTGTGAATGCAAAAGAAAAGTTCTTGGAGAAAGTCTAAAGTGCTACTCCAGTGAACACATGAATGATAAGAAAGTGAAACAGACTTATTGCTGATTGGAAGAAAGTTTGAGTGATCTGAGTAGATCAAGAAGAAGCCACAACATTCTTTTAAGACAAAGCCAAATCCAGAGCAAGGCCCTAACTCTCTTCAGTTCTATGAAGGCTGAGAGAGGTGAAGAAGTTGCAGAAGAAAAGTTTGAAACTAAAGATGTTGGTTCATGAGGTTTAAGGAAAGAAGCCGTCTCCATAACATAGAAGCGCAAGGGAAGCAGCAAGTCTCATGTAGAAGCTGCAGCAAGTTATCCAGAAGATCTAGCTGAGATCATTCATAAATGATACTACACATTAGATTTTCAATGTAGACAAAACAGACTTCTATTGAAAGAAGATGCCATCTAGAGCTTTCAGAGCTAGAGAGGATAAGTCAATGCCCGGCTTCAGAGCTTCAAAGGACAGTCTAACTCTCGTGTTAGGGGCTAATGCAGCTGGTGCATTAAGTTGAAGCCAATGCTCATTTACCATTCCAAAAATCCTAGGGCCCCTAAGAATTATGCTAAATCTACCCTGCCTGTGCTCTATAAATGGAACAACAGAGCCTGGATGGCAGTATATCTGTTTACAACATGGCTTACTGAATATTTTAAGCCCACTGTTGTGAAATACTGCTCAGGAAAAAAAAAAAGAAAAAGTACTTTCAAAATATTACTGCTCATTGACAATGCACCTGGTCACCCAAGAGCTCTGGTGGAGATGTACAATCAGATTCATGTTGTTTTCATGCCTGCTAACACAACATCCTTTCTGCAGCCCATGGATCAAGGAGTAATTTTGACTTTCAAGTCTTATTATTTAAGAAATACCTTTTGTAAGTCTTCTAAGTCTATAGCTGCTTTATGAATGTTCTTAATGATTTCTCTGAGGGATCTGAACAATGTAAATGGAAAACCTTCTGGAAAGGATACACCGCTCTAGATGCCATTAAGAACATTCGTGATTCATGGGAAGATGTTAAAATACCAACATTAATAGGGGTTTGGAAGAAGTTGATTCCAACATTCATAGATGACTTTGAGGGACTCAAGACTTCAGTGGAGGAAGTAACTGCAGATGTGGGGGAAAGAGCAAGAGAACTAGAAATAGAAGTGGAGCCTGAAGATGTGACGGAATTGCCGCAATCTCATGATAAACTTGAAGAAATGAGTAGTTGATTCCTACAGATGAATAAAGAAAGTGGCTTCTTGAGATGGAATCTACTCCCGGTGAAGATGCTGTGAAGGTTGCTGAAATGACAACAAAGGGTTCAGAATATTACATAAACTTAGTTGACAAAGCAGGGGCAGGGTTTGACTCCAATTTTGAAAGAACTTTTACTATGGGTAAAATGCTATCAAACAGCACGGCCTGCTACAGAGAAATCGTTCGTGAAAGGAAGAGTCAGTTGATGTGGCGAACTTCATCGCTGTCTTATTTTAAGAAAAAGCACAGCCACCCCGGTCTTCAGCAGCCACCACCCTGATCAGTCAGAAGCCATCACATCCGGGCAAGATCCTCCACCAGCAAAAACATTAGGACTTGCTGAAGGCTCATATGATGGTTAGCATTTTTTAACAATAAAGCATTTTCAAATTAAGGTATGAACATTGTTTTTTTAGACATATTGATATTGCACAATTAAGACTGAAGTATAATATAAACATAACTTTTACATGCACTGGAAAACAAACAAACTTGTGTGATTCATTTTATTTCGATATTTGCTAGATTATGGTGGTCTGGAACCGAACTCAAAATATCTCTAATGTATGCCTGTACAAGGATGTCTCACACATCGTTTGTACTCAGAAGCATGAAAATTAGAAACAGTAAGGGAGTGAACACATAAAATGTGATATGTGGGATATTCATGCCGTTGACCACTACCATAGCAGTTAAAAATGAACTATCTTTTTTTTTTTTTTTAATGCAGATTGCCTTTATTCATATTGATTTGTTAGATTTCTGTGTATATTCTGAAATCTTTTCACTGGTAAGTATTACAAATATCTCCCAATTTTGGGTTTGTCTTTACATATTTGTTATTCTATTTATCATGACTTTTAATAAACAGAGGTTCTTCTATTTATCAAATATCCCTTTTATGGTTTACACTCTTTGTTTAATCCTTTAAAAAGAGACTATCCCAACCACATGATCCTAAAAATGTTCTCTATACTTTCTTCTAAAAGTTTATTTTTCTTTTACGTTTATATTTTTGTTTCATGCAGAATTGATTTTTTTTTAACATCTTTATTGGAGTATAATTGCTCTACAATGGTGTGTTAGTTTCTGATTTATAACAAAGTGAATCAGATATACATATACATACATCCCCATATCTCTTCCCTCTTGCATCTCCCTCCCTCCCACCCTCCCTATCCCACCCCTCTAGGTGGTCACAAAGCACCGAGCTGATCTCCCTGTGCTATGCGGCTGCTTCCCACTAGGTATCTATTTTACGTTTGGTAGTGTATATATGTAAGCTGTGACAAAGTGAGAGAGTGGCATGGACAAAATGAACTGTCTTAATTCACTTAAGAAATATCTATTGAGTGCCTACTCTATGTCAAATACTGTTCTAGGTTCTGGGGATTCAGTGATGAGCAAGCCAGAAACCCTGCCCTTGGGGAGCTCACAGCTACATCTGCATATACCAGTGCAGATAAGGTACAGAAACATCCTGTAGAGAGAAAACGTAGGCTGCGAAATATGTAAATCCTTCAATTATCCACTAGCAATCCTACGTCTTATTTATGTATATACATATGTAAATGTATACTTTAATGACCTTAAAGAACACATGCAAAAATCATAATAGTGTTGCTTCTGGGAAGGGAAAGGTGATCAGACTGAGGATGTGGGTCAAAGGGAACTTCAACTTTATGTGTAATTTTTCTTTTTATTAGAATATCATAACATTAATAATGGTGATTTCTGGGTATTGGAAAAACTCATATTTGTTATATTTATTTCTGTACTTTAATTTTTAATTTCTCAAAACTAAAGAACCTATGACAAGGGAATTTCGGGTTTTGAGGAACAGAAGGTACAATCTATAGAGAAAAGTCCTTAGAGGAGTTGGGTTCAATCTAGAAATAAGAGGAGTGACTCTTCCTCTGAGACAGAAGAGCAGAAGCAGCAATGGATGAAGAAAAATAGAAAAGATTGAGGAAAGAAATAGTAAGTTGCAGGAGATTTACAGATGGCCTTGAACTTCTCAGTAAGGCAGGAGGCAAGAGCATCTTCTGGTATCAAGGGGAAGGGAAGATCAAACAGGGAGTTTCAAAAATATGAAAAAGTTTTTAAACAACCAGTGTAGGAAATTCACTACTGAATCTCCAAGAGATTAATAAAAGGAGTACAGGGCTTCCCTGGTGGCGCAGTGGTTGAGAATCTGCCTGCCAATGCAGGGGACACGGGTTCGAGCCCTGGTCTGGGAAGAGCCCACATGCCGTGGAGCAACTAGGCCCGTGAGCCACAACTACTGAGCCTGCGCGTCTGGAGCCTGTGCTCCGCAACAAGAGAGGCCACGATAGTGAGAGGCCCGTGCACCGCGATGAAGAGTGGCCCCCGCTTGCCGCAACTGGAGAAACCCTCGCACAGCAACGAAGACCCAACACAGCCATAAAATAAATAGATAGATAGATAGGTAAATAAATAAAATATACATATTTTTAAAAAAGGTGTTAAAAAAAATTAAGAAAATAAAAGGAGTACAGAGCAGCAATGAGAACCAGGTGAGGCTCAATAGCATGAATTTTCAGTGAACTGAATCAGAATGGTTTCATGTTTTTCTCTAGAAAAAAACTGGCAGCCTAGGAAAAAAGAAAGAAATTAACTGATAGTGCTGAATACAATTTAAGGAATGATTGTGTGAATACTTGGTGAAAACCTAAGGAGGGAATGAAGTATACTAGAATGATAATTAAAGCATCCTTTAAAGCTCTCAACTTGGAGCTCAGACTGGACAGAGAAAAAAACGGATCTGGGAAAAGCTTTGGCTTTCTCAGATTTGGGTTTGGTAAGGGCAGGGCACACGTGCCAACTATTCTGTCCCTGAGCCATTGGCAGATCACTAATTGATCCTGGCATCCTTTCTTACCAAACCTAGACATGAGCCCAGAACACTCCTCAATTCAGTATTCCAGGGATGCAGTCCCAATTGCTTAGAGAGGACACACATTGTGAAACCAGTATGCTGGACATGCCTGCACCAGACAGCAAGCTTCCTCCAGGCGGTAAGCATGTCCTCTTTGAATCTCCAAAGGTTACACCTGACACATAATAAGCTCTTACTCAATAAGTAATTGTGGGGAATTCCCTGGAGGTCCAGTGGTTAGAACTTGGCGCTTTCACTTCCCAGGGCCCAGTTCAATCTCTGGTCGGTGAACAAAGATCCTACAAGCTGCGTGGCATGGCCAAATTTAAAAAATAAAATAAAATGAATGTATCTTTAAAAAAAAAAAAAGTAATTGTGGAAAGAAGGAATGAAGGGAGAAAAGGAGAGAGAGAATGGAGTCCCTGATGAAAAACAAAGAACAGGTTCAGGAGAAATGAAAGAAAAGAGAAAGTAAAAGAAGGTCAGATTGGGGTCAGAATAGGGAGCTCAAAACTGGTGACCTTGGGACTTCCCTGGCAGTCATTAAGGTGGAACTGTTTCAAGTAGTGAAAAAAAGTTAAAGGTCTGCCTCTTGTAATGAATGAAAAAAAAAAAAAAAAATGAGAGAGTTGTTATACCCTTACTGTAAATTTTCTTCTGTGGATTCTTATTCTTCTCCTGCAGAGTTTCTCTTACAAGGTAGTTTATAAAAGGTGACATACTTAAATAAACTTTTGCCATCTAAACATTTAGAAATGAAGAGTTCAGTAATATTTTGTTTTGTTTACATACTATGCATTTTTATGAGGAAAAAATACTTTTTGTCACATTGCTATAGAACCATAGAATTTTCAATTGACAAAAGTATGTGATTTTTGTACTGATGTTTTCCATAAAAATCACAGAAAACTTTAGCTGGAATCTAGTACAATATGGAATACAGGGGAAATATACGTCATTCTTCTGATCCTTAATTTAAAGAGAAAATTCAGGATACGTGGTTGCCTGAATTTTTTAACCATTAAAAATTCAGTAATGAATTATGGATGCAAATGTTTTTAGCAATGCTGTCTTAACATTTACCTGAAAATAAAATTAACTGCTTCTCTCTCCAGGTCATGAATAAAATTAGTCTAATGTGGTTGTCCCCTAACTGGGTCTTTTATGGAAATATTGGGTGTTTTCCTTTGATTTTTTGTCCAAACTGCCTATGCTGAACTCTCATGGGGCAAAACTCGCCAATCCTTCTTATCAACCCCCTCACCTGTGGTGGGACCATAGCTTTGTTTCTAGATATCAACTCAACAAGACTTGAGTGTGGAGGTAAATCTTTAGGTATGTGAAAAGTATTTAAAATAAAAGTACCTTCATGGTATGTACGTACAATGGAATATTATTGAACCTTAAAAAGGAAGGAAATTCTGACACATGCAACAACATGGATGAACCTTGAAGACATTAGGCTAAGTGAAATAAACTAGACACAAAAGGCCATATAATGTATGATTCCACTTATACGAGATACTTAGAGTGGTCAAATTCATAGTGACAGAAGGAGGAAGGGTAGTTAACAGGGGCTGCGGAGAGGGGGATGGGGAGTAATTGTTTAATAAACACAATTTCAGTTTGGGAAGATGAAAAAGTTCTGAAGCTGGATTGTGGTGATTCACAGCAATGTGAAAGTATTAACGCCACTGAATTATACAGCTAAAAATGGTTAAAATGTCAAGTTTTATGTTATATATGTTGTACCACAACAAAAATAAAATAAATTTTAACTATATTTTCAAAAGCAAAGGAAACTGTGGCTGATTTTGATTCACTGTAATATAGATTAACTAGAAGATTTTTTTCCCCGTGGAAACATTGTAAGCATCAAAATAAATACTTTTATTTTAAATGGTCATTATCATCTTGGCCAAAAATTCATTCTATAAAAAGAAAACTGGGGCTTCCCTGGTGGCGCAGTGGTTAAGAACCTTCCTGCCAATGCAGGGCAAACGGGTTCGAGCCCTGGTCTGGGAGGATCCCACATGCCGCGGAGCAACTGGGCCCGTGAGCCACAACTACTGAGCCTGCGCGTCTGGAGCCTGTGCTCCGCAACGAGAGAGGCCGCGACAGTGAGGGGCCCGCGCACCGCGATGAAGAGTGGCCCCCGCTCGCCGCAACTAGAGAAAGCCCTCGCACAGAAACGAAGACCCAACACAGCCAAAACCAAATATAAATAAATAAATAAATTTATAAAAAAAAAAAAAAAAAAAGAAAACTGGACAAGACATTTAACAAGGAAATGTCCTTTGAGTGTGAGATGAAAAGGAAAAATGAAGACATATACTCCACACCTTCAACAATGTTTCCCTCTGTGGCCTGGGAAGCCTTGCATGAATTAGACTGAAATTAGATTGGAACTATATTATCTTTGGTTCGAGAAGACTTTTTTTTTAATTAATAACTTAAAATGTTCATTTTGGCCATTGGGAAAAATCAAAAGTAGAAACACTGAAAAGGAGAATTTTTTTTTTTTTTAATAGGGAGCCTTTTCTTTTATCAAATTTTTTTTATTTATTTTATTTATGGCTGTGTTGGGTCTTCGTTTCTGTGCGAGGGCTTTCTCTAGTTGCGGCAAGCGGGGGCCACTCTTCATCGCGGTGCGCGGGCCTCTCACTGTCGCGGCCTCTCTTGTTGCGGAGCACAGGCTCCAGACGCGCAGGCTCAGTAGTTGTGGCTCACGGGCCCAGTTGCTCCGTGGCATGTGGGACCTTCCCAGACCAGGACTCGAACCCGTGTGCCCTGCATTGGCAGGCAGATTCTCAACCACTGCGCCACCAGGGAAGCCCAGAAAAGGAGAATTTTTAATGTGAAGATGGTTAAAATGTGTCAGTATCACATATTTAGGCAAGGATAGAAAAGTAAATTACATGTATGTGTTTGTCTTCCCAAACTGTTTTCTTGGCCTAAAATTACTTCAACATGTAAAAAGATTCCCAGTAATGTCAATGACTACATAGGAAATTGATAGCTGCTCAACCTCCCACTCTCCTTGCCACCCCACAAGAAAATAAAATAAAATCTGAGCCCCTGGCTGCACAGTGCCCTCAGCTGCTTTGTTACCCTGGGAAATGCAGAGGGTCGGTGGAAATTATCCTATAATGAACAATCCATCTGGCTGCACCTAAAAATGGAATAAAAATGCCACCCTTGACTTTTCCATGGTAGTAAATTAAAGCCTAATGTATAGTTCTAATTGCTAACATTTTCTCTCTAATGGTTCAGTTTGGCTAGGATTTCCGACAATCCCCTTGTTCCCCTAAAGCAAACACCAGAGAATGTTCTAACCCCACTGGTGGCATTTATTAATAACCCCCTTGACAGATGAAAAAAAATCATTATTCTATATTAGACAGGAAAGGATTTTCTCAGCAAAAGCTAATTGATTAAAAAAAATTCAGACTCTATAGAGGAATTAACTTCAGAGAGGGGGAAAAATACAACAGCGTCAAATAAAAACAGATTCTTGTATAGCATGATGTTGCCTGGGCACTGTTTGGGGTACCAGCTAAGGGGAAAAAAGAAACCTGATAAATGTATGAAAAAATATCCATGCCTCCTTATATACTGGGATGAAGAGATGAGAGGAAGAGGGCTCTCTTGTGAAGAATTCTTACTTTGTGCCTCCATGAAAGAGATAAGATATGATAAGTTGGTTTCTGTGGATGGCAAATACAAACACATACAAAAAAAAATTGTTGGAAATGTTTCCACATTCTTCTATTTAATCTCTTTCATTCTTATTTTTAAAAGACGTTATTCTTTTTAAACTAATGTACAAATACATGCTAAATACAAATCAGTATTAATCTATAGGTCTAGTTCTCATCAAACAGTATACAGCTTTCTGAGTGACAATTAATAATTTAGAAATACTAAACAAAAATAAGATTTGTGATATACCGAGAGGAGGCATGGTAGAAAAAAGGAATATGCTGAAATAAATATTTTTGTAAGCTACACTCCAAAGTATGCCAGTAGTAAATAGAAATACAACTTTATAAAGCAAAGCAGTGGTGGACCCATGCAGGTGGGTTCGGGGCGTCAGGGAAGCAGTGGAAGCAGTGGCTTCTGGTACAAACACTAAAGCAGTGTCTACAGAGAGTGGAAACCCATATGAAAACCAACTAAAATCCAATCTATCTTTTAGTATCATCATGCACTGACCATTCTAAACAATGTCAGGAATAAAATACTTTTCTCTGCAAAAATACTGTTTGTCTAAATTCTAAACAATTTCTGTGGTTACCGTTAAATTTTGATAATGTAAGTGTACACTTCAAGTTAGCACATTTTTATTACTTAGGGTTTATAAACATTGTATTCTACATAAAAGTTAATTTGGAAAACTGCCAGATGCACTGTCCTGGACCCCCATGAATTCAGCTACACACATTCATTACTACAACAAATATGTAGATATGATATTTCCCCTTATGTCAAAAATGCATTAATGTATTTTAAAACTATTAATCTTATTTTTACTTTTGTACTGTAATCTCTATTTTATTTATAATTATTTTTCTTTTACTTGCAAACTATAAATACAAAGTGCAATAAAAGAAAATATTCAGTGTCTGTATTTCGTTTCTGGACATTATTTTTTTTAAAGATTTATTTACTTTTAATTTTGGCGCACCAGGTCTTAGTTGCAGTACACGGGATCTTCGTTGTGGCACGTGGACTCTTAGTTGCAGCATGCATGCGGGATCTAGTTCCCTGACCAAGGATCAAACCTAGGCTCCCTGCACCGGGACAGCAGAGTCTTACCCACTGGACCACCAGGGAAGTCCCTGAACATTATTATTATATTTCATTTCATGATTTTTACAGAAAATAATTTGGTTGTATAAAACACGGGAAATGTTAAAAAGAAAAAAAAAAAGGACCTGCTTCGGTTATTGAATACACTATGTTCTCTACTAAAGCAAAGAAAATAAATTATATTATCCGAATGACTGGAGGATAAGGTCTTCAGCTTAATCAAATAATCTAGCGAGGGCTTCCCTGGTGGCGCGGTGGTTGGGAGTTTGCCTGCTAACGCAGGGCACACGGGTTCGAGCCCTGGTCTGGGAGGATCCCACATGCCACGGAGCGGCTAGGCCCGTGCGCCACGACTACTGAGCCTGCGTGTCTGGAGCCCGTGCGCCGCAACAAGAGAGGCCACAATAGTGAAAGGCCTGCGCACCGCGATGAAGAGTGGCCTCCGCTTGCCGCAACTAGAGAAAGCCCTCGCACAGAACCGAAGACCCAACATAGCAATCAATCAATCAATCAATCAATCTTTAAAAAAAAAATAATAATAATCTAGCGAAACGGTTTTCTAATAGATGGTCAATTATTATAAAGTGATGATTAAAAGCAAAAATCAAATAAAATTAGATTGTGTGCAAATGAATCTTTCTTTGATAATTAAAAAGGTCTTTCACTGACTCAAAATTATCATTGTTGTATAAGTATGCAGAAATGCTCATTAGTGGAAGCATTAGGTAATGCAGTGATAGGTAATAGAACATTCAAAAGTTAAAATGAAGGCTTATGTTGAATGCTGTTTAATTCACACCCCCATTTCTCAAAGAATGTAAAAGTCATCTGCAATTTACTGTTTTGAATCTCAAATAAAATTTCTATAGGCCTGAAATATAATTTTTTTTGCTTTTGTCCGAGCCTCACAGCGTGTAGGATCTTAGTTCCCCAACCAGGGATTGAACCCCGGGCCCTGAGAGAGTGGAGTCCTAACCACTGAACAACCAGGGAATTCCCCTGAAATATAATTTTAAAGTGTACTTTTATTGTGAAAAAAGAGTTGTCACATTTATCATTATTCACACTGAGATTTATATGTTTCAATGAGCTAAATAATATTTTAGGACTTTTGTAATCAAAAGACTTGGTTCCTCCAAATCAGCTGATTAGATTAGTTCTTTGTTACTCAACTCTTTGTTGATCCATGCCATGGTGAAGATTCCTGAAACACTCATGGGCAAGTCTATGAGGCAAAATAATAGCAACATGAAGTTCCAGACTATTTGATGGAAAGATATCAGTGCTCTGCCACTCAGATCTCTTTGAATTTACCTTTCAGTTGTTGCTGAAAACCAATTACTGTAAGTTAAGGGTGGGTTGTGGACCTTGGTCAGGTTTTCATGTGAAGGGCTTCTATTTTCTACTCCAACAGCCTGAGGCACAAATAGGCACCTACAGATTCATTTGGGCATCAATGGAATGGCAGAAAGCTCAATATTCATGCTGAAGCTCCATTAGTTACACAAATCTGACATCCTGTCAACACATTGACCCAAATTTGTATATGCAAAGGTTTGCCTTGGCAACCTCAGCAGCTATCTAAGGGGATCTCCTCTGAAAGGAAGCCTACCCTTTGGGGGAGGAGACGCTTCCTTAAAGCCTAGTTTTTATCAGTTTCCCACTTAAAGGGACACTCTGCATTTCATCAAGAAGTAAAAATGTGAATGAACAGTAACTCTTAAGTTTCCATAAATTATAAAAATTTACATGGTTTTTACTGCAACTTGTGCTGGCTGTGAAGAAAACAACAGCTTAAGACAAAATTAAAATAATCATTCAGCAATTAATAACTGAGTAACAACTATGGCAGTCCCCAAACTAAGCACTGTGGCTCTAGGAAAAAGCACATGGTAGGTACCCAAGAAGACAGGTTCCTGTGAATAAACATATATACCTAGCTGGTGAGATTACATGAATGTATGCATACAAAACGAAACTATCGTGAAAAGTCTATGTGTGACAAGTTCCAAGTGAGTGGTATAGAAAGTAAGTGCTAGACATGTTTATAAAAGAAAGAACTCTCTGTAGATTGCGGGAACAGGTGAGCAAGTCTACATGTTCTAAAATGAGTCTTGGATTAAACTGAACATTAAACTGGCCAGTGCACTGTATTAACTATGAAAGCTTTATGAAAAGTAAAACTTTTGAGCTGGACTATAGCAATACCTCCTTACTAAGTCAAGATAAAATATCTTTCTATTTAATGGTAATAGGTCTATGTTAAATTATATTCAGTTCCTGGTCCCGTACGGTTGCCAAGTCATTTTCCGCTATTCTTCAGATCTTCTGTTACAGAGCTCATTATTCTGCATTTTCCACTCTAATTGTGAGCAGTTACTCCACCATCTTACCTTGACACAAAGGTACCAGGGGAGTAAATTTTTTGCCTTCCACAGGTGGAGAATGCCTGTACGTCCATCACCTTGAAGAGAAGGTGATGTTCCTAATCCACTTCTTATTCAACCCCTGTCAGTATCCCACAACTTCAAACTTGTGAAGTCTGTGCCATTTTGATTGCCACCCTTTCTTTCCCCTGTTGTCACTGCCACTGACCACCCTCCAGCACTTTGTTCCAAGCATCTACCTCTCCATTCCATCCCCTGCCGTTCCTTTTTTTTTTTTTTTAATAAATTTATTTATTTTATTTATTTATTTTTGGCTGCGTTGGGTCTTCGTTGCTGCGCACAGGCTTTCTCTCGTTGCGGTGCGCTGGGGTTACTCTTCTTTGTGATGCTCGGGCTTCTCATTGCGGTGGCTTCTCTTGTTGTGGAGCACCGGCTATAGGTGTGCAGGCTTCAGTAGTTGTGGCACACGGGCTTAGTTGCTCTGCAGCATGTGGGATCTTCCCGGACCAGGTTTTGAACCCGTGTCCCCTGCATTGGCAGGTGGATTCTTAACCACTGCGCCACCAGGGAAGCCCCCTGCCATTCCTGAGTGGCTCAGGGAGCCTAATGATCTCTTCAACCTCAGTGACTTTTATTGTTACTCCTTTTTTAAAAAATTCATGCAATGAGTCCTAGTGGTCAGGATGTGTATAATCTTTATCTTATCAAGAAAATACAACTCGAAGGCATTTGCCATCACCCATTGTAGGACTAAATATCCAAGAGGAGAGGGGAGATAAGTGAGTGTAACAATGATAAGTACGATCACCAAGTACATCTCTTTTGATGTATGAAATAAATACATACTGTACAACATTCCTGAAAAAAAGACTATGCAGTCTTTGTGAAAGTTAACAGTGAAAATTTTGTTATTGTCATATTCTTCTAAGGTAAATGCTTGGGGACTGTCCCCCTACAAATTTAGAACTTCTGTGTAAATTTTTATTAGTAACAACTAAATGACAATTAAAATGAAATTAGTGAATATTAAAATAGAATTATTAATTGCTGCTACTAATACAGTGGTTTTATTAGTGACTACTAAAATAGAATTTCTTTTCTGTATGTCTAAAGCCATAAACTGAGGTCTCTGGCTACATTTAAGCTGCAGCACATTGCACAGCAGGAGCAGGAGTGGGGAAAGAGATGGAAGTTGGACTCAGAACATTTAAGTTTAATTCCCAGGACTGCCAGACTGCCACTTAATGGCACAGTGATCTTTGACAAATCACTTCATTTCTCAGTTTTCCCATCTGTAAAGTAGGGATAATGATTATATCAGCTCAGGATCATTGAATGTTATCAAAGGAGGAAATATGTGAAAATAGTTCATACATTTTAGAAGCACATAGCAAGTGCTAATTGTTGTTACTTCACAATATTTCACTGAATAAAATTTAACAAAGTGGCTAAGACTGTGGTCTCCAGACCAGACTGCCTGGATTTAAATCCCACCTCCCCCAGTACTAGATATGAAAGTCCTTTAACTTTTTCAAGCCTGAATCCTCCTCTATAAAGAGGGACAGTACCTATTTAATAGTGTGTTGTGAGGCTTAAATGAGCTAAGTCATGCAAAGCACTTATAACACGCTCTGGAAAATCATGAAATACTAATAAATGTTCGTTCATTTCATTTATTCAACAAATGTTTATTGAGTGCCTACTCTATGCCAAACTTATTCTAGGACTGGGAATATAGTACAGAATACAAGACCAAAAAAGTCCTCACTCTCATGTGGCATATAACTTAGTTGAGGTAGAGAAGATTTTATTATGATTGCAAATAATAATATATATGAGAAATATATTTGGAGGTGATACATGCTATGAAGAAAATAAAACAGGACAATATGTTACAGAATGACACAGGACCTCTACTTTTACTAACCAGAAGTTGAGTTATTACTACACTACTATTACTACCACAACTCTGCCTTCCAAATCTACACTGTTGAGGCACTTCCTTGTCATGCCTGTGCTCCACTTTGGCTGAGAGATGAAAATGCTTTTAAAGCATTTTCCCTCCCAGTGACACATAAGAACAATAGTATCACCAAACAACATCGGAAATCCAAGCATCATGTGATGAAGTCACACCTTATAGACATAGAAATGGACAGAGAACTTGACTTTAACCTATCTAGGATTTTGAAAGTCAATCTTTTATGTATAGGATTCCAATATTTTTCAAATCAACACATGTTTATTAAGCATTTACTACATGAAAGTCTCTACAGGAGACATAAAGTGATGTAAGAAAATGATTTCTGTTGTCAAGAAATTAATAATCCAGTTAGAGGAGAAAAGATAGTAATATATTTAAAGTGAAATAACCTAAAAGATTTAAATGACATTTCAAAATAACAACAAAAATCACTAATTACCAAATAAATTATTTGAATATGTTAGTTCAAAAGGAAATTCAAAAGAAAGAATGACATATTTAACTTGGGTAGGCAGGAAAATTGACATTTGAAAAACTGGGAAGAAGAGAGTATTTCAAGTGGAGAGAATAATTTAACCAAATACCTGTTGATAGTTGAGGGTAAAGGCATTCCGAGAAGAGTGAGTAAAATGATTTGCTTTTAGAAGAATTGAGAGGGGGTAGAAATATGGCTATGAGACAGATAGCTTCAGAATCTAAAGAAAAAGAATATAAATGCAGTTAAAAAAAAAACTGTATGCAGTAAACATCTGCACCTAGAGAATATTTATTCTATCTATCTATGGTGAAAATTTTAAAAGGAAGTGAAAAGAAAAAGCAAGTAAAGAGGAAGGAAAGGAAAGGAAAAATATATTAGGAAATTACTGTACATCATAAGGTAGAAGAATGTGAGGAGATTGGTTTAAGATGGCGGAGTAGAAGGACATGCTCTCACTCCCTCTTTCGAGAACACCAGAATCACAACTAACTGCTGAACAATCATCTACAGGAAGACACTGTAACTCACCAAAAAAGATACCCCACATCCAAAGACAAAGGAGAAGCCACAATGAGACGGTAAGAGGGGTGTAATCACAATAAAATCAAATCCCATAACTGCTGGGTGGGTGACTCACAAACTGGAGAACACTTATACCATAGAAGTCCACCCACTGGAGTGAAGGTTCTGAGCCCCACGTCAGGTTTCCCAACCTGGGGGTCTGGCAATGGGAGGAGGAATTCCTAGAGAATTAGACTTTGAAGGCTAGCGGGATTTGATTGCAGGACTTTGACAGGACTGGGGAAAACAGACTCCACTCTTGGAGGTCACACACAAAGTAGTGTGTGCATCAGGACTCAGGGGGAAGGAGTAGTGACCCCATGGGAGACTGAACCAGACCTACCTGCTAGTGTTGGAGGGTCTCCTGCAGAGGCGGGGAATGGCTGTGGCTCACCACGGGGACAAAGACACTGGCAGCAGAAGTTCTGGGAAGTACTCCTTGGTGTGAGCTCTCCCAGAGTCCACTGTTAGCCCCACCAAAGAGCCGGGTAGGCTCCAGTGTTGGGTCGCCTCAGGCCAAACAACCAACAGGGAAGGAACCCAGCCCCACTCATCAGCAGACAAGCGGATTAAAGTTTTACTGAGCTCTGCCCACCAGAGCAACACCCAGCTCTGCCCACCACCAGTCCCTCCATCAGGAAGCTTGCACAACCCTCTTAGATAGCCTCATCCACCAGAGGGCAGACAGCAGAAGCAAGAAGAACTAAAATTCTGCAGCCTGTGGAACGAAAACCACATTCACAGAAAGAGAGACAAAATGAAAAGGCAGAGTACTTTGTACCAGATGAAGGAACAAGATAAAACCCCAGAAAAATAACTAAATGAAGTGGAGATAGGCAAACTTCCAGAAAAAGAATTCAGAATGATGATAGTGAAGATGATCCAGGACCTCAGAAAAAGAATGGAGGCAAAGATAGAGAAGATACAAGAAATGTTTAACAAAGACCTAGAACAATTAAAGAACAAACACCTAGAACAATTAAAGAACAAACAAACAGAGATGACAATACATAACTGAAATGAAAAATACACTAGAGGGAATCAATAGCAGAATAACTGAGGCAGAAGAACGGATAAGTGACCTGGAAGACAGAATGGTGGAATTCAATGCCACAGAACAGAATAAAGAAAAAAGAATGAAAACACATGAAGACAGCATAAGAGACCTCTGGGACAACATTAAATGCAACAACATTCACATTATAGGGGTCCCAGAAGGAGAAGAGAGACAGAAAGGACCTGAGGAAATATTTGAAGAGATTATAGTCAAAAACTTCCCTAACATGAGAAAGGAAATAGCCACCCAAATCCAGGAAGCACAGAGAGTCCCAGGCAGGATAAACCCAAGGAGAAACATGCCAAGATACACAGTAATCAAACAGACAAAAATTAAAGACAAAGAAAAATTATTGAAAACAACAAGGGAAAAACGACAAATAACATACAGGGAAACTCCGTAAGGTTAACAGCTGATTTATCAGCAGAAACTTTAAGCCAGAAGGGAGTGGCATGACATATTTAAAGTGATGAAAGGGAAGAACCTACAAGCAAGATTACCCTACCCGGCAAGGATCTCATTCAGATTCAACGGAGAAATCAAAAGCTTTACAGACAAGCAAAAAGTAAGAGAATTCAGCACCACCAAACCAGCTCTACAACAAATACTAAAGGAACTTCTCTAAGTGGGAAACACAAGAGAAGAAAAGGACCTACAAAAACAGTTAAGAAAATGGTCATAGGAACATACCTATCGATAATTACCTTAAACATGAATGGATTAAATGCTCCAACCAAAAGACACAGGTTCGCTGAATGGATACAAAAACAATGCCCATATATAAGCTATCTATGAGAGACCCACTGCAGACCTAGGGACACAAACAGACTGAAAGTGAGGAGATGGAAAAAGATATTCCATGCAAATGGAAATCAAAAGAAAGCTGGATAGCAATACTCATATCAGATAAAATAGACTTTAAAATAAAGACTGTTACAAGAGACAAGGAAGGACACTACATAATGATCAAGGGATCAATCCAAGAAGATGATATAACAATTACAAATATATATGCACCCAACATAGGAGCACCTCAATACATAAGGAAACTGCTAACAGCTATAAAAGAGGAAATCGACAGAAACATAGTAATAGTGGGGGAATTTAACACCTCACTTACACCAATGGACAGCTCATCCAAAATGAAAATAAATACGGAAACGGAAGCTTTAAATGACACAATAGACCAGAGAGATTTAATTGATATTTATAGGACATTCCATCCAAAAACAGCAGATTACACTTTCTTCTCAAATGCACATGGAACATTTCCAGGATAGATTACATCTTGGGTCACAAATCAAGCCTCAGTAAATTTAAGAAAATTGAAGTCACATCAAGCATCTTTTCTGACCACAATGCTATGAGATTAGAAATCAATTACAGGGAAAAAAATTTAAAAAACACAAACACATGGAGGCTAAACAGTACGTTACTAAATAACCAAGAGATCACTGAAGAAATCAAAGAGGAAATCAAAAAATATCTAGACACAAATTACAATCAAAACACAATGATCCAAAACCTATGGGATGCAACAAAAGCAGTTCTAAGAGGGAAGTTTATAGCAAAGAAGCCTACCTCAAGAAAAAAGAAAAATATCAAATAAACAATCTAACCTTACACCTAAAGGAACTAGAGAAAGGAGAACAAACAAAACCCAAAGTTAGTAGATGGAAAGAAATCATAAAGATCAGAACAGAAATAAATGAAATAGAAACAAAGAAAACAATAGCAAAGATCAATAAAACTAAAAGCTGGTCTTTGAGAAGATAAACAAAATTAATAAACCATTAGCCAGACTCATTGAGAAAAAGAGGGAGAGGACTCAAATCAATAAATTAGAAATGAAAAAGGAGAAGTTACAATGGACACCGCAGAAATACAAAGCATCATAAGAGACTAGTACAAGCAACTCTATGCTAATAAAATGGACAGCCTGGAAGAAATGGACAAATTCTTCAAAAGGTTTAACCTCCCAAGACTGAACCAGGAAAAATTAGAAAATATGAACAGACCAATCACAAGTAATGAAATTGAAACTGTGATTAAAAATCTTACAACCAGGGGCTTCCCTGGTGGCACAGTGGTTGAGAATCTGCCTGCCAATGCAGGGGACATGGGTTCGAGCCCCGGTCTGGGAAGATCCCACATGCCGCGGAGCAGCTGGGCCTGTGAGCCACAATTACTGAGCTTGCGCATCTGGAGCCTGTGCTCTGCAACAAGAGAGGCTGCGATAGTGAGAGGCCCGCGCACCGTGATGAAGAATGGCCCCCGCTTGCCACAACTAGAGAAAGCCCTCACACAGAAATGAAGACCCAACACAGCCATAAATAAGTAAGTAAATAAATAATTAATTAATTAAAAAAAAAAAAATCTCCAGATAGAGGGAACCTATCTCAACATCATAAAGGCCATATGCGACAAACCCACAGCAAATATCATTCTCAAAGGTGAAAAACTGAAAGCATTTCCTCTAAGATCAGGAACAAGACAAGGGTGTCCACTCTCACCACTATTATTCAACATAGTTTTGGAAGTCCTAGCCATGGCAATCAGAGAAGAAAAAGAAATAAAAGGAATCCAAATTGGAAAAGAAGAAGTAATGCTGTCATTGTTTGCAGATGACATGATACTATACATAGAGAATCCTAAAGATGCCACCAGAAAACTACTAGACCTAATCAATTAATTTAGTAAACTTGCAGGATACAAGATTAATGTACAAAAATCCCTTGCATTCCTATACACTGATGATGAAAAATCTGAAACAGAAATTAAGGAAACACTCCCATTTACCATTGCAACAAAAAGAATAAACTACCTAGGAATAAACCTACCTAGGGAGACAAAAACCTGTATGCAGAAAACTATAAGACACTGATGAAAGAAATTAAAGACAATACAAACAGATGGAGAGATATACCATGTTCTTGGATTAGAAGAATCAATATTGTGAAAATTACTATACTACCCAGAGCAATCTACAGATTCAATGCAATCCCTATCAAATTACCAATGGCATTTTTTACGGAACTAGAACAAAAAATCTTAAAATTTGTATGGAGACACAAAAGACCCCGAATAGCCAAAGCAGTCTAGAGGGAAAAAAACGGACCTGGAGGAATCAGACTCCCTGACTTCAGACTATACTACAGAGCTACAGTGATCAAGACAATATGGTACTGGCACAAAAACAGAAATATAGATCAATGGAACAGGATAGAAAGCCCAGAGTTAAACCCACACACCTGTGGTCAACTAATCTATGACAAAGGAGACAAGGATATACCATGGAGAAAAGACAGTCTCTTCAATAAGTGGTGCTGGGAAAACTGGACAGCTAGCTACATGTAAAAGAATGAAATTAGAACACTCCCTCACACCATACACAAAAATAAACTCAAGATGGGTAAAGACCTAAATGTTAGACCAGACACTATAAAACTCTTAGAGGAAAACATAGGAAGAGCACTCTTTGACATAAATCACAGCAAGATCTTTTTTGATCCACCTCCTAGAGTAATGGAAATAAAAACAAAAATAAACAAATGGGACCTAATGAAACTTAAAAGCTTTTACAAAGCAAAGGAAACTACAAACAAGACAAAAAGACAACCTTCCTAATGGGAGAAAATATTTGCAAATGAATCAACGGACAAAGGATTAATCTCCAAAATATATAAACACCTCATGCAGCTCAATATTAAAAAAACAAACAACCCAATCCAAAAATGGGCAGAAGACCTAAATAGACATTTCTCCAAAGAAGACATACAGATGGCCAAGAAGCACATGAAAAGCTGCTCAACATCACTAATTATTAGAGAAATGCAAATCAAAACTACAATGAGATATCACCTCATACCAGCTAGAATGGGCATCATCATAAAATCTACAAACAACAAACGCTGGAGAGGGTGTGGAGAAAAGGGAACCCTCTCGCACTGTTGGTGGGAATGTAAATTGATACAGCCACTATGGAGAACAGTATGGAGGTTCCTTAAAAAACTAAAAATAGAATTACCATATGACCCAGCAATCCCACTACTGGGCATATACCCAGAGAAAACATAATTCAAAAAGACACATGCACCCCAATGTTCATTGCAGCACTATTTACAATAGCCAGGTCATGGAAGCAACCTAAATGTCCATTGACAGACAAATTGATAAAAGAAGATGTGGTACATATATACAATGGAATATTACTCAGCCATAAAAAGGAACGAAATTGGGTCATTTGTAGAGACGTGGATGGATCTAGAGACTGTCATACAGAGTGCAGTAAGTCAGAAAGAGAAAAACAAATATCGTATATTAACACATATATGTGGAACCTAGAAAAATGGTACAGATGAACCAGTTTGCAGGACAGAAATAGTGACACAGATGTAGAGAACAAATGTATGGACACCAAGGGTGGAAAGTGGTGGGGGGGTGTGGATGGTGGTGTGATGAATTGGGAGATTGGGGTTGACATGTATACACTAATATGTATAAAACAGATGACTAATAAGAACCTGCTGTATAAAAAAATTAATGAAATAAAATTCAAAAAAAAAAAGAAGTAGAAGACTGTGTTGCCATGAAATGACCATTATGCAGACTTTGCAGAAACCTTGGGTAATGTTTGTGATGTATCTATGGTTCTGGACTACCAATTAGAGCTAGGTCTGTATGCATGTTAATGAAGACACTATTTACAAAGTCTACTAACAAAGAGTTAAGGGAAGCTGACGAGGGACAGTGAGGTACCACTGGGCTAGCAACAGTGAAAAGCCAAAACCACTCTAGACTTGAAGGGGCAAGGGGAGCGAGTGATTATGGGAACGTGGAAAGAGCTCTGGTGTAGGAGGGGCTCACCAACAGAAGCTGTGGCCTTAGGTAGAGTAGCACAGCTCCTGCCTACGAACAGGCAGCAGGGAGGAGGCCAGGAGAGTAAATATCCTGACTTCTTCCTTCTCTGGCCCTCTGATCTCCTGCTGATGCCTCCTACTGACTGTCCCCAAAGAGAAGCCACCCCACAAGGAAGCCTGAACAATTCAGTCCTCAGAGGTCAGCCTCTGTCTCTCTCCTAGGCATGGAATGAATAACTGGAGAAAAGTGAAGTGAATATGGAAGGGCAAATGTGTGTGTGTGTGTATATACATGTTTATATTGTTTTGTGGGTGGAGTTAGGGTGTGGATAATACAAAGGTAAGAAAATCAATTAGCAAGAGACTGCAGCAAGGCCAGATTATGACATTCGTGGGCCCTAGGCACTTTTATCTTTGTGGGACTATTCATCTATTAAAAAAAAGGTTTAAAATTCTACTTTACAGTTGCATCAACATAAAGACAAATGCAATCTAGGTTGGATTATATCAAGTTTTTTTTTCTGATTTTAAAAGAAATTGAAACATTTTCAGGGGCCCCTAAGTATCATGGTGCTAGGCACATGCCCACTTTTGCCTAATGGAGAAGGGGGTCCTGGATGGCACAAGACCGGATGTGAAATGGTAAGATCTCAACCAAATAGTGGAATTAAATGGTATATGTGTATCATGTGGGGTTCTGATAGAAAACAGAAATTCTGACACTCAAGATAATTCATGGAGAGTTTATTCACAAAGGAACTATTTGGAATCTGCAGGTGGGGTGGGGGTGGGATAGGGGCACCTACCAAGTTCGTGCAGTAACCTAGGGCTAGGAACAACACAGACCCCTGCCACGCACAGGCCTGAGGGGAGCAGGAGAGGGGCCATTACCAGAGGCTGGAAAAAGCGTTGTGAGGAGAAGGCGTCCGTAGGAGGAACAGTGGCTTTGACTTGAGGGACACAGTCAGCCTGGGGTAAACTCGCAGGGAGGAATCCAGGATTATAAATACCCTGTCGTCCTCCCCCCTCCATTGCCTGAGCCCCACGGGAGGTCGAGGGCACGAGACCACTGATGCTGTGCACGCATGTTCATTTCTCAGGAAGAGAGCTGTTGGAAGGGCGGAACTGCAGGACCAGTCGGAAGCTACGTGACGCATGTAGCCTTTCGAGCATGGGCTTGGACTAGACTCAGCAGCGGCGCTCGGCATGGAATCACCTGGAGGGCTTGTTAACCATGACTGCTAGTCTCTCCCCCTAGAGCTTCTCATTCAGTGGGTCTGGGGTGGGGTCCAAGAATTTGCATTCCTAACAAGCTCCCAGGTGATGCTGATACTGTTGATCTGAGGAGCACACTTTTCTTTTTTTAATTAATTAATTAATTAATTTATGGCTGCGTTGGGTCTTCGTTTCTGTGCGAGGGCTTTCTCTAGTTGCGGCGAGCGGGGGCCACCCTTCATCGCGGTGCGCGGGCCTCTCACTATCGCGGCCTCTCTTGTTGCGGAGCACAGGCTCCAGACGCGCAGGCTCAGTAGTTGTGGCTCACGGGCCTAGTTGCTCCGCGGAATGTGGGATCTTCCCAGACCAGGGCTCGAACCCGTGTCCCCTGCATTAGCAGGCAGATTCTCAACCACTGCGCCCCCAGGGAAGCCCAGGAGCACACTTTGAGGGTCACTGTCTAGAGTGTTCTCCATGGACCTTTCTGCCCTAAATATTATGATTTGATCACTGTATCTGCAAACATCTAGAACAGGGCTCAGTAACATACAGTTGACTCTTGAACAGCACAGTGTGAATTGCACAGTGGGTCTACTTATACATGGATTTTTAAAATAAATGCTACACTACTACACGATCCGCAACTGGTTGAATCCCAGGATGCGGAACCGTGGATAGGGGGGAACCACATATTTGAAGGGCCAACTATAAGAAATACTCAGATTTTCGACTGCGGAGGGTTGGTGCCCCTAAACCCCATGTTGTTCAAGGTTCAACTGTAGTTGGTACTGAATAAACCTCTGATGAATTAATAATTAACCTAAATAAAACCTTAACTAAAGCAAATTCTCCTTGACTCAATTTAATCATCTATAAAGCACTCAACCATCAATGACACACATTGAAGTGGTGGCCAAACGAGAACAACAAATCTGAGATTCTGGCAGATATCTTCTAAGTAGGGGCTCTGTTCTGGGCAACTTCAAATCTTCTCACATGTCACAGATGCCTATCTGCTTTGTTAACATGATGGTTCAAATGTTTTATTCAGTGTGAACAGCATAGTGAATGACTCCATCATTGGTATTTCCAATATATTATATATAATCATTCATCCATCAAATATTAAGTTACAGAGTTGAGGACCATTCACGATGCTAGCCCCTGGGGAAACAAAGATGAACTACTTCTGCCCTCAGAGCTCACAGTCTACTGGGGAAAACAGACACGTACACAGAAGAATTGGTGAATATTATCTTAGAAGGACACTGTGATAGAGATACAGCTATATACAAAATAGGTAAACAACAAGGACCTACTGTATGGCACAGGGAACTATAGTCAATATCCTGTAATAACCTATAAAGGAAAAGAATCTGAAAAAGAATAGATATATAACTGAATCACTCTGCTGTACACCTGAAACATTGTAAACTAACTATACTTCAATTTTAAAAAAAAGAAGTACATCATGGTAAATATAGACGTACGAATGGTCGGCTAGGAGCTGGAAGGAGGAGGAAGGCAACTCTGTCGAGGAGTTTCAGGGAAAGCTTCACAGGACTGAGTTTTGGGGTGGGTGTTAAAGGATGCATAGAGGTTTTCCAGATTTGTAAACGGGAAAGGAGCATCCAGACTGAAAGTCTCACTTGTGTAAACACACAGTGTTTGAAAATGAGTGAGAGTTGAGTGTGAATTATTGCATAGGAAATCCAGGAGGGTAGGCGGTGACTAACAAGGGATAAAGCTAGAGAGGTAGATTATGTAGGGAACCAGGTTGTACATAGTCCCTGAATGACAGACTCAAAAGAGCCAACTCACTGATATTCTCCTCCAGGAAGCTTTCCATAACCCCGAAGGTGGGATGAACCACCCCTGCCCCAGGCTCTTATAGCGCACTCCACATACTTTTATCATTGAAGTTACTTCATTAGATTGAAATTATCTGTTCATGTTTTCAACTTTCCTACTAGACCATAAGCTCATCAAGGGCAGAAACCCTTATTCACTTTTGCAGTAGCACATGGTCTGGCATACAGTAGCAATGAATAAATGTTTGCTGAACTGAGGGAACCTGAGGAGGTCTTTCTATTACGAGGTGGTAGTGAGGGGGTTCTCCAGCTGGTTCAACCCTCCAGGACAGGTGCTGGGCTTTTTTTCTCCCCCTCTCTTTCTTCTTCTCCATCATTCCACCAGGTATCTGGGGTCCCACTTGCCATCCTGAAGGCTCTGAGTATTCCAAGATTTTGAAAGAGGGGGTTTGTCCACAGGAGATAAATTGAGGGGAATAGCTGTTGTTCTCCCATCTCTTTGGGATTTTGATGTATCAAAAATTAGGAAGCAGGAAATCTAAGTGCTTCTCTAGTGGGGAGCTGAGGGGTAGGAAAATATTGAAGACCTGAGTAATATAGAGTTTGAGTGATAAATAGGATTTGAGAAGCTAAAGAAAAGGAAGAAAGGCATTCACAGTCCTGGATAATTGCAATCATCCATTTTCTCTGTTCTTCATCTTGGGTTATTAGGGGATGCTAGAAACATATGCATAATTGTGCTGATTCCTCATTGTAACTCCACATGTAGAATGATGCTGGACACATTTAAACACTGCTTTTAAATGTGAATTGGTTAGTTATAACAGCCCAGCTCATCTCTCTTCTACTCACCTATAAGGACAAGATACATTTAAGCTCTTTCCTAAGAAAGATAAGCTATCATATACATAAAATCAGGGACTATAAACAATAAGTGTAAAATTTATTTTTTCTTTAGAACTAGAATATAACCACATCAACAGTGCACAAGAAGTGCTTTAAAAAGCCGAGCTCTCTGAATTTATTCCTTTATAAGTTGTTTAATACTTCTACTATGCTTGACTGTGTTTGTATGGGCTGTTCATTGCACAAGGGCATCTGGCTGAGGGGACAAGTGGGGCTCAAATCCAGCCCAGATTCTGTACAATAAGCCATGTGCCTATGAACTACATACATCCAGAAGAGTCAGCTTTTTTTGATACACACAGTAGTTTATATGGGCTAGCAGTGGCCCTCACTATATACTCTCCTTTTCTTCCTATGCCCTATTCTCTTTTGAAAACATGGGCTGAAATCTCCATGATACTATCATTGCTGTCTTCATCATCATCACATTTCTGGTACACTAGTTTCCCTAGAAAATGTCTTAAGGTAAAAGTTTTGATCTAAGGCTTTACTGGTAGGTGTAATCCCAGGGCATTAAAAGAGAGGGAACAGGAGAAGCAAGGCAGAGAAGAAAGAAAAGCAGATAAAACATGGTACACAGTGAGTTGACCACAACATCATAAGAAAACCCAGCCACTCTATTAATAACAGAGGACATCTTCCAGGCAGCCTGCATGGAACTCCCTGCTATTCCCTCTCTCTCATGGGTTGAAGTTGGCCCTAAGAGACCAATACACTCCTTGAGTATGTTACCAGCTCCAGTGGCCATCGGCCAGAGAAGCCAAATCCCCTACTCCAAGATGTGGTGATCCATCAGGGTCCAAAAGTGATGTGAGAAGCCAGAGCTTCTGTGGGTGCAGTAGGGTCAGGTCTAGGTGCTGAAGCTGCTCTGGCTCCTTCTGGACCACATGTGGGGGAGGCCAGGCCACAACTGAGGAAGTTTTAGAAGCTCCAGCAATTTTACAAGATGAGGCAATGGCAACAACAATGGTGGTGGCCAGGTTCCACATTGAGCAAGCAGAGGAGGGTCCAGGAAACACACAGGTCAAGCAATTCAAAATACCTGGAGTCAGTGAGTATTGTTACAAAAAGAACTAAAACCTTATCCTTTCTCAATGCTTGTTAACATGAAAATAGAGAAAAATTAATGTTTTTTGATGACTCAATCCCATAAAAAATGTTAATCAAGGTAGAGATTTTCATATGTTTACATGGACAAGATATCAGTGATGATAAGGGGGCTTCCCTGGTGGCGCAGTGGTTGAGAATCCGCCTGCCAATGCAGAGGACACAGGTTTGATCCCTGGTCCGGGAAGATCCTGCATGTTGTGGAGCAGCTAAGCCCGTGAGCCACACCTGCTGAGCCTGTGCTCTAGAGCCCATGAGCCACAACTACTGAGCCCATGTGCCACAACTACTGAAGTCCAAGTGCTCTAGGGTCCGCGTGCCGCAACTACTGAGCCCACGTGCCGCAACTACTGAAGCCTGCGCACCTAGAGCCTGTGCTCTGTAACAAGAGAAGCCACCACTATGAGAATCCTGTGAACCACAACGAAGAGTAGCCCCCGCTCGCTGCAACCAGAGAAAAGCCCGTGCGCAGCAACGAAGACCCAACGCAGCTAGAAACAATAAATAAATAAAATAAAATAATAAAATAAATACATTTATTAAAAAAAATGATGATAAGGAAGTGGGCTCAGATATGCCACAGTAGTATGTATGTATACAATAAAATTGGCTTATTACGTTCATCCTTTGGGAAATGGAAATAGCTTTGTTTTATGGAATGACAGTCATTGTATTGGGATTTACGTGTAGTTGAAATTTATCTGATAACTCAGAACTAGTTTATTTCTAACATATTATGTGAAGGATATTTGTCACACAATCTAACAACTCAAAAAACAATAATTGCCTCAACTCACACACACACACAAAATGGTATCATGTAGAAGTGATGGATATGTTAATAGCTTGACTGGTGGTCTTTTCACAGTGTATATGTGTATCAAAACATCAAGTTGTATACCTTAAATATATACATTTTTATATGTCGATGATATCTCAATAAAACTATTTAAACAATGTAAATTAAAATTATACAATGATGTTCAGTAGACACTGGCTGTAAATGTATTTGAACATAGGTTAGAATAGGATAGGATAATTAGGATGATGATTTGTTTATGTGTTATGACCATGCCTTCCTTATACAAGATATAAATTTATTTATTTTTCCTGTAAAAGTCAAGGTGCAAACAATTCAAGGCCGGTGTGGCAATTCCTTGATTATCTGCAACTTAGACTATTCTCACTTTTCACTCTGCCAACTTTTGTGGTGTTTTTTTTTGTTTGTTTGTTTGTTTTGTTTTTTATTATTAATTAATTTATTTATTTTTGGCTGTGTTGGCTCTTCGTTTCTGTGAAAGGGCTTTCTCTAGTTGCGGCAAGCGGGGGCCACTCTTCATCACAGTGTGCGGGCCTCTCACTATCGCGGCCTCTCTTGTTGCGGAGCACAGGCTCCAGATGCGCAGGCTCAGTAGTTGTGGCTCACGGGCTTAGTTGCTCCGCAGCATGTGGGATCTTCCCAGACTAGGGCTCGAACCCGTGTCCCCTGCATTGGCAGGCAGATTCTCAACCACTGCACCACCAGGGAAGCCCACTTTTGTGGTTTTTGACTGCACAGTCCAAGAAGGCAACTCAGCTATCACAACGCCTTCTAAGCAATGGTTGGGGGAAGGAGAGAAGGGGCACCCTCTTCCTTTCTTATCACTTCTTAGAAGTTGCACAATCATTCTTTTCATAGACCATTGTCTAAAACCTAGTTATATAGCCACATGTAGTTTTATCCTGGATAGTCTTATATCCAGATAAAAATCTGGAGCTATTACCATAAAGGAATGAGATTTCACAGGACAACTAGCCTTTGTGCCACAGCATGGGTTTCCTAGTTAAAGATCACTCAAAAATCCCAAGAGCAAACTAACAAAAAATTATAACTACCAAATCTGTATCGCATAAAACTCATTCTGCTCACTGATTAAGAAGGGAGAAACAGTGTTTTAAGTGTCTGCTTTATAACCAGCATTGTCTTGTATATAAACATGAATGACTAAACAAACATGAATAACTAAAGACAAAATCAAAATAGCATATAATCCATTTTACATGGGTGTTACAATGCTAAGACCTGATGGAGTAGGAAACAGTGGCTTATGTGGACACCTGCTCTTCAACCTCAAGGAACTCTCCATTCCCCTAACTGCTAGAATGTTCTTATACCAGATCCTTGATGGCTGAGTCTTTCCCATTCTTCAAAAAAAAGGCTCAAATGTCACCTCCTAGGATTGAACCTACCACATTTAAAAAAGGATGCTTTCCAGGAACTCTCTAATTCCTTGAGGGCAGGAACCTTGTTTGTCTTATTCATCACTGTGTCCTGGAGGCCTAGAATAGTGCTTGGCACATGGCAAGAATTCATTAATATTTGTTGAATGAATGAATAAGTAAGTATATGAATGAAGGAGTTCCCCTAGAGAAAATCCCATTGCAATGCAGATGAATGTGATTTTCTCCTTGAATCCCCCAGGCTAAAAATACACACACACACACACAAACACACACACAGAGACACACACAAAGAAGCCAACAGTCCAGAACCACCTCATCTTCCCATTCTGGATCATTCCAATATGGCCCCATCCATGGTCATTTCCCAACTCAGACATAAGCACACAAAACTGCCCTCATATCCTCCAGCCCTCAAGCTACTGCCCTCTCTCTGTCCCTCACAACCAAGCTTCTCAAAGTAGCCCAGAGTCAACATCTCTCCTTCCTTACTTCCCATTGACTCCTTGCCTATGGAGACTGTGTTCTGACTCAAGCCTTCTGCACCCACCAAACAATCACCACTAGGGTACCAGTGTCTCCAAATTGCCCTAATCTTACTAGACCTCCTGAATATTAGTCATTCTGTCTTCCCTTGACTTCCATGGCCACTCTCCCCTCATTCTTCTTTTCCTCTGACTTTTTCTTTTCAGCCTCCTTTGCTGACTCTCCCCTCTGTCCGCCCACTCATACTGCTGTTACCCAAGGTCTTGTCCTCAACCCTGTTCTGTTCTTATTCTACATGAAATAAGTAGAAATGGAATCTCATCCACTTCTATGTTTTAGCAACCATATGTATTGTGATAACTCCTAAATATCTCTAGTATGTGAGTTTCAGACATTATCTATCTGTCTATCCAGAAAGAGAGATATATTTAATTGTCTAGATCACATCTGCACCTGGATATCCTACAGCACTTCAAACTCCACATATCCTAAATTAAACTCATTACCTAATATCCCTATCCCACCCCCAACCTGTGTTCTTTCTTCTTTATTTCTATTTTGACTAATTACCTCGCCATCTAACCAGGTGCTCCCAAACCAGAAAACTTTAAGTCATCTTAATGTTCCTGTCCTGTGCTGGCTGTGCCCTTTACACTCTTATTCTTATATGCCATTCTCTCACTCCACTGCCAGACCATCAGTCCCTTAAAGTAGGATCTATCCTACTCACTTCTATATATCCAGGGAGAGTAAAGTTACCAAAAGGGATGGGGGAGGAGGAAGATTATATCTTTTTGATAATCAGGGGTTTTTTTCTTTTTTTTTCTTTTTTTGGCTGCACCGGGTCTTAGATGAAGCACGTGGATCTTCATTGTGGCACGTGAGATCTTTAGTTGTGGCATGTGGGATCTTTTTAGTTGCAGCATGAGGGATCTAGCTCCCTGACAAGGGAGCGAACCCAAGCCCCCTATCCCCTGCATTGGGAGCATGGAGTCTTGACCACTGGACCACCAGGGAAGTTCCTTGATAATCAGCTCTTAAAGATATCCATTCATTCAAAAAAAATTTATTGGGACTTCCCTGGTGGCGCAGTGGTTAAGAGTCCACCTGCCAATGCAGGGGATACGGGTTCAAGCCTTGGTCCAGGAAGATCCCACATGCCACAGAGCAACTAAACCCACGAGCCACAACTACTGAGCCTGCTTGCCACAACTACTGAAGCCCGCACGCCTAGAGCCTGTGCTCCGCAACAAGAGAAGCCACCACAATGAGAAGCCCGCGCACCGCAATGAAGACCCAACGCAGCCAAAAATAAATAAATAAATTTTTAAAAATTGAAATCCATAGTTAACATAAACCTCTTTTAAAAAAAATTTATTTAGCACTTAATATATATGAGAAATACTCATGACTTACTTAAATTATCACCTCTTTTGTAAATGAATATTCTTCATCTTAATGACTGCCTGCGGCAACCACATGTAATAGTCTGTAAAAATCTAACTCAGGGCCTTCCAACATAATTGCTACTAACAAACACTACTGTTACCATTTTACAGTGAGGCTAGGGACACAGCCAGCAATCAGAAACCATTCATGGAAACGTTCAGCAAAAATCCTGACTATACGACTTGCACATTGTATTGTTTAATTAGAAAGGAGATCTTGAAATATACCTGATCCTGCAAAGTAATTCTGTCCACAAAATGGGCAAGAGGAGAGATTTCCCATTTTGTTCACCAACCCGTAATTTGGTAGGAGGGGTTTGGGCTATTTTAATTAATTATTGCAAATTAAATATTTCAACAACTTGAAGTGAGCCCTTAAAAGAATGAAAAAATATACACAGCTCCCCTCTGCTAAGACTGCAGTTGATGATAGAATTCCTACTGTCTAATCTATAAAAATAAAACCCGAGTTTTCAGCTAATTTCGTTTTCTCAAACAGAAAAAAACAGTGCCACCCCAGTTAGATGCTTTAACATGCAAGTTGATTTCCACTCACAGCTGTGGCAATTAGAAAGTGTACTTAATGGAGTGTCATGTTAATTGTTTTCAGAGTTAACCAATTTCTCCATTTAATTGTCAATTGATTAACCTATTGAAATGTTAAGTGACTCAGTTTCCTTCCAGAGTAAACAGCAGCAGCATATGGTAGCTTCATCAGCCAAAGGCAGCACTCATTTGCTTGGATTCAGTGTGCTGGTATTTTTCTACACCTCCCTGAGCTTTTAATTAGATGAGGCAATGTTACATGTATTTGTCTGCTGGAAAGGTTATCAGTGCCACGGCTGACCTGCAGAGGCAAGGTTGAGTCTAGCAGCTTTAACAGAAACAGTTTTCAGCTATGACTGTTGTACTTGATTGCATTGTGATGGTAATTAACTCAAGACTGCTTTCCTCAGCATGTGTGTGTGTGTGTGTGTGTGTGTGTGTGTGTGTGTGTTTTCCTGTAGCTCTAACTATGCAGAGATGTTTCCTGTCATATATATGCACTTATTAAGCACTCATTGGATTCTAATAGGCAGGCAAATAGTCAAGAGTTTCTTTAGGCTAATATACTACTCAGACTGTGATGCCATTAAATAAGTACGATGTTCATTGCCTGCAGCACATTTTACAGAGAAAAAGCCAGCTCCCTTTGGTAGAATTTTGCTCCTTTATTTTCATGGTGTCTCGTTCCAGCAGATCTTTACAACTATAAAGTAAAAATGATTTTACGGTTTTTCAATTTAAGCACGTATGAGGCCACATAGGGTTGAAGGAGAGACAGACTTGGATTTGGAAGCATATTTCCAATGTTCGTGTTAAAGATTACTGAGTTTAAGTGACCAAATTAGTAGAAGGTCCTGGTAGTGAGCCATTCATTCAGTCTTCTCATCTCTTGCACACAGTTTTCTGACTCTCGGTGCGCATCGCTTGCGTGTGTGTTTTTACTGTCCTGCACTATTGTTTAATTACAAGCAAGCCAATCCACAACTGAGCCAGCATTATCAACCTTGATAATGTTGGTAGCAGGCAACGGAGACAAAATGATTACAAACCTATGTTGTGTTCAATAGTTCTTTAGAGGATTTCTCTCTTAATAGTTCTGGTTCATTCATGTTTGATTCAGCACATTTGTTCTTTAAAAAAGGCATAGCTTAGAAGAGTTTCAGGGTGGGTTAATAACTCAACTGAAAATGGCCGCTCGCATTGTAAAAGCTTGTTCCTGCGGTTGCTTGGGGCTTTCTTCAGTTTTGCCGCTCTGCAGCTTCGGCCCAGTTGGTAAACAGCTTAAGTCCAGACATCTTTTCATTCTCTGAGCAGCGGATTGAAATAAAAATGCATATAAGTGGCGACTGACTGGCGCTGGCCTAACAATAGCCTGTAACATTATGCAAGGGTATTTACATAGGAATAAGGCCTTACTGAAGGAGATGGGGCAATTAATGGTGTGGGCCACACATATAAGGAAAGTTTGTCCAATCCTTTCCTCAATAAAGATCTTTTGTAAAGTGCTATGGAAACTCATGGAGGCCCCAAAGAGATTAAGGGGAGGACTTTTCTGGAATTTTAAAAAATATATTTGTATATATGTTTTGAAACTTTCCATTTACATCTGTATTTATGTAAATGGAAAGTTTTAAAAAGCCAAATTATATTAAACAAATGCACAGAAAAGAATATGAATTCTTTGTTTTGTTTTAATCATTTTGGGTAGTTTCTCCAACCCTGGAAAAGAAGGCAGTTACACATTTTTTTCATTTCTCCTCCCTTCCTTTTCTTCTTTTTTTTTTTTTTTTGGTGGTATTTATTGAGCAGAAAATTGTTCTGAGGTAGACAAGTTCCTTAGTTATCTTGTTTCTCTGCGTGTTTGAATTTGAAGCCATCATCTTTAAAATATTTGAAAAGTTTTGCCTTACTTCTTATTTCCAGTAATGTTTAAGCAAAGGGAGGAAAAATTGCCCAGTGGCCAGGCCTAAGCGGAAAATCCTCAAGACTTTCAGGAGTGTCAGGCAGCTTGGCAGGCACAATGAAAGTGAACAGCCACAAAAACTGCGAGGAACCCGAGAGAAAATGCAAGGGGTGTGTCATAGGAGGATGTGAAAAGCTTAATTCAAACCTCGCCCTTTTTTAGGATATGTCATAAGAGAATAAATATCTTGTCAGTTCAGATAAAAATTTAAAAGTCAAATGCTTAAATTATTTTCGTCCCAATACTGTCCCAATATATTGTCATTGATTTTTCTTTTTTTTTTTTTTTTGGAAGTGGGAAGTCCTCCTCACCCCGACGCCTACCCCTAGCTCACCAATCCCAGCAGTAAAAGACAAATCTGGGGTAGCTCTGTCACGTGTTTTCATTCTTATCAGAGGCTCACCATCTGCTTCTGCCCTTGGCCAGATAGCATTACTGTTATTATTATTTTGGATCAGAATACTTTTTTTTTTCTTTTTTCTTTCTCAGAATACTTTTAATAAAGTATTATCAGCATTCTAAAAGTAAGAGACAGAAAAAGAACCCAAGACCTCTTTGCAGGTTTTAGGACCAGTTAAAGCATTTACTATCTATTTTAAGCAAAGTACATTAGTTTCTTTTTTCCATTTTTCTCTTTTAATGTTTCATCTCATTCGAGGGACATTTTCTAAGAAAGCAGAACTTTGGCGGGGAGTGCTCAAGCTCTGTTCGCCCTTGCTAGTCAACCTGTTCCTACTTCCAAAGTTGCTTTTTTTAATCCCATTTTCTCATTTATAGCTGGTTCATGAAATTCATGCCCATATAGGATGAGTGAAACAAAATCTTAACATGATAACACGTAAGCTTTAGGTGCCTGCGTGTGTGTGGCATACAGAGAAAGCGATTTCAGCTGCAGCCCTGTCAAGCAGGCAGAAATCAATGCCTCATTCAGGACTATTGATCAGTACTAAATTAATTAGACTCCAAGGCTTATGGCAGTTGATAAGACAACTTGTTAATTTAGTCAACGATAGTGTTTTCCCTAAAGCAGCAAATACCCTCTTCTTTAGAAAAGGCATTTCTAATACTTGCTGCCAGTTCTTTTTTTTTTTTTTTTTACTGTTTTCATCTTTCTTTTCTTTTTCTGGGAAGGGGTTCTATAGGGGTATGAGGAGGGGAGGGGGGGAGATCAATAGGCAAAGGGGTGCTGTAAAAATGTATATGCTGAGGAGGCAGTCTGGAATATTCAGTAACCCACTGCCACGTCTGTTCCTAGCCTAATGTTGTAATTTCAGGATGAAAAGAGTGCCGCCAGATTATAACCGGAGACCTGGATTTCCTATGGGGCTTTGGCCATGTAAGGCCACTCCAGCCCCACGAGGATGTTCATTTGGAAGGGGGCTGCTTCCTAAACCTGCATTTAGAATTGACTGATACAGATCGCTTTTGCTTTTCCCTTAAACCTGCAACAGTGATGGTCATAGTCAATAACAAAGACTTGGGCCCTGTCGGGTATGCAAACTGTGAATGGAATGAAGGTATCCCAGAATGCCCTGAACATGGGGCAGTACTTCCTGCTGGCTTGGAAGGACAAAAGGACAAAGCCTGGGAGTGTAGGGGTCCCACCAACAGCTCTTGGAGGCAACAGCCTGCTATCAGCAGCACTCCAACCCTCTGAGAATGCTAATAAGCTAGTGAAGAGCTCAGCTTTCTTGCCATAATTCTATAGTGTAGTTGAGGACCACATAGTGCTCACTAAATAAAGACAACTAATTGAGAATTTTTTGCACATTTTGCCCAGGGGACTTGTTGTTCGTTCGATTCTTTGGGGAGAATGTACCCCTACTGACAAGAGGAACTGATTGTTTTGGCAGCCTCATGTTACTCTTCCCCAGGTCTAAGACTGACTTTCGAAGTATGACAAAAATGTTTAATTTTGATTTTTTTTAATTATGTTGCTGGGAATTATTTTAGATCTCAAAGAATAGGCGTTCCAGTGTTCATCTAAAAAAAAAAATCCTGGCAGAGTTTTTTGAATTAAAGCCCTGTTTTTTCTTTTTCTTTCTTTTTTTTTTTTTTTTTCTCTTAAATTGTATTTTCTGTGGTGAGGCCTACATTTTTGTGTCTGCAGGTGACACGTTGATTGAAACTAAAATTAATAAATCAGTTGAAAAGCTCACACCTACAGCTCACAGCAGGGCCTGCAAAACACGTTTATAAAGGGAGCTTTATGCCCTCATATAAAGAAGGAATAAATTACAGAAGCACTTGTTGCCCTGGGACTTGATTTTGCTTTGCAATCTGGTATCTTATTTTTGGAGGCTTATTGTTAATCAACAGGTTCCTGGTTGCTTTAGCAGGTGACTTTGCTATTAATCTCTTACTTATCATTATAGTATATTAATGAGGAGGCTTCTAGATGGGGCTCTATCTTCTGACCAAGGAATTAGTTTAAAAGGTGCACTTTTTCCTCAATGGCTTGCAGTCAGCCGCATTGAGGACCAAATGCAAAGTAGCATTTTCTACAGCTTGTGTAGTATTAAGGAGTGTTTTACTAACATATGTGTCTTACTGTGCTTTTCTTCTCTCCTACACTTATTCCTTCACCATGGAGGGCAATTATGGAACTTACTGGTCTCTGTTCATTTTTTTTAACAAAATAAAATTATAGATAAATAACAAAATGATATCCTTTCTTATTAATGTGCACCCTCATTTTAATTAAACAATGTCAATGTTTTTTGGAGGTGTGTTCAGAATTAAAATATATGATTTGGGAAGGCAAGAGGTTCAACATTTCTCACCAGAACTAGATTAATAAATGTCATTACAAGTGCAGGAATTTAACCATCACATTTCCCTTTAGAGTCTGAGGTAATTGGAAATGTTTAAGCTTGACAAAAGAAGGAAGTAAATATACCTACGGGGGTAGTTTAGACATATAAAGAAGAACTGAGGATTTAAGTCCTCAAGTCTTAAGTTTGTGATTACAAGGATTTCCAAAGCACATAATGGTGCAAAACAGCCCAGACAACCCCACATATGGGAAGAATCGCTTTGTTGCAATCTACAGATATTTCAAAGGACATCCTCTGGCACAGCATTATTCTTATTATTGTTCATTTCCTTTCAAATCTTTAGGACAATCCAGTCCACACCTCAAGGATGCATGCTGTCTTTTTTTTTTTTTAAACCTAAGAAATATCAAGCTTGTGCTTTTCTTATTTTTAGCTTTTTTAAATGACTGGTTTGGGTCAGTTGAGGCACATTTGATGTCACTGTCTACCTCACCCTTTCAGACTAAGTCTTGAGGTATCTCCATTCTGTAGGTTAAAGTCAACATCATCACTGTTTCAGTAAGGTATTTTCTGATTAGGTTTTAGAAGAGGAGGAGGTGAGTTAGAGGTATTAGTAGAAAAGCTGAAAGCTAATTACAGGAATACATGAGAGTGAACATTAACAGAGCCATCAGATTTGACACTATGAAATGTTTGTCTATAAAAATGCATAGTAACAAGAAAGTCATCAGAGAGATTCTACTGCTGTAATATTAGGCTACTCCCATGGATAGGAGACAATTGGAAATAATGCTATCCTCTTAAAAGTGGTACCCAAGTCACCAGCTTAACAGTCCGTTGGAATTATACTACCTAGCTGACCATTTTATAGGAAGCAGGGGAATTTCATCTGCTCCAGATCACTATTATTACCTGGAATTTGGATCCTCATTCTAGAGTTTTTTGTTCAGGCCAATAAGCTAAAGAGAACTTTCGTACGGATGACCCCAACCTGCTCCCAACAACCCAAAAATTAAAAAAATAGTTGCCTCTGGCTTGTTTATCATCTAAAACCCAGGAAGAAAAGAATCTGTTATACACTAGATAGAAACAAATTTTAGACCCCAGTGACCCAAAATCAACTGCTTGAGGTTCTCACGTACCTTGTAATAGCTGTGTGGGGTGGGGGTGAGGGGAAGGGTTTTTAAAGTGAGGAATAGAAGGAAATGGAGAACAAGGAGATCAGCTCAGTGCTTTGTGACCACCTAGAGGGGTGGGATAGGGAGGGTGGGAGGGAGATGCAAGAGGGAGGAGATATGGGGATGTATGTATACGTATAACTGATTCACTTTGTTATAAAGCAGAAACTAACACACCATTGTAAAGCAATTATACTCCAATAAAGATGTTCAAAAAAAGAGAAAGAAATGGAGGAAATAAAACTCATAGTAAAAGAAATGCAGGAAGTGGCTGGTGTATTCTAGGATGGTCGGGATAATTTGATAATTGTAGTACAAATTTCTAGAAAACGGAGTTCCATATATGTCCCCAAGTGCTGCAGACTGGCTGGTCTAGGGTGTGTTTACAAAGAAGGACAGTTACTATTAGAGAACTTTCCGCTCCACCAGTTCTCCCTTAAGTACTTCCAGCTGGGGGGGGGGGGTTTCAGCCCTTTTTGTCTTTTTACAATTTAGCAAGATCAGACACATTTCTGCAATGCATATGCAGATTTCACCTCTTGTTACTTTCTCTAATGAGCGTTCACTTAATCAATTTGACAGTAGCCTTTATCCCCCTCCCCCTTTTTCCCCCTTCACTTCCACTAAGAAAGTTTTCAGAAAAAAAAGTGTTAGCAGATTCAAGGGGGCATTAGCAATGTGAAAGGGTAGCTGGCCAAAATGGGGTGGATGGCGGGGCTTTTCAATGGCCCTACTCTCCTGCCACCCTCTCTGTCCAGTTCCTGAAAACAGGAAGCAGGTCCGCCAGCCTCATAAGGAAGCATGTATTTTAATAGCCGACAGGAAATGATTTTCCTTTTCTCTTCAAGAATTGAAAACAATTAATTGTTATTTAACAAAACATTTAAGCATAGTACTTTCTCATAGCCCCATGCCCCCATCCTGCCCAAAGCACCTTAAAAAAGGTTTTTGCAAGAGACAAGAGAAACCAATCCACACTGGCACTCTCCCATCAAATTTCCCAACAGGGCACCTAAATCTCATGACCTGACCTAGGAGAGGGGAGCGCAGGGGCAAAGACCAGGTAGGTTTCAATCTACCCAGAGAATGGGAGATGAGACCCAAACCCCAGGAATTTTCAATCATATTCTCAACCTCAACCTGAATCCGCTACTGGGCGATGGATGTAACATACGACAACACATGGCCCAGCTGTTGGGATGTAGCAGGTCCTCGAAGTAAATAAATAAATAAATAAATAAATAAATAAATAAATAAATAAATAAATAAATAAATAAATAAATAAAGTGAGTTCTAGCTCCTCCCTTGCCTACAGGCAGCCAAAGCCCTGGTGTAGCATCTGAGAAGCCTGCTTTACCTCTCATTTGGCCATTTTTTCCTTCTTCCAATTCCCTCTTCCTCCTTCCAGCAGAATCAGGTCCTTAATCTTGGACAGTTTTGTAACTCACCCACTTGACTCCCTTTCACTTTACCAGGGTCAGAAAAATCAAACTAAAGAGAAGAGAGGGGAGGGGAGGGGAGGGGAAGCCCACCAACTCTTCCCCCACCGGTTCCCTGCTTGGTAGATCTAGTTTTGCCTCTCCTGCTAACTCACAGTACCTTTCTCCCCGACACCTATCCATTAAGTCCTACTAACAGCCAACTGTTCACCTTTTACATTCAAATTGAATAGGAAATTTGGTCTGGTCTCTATCTAGAGGGCTTGTTAGGTCACTGACAAATCTTTCTTCTCCTGCCCTTTTTGATTAAAGGTGGGAATGTATACAAACGGCTGCCTACCTTCTCTAACTTGAGTGCCTGTTTTACTCAGCAGGCTGAATCTGTTCTAACCAAGGAGAGTCTCCAGCTGGGAGTCCTCTGAGGTCTGAGAATGAGCAATACTTCGAAGCCTGGCTTCAACTAGTATATCTTGAATTTTAAGGGCTGCACTGACATTTTCAAGAAGTCGAACTGAGTCGATCCACAGCTGAAGAGTCTGCATTATGTCATCTGAACTCTGCTTCTTGTTAGAAAAGCAGAATGGCAGGCCCCATCCCAAGACCTATTGAACCAGAATCTGCATTTTAACAAGATCTCCAGGTGATTCATATGCACATTTCTTTAACCACCTGAGGATCTTTGAGAAAGTAGAGATATAGAGTACCCTTGTGGGTTCTTTCTATTTGTTTTCTGTCTTCTAATCACCGTCCCTAGTGAGTCGGGGGGATGTGGAGTTTGGGTCCGAAGGGAGAGAGGAACAGTGGGAATCAGCAGTTATTATTTTATTATTGTTAACCTGGTTTTCTAATCCACTGATTTTTAAAATCATCTTGGCACATACACAATTAAAACATATGCTGTTAGGTTCCTATTCCCTCTGGAAATAATTTGGAATTTTATCTAACCCTTGTCTCCTTTGTTTTACGGTAAAGCACCCTGAAATGCCTTCTACTGTGTGAGTGTTTTCTGTTTCGTGAACTAGTAGTTTAACCCTGATTTTAGTTTCACTTAAAATTGGTTTCTGTGCAAGCTTCATTCTAGAAAATGTTATGGTTTTCCCGAGCTTCTAGAGGAACTTCTGGAGAGGTGTTCCCGGGCCTGCGACAGAGGATACCCCCTTGCAAAGTTTTAGCCTTTCTTGCTCCGACGCCTGAGTGTGCCGCCAGCCCGGGGGCAGAAGTGCAGTGAGCCAGGGCAGTAAGTAGAAGAGCAAGGCCCCGAGGACAGAGTGGGATTTACTCAGCTGGTTCTGCCGTGAGGAATACTGCAAGCTTTGGCAAGTGATTTAACATTTCTCAGCTTCCAGATCCTGCTCTGTGAGAGGAGATGGTAACTGGAAGGGTTGTTGTGTTGATAAAAGAGGTAAAATTTCAAAAGAGCCTTCAACAAAGTGGGAGGTTGGTAAATGGGGTAGGGGGGTGTCCCTTCCTCTTAGGCTTTCTTGGCGAGGCCTCTTGCCTCACCCCCAAAGCAAAGGTCCTCCAACTTGGAAATGAGGCATTTAAAGGTAGGTGAGAATCCATGCTCCTTGGCTTGATGATTATAAACAGTCCCCACTTCCTACACACCTACGACGTGATTGTGACATTTGGCAAGTGCGGTAACCTTCCTGAACCATTTACTCCGCTCTGTGAAATGGAGATTATAATGCCTAATAGGATTGTTGAATTTGGTAAAAGAGGTTGCTTCTGGGCTTCCCTGGTGGCGCAGTGGATAAGAATCTGCCTGCCAATGCAGGGGACACGGGTTCAATCCCTGGTCCGGGAAGATCCCACATGCCGTGGAGCAATTAAGCCCGTGCGCCACAACTACTGAGCCTGCGCTCTAGAGCCCGCGAGCCACAACTACTGAGGCCTGCGTGCCTAGAGCCCGTGCTCTGCAACAAGAGAAGCTACCCAATGAGAAGCTTACGCACCGCAACAAAGAGTAGCCCCTGCTCGCCGCAACTAGAGAAAGCCCGCGCACAGCAACGAAGACCCAACACAGCCAAAAAAAAAAAAAAAAAGAGGTTGCTTCTATGTCCATTATCTCACTGAATCCTCCCAATGACAGTGAAATAGGCCTTATTTAGCCCCATTTTACAACTGAGGACACTGAGTTTCAGAGATGCCAAGTAATTCACTTAGGCTCATACAGCTGATACGTGAGAGCCAGGTTTCAAGTCTGGATCTCTCTAATCCAAAATTTATGTGCTCTCCATTTTACTTCCTACGCCTTAGGGAGACCGATAAGTAAAAGGGAAAGCAGATAATGGCAAATACTTTAGTATTTCTGATCTCTAATAACATTTCAGTTCACATTCCAGGAAGGGAGTGATTTTCAAACTTCTTAATTTATCTTTTTTAATCTGCAAGAAAATCAGCAACTAGCCAACAGAGGAGAAATTTCCCCCCTACATGGTGTCAATCTTGGCAGATCACAAAGCAATCCTTATCAAGTTGGATGTGCCGGACCTGAGAAGCAGCAAGATTTGGTTCTTTACTCTGCCTCTGAATAGAGTCAGAGCTTCAGGCTTCAGGGAGGGACAGTCTCTATCAAAGATCGTCATGTCCGGGAGCAGATGGTGATCAGAATTATGGGGATGTTATGAACGAAGGTGAATTGACTCCAAACTTGAGACACCCTCATTCATCTGGTGAGTCACCCTAATTCAGAAAGAAGGGGCTTGAGGAATGACGAGAAATCAAAGTACATCGCTTGGGGATCAGTTGAGGAAGGGAGAGGCAGAGAAAATGGGTGGGGAGTGGGAAGAAAAAAGGTGGTACCCTTTTGGTACCCTTAAAAAAAGCACAGACCATCGAACTCAGGCTTCGATGCTGAGCCTGCATTATGAGTTTGCATGGCAGCATTTGATCCCAACAGGTGGAAAGTGTATTTCCTGTGCAGTCTGTTAAACACAGGGTGGGTAGCTGTGGCACATGAAGACGCTGTGTCTACAAATAATGTGCTCACACACAGAAAAATTCTTGACAATCTAAAACGGAGTTAGACTTGTTAATGAGTGCACCACGGGTGAAAGTATGTCTCTTCTCCGTTGCATTAGGGGCAACCTCGTGGGTAAAATGACCCTCACTCTAGTTAGACTGGCCCTTCAGAACCTCAGCTTCTATTTCCCAGACCTCAGAAGTAGGGGTGTGCCTGTAGAATAATGTCAATTAAAAACAGTCTTCAAAATAGATAAGGATCATTATTTGCTTTGAATCAGTGCTATCAAAGTGACATGTTTTACATAAAATGCAAGAGAAGTATTTTAATTTGATTAGCCTATAATGTAATAGTGTTATGGCTGATAGTAAGATGAGCATTTTAGTGATGTTTGATTAAAAAAAAATTTGCTAAGATAAGCAGCTTCCTTCTTCCTTATATAGAACTTTCTTCTTTTTAACCATGTATTTCTTGCTCAGCAAAAGTGACATAACCACCAGATATTTGCTTTCTTAATAAAGGTAGATATAGTTTGAATGATTGATGAAACCAAGATAGCTTTCCAATTCAAATGGTTTGAAATTCTAATGTCTGATATTTATAGTGAAATATGAGCATCCTCTTATTTTTACAGGCAAAAGAAATTCAAACATCCTTTCCTAATAAAATTCTAAGCATAGCAATCTCTAAGCTCCAGGTGAATCAGCAAAGCATTTCTGTGTTGAGGTTCTCAGTGCTTAAGGAACAATTTCCAGAAAAGTTCAACCTCTTGGAAGCTGAACCCTGAAAATAAGTACACCCCAAATATTTCTGTTTGGGTATTGTGTGTTATTATTGTTGGGTTTTTTTCCCCTTCAGATTTTCTTTCTATGTGCCTGTGTCCTTGTCCCAGGAAGCCCCCTAGACTGGTAACTCTCTCATCTGTCTGCATCCTGGTTTTATTAGGTGGAAGGCACCGAGTGATAATGTACAACCATTTTTTTTTTTTTTAAACATGGACAGGTTTGTTTTTGTAACTGTCAGCAATGTTTTGGCTATTTTGAGAATGTAGGACAGGGTTAAGGATTAGTACCAGCATTCTCTTTTCTGTGTATCAGAGCCGCTTAGCAGTAATTAATCAGGACATTAGGTTTTGTGCCTTTGGTTCAGGTCATTTGCCTATGAGCTGCTCCAGCCTTATACAAAGGCATACTGCATATGTTTCTGGGTACCTTTTTGAGAGAAGATTTAAATTGGCCAGATGAATAATACTTTGTTACAAGTGTTTTGCCCTAGGCAAAAAGGTTTTCCTCATGTTATCATAGCCTGAAGCTGCAATCCTCAAGCTTGATGTGACTGGTGTTATACTGTCACATGGCAATGATGTAAGAACAGGCCTCTCTGTGTCAGACAAATCTGGATTTAGGGGAATTATAGCAGATGTTGCAAAATGGCAACAGTTTAGCAAGTTCCTTTTATCCTACTGTTGGGAGGCAGGACTACTAAGTGTACCAGACAGAAAAGAATGTTTTCTTTGATCCTTTACACTCTGGGGTAGGGACTTCCCCAGTTAGAGAACATCATTAATGATATAGTTATACAGTCACTGATGGATCAGAATACAGAATTAAGGGTTGGCTTTTTTTTTTTTTTTTAGTATTTGTTCTGATTAAGCTTAGTATTTGTGGTCATTTGCATTACGTTATAAGCCTCAGAAACCCTCTAAGATTTTATTCTTATTAAAGAAAGCCTAATTCAGTGGAAGAAACTGAAGAACAATAACAAAAACTAACCTGCACACAAAATATTTTAACTTTGGCAACCGTATCCACTCAAAGCTGTTATGCAAAGCTAAATTACGTGAATTCCGAGAAAGAGAAAAATAGGAAATATAGTATTTTAATTTTCACATTCTAATAGGTATTAACAAGTATATTCAACCATGTTGAATAGCAAGATACAGTGCATTGTCAGTGTTCATGCAAGTCTTAGTTTCTTAAAAGAAAAGCTGTTTTCAAAAGCTTTGGATTCCTCTGATCTGGATTCTTTCCCATTCCATTCTACTAAAATTAATTCATACACATGATCAAGGTGTGTAGGTAGATGACAGTGACGTGGGGACAAAAACAAACACAAAAGCCATTCCCTGATAGAAGTGATGCCAGGTTTGATTTATGGGAACTGCGTCTAGCTGTGGTTTGTGTGTGTTTCTAGTCTCTAGAACCTTCTTTTGGAAATGTAGTATTAAATATCACTACAGCATGTTGTCCATGGCACTTCATAACATGCCTGCAGAAGTCAGCCTGTGCATGCAGGACAATAAGAAATAATTTCCGACTAGGTAAAGATTTCCAGTGACTTAAAACCCACACGCATAGTGAGTTTGCTCTTTTTATGCAAATGTTTATTGATCATTTCCATTGGAGCATGAGACAGTGAAATGTGTGCAAATATTTAGAAAATTTCTTTAAAAGGTTTCTATCTTGAAGAAGAGTATTTTTAAAATTTTTAAAGTATTTTTATTTGCCAATTATGATCATTGTTGGGAGCCTCCAAAATAATTAGTGTATTCTTTTTTTCAGACAGTTTTCAATGAAAACAGAGGAAAAAAATGAACATAAGGTATGTTTAAAGAGCATCAATATAGGTAGCTATATTTTGTATATGTATATATTTTAATTTTTATTGGAGTATAGTTGATTTACAATGTTGTGTAAGTTTCAGGTGTAGAGCAAAGTGAATCAGTTATACATACACATATATCCACTCTTTTTTTCTTTTTTTAGATTCTTTTCCCATATAGGCCATTACAGAGTATTGAGTAGAGTTCCCTGTGCTATACAGCAGGTTCTTATTAGTTTATATTTTGCATATGTTTTTAAAGATATCAAAAGTAAAGACAATCACAAAAGCAGGCTGATAGTAGACTGTCAATAATGCTGCATCATTCTTTATAAAATACTATCTGTAGTTGTATTTGATTATCTTTGTACATTTCACTTATTTTACCACTGTTTGACCTAGAGAAAGGATTTGCCTATGCAGTGCAAAGAGAGAGAATGTTGAGGAAGATACTGGGTTTGTCATTTGAGTAACAGATATTATATAGAAATGGACTATAATTACATATATTGCTGCCCCTTTAATAAGATAAACATGTGTTCTCAAAAGAAATATGCTAGAAATCAATGTACATTTTAAAATTCTAAAATCATATTTTATTTAAATATAAGACTTGGTACATTTGTCCTACGAAGATCTTTAAAAATGGGAACTTCCTTAAAAGCGGCTTTGCTCTAACTTTGAATTTAAGGTTATGTGATAAAATGCACACATTTATTGAACATCATTCATCCAAATTCCTGACTGAATCCTTTCCTATGATTTAAATCAACCTCTCTGTCATCCAAAGTCAGATCAGCAACACATTTGATGTTTGGTTACAAAGACAACCATAATGGTTGGGTTAAGTATGGCACTGCATTTATTGGTGCTTCTGTAGACTTTCGAAGGAGGAAAAATGAGAGTGGCTTTGTGAAACCTGCTGTGTTAAGGTCAGCGGGACTGCTAAAAATGTTTCCAATAAAAGGTTTTTGTTTTTGTTTCCTTTTTTTTTCCTGAAATGTCTGTCCCAGATATCTCAAAATGCATATCTTTTTCAGAAATCCCAACACAGCTCTCAAACATCCTGGCACCAGACAGTAATTCCCGCACATACGTAGCTCAATCTAAGAACAATTTGGAAGAGTCTGCATCATGCTACGGTAGTAGCATCTGTTGTTTCACTGTTCAGTAATTCACAGTTAGCCAAAGTAGGAAATGCAAACAATCCTTTTTCATATTTGCATACTTGGAATTTGGCTTTTTGATTCATGATGATTCCCATTAGCTTTGAAAATTCACGTTTCTGTCTAGTTGCATGTTTTGCTTGAGTGAGCTCAAACTATGCTCTTGACTCAAACATTATTACAAGTGTAAATACTTTGGAGATATAAGTGTCTGCCACTGATTTGGGGGTGTTTGTTTTATTGATTTTCATCTGGCGAGTTTAAAATATAAGTAAACTTTTCGTGGAGGGTTTGGGGCATTTGTTTGAACACTCCTGGAGTAATTGGAAATGCAACAATTGTTTAAAAAGTGGCATTGTCCATGAAAAGATTTAGTGAGGGATGAAGAAATTTCTTGAACCTAAAGACCTAATCTGGTGATCCAATTCTCCCCACTGTGTCCATTCCCGTGAAACTCCATTTACTTGCCCCCATCCATCACCAGCTCCCTGCATCCTACCTAGCCAATCCTCTAGGTTTCCCACATTGTCTCCTCTTTTGTCTTTTCAGTCTAAACAGAAGAACAACAGATAGGGTTCTGAAGGGCAGGGAGCATCAGGAGCTGCAGGAGAATGGCTGAGATGAGGGTCAGAGTCCTGCCCCTACTGCCAACAGTTACTAGGGTTTGTGCTGCCCGGCTGAACAGTGTTCAAAGGCTTTGCTGGGCTTTGTTCCACTGTGTAGGGATTAGGCCTGGCGGTCTGAGAATTTGCCTTCTAATTAAAAAGGATAAAAGATAGAAGTAGCATTAGACTAAAACAGAGCAGTGATACTTCACAGGCTGATTTTTTTTTTAAGTCACAAGACAACGCTAGAAGTTGTCAGGATATTTTATTTCTTTCGTATTCCGGTCAAATTAAAAAAAAAAAAAAGAAAACAGAAAGAAAGAAAGAAAACTTTGGAAACTCTTCCCAGCTGTTGTGCATGGTGCATGGAAGTCTAATTGCATCTAAAATATCTAATGTTTACAGTGAGACTGTTATGGTGGTGGATTTGCAGTCAGCATTGGAGAATGAAAGCTGCTTCCAGAGCCTCCTTCCTCTTTCTCAAATGCTGGCAAGAAACTAATTCTACCAAAAGTGAATTCTGCTTTTCACTCCACCCCAGTGTGCCTTGCTCTCAAGGCTTCCAGTGCCTACCCTACCTATTCTCTTTTCAAGGATCAATCATTCCTTTCATCTCCTTGCAGCTGTAGACACTATCTCAACCAGGTGTGAAATGCAATTAAGAAATAATTCTGACCTCACAGTCTTTTTTTTTTTTTCTTAATAGCAACCCGATGGAGGGCAGTTTTTAAACTTTTCCATCAGTACTGTTAATGTTCTGTGACAGTAAATGTGATTCTGCGCCTACATTCTGTTAAGAACGAAGCCATCCCCAGATCCAGGGGCAGACTGACAGCATCCAAACAGATGATGCACCCTCTTAAACGCATTTGCCTGTCCTCCAGTGCGGCCCTTCTTGCCGTGTATACAGAACTCTATGCTGACAGCAGAAGCGCAAGTGACACTTGTTGAATTTAACCAGCGGCTGGGAGTGTTTTGCCAAGTACTCCAGAGACTGGTTCTACCCTCTGTATCACAGGAAGGCATTTGAGGTGAGAATTTCTGTTAGAAATGCTGTTGGGATTGTACAAGTTAGTTGAGGTGGGTTGTTTTTTTTTTTAAGGGAGAAAAAAAGGAGGAAAGAGTTTTGTGGAGGACTTCAGAGCTTTCAAAGCCACTGAGCTCAGATTGCAGACAAGTATAAAGGAATGCTCCCTCGTTCCCACAGAGCTCATGTTACGTCATGAAGCCAAAAGACTGAATTTCTTATTTTCCACTTTTCTTATTTTTTTCAATTTGCCCAGAATAAAGAAATAAAACTCCCTTAGTAAAGGGATTTTTTAAAGTATGAGATTATAATGAGACTAACCTCTATATTTCAGAGACACTAAATATGCTTTTGTTCATTTTTTTGAAAAATCCTTTTTTTTTTTTTTTTTTTGCTTACTTTTATTGAATTGAGCAAGTTACCAATGGACTACATTAGGCATAAATGGAAACTTGGAAACCAGGGAAAGGACACAGAACCATCTCACCACCTAGCATACAATTTGGGGGGCTAAGTCTATGAATAATGTGCATGTTGTTTTTGTCATAAGACTGAATTCAGTATTTCTAATTTCCTAAAGTTTAGCCTTTTTTCTTTTAAGGCCTAAACAGAATGAATATGTCAGTGGCTGTATTTTTTTCAATAAATGCATTACATTATGCACCTTTACAAAATATTTAAGAAATAATGCTTGCAAAATAATCCATATTGATTTTCATGGTCAGCTTTGTGAAAAAGAATAAAAAGATTCTCCCCAGTTCTGAGTTCAGGGACAGCCATGGTAATTTATGTTAAATTTCAGTCCCTTCTTTTATTTTTGTCTTTTTGAGATAACCATTCCCCCTGCTGATTTTCCAAATGTAGCAAAGCTGGGTCTGCTAGTTCCACTCTAAAGAAAACAAAGATAATAATCTGATTTAGATGTTGAAGAATATCAGTATGAATGACAACAGTAGTAGGTAACAGTGAGTCAACATTTCTCTTTCCAGTCCCAGTTTCTCTTTAGCATTTAAAATATGTCAGCCAGTAGTACAAAGCCAAACTATTTTAAGAATGTAATTCACAATATTTTGGCTTCTATTTTTTACTAGCTTTTGAGTAATATACTGTACAGAAAGAGGTCTTTGTTGTGTTTATAATACATGTATAACCTGGTGGGAAGTGGAATAAAAAAATGTATATTATTTGCATAACTTGAACTAAAGAACCTAGTGCATTATTGGGTTTGAATGTCTTAAATTTAAGTGAGCTGGCTTAAGAGTAATATTACTCTATTACTGTTTTGTAATTCATATAATGAAATCATACAGCTAAAAAAAATTTGAGGTTTTAACAATGATAAGTGGGACCTGATTTTTGAACTCCTTTTTAATGAAAACAGTAATTTATAAACCGGCACGTATGCGCCCGTTTTTGTTTGCTGACAATAAAAGACTGTAGCATTTGTATCCTTTCATCTGCTCTCCCCTCCGTGCATGGGGGAGAAGCCCATTTAGCCCAATGGTGCAGGCACCAAGGAATAACACCTCCTGGAACATGGAGAACTCTGCTTCCCAGACACAACCATTGGAATGTCTGGATCCCGTGCACCTTTCTGTGAACTGCCAACCACTCCACACCAACCTGCATTTCCTTCAGGTCTACCATGTGAGCCTTTTGAGTAGGTTGGGTGAGACTGAAGCTCCAAGGCTCCCAGAGCTTGCACCACATGTAGAAAGTGAGAACAGACTTCACTTCACGTGGGTGGTGCTAGTCATCTTTAAATACCATATGTGAGGGATTTTTCCTTTAGTGGAAACATAGACCCATAGCAATGCACCATCCCCCCACCTCAGAAATGTGCTTTTGCTTTTAAAATAGCTGAAGTTACTTAATATTTGTATATAGGGGACAGAATCTTAAATGCTTTTTTTTTAATTTTTAAAAAATATGTATTTAATTATTTGGCCGCGCCTGGTCTTAATTGCGGCACGCAGGATCTTCGTTGCGGCATGCAGGATCTAGTTCCCTGATCAGGGATCGAACTCGGGTCCCCTGCATTGGGAGTGCAGAGTCTTAACTGCTGGACCACCAGGGAAGTCCCTTAAATGCTTCTAATTGTACTATCACAGAAGTTCATGTTGTTTACCTGGCTGAGTGTTCTACCTTACCGCTAAAGAGAGATTATTCTTATCTATATATCCCTTATTTCAATAAGCGATATGGTGTAAAACCAGATGTTGGAATTCTCCCTTCTTGCTGTGCCAAACAAATAAGATTATTATATATAAACTATTTTACTCCAAAATTACTAAAATATTTCTTGAAAGGACGTAGGAATGACTAAATTAGTAAACTAACAGAATGAAAAATAAAGGACTTGATCAAATGTACAGAAGCAAATAGAAATTGTTTAAAATAAGATATTACACATTTGGGGTATATACTCATATTTCTTATCAAATAAATTCAAATATCAAATACAAATGACATTGTCTTTTATTAATTTGATTAAACAATTTTTTTTTAATTTTAAAACTGCTCATATGGGGCAGGAAAGCTTTTCACTTAGAGTACTTTATCCTACAGTAAATGGAGCAGGTCTCCTTCCTGAAAATACAATGCTACAGGCATAATGATAATAACAGTCAACTCTATCATCTAAATGACTATATTGAGGATGTAATAACTAATTATTTTTTATCTTAATTTTAAAAAGCAAACTCTGAAACAGATCAGCTCAGTTGGAATCACCCTTTCAAAATGTTAAAACCGTCACACTGGTTCTACAAGTGGCATCCTAAAGGTCCTTCCAGTTGACTTTCTGCTTTTTGTCTCTGGAAGGAGAGGGGTGGGGGAAGGGAGAGTTTAGAGAGGAGGTATTGGCTTGAAAAATAGACTTGGACGAGTTGCAAGCTCTGAAAACAGATTTCTTTATCTGAAAGCCAGCTTGGAGTGCATCCCCAGTCTGCTATTCCGAACCACCTCATCCAGTTGAGAAGACTGCCATCTCTAGGATGGCATATGAGCTGGGTGCTTTTTCACTTCCTTGTCTCTGGACTTTTTACAGCCTTAAGTCTCTCCTAAGCAGGAAAATTCCACTTTTGCCAATCTGTATTTTGGAGATATGGACTACCATCTACCTGTGTGGGGCTGAGATCATAAACGTCCTTTCACTGGCAATACAATTTGGATCGGAACCAAGGTCATAAGGTAAATAGACAGTGCTTTATCCTCTCAGCCAAGCCCTTGATAAGGGGCGCTCTTTGATGTTCAGAATGAGAGTTGGCTTTTTCAGAACTTATATCCAAAACTGTAATACATAATGCATTTGCTTCCATCATAGAGCTGCTGATACATGGTTGAAGGTCAATTTAAAGATGACTTAATGACAAGAGCTACTTTAAATCAATCAAATGCTTCAGAAAGCACAAATGATCCTCCACTAACAAAAAATAAAAATTGCAAGCAAATATACCTACAGTTTTCAACTTCTTCCCAATAACTCATTATATGTCTTCTTTTAATAAAAGCCAGCTGCTGGCTGGTTGAACCCCTCACTAATGGTGCCTCTTCCTCCATGGCTTCATCATGGTTAAATTATTTGCAGTAAACAGTGCCCCTTCAACAAGGTGTAAAGACTTCCATGATGCATAGAATGGTCATATCTACTATATTAATAATAAATGGCTTCCACCTGGTGCCTAATTGCAATGAAAACCTGTTCATTTTTTCCACATCCTTTGATTCTGAAAATTGTGTCTCTTATTTGCTCACCGGAGCAATATAAATGTGGAGCACATAACATAGGTTGTGTTAGACGCTTTACCATGGCAAATGCTACACACAGAACCCTTGACTTCTGCAGTTTTTCCTTGATAAAAATCATTGCTTTATTTGGACATCCTAGTAACCTATTTCTTTCTTGTCTCTCCTATGACATCTAGTTTTGTTGAGCCTCACCCTGCCTGGATTTCAGAAGATGTTAGAAAGAAAACTAACATAAAAATGGGGAAGAAGGAACAAAGCAACAGAGATCTGAAGGCTAAAGTTAATATAAGTGGTAAGTTACATGAAAATGGATGCCAGATTTATACCAAAATCAGAGGTTGGAAAAAAAAAAGTTTCCTCTTTAAAAAAGAAGGTAGCCACATTATTTAACTTTCTTCCGATTTTTTCCTTATTGAAAAAAATGCTGTGAAAATGAATTAGGTTTTATTGGCCTTTATAAACCCAATGTGTTTCTGATCCATTCTATTTTTATGCCTATTTATTTATCTATTCATAAATAGTAAAAGAACTAATAAAAACAATAACTACCCTTAATAAGTGCTTGCTGTGTGCCAACTCATTTAATCTTCACATTATCCCCATCTCACTCAGCAGAAAACTGAGGCAGAGAGAGGTTAAGTACCTTGCTCAAGGTCACACAGCTGGAGTTGGAGCAGCTATGACTTCAACCTAGTAGTTGGCTTGAAAGCCTGCCTTTTTAAGCACTATGTTAAGAGCAACCCAACACCATCCTATGGAAAGGAAGGTCCCAGAATGGCACATCCTCTCTGTTTATTAAATATGAATGTTTACAAGCATAGACTGTAGAGCTTGACTGCCTGAGTTGAAGTCTTTTACTAGTTATATCATGTGGGGCAACTTATTTAACCTTTCTGTGACTGTTTCCTCACCTGAAAAATGAGAACAATAATAGTCTCTCTCTCAAAGTGGTATTGGTAGGATTAGATGAACTGGCCTACAAAAAGTCAGAATAGCACCTGGTTTGATATGGTCAATGCTTAATAGGTGTCTAATTTTCTTTTGTTGGTGTTAAGTATCCCAGTGTTGATTTCCTCTGCCGGGATATGTCAGGATATGTGTCTGCTGTCACCATATAGCCTGGTGAGCAAATAGCTCTTCTGTGAGCCATCTGAAAAAGAATGCCAGGGTCTCCTTTCCTTTATCAGAGCTCTTAGCCAAAATTTTATATATGTGTATGTGTATATATATATATATATATATATATATATATATATACATACACACACACACACATACATATATATATATATACACTATACATATATATTAATCTATATGCTCCTAGGGAGGAACAAAATGTTTGGCTTTAAGAGAGTATTGATTATAACATAGTATACTTTTAAAATCAAAGTGCAAAACTCAAAAGCATTTTTAAATTAGCTCAGAAATTTTTTTGAAAAATTGAAGTATGCTACCAACATCATTAAATACAAAATCAAAGTCTCACAACTTATAACGTGGAACATTCAATAACTTGTTAACATGCTTAGTGCTGGAGTACACAGCCAGTTGCAGTACCTGCATACATTCTCTGGACTTCACTCTGCGTTTCTCACTGTGATGTTAATGGTTCCTTTGAAGAGGTTAAAAGCATATTGAGAGCAGCAATCGATGCAACTGTATTTATATGTCGTATTTTTCTCAAATCTGAGGATACACCTTAATCAGAAATGCATTCATCAGATTACAAGATAAAGGACACTTGTTACACTAATGAATATTGCTTATTGTCTTTGTACCCTGACAATGATTTTTTAAAATAACACACATCAAGATTATCTTAATATTCCAATGCTAAATAACCATGTGTTCATAAAAACCTTTTAGAAATTTGAGCAAAATTTTCAGAAATTCTTATCCTAAATTGTTGCTTATTTAAATTGGGCCCATTTTTATTTCAATGTTTTTTTTTTTTTTGGCCACACTGAAGTCATGACCAGTTTCCCTGGGAAGTCAACAGAAATTTGGCAGGTGCTTTGCGGGGCAGAGAACAAGAGGAGACGTAAGCTCAGAAGATAATTGTACAATTTCGGATACCTTTCTTCAGCTTTCATCATTCAAACCCAAAATAGTACTCAGGGGAAGATGGAAGTTGGGAGAATTTTGAATCGGGAGTTGGCTGATTTGGTAGCTCTCTTCTGGCTAAGATCTAGAAACACGGGGAGAGAACCTCTACTGATAAAGTAAAGAGGGACCCACACACTAAGCAGACCTCACCTGAGAGGGGGGGCATGCCCACCACCACCATGACCCACTGACACCAGATTTCTCTGAGGGTGTCCACAGGCCTTTAAAAGAAATGGCCAAGCCCACGAAGAACAATCTAACGTGTGGACTAAGGAGAAACTGAAGCATGAGGTGGATTTTCTTTCTTTACATTTCTTTGTGTTGATCATACTATTAGTGTTCTCTATCAAAATGCCTTTCTCCAGTTTCCTCAGCCCAGCGGTTTGAAAGTTTGCATGAAGTAGACACATATCACTACATATGAACAGTGAAATGTATTTGAAAATAAATGTTTTAATTAAAATTGACATTTCTAAGCCTACTGCTGAGGGCAGCTGCTTTTTCTCTACAATTACTTTGTCCATCTCCCCATAGGAGTCCAATATAAGAGGAGTTCGCATCCCACTTTAATACTAACTTAATATCAAACAAACAGCATTACTGTGTATACACAAATTTTCTACTTTGGGTTGTTAAATCAGTTCTAAAAGACTACAAATGGGTTTTGCACTCTCATAAAGCATTTGCCTATTTTGCCTATTTTCCCCAAACGTATGCGTTTAACAAGTTGACTGCCCAAGACAAGTAGACTAGAAGCTCTCTCACTCAGGGTTCATGGATGGAGGGGGTCAAGGAGTAGACATCTGTGCCTGCATTTACCCCTGTGCCCTCAACCTTGCTGGAACTGGCACTGTTGGGGAGGTGTGTGTCATCAACAAAGCACCAGATGTTTGGGAAGCAACCGTAGCTCCCAGGCTGGATTGAGCCCTTAACTATGCGGTAGGCATCATTCATTCACTCAACAAATACAGCAGTATTCCAGTCCCCGCTAGCTTACATTCTAGTGAGAGGAGGAAGAAAATAAAATTAGGTAGCATATTAGCATTTGGGAGTTGTGATGGGGAAACACGAAGCATAGCAGGAAGAAGGGGAGGTCAGGGAGTGAGCGTGTTTGCTATTCAGAAAAGAGTGATGATATTTGAATGAAGAGTCAAAGGAGGTGAGGGAGCAAGACATGCTGAGATTCTGGAGAAGAGTGCTCTGGACCGAAGGAAAGCGAATATCCTGAGGCAGGAATGTGCCCGGTGAGTTTGAGGAGGCAGCAAGGAGGCTGGGTAGCTTGGGCAAGGTGAGCAGAGAGAGGAGATCAGGTCGGGGATGTAAGGCATGGTAAGAACTTTGGCTTTACTCTGAGCCATTGTTGGGTTTTCTTTTAGTGGGTTAACATGATTTGACCTATTTTTTAACAGATCGTAGCCCTTTCTAAACACATATATCATTAAGTCTCACAACGACCCCCTAAAAGGGTGTTAGTGTTATTATCTCCATTTTATAGATGAGTTAACTAAAGCACAAAGTTGCGTGACTTGCCCAAGGTTACACCTGGAAAGTAGGAGAGATGGGTTTTCAAACCCAAGCTGCCTGACTACAAGCCTTGGCTTCTAACTGCCATGTTCTCCTGCCTCTTGGCAAATTGAACCGAAAGTGAGACATCCTGCCACAAGAGGGGCTTGCTTTTAATTGGGCAGCCAGACAAATGCATATACAGATGTAACAATATTGCACTGAGTATATTAAATATGCCATCAACTCCCATACTTCAATAACCACCTAAAAACCAATGACTTAGGTCTCTTTCTCTAAACTAGGTCTCTCAGCACATCTCCTGAATTCAACAGTCTAATTCAGTTCAGTGAGTTCAACACCCTTGATTAATAGCCTATCATGTGCTGGGATCAACACTAAGCAGTTGCGTTATCTTTGCTCTTAAGGAATTTATATCACAGATCATAGAGAAGCTGACATATAAGTATTGTTCAGTTTAATGTCTCCCAAATATCTCCACCTGGAGGTCTTGTGGACATTTCACAGCAGCAGGAATCTTCTCAAATCAAAAAATCTTCCTGCCCTGGTGCCCCTCTTGTATTTCGTTTGTTTGATAATGATACTCCCTTATGCAGAGTTTTTGGATTCATCCTTGCCATCACCTGTTCTCTCATTCCCCTCCTCCTTCTGGCCAGTGTCCTGTGAGCTCTGCCTCCTAAGGATTTTCAGGATGACCCTCTCCACAACCTCTCTCCTACCTCTCCCTCCTGCAGGGCACCACCAGCTTTAAGCAGAGCAGAGAGTGGCTACATTTTCTATAAAGGGCCACATATAGTCTCTGTCAAATATTATTCTTTGTTTTGTTTGTTTGTTTTACAACCCTTTAAAAATGTAAAAACCATTCTTGGCTCCCAGATAACAGCAACAGCCCCCAACAGGTCCGTCTACTTCCAGGGCTTTCTTCTAGGGTGTCCTCCCACACTGGCCCCCCCTGCTACTCCCACCCACCTTTCTGTATTAGACATTTTAAAGTCCCCAAGGCTTTGTTTCTTTCCTTTTCATTTAAATCGTTATAAAAGAAGCCCACATAAAATCTTCAATATGCCCCTCTTATTTGCAGAATAAAATACAGACTCCTTATATACAAAGATGCCTTCTGGCCCCATCTCCCATCACTCCATCCTCCACACACTAGGAAGGAATCACAAAGAACTCACCATTCTGCAAATACTCTATGGTTCCCTGAAGCCTTCCTATCTTTGCATATGTTGTTCCTTCTTCCTGGAATGCCCTTCCTTCCTTCCTTTTTCTTCTTCTTCTTTTTAAAAAAATTCTTGATTTGTTTACCCTTCATGGTACCTTGATTCACATTTACCGTTCAAGGTCCAATTAAAAAGTTCTCTCATCCATGAAGTAATCTGGATCCCTCCTTTGCCACTGTCTGTTCCAGCTGGAAGCAGTTGCTCCCACAGGGATTTGCACACCCCCTGGTTTAGTGGTTTTCAGCCCAAGTGGGTTCAAATTCAGCTCTGCCACTGACCAGCTATGGGATGATAGGTTAAACTCTTCCTTGGTTCCCTCTCAGGAAAATAGAGATTGTGTGATGATTAAAACAGTTAATATGTGTTATATCCTTAAGACTGTCTGACACATCTTCAAGACTCAAAGACTGGATATGATTATTATCTCAGCTAAAGCACTGAGTATGAGGTCTGATAAATATTTGATTAAGAATCTGTCCCCCACTAGATTAAGTTGCTTGAGGGCAGAAACTACGTTTACAAGATCTTTGCTCAAGGCCTAGAACATAGTTTATGTTGAATAAACGTTTGCTAAATGAATGAATGACCCGAAGTAATTGATTTTGAAACCAGGTGTGGTTATTCACAAAGCTCCCCAGGAAAAGAGAAAGCACTTTCTTTTTTTTTTTTTAATTTAATTTTATACAGCAGGTTCTTATTACTTATCTATTTTATACACATCAGTGTATACATGTCAATCCCAATCTCCCAACTCATCACACCACCACCACCACCCTCCGCTGCTTTCCCCCCTTGGTGTCCATAGGTTTGTTCTCTACATCTGTGTCTCAATTTCTGCCCTGCAAACCGGTTCATCTATACCATTTCAGAAAGCGCTTTCTGCCTCCCCTGTGGCTGCTGGTAGCAGTAGAGAGGAGGGACTTCCTTCCTTGGGAGCAGAAAGGCCAAAGACCACAGTGATGGAGACTGAGTTCTTGAATACGCAGCCTGAGTTTACAACCCAGTTCCACCACTTACTAGATTTCCAGCCTCAGGTATATCACTTAACTTCTCTGGGCCTCATTTCCCACCTGTGTAAGTAAGAATAATAATAGTGTTGACTTTATAGGGGTTTTTTAAGAATTAAATGACTTACGCATTTAAAGCATTTAGTGTCTGTGTACAGAGTACACAATCAGTAAGTATCAGCCACCATTATGGTTATCAATATCATTCTCTTAGGGTTTAGGGCTATGTCAGGACATAGCCATGCTTCTAATCCTGGATTCAATCCCATTGAGTTAGGTCACCACATATTTTATTTTTTGAGGTCATCCCCTCTCACCCAAGGCACGGGTGAAGTATGGATACTCTTCGTGGGGATATTAAGTATGCCAATATTTTCCCGCTATGCGTGAGAAAGAGATACATTCAGATATTGCAGGCTTCAAGGAATAGAGGCTTTTGATTAAACTCACCTAAACAATGAGGAAATTACCATCGCATTAATGGTAAGAAGGTCAGAGGTAGGTGGTGCTGTAGCTGATTAAATCAAGGACACAGATTCTTTTCATCCTTCTGCTTGGCCGCCTTCAGTGTGTCTGCTGGACGTTAGGCCAGGACTGTCATGCTTACAAGGCAGCTGCAATAACTAGAGTCTGGGAGTCATATTCAGATACAGCAACATTCAGTGGACACGTAGTGATGTCTCTTCTCATGTGCTGTTTTGAGAAGGAAAATACCTCTTGCGTAGACCGCCAAGCAGACTTCCCTTCACAGTCTTTTTTTTTTTTTTTTTTTTAATTTATTTATTTATTTTTGGCTGCGTTGGGTCTTTGTTGCTGCACGCAGACTTTCTCTAGTTGCGGGGAGCGGGGGCTACTCTTCGTTGCAGTGCGCGGGCTTCTCATTGCGGTGGCTTCTCTTGTGGAGCACAGGCTCTAGGGTGTGCAGGCTTCAGTAGTTGCGGCGTGCAGGCTTCAGTAGTTGTGCCTCGTGGGCTCTAGAGCACAGGCTCAGTAGTTGTGGCGCACGGGCTTAGTTGCTCCGCGGCATGTGGGATCTTCCCGGACCAGGGCTCGAACCCGTGTCCCCCGCATCGGCAGGTGGATTCTTAACCACTGCGCCACCAGGGAAGTCCCCCTTCACAATCTTTAATGGTCAAATTGGGTCACATGCCCACGCCTGAACCAAGGACTGTCAAGGGGATCACCATGATTGATTTACACAAATCAGGATTTACCCTAAAATTAGGAATAAGGGTATATTCTGGAACAAGACCAGGTGTTCTGTGAGCAAGGAATAAAGGGAAAGCGGCTGCTGGGTAGGCAAACAGCAGGGTTTGCAACAGAGAATTTTTGGTGTTTTTATATTTCAGTACCACATGGTTTATTTTGGAGGGAGTAGAGCAGAAGACAGTCTCCTCTGGACTAAAGTTTTTCAGTGGGGTTGTGAACTCCCTGTTTTGTGTTTTATATATATAAATATAAATATATTTTAATATTAACACATCTGAGATTCTAGTTTTAAAATTCTGGGCAGCGCAGGCAATGAAATTTAACTCTCTGGTGTAACTGGTATACAGTTGAAAAAGGGCTTTGCCTAGGAAGCTGGGGAGAGCCTTTAATTTAAAAAGCTGTCTTCATGTCCATGAAAGCTGAGGAGTCAGCCTTAGGCAGGGATTCATATCTGAGAGGCTTTCATCCTGCCTTGAAACAAACAAAATAGAGGATCCTAGAGATCTGTGTGCTCTGACCAGCTACCAGGCTCAAACGTTCACCTTAATTATCTCTGTCTCTGTCCCTGCTTCACCTAAAACTAGACAAGAGCCTTCCACAAGCGTCAGATTTCTGAAAGGGCACCAACACTGCCCGCCGTCGTTTAGAGAACTGGAATTTACACCTGGAATCAGTGAGGTCATTGCTCTTTACATTTCAGAAGTACATCTTCTGCTGTTGTCATTTTGTAAGCTTTCGGCTAGCACCAAGAAGTATGGAAAATTCATAATGAAGTCAATATTCATAATGAAATCTTGTATTGGTATCTTTTGGCCAGCTCAAGTTTTATATTTACATAGGCCCAGAAAAAAAGATCCTAGACACTAAAACTAATAACACTCTAGGCAAATTTAAAGAGGAGCTTCTATTATAAATGTTGTCTATACTTTTTTTTTTTTAATTTAATTTTATTTATTTATTTATTTTTGTCTGTGTTGGGTCTCTGTTGCTGTGCACGGGCTTTCTCTAGTTGCGGCGAGCGGGGGCTACTCTTCGTTGCGGTGCACGGGCTTTTCTCATTGCAGTGGCTTCTCTCATTGTGGAGCACGGGCTCTAGGTGCACGGGCTTCAGTAGTTGCGGCACGCGGGCTCAGTAGTTGTGGCCCACGGGCTTAGTTGCTCCGCGGCATGTAGGATCTTCCCGGACCAGGGATCGAACCCGTGTCCCCTGCATTGGCAGGCGGATTCTCAACCACTGCACCACCAGGGAAGCCCTGTTGTCTATACTTTGAAGGCAGAGAATCCTTATAATTTTGAAGTGAAAATCTTTAAGATCCTTCACTGAATTTCCGGCATTTTATAGACGAGGAAACCAATTCTCAGAGCAAGTGCTGGGTGGGCCTAAGTTCCCAGCGCTCAGGAGCTGCAGAATTGGGATTAAGATCCATGTCCTCTGTGATACATTACAGGCAGCCACAAACTTTTTGCTGCTCTTGCCCTTGAAAGGTGGAGTCTAATTCTCTTCCCCTTGAATCTGGCCTGAACTTATTGACCTGCTTGACTGACAGAATGTGACTAAAGTGATGTTCTGGGGCTTAGGGGGCTAGGTCAGAAGGCTTGCAGCTTCTGCATAGGCTCTCTTGGAATGCTTGCTCTGGGGAAGCCAGCAGTAAGAAGTCTGACTCCCACGGGACTGCCACATTGTGAAAAAGTCCAAGCCAGCCAGTGGAAAGAAAGCATAAAGAGAAAGAAGCCTGCCAAGCCCTCAGCCATTCCAGATACCCTCCAGCCAAGATCCCCAATAGAGGAGTGAAGAAGCCTTCAGATGACCTTAGTCCCAGCTACCATTTGACTGCAAGCACATAGGAGACCCCAAGCTGGAACCATCTAGTTAAGCCCAGCTGATCCACACAACTGTAAGAGGTAATAATAAAATTTGTTTTAAGCCACTAAACTTTGGGACAGTTTGTTATGCAACAATAACTAGGGCATCCTCTGACTTGATACCTTTACTCACATCATTAATAAAAATACACAAAACAGGAAATTAAAATCCTAAATGAAACAAAGATTCTTCAGGCTGTTGGGGAGTTACATCCTTGCTTTGCTCATGTGTTCTGTAAAGCACAGTGTCATTTGAAGTCCATCTAGATTATAATCCTTAAAATGCTTTAACAGTCCACATCACATGACAAAAGTGAGCTTTATTATTCATGTGACAGTGTAGCTTAGGAACTGAGGCATGTTCAGGGAATCAGGGCAAGATACTTCTGGATTCTACGGTATTTACACCAATGTTCATAAATGACTGAATGCAACTTGGAAGAAAGAGATCTTCCACAATAGTTTTAAAGGCCCTTTTAAGGATTATCGAGATTCAAATACATTCTTCAATATTAAACTATTGCATAGCTGATACCATTTGAAAGTATTATTGGTCAATGTTTGGTTTTATTCCACAACATTCTCTTGTGAAGAAACTAGTTTATTATCACTAAGGAATCTTTGATTCCTTACCACTGAAAATCAGAACATTGATTCTATCACAGCAGCCTTCCGTGGGAAGTTGTCCACAAATATCTCAAAGATTTATAGCTTCCAGAGGGGTACCAATATTGTCCTCTATGGATCTATCGTATCAATTCACTTATATCTTTAAAGAATTTTGGAAACATTATGGTAAGTGAAACAAGCCAGACGTGAAAGAATAAATTGTATGATTCCACTTATGTGAGGGGCCTAGAGTAGTTGAATTCATAGAGACAGAAAGTAGGCTGGTGGTTACCAGGAGTTGGGGGGAGGGGGAGAATGGGAAGTTATTATTATTATTTTTTGGGGGGGGGGAAGCTATTATTTAATGGTCAGAGTTTTGGTTTGGGATGATGAAAAAATTCTGGAGGTGGATGATGGTGCCAGTTGCATTAATATTGTGAATGTACTTAATACCATGGAATTGTGCACCTAAAAATGGTTAAGTTGATAAATTTTGCTATGTATACTTTACCATGATTAAAAAAAAATCTTTTACTTTAAGAAAAAAAATACAAATAAAAAGAATTGAGGTGTTTTATCAGTCAGCTTCCCCGCAGGAAACAGATGGCACACTCAAATTAGGACAATTTGAAGAGAGTTTAATAAAAGGGACTCTTTACAAAGGTTTGGTCAGAGCATAAGGAAATTGCAAGGGAGAGAAGAGAACCCCAGAGCTAGGATGGAAGGAGCAGATAACCAGAACCAAAGCTGTGTGGAGAGGGCCTTCGAGAGAAATAAGACTTTCAATGCAGGCAGAGCCAGCCTGTAAGAAACCTGCAGGAAGGACTTGGGAGGAGAGCATGCAGAGTAGACAGAAAGGGCAGAGGAAGACATCCACCATGGTGTTCTGGCTAACATGTGGTCCTCCCCATTAGCCATTACAAACACACAGCCACCGAGTCTACCCCTGCATTGGGTCCCAAAGTATAGTATCAACTAGGCCAAAACACCTACTTTGTGAAAACACAGGGAAGCAAAAAGGAATTATGCATGAAACATGGATATACAGTTTCCTCTCCCTGGCTCAAAGATGTGATCTGTTACAGCTCCCCATGAGCCTGCATTATCTCCACACCACTTCCTGGGGGCTGACACCCTCACTCATCAGAGACTGAAACCCAAGAGAATGAGGCCCAGAAGGAGAGAGAAAGCAAATTACCAGTCCTTTTCTATTCATCTACAGCCAGCCCTGCAAGTTCCAGCATCCAATGAAAGGGCCCGTCTCTTTCCTGACCATCCCCTTCAAGGGGTATAGACTTTTCCCATAGACTCAGCAAAATGAAAATATCAGAATGAGTAGCGATGAACCCCATATATTTGTGGTTCTGCTGAGTTCCAGTTCTTGTTTTGTAGAGGAGTTTTCAACAAGAATAATTTTGATTTAGCAAACGGATGTTCTAAGAAATCCTCTTTATTCTTTACAGTTTAGGTGTGAAAACGGTTAATGCACCCACCACATTAGTAGACACTCACGTGTCATGATCTGAGGTTCATTTTTGCCTGCCTCTCACCCTCTCCTGCCTGCCTCAACCCAGCTGTCCCTCCTACTTGACTTAAAAATCTCACTCCATTAACGTCAATCCTCCAGGTTAGACCACTACAGCCAGGTCACGCTCTCTAGAAGATCACTGCTGCTATGCACATATGTTACCTGGCAGGAGAAGAAGGGCCCCTGATTAGGAAGTAGGGGAAGGACAGCCATCTTCTGTAGGCCTCTTTCATTAGCACATTAGCATGAATGAGCTTATCAGATTAGCTAATTGTCACCTGGACACTTTGGACGGTGCAGAGATACTGGTGAGGCACATTTCCACAAAAAGCAGGGGGAAAAGCACAGCAATGACAAGTCCCAGAAGAAGCCTGGAGCATCCTGGAAAGACAGGGCACAATGAGGAAAGACAAATGAGGTGCTACAGAGGACAGGAGAGTTAGGAGAGAAAGCTCTGCATGAGAAGGTGCTAAAGATGAATTTCACCATTTTCAAGTTTTGCCTGGGAGCCCTCCTGTTCCCTGCTTGAGGAATGGCAGATGGACAGAGCAGCTCAGGAGCAAGCAGATAACTTGACTTCTGTTTCTTGAAATAGTAATGTGGGCAACAACTACTCTGGTAAGATGTAAAACTAGATTAACTTGCAATCCCTGCCCCTACAAACACCTTAAAATGCTACATAAAATACACAAATATTTAAAATATGTAGATAAGTGGCTAAGAAAGAAAGGGAGAGTGCAGGCCTTTGTAACACAAAGACTTGGCTTTTAATACCCAAACAGGAGCTAAAGACAAGACTTTGGGCTAGCATGAAGTAAAGAGTTGAAATTAAGACCCTGGCATAAAACCAGGACTGTGAACTTCAGTGAAAGGAAGGGCCAGGGAAAAATATCTACCCAATGACACTGAGAGATAATAAGGAAATTTATCTGAATCTTCCTCAGCTCTAGGTGGGAAAATAACCTCCTTTGGAATTCATACCACAAGGCCAGGGAACCCCAAAATGTAGAAACCAACTTAAAAAGTGGTTTCAGCTAGTGGTAGCCAGCCTTTGAAATGGCCCTCTACGATCCAGTGACACCTCTTAGCCCATGGGCAAAAGCATCTGCTCTCTCGGGAGACATACCTCAACCCAACCATACCTCACTGAAATGAACTCAGAGTCAAAGTTCATCATAAACAATACTATATCGTCAAGTCAAGCAGACACGAGAGAAAAACAGAAAACAAAAACCCACAGCATTTGACCCCCATGAAATTCAGATAATAGAATTGGCAGTGATATAAGTATATTTTAAATCATATGAGAAAGAACTGAAATCACAAAAACAAGGTACTATGAAAAGTAAAGTATAGGTAAAGTTGAGAAAAAATAAAACCTAGAAATAAAATTTTCACCTACTTGTTAAAAAAATTCAATGAATTTGTTAAATAGTAGACTAGACCCAGATGAAGTGAGAATCAGTGAGCTAGAAGAATAAATCTGAGGGAAATCTCAGAATGAACCACAAATAGATGAATGTTAGGCCTTCTCATGATCTTCTCAACATTTCTTTACTTCTCATATTTCCCACATTTTTATTGTTAGGAGTTCCAGAAGGATAGACAAGAGAGAATGAGGGAGATACAGTATTTGAACAGAGAATGGCTGAGAATTTTCAAAATTAGTAAAAGACATGAATCCTCAAATTCAAGAACCACAATGAGTCTCAAGTAGGATTAGTAAAAATAAATCCATACCTGAGCATATCGTAATGAAAATGCAGAACACCAGAGAGAGAGAGAAACAGAGAGAGACAGAGAGAGAGACAGAGAGATCCTAAAAGCCTTTACATAGGAAAGAAGGATTACCTTAAAAAAAAAAAAGATAGCTTAACTTAGAATACTCAGTATCAACAATGGAGACAAGAAGAAAATGGAATAATGTCTCTGTAGTACTAAGATAAAATAACTATCAACCTAGAATTCTATATACAACTAAACAATAATTTGGGAATAGAAGCAAAAAGATAAAGGCTATAAGTATTTACCACTCATAGACTCTCACTGAAAGGACTTTTCAGGGAAAGTACAGGAGAAGAAACGGAAAATCAGTCCAGAAGGAAATATGATGCAAGAAACAAAGGAGAACAAATTAATTGCTAACTATGGAGGGCAAATCAAAACAAACATTGATAAACATGCATACACATGTGCACACACACACAATAAAAGCAACAATAATAATGAAAAGACTAGGTGATCATAATGAAAGTGTTCTAAGATCTATGTATTGTTCAGGATGTCATAATGACATTAATTAACTTCAGACTTTGTTAAATCGAGCATGCTTGTTAAAATTTTCAAGGTAATTGTTATCACTAGCTTTCAAGATGGCCCCCAATAAACCACACCTCCTTGTATTCATGCCTCCCTTCCCAAGTGGTCTAATTGGTGACTAATAAAATATGGTGAAAGACATGGCATGTGACACACAGTGCTAGCTCATAAAAGGCATTAGCTTCTGCCTTACTCTCTCTTGGATCACTTACTCAAAGGAAAACCAGTCACCATGTTGTGAGGATACTCAAGCAGCCGTAGGAAGTGAACTGAGACCTTCCTCCAACAGTCAACACCAGCTTACCAGATATGCCGGTGAGTCATTTTTGCAAGCAGATCCTGCAGCTCCAGTCAAGCAATCAAATGATTGCAGCCCCAGCTAAATTTTCACTGTGTCCTCATGAGAGACCCCAAGCCAGAACCACCCAGTTAAGCCACTCCCAAATTCCTGACCCACCAAAACTGTGTGAGGTAATAAATGTTCACTGCTGTTTTAATCTGCCTAGTTTTAGGATAATTTGTTACATAGCAATACATAAATAATACAATAATTATGAAAAGAATAAAATTAGGTCATATAATTTCCAAACCATTAAAGAGAGGAAAGATTTTTTTTTTAAAACACTCAATTCTAATAGAAAACTGGAAGTGAAAGAGGGTGTGTAAAGAGGACTAGTGAAAGCAAGTACAAAATAATATGGTATCATGAAAAATGTAAATAGGCCAAACTTGTCACTTAAAGGAGTAATCCTAGATGAGATTTTAAAAAAGAATGCAGCTACATGTTATTTTTCAAATGCAACAGAAAGCCATAAGCATTAGAAGTTAAAGATTAGGAAAGATATATCAGACGAATAATAACTAAAAGAAGGCTGGCATATGTACATTAATAATACATAAAATAGACCTTTAAGCAAAAGGAATAAAGGAAGTTAAGAATAGAAGATAGGGACTTCCCTGGTGGTGCAGTGTTTAAGAATCTGCCTGCCAATGCAGGGGACATGGGTTCGAGCTCTGGTCCGGGAAGATCCCACACGCCATGGAGCAACAAAGCCCGTGCGCCACAACTACTGAGCCTGCATGCAGCAACAAAGACCCAACGCAGCCAAAAATAAATAAATTAATTAATTTTTTAAAAAAAGAATAGATGATAAAAGTAAAAAACTACTGATAACAATTATAAGTTGTACCCAGTAATATACCCTCCAAATAAAGCAAAAATTTACAGAATAGCAAGAAGAATTTGATCAATTCACAATCACAGAAGGAGATTTAAACATTCATCTTTCCATAATTATCAAGCAAACTAAAAATTCAGAAAGATCATTTATGATTTGAATGGCATCATTAATAATGATTTAATAAACATGTAGAGAATTATGCCCCAACAATTAAAGAACACGCTTTCTTTACAAGCCCACATGGAACACTTACGTAAATTGACCATGTATTAGGCCATAAAAAAATATCAAAAAATCAATATCTCACTGACCATGTTTTCTAACCACAATCCAATAATATTTATAAATAATAACAGGAAAAACTCCCTGGATCTTTAAATTTAAAAGCACACTTTGTGGTAACCCATGAGTTAAAGAAGAAATCACAATGGAATTAGAATGTGTTTAGAAGTGAATCACAATTAAAAAAAAAAAAACTCGCATAATGCAACTAAAGCATCCTTAATAAATATGAGTAGAAATTAAGAAATTTGCAATGATAAAAAAGTAGATGATCAAGAAAAATAAAAGCTATTTTTTGAAAAGGCTGTACAAGGCGAATGTCTCTAAATAAAACTAAGAAGTCATAAAAAAACACAACCTAATAAGAAAAAGAATATAAGTACAGATAAATAAGAGATTTTATAAATCATGAGAGAATACTATGAATAGTTTCATGCCAACAAATTTGGAAACATAAATAAAATGGAATTTTTATTTTGAAAACAAAAACCTATCAAAGCTAATATAAGAAGAAATAGAAAACTAAAGACCATAACACTAAAAAAAAATTGGATCAGTTGTGAAAAATCTATCCAAAACAAGAAAACAGAAATACCAGGCTCAGACACTTTTACAAAATCCTATCAAGCCTTCAAAATATAGATAAACTCTATCTTATAAAAACTGATCTAAAAAAAAAGGAAGAGGAGAAACTCCCCGACTTGTTTTGTGAAGCTGGTATTTCCTTCAATTTTGACAACAAAAGCAGGCAAGGGTAATATGATAAAAAGAAAAGCATAGATTAAAGGAGAAAAAAAATAAATCATACAACTGTCCCACTAGATGTACAAAAAATATTTGATAAGATTCAACCACCATCATTTAATTGCAAAACAAAGTAAACAAAACCAAAAACTCTTAACAAACCAGAAAGATCAGCAAACTTAACCTCATGTACCTACAGCAAACATCATATTCAATGGTGAAACATTGTAAGCATTCCTTTTAAAATCAGGAATAACACAAACATGTTCACCATCACTATTTCTATTCAACATTGTAAAGATGGCTCTAGTTAGCATGGTAAGACAAGGAGAAGAAAATGAAAGGTATAAGAATTGGAAAGAAAAAAATGAAGCTGTCACTATTTAAAGACAATAAGATTGGTTCAAAAAAAACTAAGACAAATATAAAAGTTCAACAAGGTTGCTAACTATAGATCAATATACCCAAATTAATTGCATTTCTATACAATAACAACAAACTATTGTAAATGTCATTAAAGTTTTCCATTTACGGGGCTTCCCTGGTAGCGCAGTGGTTGAGAATCCGCCTGCCAATGCAGGGGACATGGGTTCAAGCCCTGGTCCGGGAAGATCCCACATGCTGCGGAGCAACTAAGCCCATGTGCCACAACTACTGAGCCCACGTGCCACAACAACTGAAGCCCACGTGCCTAGAGCCCGTGCTGCACAACAAGAGAAGCCACCACAATGAGAAGCCTGTGCACCGCAACCAAGAGTAGCCCCCACTCACCAACTAGAGAAAGCCCACGCACAGCAACAAAGACCCAAGGCAGCCAAAAATAAATTTATTAAAAAAAAAAAGTTTTTCATTTACAAAAGCCTCATGAAGTATAAGGAACTTAGGGAAAATATGCAAAAAAAACAAAAAAACCTCATGCAAAAAATATGAAACTTTATTGGATAAAATAATAGAACTAAAACAAAGAGAGGTATATCAAGTTAACAGATGAAAAGACTCAATATAGTAAAGATAGCTATTTAGTAAAGATTCAATATAGTAAAGATCTCTCCAAATTAATCTAAAAATTATATGCAGTGTCAATCAAAATCTCAACATGATTTTTCACAGACTGTGACAACCCCTATCGTATGGGAGAGTAGAGAACTGAGGACGAGAAAGCAGGAATGAAAAGAGGAGGCTTACCTTCAACAGAGCGGCATTAGAGCAGCAATAAACAAATAGATCATAGGACAGAATAGAGTCCAGAAACAGATTCTCATTTATATGGGTGCTTGATATATAACAGTGATGACATTACAAATCCATAGGGAAAGAATGTATCATTCAACCAACTGCACTAAGACAACTGGAAATTCATATGAAAAAAAGATAAAATTTAATCCATATCCCTTATTGCATACCATAAACAAAAATTAATTCCAGAACGACTAAAAACCTAAATGTAAAAAAACAAAACTATAAAACTTTTAGAAGAAAACATAGGAGAATACCTTTATGGTAAAGAAGAGTGTCTTGAACAAAACATGAAAAGCACAAACTTTGAAAGAAAATATGAATAGATTTTAGTATTCTAAATTTAAATATTTGATATGATGTTCATAAACAAAATAAAATACAAGACAGATTAGAAGAAAATATTTGCAAATGATATAACAGTGGATTATGTATCCAAGCCATATTAAAAGAAAACTCCTAAAAACAAGTGAAAAAAATTTTAAAGCAAAAATTATTAATAAGTAATTGACAAAGCAAAAAACTTGTACGGCATATAAACGTATGAAAAATTTGCTGAACTCCATTAACAATTAGTGAAATATAAGTTAAATCAATGACTATTTCACACTCATCAGACTGTCAAACATTACTCTCTGATAATGCCAAGTGTTATTAAAGACGTGGGGCAATTATTACACATTTCTGGTGGAAGTATACGTTGGCATCATCACTCTGAAAAGCAATTTCAAAACCTAGGAAACTGAAGGTTTCTATATTTTCCAACCAGTAAATTATACTTCTAGGTGTACTCTCTAAAAAAATTCTTGAACATGTGTACATAGAGACACCAATTGCTACACTGTTTGTATTAGAGAAAAATGTGCAAACATTCTAAATGTCTCTTTGTATAGGAATGGATACATTCATTCAATGGAATCCTGTACAGCAGTTAAAATGAATGCATTAGATCTGCATGCATAAACGTGAATAAATCTCAGAAACATAATAAGTGAAAACAGCAAATTCCAAAGGATGTGTATAGTATTCCTTTTTTAAGAAACACAAAACAATAGTTTATGTATCTATACATGTATTATAAAGGTAGTTTATGTATCCATACATGTATTGTAAAAGCATCCATGAGAATGGCACAACAATTTCAGGGTAATGGTTACCCCTGAGAAAGGAGGAAAGTGAAGAAGGGATGGAGATGGGTCCTTAACATATTTCCTTTAAAAAATAGAAAATTATTTTAAAAATAAAACTGTAAATCAAATAATAATAATAAGAGTAAAATATATTTAATGTTGGTGGGGATAGATAGAAATCTGATAGATTGTTTTCTGATCTTTTGGTGGTATATAAAATATGTCATTATTAACAAATTTAAAGAGGAATTCAGAGATGTGAGATTGTGGTTTCTTTTCATCATTCATCTTACCTGTTTTCTTAACCTCTCTACAATGGTTATGCATTGCTTTTATAATAAGAAAAGAATATGGAAGAATGTACAGATAACCCTTGACAATCTCTTAGGCCACCTTAATCCTACATATGGACCTTCTGAATCAATCATTTAAAATCAGTTTCTATAGTTTGGTAAACTAGTTGCCAAGTGAGCATTCACCATAAAACTAGGTTTTAGCACAATGGACTGGGTCATTTCAGTCATCTTAGTCACCAGTGCAACACCTGCACCATTGATCCAAACATGGTTATCAGGGTCATTCATTACTGACAGCTAACTGATCAGATCTGTTACACATAAATATGTGAGAATTTTCTGATTGCATCAATGGTTCATTTTCCCTTATTTATGTGTGTCTAGTAATGTGTGTACATGTATCCCTTTTTATATATGCATGTAATTTTTTAATCCCATGAAATGCCTTGCTGAGATGAGGAGTTGAGGTGAGCCTGGACCTTGGGAAATTCTGGTTGTTAAATGAAGCAGAGATTCTTTTACTTCTGAGTCATTGTTTTGCCTCCAAATAGAAGATGTCAACAGTTGCCCAGTGACCTCTGTGAAATGTTTGTGGTCTTGTGTCAGTTCCTAACAACGAGTTGTCCACATAATAAAGTACTTTATTTATTCTATATTCTCCTTTGATGTCAGTCAAGTTTTTATGTTCCCTTTTCTTTTTATCTGGTTTATCACTGTTGATATTGTCCCATTATTGTCTTCCTAGATTGAAAGGACCATGTTCACTTAACTTGGCATGGCAACCATTGCAATTCTGATGAGTGTGAGGGTGCTTCATAAACTGTTTTCATCGTGCTGCTATTGATGGCACCAGAATTGTGCTGACAAGTGTGCCTTAAAATGATTATCTGATCTATCTATTCATATCATGATATGAAGACTCTGGTGTCCATTGCCCAGGCAGAGTGCTAGAATTAGCAAATAAAAATACAGGCTGGCATAAATAATTCTTTTCAGTATAAGCACGTCCCAATCGTTGTATGGGACATATTTATACTGAAAAAAATTATTTGTTGTTTATCTGAAATTAAAATTTAACTAGGAATCCAGAATTGTATTTAGCAGCCCTATCCAGACATCCTTCGTTAAGGTCACCAAAACATTTGGGAATAACCACCTGCAACGGGAGAGTTGAGAACTTTCTTAAGAGAAACTCTATCAATATTCATTTGGATGCAAAACCAAGAAAATAACGGCGCTTTTAAATCTGCTTCATGGTTGTGCAGGTGGTTATCTCGGCGCCCTAACTTCACGACTGAATTATTGTGAGCTCTCTTTGGACAAAAGAAAGAAGCTTGAATGTCAAATGGCTATTTTCTGAGTCACCAAAACTCTCCATCCTCCCCGCAGTGGCCACTGGCATCTTCTATGAGCACTCGCTAAATGGCAGAACTAGAACAGATCCAAGGGAATGTAAAGTAATGGCAGAAAATACATCCGGGAGTTATTTTCCAAAATAATTTTCAACCCCTCCCCATCTGCTGTCTCCTCTTCTACTACCACCCATCTTTGCCTCCAAAGCATTCAGGGTTAGGGTGGTCTCTGAGAAAGTTGCACTCTGAGGGGTAGACAAATATGCCAAAACACTAGGACAGGAGAAACTACAAAATTCACCTAGTTTCCTGGTTGAAATCAATCCATGGAAAAGAAAAAAGGAACCTAATGCTAGTTACTGATTTAGTATTGGAGTGTGGGGAGAAATGTGAATGTCACCTATCATGGGATTTGTAATAAGGCAACTTGGGGGAAATCCCTTTTATAACAGAGCATCGTAACTACTGACATGAAGAATGTTCCCACTTAGTTACTTGCTGCTTAAATCACTGGCAGGAATATCCCAAGAATGGTTTCTATGAGGCCTTCTGTGCCTTTCCAGATTGCCTCCTATCCCAGGCTTACACCTTCAAACGCCCTCCTAAAATAAACTGGGTCGCTCTCCGTAATGTATCCCTACATCCTAGCCCTGTGCCTGACACACAGAAAGTACTCAAAACTATTTATTAATGAATAAAGAAAACTTCAGTCACCCATCTGAAAAATATTTTAAATTAATTTTTCATTTTAAGAACTGATCATTTTAGGACAGAGGCCAACAGCTGGGGAATATAGCATTGCCATTGTTAAAAATTTTTATACTTTTTCTTAGTATTAACTGCATGATAGAGTTTTATTTTTAAATTAAATAAACCAAAAAGCAATAGAAGAGAGTGTGAAGTAAATTACGTATGTTTTGCCTTTTAAGTTTTTCCTTACACTATGTGGTCTGAAAGCCTCAAATCCATAAAGCAAAATGGGAAATCCAATGTTTTTCAAATATAATTTATTTTTGCTAAGTGGGTTTTAACAAATGAGTGGTTAGATATTTGAGCTTAGGGTTACTACAGGAATAAATCATAAAGTTTACCTGACATCCTGGGCTCCTAAGGTTTACTTTATAACATGGAATCTCTGTGCTACAGTAACACTTTAAAATAGATCTAAGGTGATTATTCTGGAAGTAGCACATTGATAAGCACATTTACCCAAACAAACCAGTTGTTTTAGTTTTTTCATTAGGAAACATTCTTGAACACAGAATTTTGACAAGCTATGGTATGTCTGGGTTAGCTGTATGTCTGCCCTTAAATATACACCTTCAGGAAGGAAAGAAGCTATGACTGTAAGCCTGGATTGGCATTGAATATTTTTCTGTCCAACAGTGTTGCAAATTAAATGTGAATCATCCAACAATTACTCCTTTTCTAAAATTAATTTGATACTTTATTTCCAGGAAATAAAGAATATAGACTGAGAGTCATACATATCATTAAAAAAAAAATAGACTCCTGGCTTTGTGCTATGCAACTGTGCATTAAGTGAGCTTCCTTTGAGGGTCATGCATATGTCTGTGACTATCCTTAGTGAATACCCACAACTTAGTGCCAACACATCCAGCTGAAAACTGAAACCCACAAGTCATGCAATGTGCATGATGTCTGGCCATTGCAAAGCATCTGATAACTGACTAAAAGTTTTCACTTTTCATTGGAATAGTTGTTATGCAAACATCACCATGGATCACAACAGAAAGAAATGAACATCACACGTGTTTTGCCTTGAATAGAGTCAATACATGTTTTGCCTTGACCAGAGTCACAGCCTGCTGAGTTGATGCCATAGTAAACTTTAGCAGAAAAACTTTGGTAACATACCACTGCCTCCTCCTGTCCATTTTCTGGCAAAACATTAAGGTTGAAGATACCAACAACAATTAGAATTTAAACCTCTTCTCTGCTTAGTAACAAAGCCTCTCCATCCCTGTCTAGCCAGAAACAACCTGCCTGCTTATTCCTATTTTCATGTACTCTCCTCTCAAATTAACCTTGGTTGCGTTCCAACTTCTGAATAATTTTATTGATCTTGAGTTAAGATGCCTAGACAATATAGAACTTGGTGTATAAGAGGTGTTAATGAATCCACATTTTGAAATCTAGCATAAAAATTCTGTTCTGATAGAAGATAAGTATTAAAACATAGAAAGACTTCATTAAAGGAGACTTAGAAAATAAGATTTAAAAGAAATATAATTTAGTACACTACATATTATGAGTATTTTATTGCAAACAGCAAGTAATCAATAATCACAGCATCCTACCTGAGAAAGGAAAAGAGCTTGTGCATTCTATTTGGAGAACTAAGGTGATAAGATGAGACAGATTTGCTTAAGGTGATATGCTTCAACCAGAGTGGGAACCTGTCTTTTGCCTTCCTGCTTCAATAAACAAAATGATAAAAAAAAAAAAAAAAAAAAACACGCTGTTTTGAACATTGTTAGAGGGTAAATAACTTTATAATGCTGTACCAGTTGCCCCTGAGAGTTCTGATATTCTGCTTATAGCATGAATAGCAGATAGCATAGTCTACCTAGCTCCTGTAGACTAGGTACTTTAAGATAAGAATTGGGTTCTGGAGAGTAATGATGCAGGTTTTTCCTAGAAAATTTTTATCTATAGGTCTCGCTCTTCAATGGCTTTCATTCTTTCTACTGCTCTTAGAATAAAGTCCCAAACCCTTACCATGGCCTTCAAGGCCAATAAAACTCTCTAGCCTCACCTCACATCATTTCCCCAGCCCTCAACTGCCAGGTCACTATGCTGAAGACACATGGAACAGAAAAAGTACAGGGCTCTGTGTTTCCTTTTCCACTTGCTGAAATGCTCTTTCCCTAGCTCTGTGCATGACTCCGCCTCTTTATCATCTGTCAAGTGTCGGTTTACACACCTCCTCCTCAGAAGGGCTTTCCCTGGCCACTCGATCTGAAGTAGCTCTCCTAAGATCTCCCCAGCCTCCTGCAGTTCTCTCATCACATCATCCTCTTTATCTTCTTTGTAGCACTTATCACAATCAATAATTATCACCCGACTATAAGCTCTGAGCTATCACCACGGTATCTCTGGCGGCTAGTACAGCGCCTGGCACGTAGATGGTACTTGATATTTGTCAAATTAATTATTGAATACATGAGTGAATAATTAAGCTAATAATATACATTACCCTCCTCTTTTCTTTTTTTATTCTTATGCATAGTGTCTAGCGCCATGCAACATACTAGCTGGGAGTAATATAAAACAACACTATTTTTTGAGAAATTTTAATAATAAAGAAGAAAACTAAGAGGCAGATGTTTATAAACATTGCTAGACATGGGCTAAAATAAGTCTGTCTTTAAGAAATATCACTGGTGTAACTGTTGGACAGATTCCCTAGAATTTTTTTCCTTCCTTCTTCTCTTTCTGTCTCTCTTTTTTTCTCTCTCCCTTCCCCCTACTCTCTCTCTCTCTCCCTTCTTCTCTCTCTCTTTCTCTCTCTCTTCCCCTCCCTCCCCACCCCCTCTCTCTCCCCGTTTGTAAGTTATATGTGACATTGGTGATTAACATTTCAGCCTCTTAGTTCTTCGCCTTAAAGCCTTTCCCTCAACTCTTCCTCAACTTCGTGAGTTGATATGCAACATGAATCAGGAAAGAGTTGTTCTACAGTTACACAGTCCCCTGAAAGTCAGTCTTTCAGGGACCACAAAGGCAAAGAAACCTAGAGTACAAAGTATCACTTTTATATTTGGAAGAAGCATGTTAGAGAAAAAAAGACATTCGAGTCAAGAGATGGGGATTCTAGTTGTTTTGCCACTATGGAAATGATGGAAAGACTATTCACTACTCTGCGCCCCAATTTTCTCATCTATAAAATTGAAATAATGTCTCTTATCCTGTCTTATTTCACAGGTAGGAAAGGATCCACCAAGGTGACTATGTGAAAACACTCTGCAAAATATTATGTAAAAATGAAAGGTATTATTATATGAAAAGAGAAGCACTATTTTCTAGTTTGCTAGAAAAAGAAGGATCAACAACAATCGTATCTGGGGAGAAATGGGTATAGTGACAATATTTTCAAAACCCAAATCAGGACGTATCTTTTGGCTTATGATCTGACACACGGTCTGACCACATGACAGAATATTTGAAATCAAAATGTCCTGAAAAACCCAGGACATGTGGTTGCCATGGCAATGAGGAGCCATAGGGAGGCTGTGGGCAATGAAAAAACAGGGTAGAATTGGCAAGCATGGAAAACTATTTTGCCAGTGATGTACAGGACAGTTTGGAATCAATCGATGTGGAAGACTGAAAAGGCAAGAAGAAAGAAATTTTACTAATCTGAGTGTGAGGTGTAAATTGCAATCCTGAGTCATCCTCATTCTGGAAAAATTTTCCCTACTAACTCGGGGAAATCCAAGGTAGTCTTTAGTTCACATGAATGTGGAGCAGGGAGAGGTGTTTTAGATAAGACTTTTGTTGGAGTGAACCAAACCCCCATGGTGATCCCATGCCTACTCTCAATATCCCAAGGGCACCTCTCCACTGGGAATTATCACATGGTAGCCCAGTTCTCCGGACCAAGGGAGACTCTCTAGAAGGACTGCCGTGCAGACCCAAATCTGCCTCCATCTGGATGGGAAGTTCAGGGAACTCTTCAGCTCTCAGAATTCTGCTCTTCATGGGCTGCATTCTGCTTCCACCTTTCTCCACGCAAAATCAAAGCAATCCTCTCCTCTGTGCAACTGCTCAGGAAATACAGTTTGTGATTTACACAGCCCCTGTGTCATATGAATTCTACTGACAATTTTCAGGACAGAAAGGCAGATTTTTTTTTTTTTTTTTATGGACAGTAAAAGGAAGGTACAGAAAAATCTCAAGAAGAGGTAATGACTGGATTCAGAAGGGGAGGGCTCACCAGAAGTTCAATCTCTTTTCGCATTTTGCAGATTCTTATTAAAATGAATAAATCTCAAATTTCTAAGGGGCAAGCGTTGTTTCACGGGGCAGATTTTCCCCCATTCAGCTTATTCCTTCCCAGCCCTTGAAGACTCCAAGACCTCCGAATCCAGTGCCGATCACATGCTATTGAGTTGGCATGTTTGCAAATTGCATGCAGTGAGATCCTTCCATACCAACAGCCCTGTCTCAGATTCTCCAGCATCACAGCCAAACTAGTATTGCCTGCACATTTTCTTCATCTTTTCATTGAGTTCAGTGTGGCAGCAGCACATTCCTTAGCACAGGCTCCAGTCGGCATGGTAACTAGTTAGAGACTGCAAGTTTCTGAGAGTGCTTTGGGGGGGGGGGGCGGGGGGGGGGAAGGAGGGAATGGTGTTGGAGGAAGTAGTGAAAAGGAGGTGGAGAAGAATTGATTGGGTTGGGATGGGGGAGGGGGGATGGGCAGGAGAATCACTTAAACTCGCTTTTTAAAAGAGTTATCTGGTCCACCCATGGTGTTGGTGTTAAATTGCCTGGGCAGAAAAAAAGTCCTAATTGGGGTGGGGAGGCAGTGACAAAGCAAAGCTTGTTCAAGCCTCGGAATCTGCACTGTTGATAGTGCAGGTACCTCAGGGCAGTTGGGAGTGATTGCTGTGTTGACTTTGTCTAATTGTAGGGGAGGAGTTATGTGAGCTGTGACGGGCAGTGTTACACCCAGTGGGGTGGTGAACAAAAACTGGCATAACTACGCAGGGCTAAATAAACCTACTGACAAAGGTCTTGGCATATTATTAAAAATCTGGCAAAATGTTCATCTCTTGACAAAAATGTAGAGAGACTAGTAATGCATAACTTTATCCCATGTTGGATTTTAAAATGGCTAATGCCAAGTTGTCTGTCAAAATTAATAGGGCATCGCTTCTTCTTATAGAACAAAAAAAAAAAAAATTCTCGTACATTTTATTCATTTATTCATTGCTAAAAAATCATGTATCTGCTAAAAATTTCTTTTAGGAAAAAGGTTTGGAGGTGGTTAACCTTGATTTTCAAGTGCTGTGAATTAAAAGCTACTTTTTTCATGTTTGTTATAATAAAAACCATACCTTCATTAAATTTTAACACATTTTGTTCTTTGAGAATAAGTTAAAACTCTGCATCCAAGCTTATATTAAGAGAGACATTAAAACTCCAATTATTGATTATATCATTACATACGTTTGGGTTTGTGACTTTTTTTAAAACTTCCTTTATATCAAGAAAAATGTTAAATGGTTAATTGACTGTTGAGTAGATACTCTGCATCTTCATAGGAATTAATCAATATATTGACTTTTTAACTCTTCTACTTAGCTATTTCATGTGTTAATTGAACTGCTTCTCCTTCTTTCTTTGCTTTCCACAAAGCTTTAGGCATCTTTTTCTATACAAACTACTTTCTCTTCTAAGTTTTATACACATAGGGCACCTTTCTGTTCTAGAATCTGAGTGCATTTTGTGAGTATTCAGGCCTCAAAAAGGAAGAGTAAATAATACTCTACCTTGTCATATGCATATTGTACCTGCGGGTAGCTATTTCTTTTCTTATTTTTCACATTCTAAAGCGTTGTAATTAAATGGAAATGAAAAAAGACTCCCCAACATGTAAAACAACCTTCTATAATATATTTTAATTCCTAGTTTGCTTTATTGAACAATAAACTTTTTTGTTCATAAGTTTAAAATTTTTGCTAACTTAAAACAAAAATTCCCAAATGGCATTTCTCTCAAAAATCTCACGTTTTTGCTAATTCTGATTTTTTTTTTTTTTTTTTTTTTGGCCTTCAAATAAACTAGAAAGTCAGTGTGGCTGGTGGGGAGACTTTGCTCTTAAGCCCTAATAATAGTTAATTTGGTGTGGTGGTTTTTCTCTTCTTTTACTTCTTAAAGCAGCTCTCTACAGAAGAGTCGATAAGCTCTGTTTGAAAACTAAGGCACTTGAAGCATAAACACTGGTACGCTTCCAGGTAAAAGGGAAACGTACAAATGTTCCTTAAACTGCTGAAGGAACAAACATGTAAATAAGAGATGGGCTGATTCCCTACTGTTCATGTTTGCTCACTGCGAACATTTGGTTCACTTGGCTTGGCTCATTATTTCAGCTGGGAAAGTCACTATATGAATTAATAGCAGATTTCCCAGCTGAAAATAAATGTTTACCAGGTTAGGGGGCTGGGGTTTTTTGGCAAAGACCTGGCTTTTTGTCTGACTGGCTCCTTTTTTGGCGTGCACATCCCTGAGGTGTGTAATTAAAGCAAGGGAATTTGCACATAGTGCTTTAGGGCTTTAATGAATAGAAAACACAGGATATTTCAGCAATTTGGTGCCTAATGTCAGAGTGTGCATTTCCTGTGTGAGGTATCACAATAACAGGGCTCTGTGACAATAAAAGCGCCTGCAATGCCATGCAAAGAAAAATGGGAGTGACAGCGTTTGTTCCTAAATTCCAATACAAAATACATAAAAAAGAGCAATTTACATTTAAAACAGAAGGACTTTGAACTTGAACATACCCTCAGAATTAATGGCTATTAAATCAGCCCCACTTTGCTGAATAATGAAATTCCCTTTAGGACAAAGATCTTGGCTGTTGATATCAGGTTACATTACAAAATTGAATACACAGTATCAAATGGTCTTAATCATAACCATTCTTGCCTTGCTGTTGAAATTTTTGAGCAGCTCAAAATCTGAAAAAATATTTTTAAACCTCAGGAAGCTTGAGGGGAAGAGGAGAAAAATTAACATTGATTGAGCACCTGTTTTATGCCAGATACTTTTACATGAAATCAAATTTAATATTTTATAAAAATACCAGGCAAAAGACATTAGAATTCTTTTATTTTTGTCTGAAGATTTTAAAAGTTCAAATAAATTAGGTAATTTGCCCAAGATCCCATTGCTAGTAATCTGTAGCATCAGGATATGAGGACACTGCCCAGTACAGAGGAATCAGTCAGTACATACTGCTTTCATTATTGTCAGAATCCAAAACCCAAGCTCTTTCAACATATTTTGCTGTTATTATTTTTATATCTCTTACATAAAATGAATTCTAAAGAGAGATGAAATCCTCGTTCCCTCCTTATCCCCAGTCCCTGATCGTTCTTGTGAATAAGGTTTACACCCAGTTTGCAAAAAAACAAAACAAAACAAAACCCCAAACCTCTTGTTCCATCCTCTGCATAACAGCGCAGAAGTAGCAAGCTTGTGCTTCCTGGGTCATGGGGGTGGGCGTGGTATCTCAATCTGAGGACAAATGGTACTTTTAATACAGGACAAGTGCATCCATGACAAGGAACAATTCCCCAACAGAAGCATGGAAGTAGGGGATACTTTCATCACAGCCAGAGGCCAGAATATGGTTCCCACATCCCTGCAGAATAGGAGAACCCAGATTTCACCTCACGGGGCCTCAGTTCCAATGTCTATAAAAATGAAAGGATTGCTCTGGATGCTCTAAAAGACCCACTTCTGATTTAAAAGTCCAAACTACCATGTGAGACCAGAGGGCAGAGGACAGGAAACTGATATAATCCATACACAGGAGAATTCCCAAAGGATAAACCTCAGGTAACGACCTATCTTGTGGTCACTACACAAAGACATCTGTCAGCATTTTTATAGCCATATTTCCTAATGAAGTGATTATCCGTTTCCTACCACATATTTCCCACAATGACATATCTTCATATCATTCATAAACTAAATTCTAAGGTAAAACATTATCTTTAAAAGCCTTTTCCTCCTGCCTTTTCCTCTCCTGACTTTTCACCTTATCTTGGCCTCTCTCTGGGTTTCCTCTTATCCTCCAAAAACCTTTGAAGGTTCATTGCCAGACCATACACCTGGCATGGGGCACTATCCTGATTCCTGGTAAAGAAAAAAAATACACATGTGGGGCATGTGTGTGTGTCACTTGGAGTCTGTACACCTCCTCCTAAAATCCTAGGGATACAAAACTCAAGCGATTAGAGACTCTGAGACCTGTTCCCCAACGCCAGTCATTTTCCTCCTTGATGAAGAACCAACACTCTCCCTCTCCTCTGTCTTGTCAACAACCACTGATACTGGCAGCTCCCTAACAATAACTGCTCCAACAGAGAAGCCCAACCCCACAAAAAAACTAAAGATGCTGTTATCTCCATCGACATTTAAAGAAATGTGAACGTCAAGAGTTTGAGAGACTTATTAGGGTAAGGGTCAGACATGCCATTTGGAGCACAGGTTTTTTTCACTCCATTGGGACCTACAATCTGTTGATCTTACCACCTTGTCACCGTCCTCACCCTCTTGTGTCCTCACTTCCTCCTCCTTATCCTGTTTAAATTCCTTGATCCATCACGGTTACTATTCTTTTTACAAGCACCCTTATCCTCCTTGCTCCTGTATCACTACATTGTACTGGTAAATTCACTCCCTTGATTAAATCCGACTTTCTGCCTACTCTGGGCCAGCATACCTGCAACAAAATGTGCTAGAGAAAAAAAACACAATCATGCTGGCCAATCTCATTCTAAATTCCTGGTCATTATAACCTCCTATGGACCAATAATGCTGCCCAGGTATCATTCCTGTCCTAGTCTGTTCCCTCTCCCATTCTCCTCAAAAACTCCTTCATCCCTCTCTCTCCTCAGTCCTCCACAACCTGCTCACTCATCATGATTAACTTGCTTCTTTCTTCACCAAGAAATAAAAACATCCAGAAAAATCTACATGTTCCACCACCACATCTCCCTACCTACAAGTACCAGTGTCCGTATATCCTGCCTTTCTTTCTGTGACTCTGAATAGATTACTGGTACTCCCAAGCCAAGGCCAGTCCCCACACTTGTGCACTAGATTCCATCCCATCCTAATGCCACAAGGATACTTCTCTAGCAATTCTTCCCCTCTCTTCTGCATCAAAAATTTCCCTCCCTTTTCCAAGACCATTGCCATACATAGAAACATGCTGTTGTTTCTTTGATTAAAAATAAATACAAAAATCTTTTGACACCACATCTCCACCCAACTACTGCTCCATTTTCTCTGTACCTCTTGACAACAAAACTCCTCAAAGTTGTTTATACTCACTGGTAATTCCTCTCTTCCCATTTTCTCCTGAATCCAATTCAGTCATCCATCCACCCCACTCTCAACCCTGCAAACATCCAAATTGCTCCTGTTAAGGTCACTAAGGAACTCCACATTGGCAAATCCGTCAGTCAGTTCTCAAGCTTCATCTTACTGGTACTTTAAATGATGCAGCTGATCACATTCTCCCCATTGAAACACTTTTAACTTGCCTTTCACAACCCAATGCTCTACTGAGTTTCTTCCCACTTCTTCACCTACTTCTTTGTCAGTCTCCTCTGCTGGTTTCTCTCCATCCCCTGTCTCTAAGAGTTGGAGTGCCTCAGGGCTTAGGGTTCTAACCTCTTCTTTTCTCTAACTACATTCAATTCCTAAAGGATCTCATCAGTTACCGGGCTTTAAATACCATCTCTACACCGTTGTCCAGATTTATATCTCCTGCCTTCACCAAGAGTGTCTCTTACCCTGGACCCTTATTGTGAAACCAAGATCCAGGTTCCATCTTGCTCCCCAGTTATGTTAAGTGGGTTTAAGGCCTGAGACCCTACACTGTTCTGGTTGGCTCCCATCAAAGGGCTCTGAACCTGACACCTGCTGACAGACCTTCCTGCCTACCTGCCTAGGTTTCTGAATGTCTTGGAAGGAGGAGGAGGAGGAAGAAAGTTGTGGCTGTATTACACAGCCCAGTGATGTTGAGTGTTGTGGGATGTCAGCTGCCACCCTTGAGGAGAAGGCAGCAGGCTCCCTCCTGAGCAGCCAAGGGCAAAGCCATGACTTTGGCAAGTTTACCGTGGTCTAGACAAAGCTTGATCCTTAGCATTGCAAATCAGAAACTTCATATTTTTAGAAAGTAAATTCATCTTTCTAGGGCAGGCTGCCTAACCTCTCATTAGTCTGCTGTATCAAACCAGGGTACCATTTTATTAATTTACATTGAAAAATAATAGTTGTAGGAACTAGAATACTTAAAACCACATGAGCACCATATTCTCTCCCTACCGTCAAGAATTTTGAAAAGCCATATCATGTTGAAAAGCTAGCATGTTATTTTACAGTAAGAAATGGCTATCTTGGTAAACAAAATTCCTGAAGTTCACATGATCTGTGCATTCCCTCTTTCTCTGACAACTTACACAGGAAGAAAAGCATAATGAGATTCTAGAAAAATGGTAGCTAATCCCATTACAACCCTACTGATTTTTTTCGAAGCACACATTTGACCAGGTCACTCCTCGAAAACTGAATATTGTTCTTAGGAGATGACAAAATCCTCAAGCTACTAGCCCTACATGGTCTGACTACTTCAGACCCGGTCTTCACTGTAAGAACTGGTTAGGAATGCGGGTTCTGCAACCATACTTCCATGGTTCAAATTCCTGCATCCACACCTCCATGGTTCAAATCTACTGCCAAGCTCAGGTGATTTACTTATATTACACCATAGTTACCCCCTTAAGTAAAATAGGAATAAAGATAGTGTTTATTTCATAGAATTGTGACGAAAATTAGAAGAATAAACTGCTTTCAACAGTGTCTGGCACTTCTAAGCCCTCAATAAATATTATCTATTATCTAAAACCGCTCTGGGTTCCAGCCACACCGGCCTTCCCTCCATCCCGTAAACACGCTGCAAGCCAAGATCTTTCCAGCCTGGAGCCCAGAGCAAATGCTGCTCCTGTTTGAAGTACTGTCCTTATACCTCCTTCCACTGTTTATTTACTATGTCCTTTGCCTCTCCCGAGCCACAGTTACGTCCTCAGGGACGGAGAGTCGTCAGTCTTCAGTTTCCTTCCTTATGTTGATGTGCTCTCCTTCCAGACTGTAAACTGCCTTGAGCAGTCTCCTTACTCAGCACTTTCTCCCAAACCTTGACATATACCTGACACGTTACAGGCACTCCATACCGATTTGTCTGAGTTTGTGTTTAGCTGATGCTTACCTCAGTCTGAAAAGGCTTTGGCTGGCCGGCCGGCCGGGTCCTCCAGGGGCAAAGTTTGGATGGGCGCTACTAATTTTTGCCTCAGGGGCTCTCTTTTTTACCCAGGGCTGACCAACCCCCTTCTGATTAACATGTTCTTTCTTTGCATGTGTTAATGCCTTTGCTTAGGTTTCTTAGGACCCTTCTAGGGCATAAGAAAACTTTACATATCTATGCTCTATTTTAGTTCACATTGTTTTTGAAGTTTTGCTCTCCAGGGGCATCTTATTTCCCTCCTTTCCAAGTTCTGGCTGGGGTGGGGTTCCAGAGGGTTATCTCTTTGTATCTCTCTATTGCAGACAACATACCTGGACAGGATTCTATCTACCAGTGGGGACACCCTGGTGTTTTGTATTAGATACGAGTGTATGCTCAGCTTCCCGCAAGAGCATTGAACTTCTCCTAAAGCCTGAGCTGGGTCTGCCCTGCCCCCATGAGCGTCTTTCAGTCTACTCACCTTCCCGGCAGGGTTCTTAGGGAGAGCCCAGAAGATACGCTCTATGGGAGATACACCAGATAGCTATACAACTCCACTTAATTAATGGAGGTAGGTGTCAAGTGTGTTTTTTGAGAAATGAAGAATACAGCACTGCTCTGGGGATTAATTATTCTGTCTTAAATGGAAATACTAAAATTGACCCAAGGATGAGAGTAATAAACACGGAAGTTATTTTTACCACCGCATATTTGCACCGTACAATGAGACAAATGCAAATCCTCAACTGAGGTCTAGGCAAAAGTGACTACAGTTGTAAAGATTCCATCCAGTTAAAGCCTCTGTTAAAAGACTCAATTCTATGTTAGCAAAAATAATTGGTTTACAATACATCCTGAAAACCTAGAATCTGAAAAGCATTGCTCGTGCTATTTCCACGATGTTGAGATCTGGTTTAGGCCAGAGATGTATATGAAAATGGTATAAAAAAAGGACTGGTCCAATCCAATGCAGAATTTAGCAGAAGGTAAGAAAGAACACAAAACTCAGGTTGAAGAAAGCCGCTCCCTGGGGTATTTCTCGTCCTTTATTTTTACCCCCCGATCCAAGACTTGTGGTTAATTCAGATAAGCACTTGACCTTTGTGGGTGCTTATCCAAAGTCAACCTTCCCGTGTCTGAGGGTCACCTGTAACTCATTAATCTCAGTCCATTATTGTTTTGCAGGAATGTCTGTTCCATTTAAGATATAAAACTCCTATACAGATAACATGGTAGGTTAATGCACTCACTTTTCATTCCCTGATTGCTGGGTTCACACCAAACTCAATTCTGTTATGAGTAAGGATTACTTTTTGATATGTTCCCTGTCCCCAGGAGCCATTTGTCTATAGGTCTTCACATCCTAAAAAGATGTTGCAGGCATCAGCATACTCTTTGGGGCCCTATACAGGAGTTTCCAGGGAATAGAATGGCCCAGAGGTTACTGGGTCAGGACTGGAGAGGAAAGAACTATTTAGGGAATCTTGCTGAGTGCATGCTTCTGAGGGTGCTATCAGTCTTTTCCACTTTTAGCTCTTAAGATGAAAACAAGGCCATTATCACTTTTCAAAAAATAATAAATTGCTTAATATAGAATCTAGTACTGTTATGCTGTATTTCTTTCCCTACAGCAAGAAATGTGCTAGCAGGCAGTCAGGAAAAAGGCACAAACTCTTTTCAGTTTTTTGAACACCATGCTTTTCAAGCATCCTCTTGTTTATGATTTAACTTAATTCCCTCTTCCATTAGGAAATGCAAATCCATGCCCACCACCCATACCAAAGACTGAGATGTAAATCTAGAGGAAAATAACAACCAGGGGTTCAACTATCTATAAGGCAGTATAGCACGGTGTATGGTGTGCCAGCTTTGGAGTCAGACTGCCAAGCATAGAACCCTGGACCTGCCACTTAAAAGCCTTAACCCCTCCCAGCCTCAGTTTCATAGCTGTAAAATGGAAATAATTAGAGCATCTACCACAGAGTTTTTGAAGGAATCAAATAAGATAATGATACATAAAGCACTTAGAACACCGTCTGACATATATCAGGGGCTCAGTAAGTGATAGCTGTTATCGGAACTTAATTCCTCTGTTTTATGCTATAGAAACTAAAGGGATTTCTTTCTTTTTTTCTTTTTTAATCTGTGGCTTCCTCTTAAACCACCTGACAGGTAACTAAACCCCAAATGAATGCTTCTCATTTCTTCTGCTTTGCAAAGCCACACCAGTCTTCCCCTCCCCTCTTCTGTGCCCCTTGAATTCCAACCAGTTAAAGTACAAGGGAGTGGCCGAGGAGTGAAGATGCTACAGCCTAAACTGCCTGGCTTAATTAATTTCCGTCAATTCCTGCTGCTGGCCATGCTGCCACCACCTCAATTACCCTCGGTGCTAACAACAGAAAGTGGCACATAAAGGCTGTCACTTTGTAGCGAGAAAAGGAAAAATGTACTGTCGATACATATAACTCGTCAATGTAAATGCTTTCAGGAGCCTTTCGCTATTTCTTTTCATGTTCTTTGAGCCTAAGAACCATTTAGAGAAGCCCTGCTGTTCTAGCACCCTAAGGACATGAAGAGGATGCGCATGGGCAGCTGAGAAACAGAGCTTCTATTTTTGTGGAGCAAGGCAGGCCTAGATCTTCGATTCACAATAAGCAGAATATCTTAATCACAAGCATTCTGAAGTCATGCCAGGTGGAGTGCCTAGTGTTTGTCTGCTTGCTTTTCTTTCTTTTTAAAAAACACAACTTGGGAAAGACTCTGATACAGGCAGCTAGGCTCTTATTTCAGGATCCGTTATTATCTTCCCATTGGGAGGTTGGGAAAGAATTGGCACCTAAATATCCATCCAAATACGTCTATACCAGGAGTGGTCTAGAATTTCCAGAAAGGACAGGGGCAAGGATGGCAATTTTTTGGTAAAAGGAGCCAGTGGGCTTCCCGAGAAACTACATTTGCATAGTAAACAGGCTGTTGTCTGGAGTCCATATTGACTGGGGCTGGATTTGTGAGGCTGACGGAGGTTTGGAAGGGCTCCTCACTTTGTATTCGAACAACTGTGGCTCCCGACGTTCATTCCCCATGCTTTTAGGAGCCCTTGTTACATGTTCTAAGGAAACGTCTTCAACAGAGGTAACATGCTAGAATAAAGTTGTTAGTAGTGTAGGAAGTGAGGGTTTTATCTGCCTAGAAAGATGCCTGGTACAAGAGGTGCTCAGAAATATTTGTTGAATGAATTTATGATTTTATGGAAGCTATTAAAGTAAAAGCCCTGGAAAAGAAGTCACCATCAGAATAACTGGTTTCTATTTTTTGGTTTAAGTTAATTATTAAAAATGTTTAGAATGACTCTCTTCCCCTGACTGAAGCAATAAAGTGATATGTGTAAAGAATACAGGGAATAGTTTTTGGTAATAAGCAAATATGCAAATAAATATGCAAGAACACTTGGCAGAGGCTTCCTGCTACCTTTCAATGTTTCTACAATTCTCCCATCTTCCTGTAAGAACAGAACCCCCAATTTTAGCTGGATACATGGCTTCCCAGATAAATATTATATTTCTCAACTCCCGCCCCCCCTGCAGCTAGCTTTAGGTATGTCACTAAGGTCTGATGGATGGGATGTGAATACACGTGACTTCCAGGTCATGCACTTAAACGTAAGGAGTGCGGCCTTCTTCTCTTCCTTTTCCCCTTATCACTGTGTGGGATGCAAACATGATGATAGGAGCTGGAGCAGCCATCTTAGACTGTGAGTTGAAAGCTGTGTGTTGAGGATGATAGAGCAAAAGATAGAAGCAGCTTATACCTCTGACACCATCAAGCCTCCCTTAGACTGCCTGTACTGAAACACTTGAGAGGGAGACTTCCCAAACATTTTTTAAAATATTTATTTACTATTTATTTGACTGCACCGGGTCTTAGTTGCAGCACACAGGATCTTCACTGCGGTGTGCGGGATCTTTTTAGTTGCGGCATGTGGGATCTAGTTCCTTGACCAGGGATCGAACCTGGGCCCCCTGCATTGGGAGCATGGAGTCTTAACCACTGGACCACCAGGGAAGTCTCCCAACCATTGTTTTTTGGAATGCCTCTGTTGCTTTAGCCGAATCTATATTTAAACAAATGTTAACACCATGCTACATTAGGGAAGAAAGCTGAAAATAAAACTCCATTCACTTGAAACAAAATCAAGTAGAGCGGAATCAATTATTGAGATGTTCATTGGTTCTCATAATTTCCCTCTTCCGGTTCAACTACTATTTTTCAGAATGAGTTCATATTGTTGTTGACTCACGAAGGAAATGTTGGTTCTGATTTCTAAAGCTGTGGTCCTAGCCATTGACACTATTAGCAAGTATGAAATCCAATCTACTGCCTGTTTTTTAATGGCCTGAGAACAAAGAATGGTTTTTACATTTTTAAATGATAGAGAAAAATCAAAAGAAAGTTTTATGATATGTGGAAATGATATGAAATTCAAATTTCACTATCTGTAAGTAACGTTGTATTGGAGTACAGACACATTCATTCATTTAAATAGTTTGTAGCTGCTTTCTTACAGAGTTGAGTAGTTACGATAGAAACTGTACGCTTCACAAAGCCGAAAATGTTTACTGTATGACCTTTTCCAAAAGACAGTTCGCTGCCCCTTCGCTATAGTATCTTTCCTGTTGTTTTTAGTGGAAGGTGGACACATATTATTTGAATTAATTTCCTTCACTTTGAAGTTTCAAGCTACAGTATCATATTTATACATTTAGGGATTTTCTCAAATAGCTTGATTTTAATCATGAAGAATATTCGATTAACTGATAAAGAACTTGAAAAGTAACAGTGGCTAAATTGCACTGTTAGCATTGGGTTGACCGAAAAATTCGTTAGGGTTTTTCTGTAACACCTTATGGAAAAAAACCGAACGAACTTTTTGGCCAACCCAATATTTCTGTGAACAATATTTCACAGATTTTGATGGCTGAATCTTCAGTCCCACATTTAGCTTCATTTCCTTTGGTATTGGTGAGAACAAGCCCTGTCGTTAAATACCACCCTTACTATATTTCTTGTGCCATCTCCTCAATGCCATTCCCACAGCTATTATACTACTTCCATTCCTTAATAATTCTAGACGATACTTTTGCAATAATGCTGTTACTGCTTTTCTTGCATCCAATCTCTTCTCCCATACATTTCCTTTCACCAGAGAGACTTTCCTTTAAAAGAAAAAAAAGTATGCTTGACCCTTGAACAACATGGTTTAACTGTGCAGGTCCACTTATATGAGGATTTTGTTCAGTAGTAAATACTACACGATCCATGGTTGGTTGAATCTGCAGATACAGAACTGTGGATATGGAGGAACCTCGAATAAGGTGGGCCAACTCTAAGTTATACTCAGATTTTCAACTCCAGGGAGGGTCGGTGCCCCGTTTTGTTCAAGGGTCAATTGCACATAGCTAATTCCAATATCTAATCACATAGCTGCATGTCCCATCTAAAATATTTCAGTCCATCCATAACAAGTTCCTTAGGCTGGCATTCATGATTCTTCGTGATATGTTCTTACCCTACACTTTATCCAAATGGAACCATTCTCTTTTCCCAATATACCTCTGTAGGATAGGTCCTGTTCTCTGGTCCATCCTCTGTGCCTCTGTTCATAGAATGATCTCTTACCTCCACAGCTAACCCTTCTCTCCATCCTTACATATTCAAATTCTGTTTGTTTTTTAGGGCCTAATTCCAATGCCAACTCTTTCAAGAAAACTTCTTCAACTCTCCTATTCCACGCTCAGTAAGTATTGTAGACACCTATGGCTTTTTTCTGGCATGGCATCATTCATTCACCATTCTTCCGGAAGGACTACGTGAATTTTACTTTGGGGATGCGAGCAAACTTGATAGGATTATAACTCAAAATGCCGCACCCTTCCTGGAGGGGAAATGGAGATGTGACACTCACTAGGCCAAGCAGAAACACTCCCTCTCCATCTTGCTCTTGTTCTCCTTCTAGCTCTATCTCTTCGCAATTTGATTCTTGAGTGATGCAAGCATGGAAAACGCCTGGGGCTCATTCATGTCCTGAAGAACTCATCCATTATTCCTGCTCCCAGATCTCTATTGCTGCTCTGCTCCACTCCTTGCCAGTGCGGGTTTCTTTGCCTTATCTTGTGATTTTATGAAGAACTCCATTCCCTGGGGCTTCCCTGGTGGCACAGTGGTTAAGAATCGCCTGCCAATGCAGGGGACACGGGTTCGAGCCCTGGTCCAGGAAAATCCCACATGCCGCAGAGCCACTAAGCCCGTGAGCCACAACTACTGAAGCCCACGTGCCACAACTACTGAAGCCCACGCGCCAAGAGCCCGTGCTCCGCACCAAGAGAAGCCACCACAATGAGAAGCCCGCGCACTGCAATGAAGAGTAGCCCCCACTCGTCTCAACTAGAGAAAGCATGCGTGCAGCAACGAAGACCCAACATAGCCAAAAATAAATAAATAAAATAAATTTAAAACAAACAAACAAACAAAAAAAAACAACAACAAAAAAAAGAACTCCATTCCCTTCCAGTGAACTCTTTTGTAAATTAGGAACTGCTGGTTTCTATTGTTTGCAACCAAAGACACCGACTGATAGAAGTTGTGATCATTCCTTCTTCCGAACCCTCAAAGTACTTTACCTATACATTTCTTAGGGTCCCTAACACTTCCTACCTTGTACAATAATTATCCATGTTATTGTTTTCTTTGTCTTACACAATGTCAGTTCCAGGATTCTATATAGGAGGAGCAATTGGCGGTTGAAGAAGGAAAGTATAAGGGACTTATCATGAATCCTTATTGGAGTCAATAACAGTTTTCTTTTTATTTAGACTGTAGTTTTTAAATCTGTAAAAAAGCAACATTTTCTAAAGATGCTTTTATTTATACTTTATGTAAAATTAATAAAAGAACATCCATTTTCCTTTTCAGAGAATGCTTATTTGAAGGAAACATGGCATTGGAGCTTACGGTGGGGTGAAATTCCTTCTCCCCTTCCAAGGCTCCTTTGCGTGCAGATGCTGACTTTTAAAGACTGTGAGCCACATGTCACCTCTGTGATCCCTAGTCTAGATCTTTACACAAAATCAGTGGCCAGTACAGTTGTTGAATCAGTCAGTCAATCAATGGTCACTGTACCATCTTGCCTTATTTTTCTTTTGCCTCTTTTCCAATGAAAATTAAGGCGTATGTTTTCCCACTTGGAATTTATTTGGCTTACTAATTTTTTTTTCAATAAAGAATCATTAGATGCCCACCACTATACTGGACACTGTTCTAAGTGCTAGGAATACATCAGTGATCAGGCAAGATTTCTGCCACCACAGAGCTTGCATTCTAGTGGAAATATATGTCTACTTAGAGATAATTACTATGTCACTTAATTCCTAACTTATTATAACTGTAGCACCAAATATGTTTATCATTCTCTTGTGTCACTTTGTGTTTCTGCCTCTTCTTTACTCTTGCCCCCAGCTATAACACAGTTTACTTTAAAAACTTAACATGAGCCCAGGGCTTTCTCTTATTGGTACTATTGTTTTTATTTTTCTCATTACTTTTTTTTCTGTGCCTTCTGATGTTTGAACTAATCTTCAAAAATAATAACACATTATTATTGAATCTTCTGTCCAAAGTTCCTAAAGCTTAGACATACTAGTCACATACAGCCAATGTCTGTGAGTCACAGAGCCATAGAATCTTGATAACATAAAAGAGAAAGCTTCCACCAAACTGGCATTTAATTACTTTTGCTTTTTAAACCCAGAAATCAGGCACCCCTGATGTATCACTAGCATCCAACAGAAACTGAAGTCCTAGAGTGAAATTAAGCCAGAAGTTAATATGTTTTTCTGACAGACCCAAATTCTTATGTTGCTCATGGAAAGGAAGTAGAATGGAAGTAAAAGAAGAATCTGACAAAAAGAATAATAATAAGTAGTCTACATCCAGAAAAAATGTATATAAGTGCCTATTCACAACATCTTACCCACAATCTCGGGAGTGTCACAATTACTTGAAGTAGTAGCAAAATAGGAAGTATCGTGATTATCCTATTGCACACCTGGAAGGTATTATACACATACTCAATTCAGCAAATATTAATTGAGGGCCTACTATGCATCACACCCTCTGCTAGGCTGGGAGGGTGCTAGACTGTGGCAGAGGCTATTGGCTATTCAATAGAATCTACATCCCCTTTTTCATAGGCACAGAGCTGGTCTCCATTTGCAGTTAGGTAGCCATGTGCCTGAGTGCCAGCCAGTGGAATGGAAACAGAGTCCTGTGTGCTACTTCCAGGCCTAGCCCATGCTGCCCTCCTACTCTCACTCCTCTGCACTGCCTTCCAGTGGCTGCCATAGAGAGAACCATGGTGAGGATAGAAGCCACAGTTTGAACATGGCAGAGCCTCTGTCAACATGGTGCCCTGACTGAGTGCATAGAGGAGAGGCTCTGACAAATCTGTTCATCCTCCCAGGGCTCTGACATGAGCAAGAAATAAACTGCCATTGTGTTGAGCCATTACTTGTTCCAGTCTATTTATCACTGCAGCCTTGCCTATCCTAACCATACATATAATTAGACATGAGTTTTGAAATAATGAATTATTTAAAAATTTTTATTTCAGCTTGTTATATACTAGCAAGTAAAAATGTTGAAATCATATGATCAAGTCAACATTTTTCCTCTTCTTTCCTTCCTTCTTTCTTTCTCTTTTTCTTTTATTTATTTATTTTTTGAATTTTATTTTTTATACTGCAGGTTCTTATTAGTTATCCATTTTATACACATCAGTGTATACATGTCAATCCCAATCTCCCAGTTCATCACACCCCCACCCCCACCCCCCGCTGCTTTCCCCCCTTGGTGTCCATACGTTTGTTCTCTACATCTGTGTCTCTATTTCTGCCTTGCAAACCGCATCATCTGTACCATTTTTCTAGTTTCCACATATATGCGTTAATATACGATATTTGTTTTTCTCTTTCTGACTTACTTCACTCTGTATGACAATCTCTAGGTCCATCCACGGCTCTACAAATGACCCCATTTCATTCCTTTTTATGGCTGAGTAATATTCTGTTGTATATATGTACCACAACTTCTTTATTCATTCGTCTGTCGATGAGCATTTAGGTTGCTTCCATGACCTGGCTATTGTAAATAGTGCTGCAATGAACACTGGGGTGCATGTGTCTTTTTGAATTATACTTTTCTCTGTGTATATGCCCAGTAGTGGGATTGCTGGGTCATATGGTAATTCTATTTTTAGTTTTTAAAGAAACCTCCATACTATTCTCCATAGTGGCTGTATCAATTTACATTCCCACCAACAGAGCAAAAGGGTTCCCTTTTCTCCACATCCTCTCCAGCATCTGTTGTTTGTAGATTTTCTGATGATGCCCATTCTAACCAGTGTGAGGTGATACCTCATTGTAGTACTGAATTGCACTTCTCTAATAATTAGTGATGCTGAGCAGCTTTTCATGTGCCTCTTGGCCATCTGTGTGTCTTCTTTGGAGAAATGTCTATTTAGTTCTTCTGCCTGTTTTTTGATTGGGTTGTTTGTTTTTTTAATATTGAGCTGCATGAGTTGTTTCTATATTTTGGAGATTAATCCTTTGTCTGTTGTAAATATTTTCTCCCATTCTGAGGGTTGTCTTTTCATCTTGCTTGTAGTTTCCTTTGCTTTGCAAAAGCTTTTAAGTTTCATTAGGTCTCATTTGTTTATTTTTGTTTTTATTTCCATTACTCTGGGAGGTGGGTCAAAAAAGATCTTGCTGTGATTTATGTCAAAGAGTGTTCTTCCTATGTTTTCCTCTAAGAGTTTTATAGTGTCTGGTCTAACATTTAGGTCTTTACCCGTTTGGAGTTTATTTTTGTGTATGGTATTAGGGAGTGTTCTAATTTCATTCTTTTACATGTAGCTGTCCAGTTTTCCCAGCACCACTTATTGAAGAGACTGTCTTTTCTCCACTGTATATCCTTGCCTCCTTTGTCATAGATTAGTTGACCATAGGTACGTGGGTTTATCTCTGGGCTTTCTATTCTGTTGCATTGATCTATATTTCTGTTTTTGTGCCAGTACCATATTGTCTTGATCACTGTAGCTCTGTAGTATAGTCTGAAGTCAGGGAGTCTGATTCCTCCAGCTCTGTTTTTTTTCCTCAAGATTGCTTTGGCTATTCAGGGTCTTTTGTGTCTCCATACAAATTTTAAGATTTTTGTTCTAGTTCTGTAAAATATGCCATTGGTAATTTGATAGTGATTGCATTGAATCTGTAGATTGCTTTGGGTAGTATAGTCATTTTCACAATATTGATTCTTCCAATCCAAGAATATGATATAACTCTCCATCTGTTTGTGTCATCTTTGATTTCTTTCATCAGTGTCTTATACTTTTCTGAGTACAGGTCTTTCATCAGTGTCTTACACTTTTCTGAGTACAGGTCTTTTATCTCCTTAGGTAGGTTTATTCCTGGGTATTTTATTCTTTTTGTTGCAATGGTAAATGGGACTGTTTCCTTAACTTCTCTTGCTGATCTTTTATTGTTAGTGTATAGGAATGCAAGAGATTTCTGTGCATTAATTTTGTATCCTGCAACTTTACCAAATTCATTGATTAGCTCTAGTAGTTTTCTGGTGGCATCTTTAGGATTCTCTATGTATAGTATCACGTCATCTGCAAACAGTGACAGTTTTGCTTCTTCTTTTCCAGTTTGGATTCCCTTTATTTCTTCTTCTTCCTGATTGCTGTGGCTAGGACTTCCAAAACTATGTTGAATAATAGTGGCGAGAGTGGACATCCTTGTCTTGTTCCTGATCTTAGAGGAAATGCTTTCAGTTTTTCACCATTGAGAATGATGTTTGTTGTGGGTTTGTCATATATGGCTTTTATGATGTTGAGATAGGTTCCCTCTAACTGGAGAGTTTTTATCATAAATCAGTGCTGAATTTTGTCAGAAGCTTTTTCTGCATCTACTGAGATGATCATATGCTTTTTATTCTTCAATTTGTTAATATGGTGTATCACATTGATTGATTTGCATATACTGAAGAATCCTTGCATCCCTGGGATAAATCCCACTTGATCATGGTGTATGATCCTTTTATGTGTTGTTGGATTCTGTTTGCTAGTATTTTGTTGAGAATTTTTGCATCTATATTCATCAGTGATATTGGTCTGTAATTTTCTTTTTTTGTAGTATCTTTGTCTGGTTTTGGTATCAGGATGATGGTGGCCTTGTAAAATGAGTTTGGGAGTGTTCCTTCCTCTGCAGTTTTTTGGAAGAGTTTGAGAAGGATGGGTGTTAGCTCTTCTCTAAATGCTTTATAGAATTCACCTGTGAAGCCATCTGGTCCTGGGCTTTTGTTTGTTGGAAGATTTTTAATCACAGTTTCAATTTCATTACTTGGTCTGTTCATATTTTCTATTTCTTCCTGGTTCAGTCTTGGAAGGTTATACCTTTCTAAGAATTTCTTCCAAGTCGTCCATTTTATTGGCATAGAGTTGCTTGTAGTAGTCTCTTATGATGTTTTGTATTTCTGCAGTGTCCATTGTAACTTCTCCTTTTTCATTTCTAATTTTATTGATTTGAGTCCTCTCCCTCTTTTACTTGATGAGTCTGGCTAAAGGTTTATCAAGTTTGTTTATCTTCTCAAAGAACCAGCTTTTAGTTTTATTGATCTTTGCTATTGTTTTCTTTGTTTCTATTTCTTTTATTTCTGCTCTGATCTTTATGATTTCTTTCCTTCTACTAACTTTGGGTTTTGTTTGTTCTTCTTTCTCTAGTTCCTTTAGGTGTAAGGTTAGATTGTTTATTTGAGATTTTTCTTGTTTCTTGAGGTAGGATTGTACTGCTATAAACTTCCCTCTTAGAACTGCTTTTGCTTCATCACATAGGTTTTGGATCATCATGTTTCATTGTCATTTGTCTCTAGGTATTTTCTTTTTTTTTTTTTTTTTTTGAGAGGTCTACTGAAGCCTTTTCTAGGTATTTTCTGATTTCCTCTTTGATTTCTTCAGTGATCTCTTGGTTATTTAGTAATGTATTGTTTAGCCTCCATGTGTTTGTATTTTTTACGTTTTTATCCCTGTAATTGATTTGTAATCTCATAGTGTTGTGGTCAGAAAAGATGCTTGATATGATTTCAATTTTCTTAAATTTACTGAGGCTTGATTTGTGACCCAAGATGTAATCTATCCTGGAGAATGTTCCATGTGCACTTGAGAAGAAAGTGTAATCTGCTGTTTTCACATGGAATGTCCTATGAATTACATCTATCTGGTCTATTGTGTCATTTAAAGCTTGTGTTTCCTTATTAATATTCTGTCTGGATGATCTGTCCATTGGTGTAAGCAAGGTGTTAAAGTTCCCCACTATTATTGTATTACTGTTGATTTCCTCTTTTATACCTATTAGCATTTGCCTTATGTATTGAGGTGCTCCTATGTTGCGTGCATATATATTTATAATTGTTATATCTTCTTCTTGGATTGATCCCTTGATCATTATGTAGTGTCCTTCCTTGCTACTTCAGCTTTCTTTTGATTTCCATTTGCATGGAATATCTTCTTCCATCCCCTCACTTTCAGTCTGTATGTGTCCCTAGGTCTGAAGTGGGTCTCTTGTAGACAGCATATATATGGGTCTTGGTTTTGTATCCATTCATCGAGCCTGTGTCTTTTGGTTGGAGCATTTAATCCACTCATGCTTAAGGTAATTATTGATGTGTATGCTCCTATTACCGTTTTCTTAATTGTTTTGGGTTTGTTTTTGTAGGTTCTTTTCTTCTCTTGTGTTTCCCACTTAGAGAAGTTCCTTTAGTATTGTAGAGCTGGTTTGGTGGTGCTGAATTCTCTTAGCTTTTGCTTGTCTGTAAAGCTTTTGATTTCTCTGCTGAATCTAAATGAGATTCTTGCCGGGTAGAGTAATCTTGGTTGTAGGTTCTTCCCTTTCATCACTTTAAATATATCATGCCACTCCCTTCTGGCTTGTAGAGTTTCTGCTGAGAAATCAGCTGTTAACCTTATGGGAGTTCCCTTGTATGTTGTCATTTTTCCCTTGTTGCTTTTAATAATTTTTCTTTGTCTTTGATTTTTGTCAATTTGATTACTATGTGTCTTGGCGTGTTTCTCCTTGTGTTTATCCTGCCTGGGACTCTCTGTGCTTCCTGGACTTGGGTGGCTCTTTCCTTTCCCATGTTAGGGAACTTTTCGACTATAATCTCTTCAAGTATTTTCTCGGGTCCTTTCTCTCTCTCTTCTCCTTCTGGGACCCCTATAATGCAAATGTTGGTGCATTTAATGTTGTCCCAGAGTTTTCTTAGTCTGTCTTCATTTCTTTTCATTCTTTTTTCTTTATTCTGTTCTGTGGCAGTGAATTCCACCATTCCGTCTTCCAGGTCACTTATCCATCCTTCTGCCTCAGTTATTCTGCTATTGATTCCTTCTAGTGTATTTTTCATTTCAGTTATTGTATTGTTCATCTCTGTTTGCTTGTTCTTTAATTCTTCTAGGTCTTTGTTAAACATTTCTTGCATGTTCTCGATCTTTGCCTCCATTCTTTTTCTGAGGCCCTGGATCATCTTCAGTATCATTATTCTGAATTCTTTTTCTGGAAAGTTGCCTTTCTCCACTTCATTTAGTTGTTTTTCTGGGGTTTTATCTTGTTCCTTCATCTGGTACATAGTCCTCTGCCTTTTCTTCTTGTCTATCTTTCTGTGAATGTGGTTTTCGTTCCACAGACTGCAGGACTGTAGTTCTTCTTGCTTCTGCTGTTGCGCTCTGGTGGATGAGGGTATCTAAGAGGCTTGTGCAAGCTTCCTGATGGGAGGGACTGGTGGTGGGTAGAGCTGAGTGTTGCTCTGGTGGGCAGAGCTCAGTAAAACTTTAATCCGCTTGTCCGCTTGTCCGCTGATGGATGAGGCTGAGTTCCCTCCCTGTTGGTTGTTTGGCCTGAGGTGACCCAGCACTGGAGGCTACAGGTTCTTTGGTGGAGCTAATGGTGGACTCTGGGAGGGCTCATGCCAAGGAGTACTTCCCAGAACTTCTGCTGCCAGTGTCTTTGTCCCTGCTGTGAGCCACAGCCCCCCCAACGCCACCTCTGCAGGAGACCCTCCAACACTAGCAGGTAGGTCTGGTTCAGTCTCCTATGGGGTCACTGCTCCTTCCCCTGGGTCTGATGCACACACTACTTTGTGTGTGCCCTCCATGAGTGGAGTCTCTGTTTCCCCCAGTCCTGTCAAAGTCCTGCAATCAAATCCTGCTAGCCTTCAAAGTCTGATTCTCTGGGAATTCCTCCTCCTGTTGCTGGACCCCCAGGTTTGGAAGCCTGACGTGGGACTCAGAACCTTCACTCCAGTGGGTGGACTTATGTGGTATAACTGTTCTCCAGTTTGTGAGTCACCCACCCACTGGTTATGGGATTTGATTTTATTGTGATTGAGCCCCTCCTACCATCTCATTGGGCTTTTCCTTTGTCTTTGGATGTGGGGTATCTTTTTGGTGAGTTCCAGTGTCTTCCAGTCAATGATTGCTCAGCAGGTAATTGTGATTCCAGTGCTTTCACAAGAGGGAGTGAGTGCATGCCTTTTTTTCATTTCTTATTTGCTAAAATTCTTAGGGCTTACCCAACCATCTAAAAAGTCAACCACCTTTGTTTCTTACTTATTGATAAAGATGGTGATAAGTAACAAAAAATCTAATTAATTAGATTAATTAATTTTACTATTTATTAATTGTAATCTCTTGAGGTTCAGAAGACATTTTTTAAATGCTTAGATAATTCCTAATTATACTTCTCAACTGAGATTCCATGTCTCATACTTCAGCCCAAAGCAGATTTTTTGTTTCATATTTGTACAAACCTTCAAAAGAAAAACAGTGTTTTTCCCACCAATTGGAATACTACAGTGGTGTCAACTATGTTCAAGACGTTCACTGGCTATACTACTCAAAGCAGTCTAGAGATTTAATTCGATCCCTATCAAATTACCTATGACTTTTTTACAGAATTAGAACAAATAATCCTAACATTTATATGGAACCATGAAAGACCCAAAATTGCCAAAGAAATCTTAAGGAAAAAGAACAAAGCCAGAGGCATAACCCTCCCAGACTTCAGACAATACTACAAAGCTACAGTAATCAAAACAGCATGACATTGGTGCAAAACAGACATGGCTCAGTAGAACAGAATAGAGAGCCCAGAAATAAACCCACACACCTATGTCAATTAATCTTTTACAAATGAGGAAAGAATATACAAAGCAGAAAATATGGTCTCTTCAGCAAGTGGTGTTGGGAAAGCTGAACAGCCGCATGTAAATCAAAGAAGTTAGAACACACCCCTGGGACTTCCCTGGTGGTCCAGTGGCTAAGACTCCACGCTCCCAATGCAGGGGGCCCGGATTTGATCCCTGGTCAGGGAACTAGATCTCACATGCCACAACTAAGCGTTCACATGCAGCAACTGAAGATCTTGCATGCTGAAACTAAGACCCAGTGCAGCCAAATAAATATTTTTTAAAAAAAAGAACACACCCTCACATCATACACAAAAATAAACTCAAATGGCTTAAAGACTTAACTGTAAGACATGACAGCATAAAACTCCTAGAAGAGAACATAGGCAAAACGTTCTCTGACATAAATTGTACCAATGTTTTCTTAGGTCAGTCTCCCAAAGCAATAGAAATAAAAGCAAAAATAAACAATTGGGACCTAAATACAAACTTATAAACTTTTGCACAGGAAAGGAAACCATAAACAAAATGAAAAGACATCCTATAGACTGGGAGAAAATATTTGCAAACCATGTGACCGACCAGGGCTTAATTTCCAAAATATACAAACAGCTCATACAACTCAATAACAAAAAAAAACAAACAAAACAAGACAAAAAAAAAAAAAACCAATCAAAAAATGGGCAAAAGACCTAAATAGACATTTCTCCAAGGAAGACATACAGATGGCCAATAGGCACATGAAAAGATACTCAGCATCACTAATTATTAGAGAAATGCAAATCAAAACTACAGTGAGATATCACCTCACACTGGTCAGGATGGCCATCATTAAAATGTCTACAAATAACAAATGCTGCAGAGGATGTGGAGAAAAGTTAACCCTCCTACACTGTTGGTGGAAATGTAAATTGGTGCAGTCACTGTGGAAAACAGTATGGAGGTTTCTTTAAAAACTAAAAATAGAGTTGCCATATGATCCAGCAATCCCACTCCTGGGCATATATCCAGAGAAAACTCTAATTCCAAAAGATACATGTACCCCAATATTCATAGCAGCATTATTTACAATAGCCAAGACATGGAAGCAACCTAAATGTCCATTGACAGATGAATGGATAAAGAAGATGTGGTACATATACAGAGTGGAATATAAAAGAATGAAATAATGCCATTTGCAGCAACATGAATGGACCTAGAGATTACCATACTAAGTAAATCAGAAAGAGAAAGACAAATTACCATATGATATGACTTACATCTGGAATCTAAAATATGACACAGATGAACTTATTTACAAAACAGTAACAGACTCACTGACATAGAAAACAAAGTTATGATTGCCAAAGGGGGAAGGCAGTGGGAGAAGGATAAATTAGGAATTTAGGATTAGCAGATACAAACTACTATGTATAAAATACATAAATAACAAGGTTCTACCGTATAGCACAGGGAACTATATTCAGTACCCTGTAATAAGCCATAGTGGAAAAGAATATAAAAAAGAATGTGTGTGTGTGTGTGTGTGTGTGTGTGTATAACTGAATCACTTTGCTGTACATCAGAAACTAACACAACACTATAAATCAACTATACTTCGATTTTTAAAAATTCGCTTTTATTTTTATATAGCATCCACAGTAATCATTATGGGGGGAAATTAATGGGTCAGTTTAATTTCATAATCTGCAGTAAAAAAAACTTGCTTAGAATATTACATATACAATTAGAAGCTGAATGTTGGCAGAGACATCTACATGTTAATATCTAGGTATATTTAGCAGGGAGAAGATCTTTAAAACAAGAAAAGAATTTCACAAATTGGAACAAATACTCAGAACTGAAAGTAGCATATGCATAATTCCATTCCTAGCACACATATTTAAAACATTTTTGCATCCATGTGCTTCAGACGTCCTTTATCTCTTTTATATTTCAATCTGTCAGAATATATGGGTTAATGTTTTCATCATAAATAATCTTTTGTTCAAGTGAAAAGAATTGGTCTGATCTCAGCCACAAGATTCTGAAAAACCCCTCATGACAGATTCCGTCTTCAGGTCAGCAGGGTGCCATCAGTCCTAACAATCATTTTCTATTTCTTTCTAAATATAAACACAAGGATTTGGTGCACAGAGCACCTCACCCACAATTGGATTGCCGTGGGTATTTCCAGATCTTAGAGACACCTGAAAGCCTCGGCTCTCCCATCTCACCCTCACAGACACAGGAATTGTTAAACTGAAAGCGGACTAGAAGAGAAATCTAGTTGTATAAATGTAATTCACTCTACAAGGAGGCCCGCTCGCTTTAAAGTTAAAATTACCACACATCCATCATCATCTGACGATATTAATCTTATCTGATTTTCAGTTTCTATAAGCCATAAAATCAGTGTGAACTTAGATCTCTATTTGTGTCCAATGGCAAATAAAAAATGCAATGTTTAAAAGCCAGTAAATAGAAATTTACCCTGATAATTAATAAGCCAGTGGGGTTAAAGCTACCCTGGGGGAGGGGGAGTCATACTCCTTGTGAGTAAATGGGGCATGGGGGGGAGGGTGCACACCCCAATACTCTCTTTTCTCAAATGAATGTCCCTCAGGTTACAAATTAGAATAATAACCTACTCCACACAGGTAGATAATTTGTCTCACAGTTATATTTCTCATTTGGTGTTTATGGGAAGCACTTCAGAATGACTTAATATGATTTTAATGGCAGCAGGAAAAGAAGTTAGAGCTCTTAAAGCAGGGAACAAAGGTAAACGTGCAAGTGGCACTGAGGCCGACCACAGGTATACACACCTAGGCCCCGGTCAGAGACAGAAGCCCTGCATCTTCATGGGTTGCCCTGATGTGTTGCCTTTCAGAAGTGATGCAGGACGTGATTTTCCCCCTTTATATTTAGAGCTATTTAAACAACTGCTCATCTGGGACTCACAAGGAATTAAAGTGAGGAAAAGTTAAGAAGCACTTACAAGAAGTACTCATTAAAAATCTGAAGGACTACTTAATGTGCTGTAATGGTAACAACATCTCCCCAAGGGATCCCCCCAAGGGATGCCACCACCCCAAGCAAACTTACTATAAAAATACCTAATTCGAGGATGCATTCATTTGTTAACTTATCCCAGCATTTATTCAGTGGCTAGGGATTGTGCTCTAGCTCTGGGCTGGGCTCTTTGCTAGGAGCTGAGATTACTTTGGTAAACAAGACAGGCCAGTGGGTCTTCAGAGAAGGTCTGCACTATGATTACATTTTGTAAATCAGTATAAATGGCCATCTTATGCCCTGTTTCAAAATATTGTAGAAATTTATAACACTTAATTTTAATTACTTTTCTCATTCATTTGGTCAACAAATATTTAATGAGTACGTGTTGTGGATTAGGGTAAATTTTGGAAGAGTATACGTCATTTAGTTTTTGTCTACACTAGGCAAGGTTCAATGTGAGCCAAACTGTCAATCATTGGCTTTGGGATCTGGATCACCACGCCCCCCCCTCCCCCACCCCGTCCCAAAACTCTATTTGTAATGCTAATGTCTGGCACATGGGAGATGCTTCAAATATGTTTTTTGAACAAATTTTTTTAAATGAGTGAACACACTTGAGGAATTACACATTCTAGACCACTCCTTTTTTGAATTCCAAGTACCATTCACTTTGGCATTTTGTCTGTTTTGTGGTTAACTAGTTCACTGTTTCATGTGAATAGCAAGCGAAAGTGAGAGGGTCCTGTGGCCAGCTATCCTATCTTCAATGTCTTCTTCTGTACAAAAATTTTGCAGAGTACAAAATAAGGGAAAATTTTATAAATGGCAATTCTCACATTCTCACAGAAGGTCCCTGGCATTTTCATTATGGCATCTACCTATTCTGTGCTTCAGCAAGTTGGACATAGTCTCTCAATCAATTGTGCCATATTTATTCTTATCTCCATGCCTTTGTTCCCTCTGTTGCCCCTCAACTAGACTATCCTCCCTCCACATTAGTCTGTCCTGACCTAATCCTAGCCCATTCTTAAAGGCCCAGCCACAGATGTATTCCTTTTCTTTCTAGGAGTCTTCCCTGAGTTATACCACACCCCCCAAGCAGGGCATACTGTCATATCACGTGTCATTTATCTTGTAACACCTTGCGTGCTGTTCCCTTGTTTTGTGTTTAACTTTCTTTGCATGTATATCTCACGGTCAGTGTGCTGGGTATGCTGCTTACCCCTAGAACCATCCTCCACCCTTCTCTGCTCTGCTCTGTGTACTGGGATGCTGACCTTCATGGATGATGTCAGTGGGCTCCCTTGTTCTCTGGTTTTCTGGTTTTAGGTTGAGTTTAACCAATGACGGTCAACAGGAGGAAATCAGAGGGTGGGAGGAGAGAGTGTGTGGTGTTTGTTGCTCAGTCCCCTCCCTGCTGGGACATGGCATGTCAGCATTCCTCTCCTGGACACCACAGTTCCTGTTAGGTGGCCCTCTCCTATGGCTAAAACCACAACCACAGCTACAGTCTGCCCTGGGTTCCAGTAACTGCTCCTTCCCCTTATCCCTTCAGGATTAGGGGTGGCAATGGTTCCCCAATGTTGCTGGTCCCATGGTGCTTCACCATCCCTCATGGGTTCCCTATCCCCACCAACACATTTGTAAATAGTCCCTTCATTCACCTCTCCTCAATTACCATGCTTGAGTGCACCATCTATTCCTTGCCAGGACCCTGACTGATAGAGGCAGCAACTGTGGTTTTTGCCTCTATGTATTCCCATGGATTATACCTCTATACAGCCCCCAAAGCTTCTAGCTCACTGTAGGGGCTTAATAAGCATTTGCTGAAGGAAGGAATAAAACCAAGCATGAATTGCCATACGTGAATTAACATTTTATGATTCACAGAAGAAAAAAAAATCTTTATGAACTATGGTTCCTCAGTCAATAAGAAGATTCACTTTCAGCTAGCATTTACACATAACTAAGCATAGTGCCCACCATTTATTTTGTTTTCATAGTGTTTCGGGCTTCCATTGAATTTATATTCACAATATTAATTAATCTGTATTAAATATAGTTCACATATTTAAACCTACTTATTCTTCTGGGGAAACAATTAGTTAGGTTAGGTGAATTGAAATCTCCATTTTTCCTTCTTTTTCTCGTTTTCATTTATGTTTGTAGGAGTCCCTTTACTGATGATCCAGTCGTACCAGGTTCTGCCTCTCTCCCCTCTCAGGCTTTTTTCTGAACATGTTTTTGCATACCTCAATCTGATTGGTGAAAATCAAATTCATCTGATAAATAGACAAGCTGTCGACCTCTTTAGAAAGTCCCAGTTTTTTCCCCAGCTTATCTACTCCCTGTTCTACTGAATGTCCAAGGTGCCACCTGACATATACCTATAACACGTGGGTGAGAAAAGAAGTGTGTTAGCTCTATGAAGTGAAGATTAAAAGATAGGTGGACACAGATAACCTCAAGAACAGGTGAGCAGTGATCTCTCTAAAGGGTGGAGGCTGGCACCTCTCACGAGTTAACTCAGATAGATGCTACCTGGTCTTCCTTCTTCAGTGGTCTTCCTTAATAAACACTTATGTTCTTCTGTATTGTCTTTTAGAGTCAGACGATGGCCCACGACCATGAAATACATGCTCCTTGAACCATGCTTGTTTGAGTAGCACTGGTATCTGATTAGTATCCTGTCAGCATAACTATTATTGTTCACCAAGAATGTTGCATTTAGTGAGTTTCTAGCTAATATAGTCCAGAACTTCTATTTGGTAGTTTGCTAGGGCAATGAGGAGCAATGCAGGTTCATTGTGGGTATGCCAGGGTCCTACTGTCCAAAACTTTAACAATGGTGTAGCCAGACTGAGAGTTACAGCCATCAACCTTGAGGAATTTAAAAAAAAAAAAAAAAAGGCAAAATAATGTCAGCCAAATGATTCATCGTTTCAGTCTCTGAAGAAGCAAACCTAGGAGGGAGATTTTTGGCATCTGTTGTTTCCATTACTAAAAATTCAGAGAGAAAGTAAAAAAAAAAAAAAGGTATCACACACTAACTCCAAATTTTTATTTTATAAGAGAAAAAAATGATTCATGATTAGTTAGCGGCAAAGAACTACGTACGGACTCTCTTCTGATAATGTATCCAATACCATTTCTACTTTTTCCCAGGGTGAAATTGTGGGGTAAAGCTGGATGGGTTTTCAAAAGGTAAATATAACAAGGGGTTTAATCCTCTCTAGCTTCTGACCTTTATTACATTTTGAGTGTATTTGGAGTTCAAACAGTACTAGCCTACCCACCCTCTAGAGATAATAAGTAAATAATCAAATGACCCAAATAAGACTTACCCCGGAAATACGGGGGTGGGAGGCAGTGAGCAGTAAGAAGCAGTGGCACTGGTGACACAGAATTTGAGCTTTAACATCATGGCTTTCTTCATGGGTAGAGATCTGCCATTTTCCCCCACAAGATGTTCATTTCTTCTTGACACTTAATACAAATGACATCTACCTATAATTCCTATGGTCATTTTCATGGATTAAAAAAAACTGAAACCATTTCTTCATAAGTAAAACAGTTTTAAAAGATAAACAAGGGCTTCCCTGGTGGTGCAGTGGTTGAGAATCTGCCTGCTAATGCAGGGGGACACGGGTTCAAGCCCTGGTCTGGGAAGATCCCACATGCCTCGGAGCAACTAGGCCCGTGAGCCACAACTACTGAGCCTGCGCGTCTGGAGCCTGTGCTCCGCAACAAGAGAGGCCGCGATGGTGAGAGGCCCGTGCACCACTATGAAGAGTGGCCCCCGCTTGCCGCAACTAGAGAAAGCCCTCGCACAGAAACGAAGACCCAACACAGCCAAACTAAATAAATTTTTAAAAAATAATTAAAAAAAAAAAAGAGATAAACAAAATAGGTAAAGAAACACTTTACAATCCAAGCAATCAGAAACAGCTCAGTTTAACATCAGAAATGGGGAAGTATCAGGACAATTTTGCAGCTTTGAAGGAAGTCTTTGAGTTGAATAATTGAACTAGAGACAGCTAGCATAGCTTTATGAAAGCGATACCTCATGTAACTTACTAGTTGGAGTGCTTTAAAGGGCATTTACTGCCATAGAAAGACAATGGAACACAATGGATGTCATAAAATTGTTTAAAAGCCATTGGATGTTGTTAACAATGAAGATTATTGGCTAAGACCACATCCACTGAGTAAGGTAAAATAGCTTGTTGGATTAAAAAATTGTTCAAAACCTGCAAAAAGTGAGTGAATGTTAACGGTAATTTTTTTTAACTGAAAAGAGGTTATCAGTAAGGGTGAAATAATAGCTTTGAAAGGAAATGACAAATTGGAAGAACACACACAATCCAACCTCCTTACATTTGACTATTGTGGTATCATCTCTGACACCATGTACTAAATTTCCAGATATTTTTAACAGTATTATGTTTACTGTCTCATAGTAACTTCCCTTTCTGAAGAAGAGATGGAAAGAAGAGGCATGTTTAACAGGATTCTATTCAGTGTGTTGACTGTGATTAGCTGAGCACAAATCCTTGACTTTTTCAACTTTACCTAAAAATTACAAACACATATTTTCATCTATCTGTAGAAACAACATCGTCAAAACACAGTGCTATTTTACCTATATTATTGTTTTTCTGTGTATATACAAACTGGATTTATAGAAAAATATTATCTTATGTGTGTATATCTACAAACAGGTAGGCAAATCTGACATTGCTAAAAGAGCTGACTCATCATGCCTCTAAAAATGACTCTGGGGACTTCCCTAGTAGCGCAGTGGTTAAGAATCCGTCTGCCAACGCAGGGGACACGGGTTCGATCCCTGGTCCGGGAAGATCCCACATGTCGCGGAGCAACTAAGCCCGTGTGCCACAGCTACTGAGCCTGTGCTCTAGAGCCCACGAGCCACAACTACACCTGCGTGCTGCAACTACTAAATCCCACATGCCTAGACTCCGTGCTCTTCAGTAAGAGAAGCCACCGCAAAGAGAAGCCCGTGCTCCGCAAGGAAGAGTAGCCCCTACTGGCAGCAACGAAGACCCAATGCAGCCAAAAATAAATAAAATTTAAAAAGTAAAAAATAAAAATAAAAATGACTCTGCGTGTAGCATCAGTTCCTCTTAGGAAGTTTACACAAGTCAGAATAACCAAAACTTTGTTGTATCCAATTCAACCATAAAAATATGAATAGAATCTTCGAATCCATTTCTCTCATCCTGAGGGTGGTATTTTTAAGATATACAAATCTGGCATGGAAAAAGGTTTGTTCTGTTTTGATGACATACGGTAGAAGTCATATTTTCTGCAATCTGTTCTAAGCAACTTTTAAAGAAAGAATGAAATAAAAATATAATCAGGGTAGATTCTACACCAGATGAGTAAAAATGCTCTAAATTATAATCTGACTCTAAGTCCATGTCATAATTTAAATTAGATTTTAAATATTAAAAACCTTGTGAGACACTATGAAGTCTTCAAAACTATGGGAAATTGGTATTCATATTGACATGTATATGTACATATATTATTGTCTGTTAATGATGACAGCTGTTGCAATAACAAGAAATTGTATAAAATTAATTTGGACACAATGGGTCTGATTCAGCAACTTGGATCTTTTAAGAATATCTTGAGTAAAGCACTTCATTTATTATGGGTAAACACTTATCACTTTACATTTTTCCAGTAAATAGAATCCACTATGTGTTTTACTGGATATAAAGTCATTGAACAGTTACATTAGAGAATGGATTTCAGTAGCATAGTGTCTGACGCTGAAAAAGTTCAGGGTATCCTGATTGTGGTGGTTACAGGACTCTATACATATGTTAAAAAAATTCACAGAATTGTATACCAAAAAAAGTCAACTTTATGACAATTCAAACGATAAAGTTAATGTCTAAAAAAGAGTTCAGGATACAACAAATGGTTTAGTTTTTTTAATGTTTGTGTTGGCCTTGGAAGGATAAAATATAGCGTATGGCATGTAATAAAAATTTGTAACTAAGTAGTAAATAATGCTAAGACTATAAGGAACAAGGAAAGGTGTTTTAAAGTACATACCAAAAATATGCAAGAACTATGAGCTTTCTTTTTTTTTTTAGTTTATTTGGTTGCGTCGGGTCTTAGTTGCAGCAGTTGGGCTCCTTAGTTGCAGCTCGTGGGCTCCTTAGTTGTGGCTTGCCAGCTTCTGAGTTGCGGCAAATGGGCTCCTTAGTTGCAGCAGGCAGGCTCCTTAGTTGCAGCTTGCAGGCTCCTTAGCTGCGGCTCACCGTCTCCTTAGTTGTGGCATGTGAACTCTTAGTTGCAGCATGCATGTGGGATCTAGTTCCTGGACCAGGGATCGAACCCGGGCCCTCTGCATTGGGAGCATGGAGTCGTAACCAGTGCGCCACCAGGGAAGTCCCCTATGAGCTCTCTTAAGAGAGAATTTCAAGGCTAGTAAATCTTTTCATAACACGAACTTCTTAAATCCTCAAAACATGAGGAGACCCTCCTAGAATTTACTAGTTGGGAGTAAATATAAAAATTATTTTAAAATTATGTTTACATCATAGAATAAGAACTGGAAGGAAGCTTAAGAAATCATTTGATTACCTTCAGGCAGGTGTAAATAAAGCTATTTAACCAAAGCTTTCAAATCTCTTCCCAGAGATCTCCAAACACAGAGAATCTACAGTGGCCACCAGTAAACATATTCCTGTGTTTTGCCACTGGGTTGGGTAAGCTGGGGATATGAATCTGTGTGTTCAGCTGAAAGCTCCTATGTTAAGTTCTTTCATCATCTCTGATCTTATAAAGAATGCATGGAGAGCTTCCTTCAAAATCCCTCTTCCAGAAATTATCTATGCATTTCATGACATTAATTGGGTCATCACTTTAGCCATTCTTCTTCAGGTTAAATGAACTTACCCTTTAACTATGTGCTATACTCATCTGAGAAGTGCCCTTGAGATATTTCCATCATAACAGCCCTTTCAGTTCACTTGGGGTTCCACACTTCCTTTGTATTTTAAAGAACAGTGTCGAAATTAGGTCCTGCCTTCTTGTTAATACTCACCCCCAGTCCCAAGGGTTGAGTGCCTCCTAGGCCATGCATGCTCTGTTCCATTTTTTTCTTTTTTCTTTTTTTAAACAGTCTGGGACGAAGTTAGATGTATATACAAACCGCTTACAAATGGGCATCATGTAAGTGCAAAACCCCGATAGAGAAATAAGCGCATGGTTCCTTAGTTTGTTTTTTAGCTAATGATGAAAATGCAGGTAAGAATATGATAAGAAGTAACCTTAAGGACATGTAAGTGATGGAAAGAGAAGGAAAACTCCTCTAGGTAGTGCCCAAAGGAGTTACCATTTTCTTCCTATCAACATTAGGTGGATGTATAGGTCCCTTCCTCGATAGCAGCAGAACAGAATAAAATAAGTGTTATAAATGACAATCAAAGAAACTTACAGACACCTACAGAATCAAATGAGCAATCCATTCTGATATTTTGCAAGTATAAATAGAAACAGAAATAACTAGAGGTGTAGAAATAGTTGAAAAAGACACTCAACATTAAATTCTAAACTTCAAGTTTGAAACACCCAGAGATTGGGATTTCTCCATAACTCATAAATCAGCCCTAATTCAAACAAATGGCCAGGATGGCAAGGGCAAGCAACTTTAGATCTGGCCAGGACAGGACCTGGGGAGGCCCAGCAGAGACCCATCATCTGTTGATAAGGAAGAAGACCCAAAACAGAACCAGGGCAAATAATTCTGTAGTCTTACTGTCAAAAGGGTCCATCCATTCTTTATTGCAGAAAGGATCCATACTTCAGTTGTATCTTTATATTATTTTTTGCCATTTGACATATTATTCATTCCACAGTTATATTTCATTTCTCCTCAAATGATTCTTTTGCAATCTTTAGAAAGCCCTTCACTATGTTCCTTTTTATTTGGCTGAACTTGGTGGATGCAAGAGGGTGGGCTTCTCCTAAATCATGTTGCTCAGAGTATGTTAAAAAAAAAAAGTAGCACCCCAGACAGGTGTGTTACTGTTTGAATGTGCCACCTGTTACACCCCCAGGAATGAGACCTGCTTTGCTAAGAAGGAAAGAAGTTCTGCTCTAGAAACTGTTCATTGAAGCTCTTGTTTTATATTGAGGCGGGTTCCATAAAATAGCCATTATCAACTGCGTAAGACAAAGCTTGTGTTAGTTCGAGGGCTAGCCCCTGTTTTAAAATCCTAGAAAAGATAAATCCTGAAGGTTATGGGCCATTTCCACTTTCTCCACTGCTTCCCTGACAAGAGGTAATGTGGGTCTGAGGAGGAAACCAAAGATTAATGGCTTAAATAAGGCAGAAGTCATGTGTAACTGCCCAAATGCTAATACACACTCATTGTTGCTCAATTTGTTATTTAAAGTCTGTGCTTTATTCTATTAACTTTTATTTGTCCTTTTTGCTTCTGTAATTTTTCCATACTGGACCATCCTGGCATCCACCCTACCTTTCTCTCTGGGTTTCATTCCCTGACAGGGGCTCTGTGCCTGGGTCTACCTGCCAGGACCCAAAAGGCCCATTGGTAACTAACTACCATCATAATCTTGTCCAATGGTAATAGCTTCACCCATAGATTTAACGGAGACAAAACTGAACAACAACTTATAATAAACATCTGAGTTAAGAAAAAATTATCAGGACAAACCATACATAAGGTTAGATTAAAACAGATAAGGCTGGATGACAGTGTGGTCCAAGCAAGTTTTTCTATGTGGAGATGCCTTCTATTTAGTATAACTGAACACATTACTTAAAACAAACAAACAAAAAACCCACAAAAAAAAACAAAAAAAAAACAAAAAAATTCACACTCAAAAAAGGGGATAAAGACTAGTATTGAGAACAATTATGAAAATGACCAGAAATGTCACTTTTCATCTGCTGCACAGGGGAGTTAATATCATGAAAACTTAATCATAATGAAATATTTTGTCAAACAGTATCTGTTCCTGTATTAAGAAATTAATGTGGGACTTTCCTGGTGGCTCAGTGGTTAAGAATCCGCCTGCCAATGCAGGGTATACGGGTTCGAGCCCTGGTCCAGGAAGATACTACATGCTGCGGAGCAACTAAGCCAGTGCGCCACAACTACTGAGCCTGCACGCTAGAGCCTTCAAGCCACAACTACTGAGCCCGCATGCTGTAACTACTGAAGCCCGTGCGCCTAGAGCCCATGCTCCGCCACAAGAGAAGCCACCACAATGAGAAGCCCGCACACCGCAACGAAGAGTAGCCCCCACTCGCCACAACTAGAGAAAGCCCGCGCGCAGCAACAAAGACCCAACGCAGCCAAAAATTAAAAAATAAAAATAAATAAATTTATTTAAAAAAAAAGAAATTAATGCCCATATGCACAACTTTGAGTTCACAGAAACTAAACACTTACGGTGGTAGAATTAAGGATTTCATTTTCCTCTTTATAGTTTTATGTATTTTCCAAATTTTTTGGAAAGAAGTTTTAGAAATAGAAATAAAGATTAAAAAGTAAAAACTGTTTAACATAGTTTTTCCTGCTGAATTAGTATCCTGTTCATGAAACATGAGCATAATAAATCAAAGTTACTATTGACTTCATCAAGATATGGCTAATTATATGCTTAAATAATAATTGAAGTGAGGATGAGAAATAAATTTTGCAGAAAGTAAGAATAATATTATGCCTTGTCTATATGAACCCAAACCTGAAGATATTTGAAAATATTTGAGTAACTGAGTTTTTTTACTTTTCATCTGCATTAGTGATGCTAATCGGCTATTTATATTTTGGTTATCACCAAAAAATCTTAGATGTCAGCATTAGTATACATGTTATCTATTTTTCTACATCAGAATTTCTCAAGTTTGGCACCTACTGACATTTTAGGCCAGACACTTCTTTGTTGTTGGGGGGCTGTCCTCTGCATTATAGGATATTTAGCAGGATTTCTGGTCTCAGCCCTCTAGATAACAGTTGTGACAACCAAAAATGTCTCCAGACATTGCCAAATGTCCCCTGGGGGGAGAAATCACCCCTGGTTGAGAACCACTGCTCCATAGTAAGTTATCACTCTCAAAATATTTTGATTATCTTTTTAACAGTTACCTATTACCATGGCCACATTAATCATGCCATGATTCACATTGATCACAATTATCAAAGAAATTACAGATTTACCCCGGCACTCAGGGTGACTATTAGGCTATTAGACGAAGCCTGGGAATATTAAAGGAAAAAAATTCCTATAATTAGAAAAATAAAAGATTACACAGAAAGAGCAAAGATTTTGGTTGTACCTTGGAATCAAATTACATTCATTTGTTGAAGTGGTCTGAATGACTCAAAAACATGCAGCAGCTATCATTCACTCAGCAACAACACAACAGATATATTAACACACATTTTGAAAAGGAGGGATGTTGCTTCATAGGACAATACTGCTAATATTTAAGAAGAGATGTTGGTGAATCATCAGATAGTCAGGCATGATTTTTTCCCCTTAAATGTTTCCTGTCATTTTTCTTACTGCTTTTTTTTACTTAAACACAGGTTCACTGGCACTCACAATCAAAATTCTGTTCCAAAACTAATCTTAAAATTAAATATCTTACTTTTATTTCATGTAAATAAATTATAAATGATCACAGTTAATAACATAAATAATAAATACTCTCTGCATCACCATTCTTTTAGATTGTAGTGATTTTTATTTCATCACTGTGAATAGGGGATGGTCTTTTGTCTCTTCTAAATGTCCCAGTCCTCATGGGATAATTAAATATGACCTAAAAGCAAAATAAAGTTTAAGAGGATTTTTTTTTCAGATATGCAGCCTTGATTTGTACCATTGTCCTCCAATTTCCTTTTTAAATTTTCAAAAATAACATGTGAGTTTTAAAACTTATTTAATTTAAAATGACTCTGTTTTTAAAAAAGAAAACACTGTAGTGGGATGCCGGGACTGCATTCATCCCAGCATGCCCCACCACTGTTCTTTGGATGGCAATCACAGGACCCAGACATCAAGCTGTGGAGGAGATTCTTCCAAGCCACAGCATCTGGCTCTTTGGCAAACTGAACAGGCAGTTGCCCTGGTGGCTTTGGAGTTGCCTCTGGGTCTGTCACAGGGTAAGGTTGCTGAGGGAGTGTCTGGATTCTCATCTCCTTTTCGTTTCACCATCCTTCTCATATACCTTTTTGGCGTCAAGAGATCCAAGAACTTCCATAAAGCAAATACCGCCCTCCTTAAGTCTAATGAATTTCTACATAAACACTGTCGTATTCAAGAAGTATCCCTTTCCATTGCCCACATCCCTTACGAAAGTGTAAAAATAGGCAAGCGTTCTGGCAGCAGCAACACTAGCATTCTATTTCACACCCCACCTGCAGAGAGAATCATAAATTAAATGTTCTATTTTCAGTCCTGGATATTTTAGGCCTGCATTTTCACCTTCTTTACTTGTAATAGATCTCTTTGCCAGTTAAATTTAATAAAGTCATATTTATAATATGAATAGCTACCTAATCTCATGGAAACTTTTTTTTTCATTCTCAAGATTTCAATCTAAGCTGGCAAGGTGGTATAAAGACTATAGGGGCTTAGTTAGAAGAATTTATGGCACTTTAAAATCACAAGTGCAGTCCCTGGAACAAACAAACACCTGAACACAAGAATCGGCAGCTCTAGAACAAAGGGGCTCTCATATCCTCTTAGCTGTACAGGAAATTAAAAAGGCCAAATTTGGAAAGTAAAGAATGCATTTTTGGATGTTTTTAGGATATTTAAAAAAAAACAACCCTCTAAATACTTTGTACCAAAGGTAGTAATGAATATGGCCTCTCTACAGACCACAGGCTACGCATGGGTGCCATGACCCTCAAATCATACCCAAAAGATAAAATAACTCCTGGTGAAGAGATGGCTCAAAGGCTCTAGTGAGTCCAGACAGACATAGATCAGTAAGATTGCTTTATAAGAGGTAGCATTTAATTCCTCCTGCTAGAGTTCATCAGAAAAACAGAGGCTTTATGCACTGACCTCTTCTATAGAGACTCAGTTCTAATCTATTATCATTTGATCACATTCAATAACTCCATCAATGACCAATGGAAAAATCCATGGTAATGTCTGTTTTATGGATGGAGAGCAAATTAAAAAGAAGGGGGAGAAAGTCTTTATAGGAAAGACTATATTTGAGTGTAAGTTGTTACTTTGGAAATCCTAAATTCACAGGGAAATAAAACTCATCACAAGTAGTTGAAGCTAAAATGGCCAAAAACAAACTAATAAATATGTAATAACTATGTCTAGCCCAGAAAAAGAGACTGAAAAAGTAACTGGTATTTGTAATCATTTTGAATACTTTTTGTTGCATTCTCTTACAAATAAGATAAAAATGTAATGATGCCACACACACATATAGTCTTTTAGATATCAGCTAAAAGAATATACAGTTAAGTCTCAAGGTTGTGTTTATTCCTATCTAAAAAATTACCTTCTACTGGAGAGCATATAATCTAAACATATAATAAAATGTACACTCGGTTGCCTTCTGATTTTATTTTTTAGAAACAAATCAAATTTGAACATTAAGAGTCATCAACTTTTGTCAGTTAATGCAAACAACTCCTACAGCTTTCCCTAGTAACACTGCTGTGGACGATCAACACAAGTACTTATAACTTAGAGCAACTGACAAATCTCTCCATGCTTAATTTTTGTCTTCAATAATCTTCTATACTCTAGAAACTGGAAAAATCAAGATGACTTCTGCCCTCAGATTTGGGATGGTGAATTTTCCAAAAGAGGGTAGATAATGTAAAGTTTTAGATCAAATTCTTATTATAACTATTTGCTTTTGCTTTAAATGAGAAAAAAAAATTAACTTAGTTTATGGTCCTGAGCATGAATCTCTAGACATAACTCCTGACAACTGCATAATACATAGTAGGCCCCTGAATATGTTTGTTGAATGAATGAACAAATAAATGAATATGAGTTCATGTTGCAATCAACTTTTTAAAAATACTTATGCTCTGGAGACTTCTTGGATTGATAATCATACATCTTTAGAGAAATAAGAGATTTCAATGGAAAATTTTGCATGTGAAAAATATTTATCCATCCTGCCATGTGTGAATAAATTGGTTGATAGACCAAATTGATCCAAATGTGCAATTGGATTTAAGACTATATGGTCTAATGCAAAATGTTTTTTGCTTTTACTGGAATGTAGTTGACTGAGGTTGTATCTACCCAATGTCAACTACCAGGGCATTTAAAAATATTCCTTAATGATAATGGAATTATTTGGTTTCTCTCCAAGTGTTTTAACATAAACACAGGCTTACCCAAGGTGACCTATTCCTTGGTGAGTATCTAGTGTCTACAGAACATCTCCTTGTTAGAAAAAGGCTTCACCCAGCCCTTTGCTACTTCTGTTTTTTTACTGAAACAGTAGGGAAAGGTCAGGATAAATTAAGGGCCATGATTCTATTGATACTCAATATCTATAAATCATGCCTGTTTCTTCTGTGTTTCTTTGATCTATTTTGTGCATCAAATACAAGAGAGCACAACCAGAAAGAAACTGCTTTTCCAAAAGTAACTCAGAACATACCATCTACTTTCAGCATGGTCTGTATGCCTCTTAAGTGGTGACTCTGTCATATTCAGGAGCTAAGTATTGGATGCAATTATATCTTTCACTTTTTGCTTGTCCATTAGTTGAATAAGCTGCCAGAAAACTGCCATTTAGGCTAAGAGCCACTATCTGTTGCTGAACTAGCTTAAATGGTATTCAATAAATGATTAGGAATGTCATTATTGAGTTGCTATCCAAAGTCACACACATGCTAATAAAGATGCCTCCAGCATCCATAGGTCAAATGCCAAGAAACAGATCCACAAATACAAGTTAGTCTGTTGTTACTCTTATGTTATTGGGCAAGTATGACATATAAGGTTCAAGCTATCCCAAGAAGAGAACCACTTCCTGCTGGTCTTGTGATCTGGTCACTCCCCTGATACCCAGCTGACACACATGGTCTCACCACCAGTAGAAACCAAGGCTTGTCTGATAAACAGTAACTGGAGTACTTCAACTTTTGCCTTCTGAAAAAGGCAGTCCAAAGGAACAGGAAAAGCTCTAGATACAGCATATAGAATGAGGTGGGGGAGGAGGGGAGGAGGTTCCTAGACCATGACAAATAGCTGATAGCTGACTTCCATCAAAGGAAGGTTACAATGCTCTAGAGCAGGGGTGCTCAACCCCCAGGCCACGGACTGGTACTGGTCTGCAGCCTGTTAGGAACCCGGCCGCACGGCAGGAGGTGAGCTGCGGGTGAGGCAGCAAAGCTTCGTGTGCCTGCCGCTCCCCATCGCTCGCATTACCGCCTGAGCCATCCTCCCCCAACCCTCTGTCGAGAAACTGTCTTCCATGAAACCGGTCCCTGGTGGAGAAAAGGTTGGGGACCACTGCTCTAGAGGTCCATCTCTCCTGAGGGAGGGAAAGGAGGAGCCTGGGGCTTTAGGGAAAACTCCAGGTCTGCTTGTCTTCAGAAGCTTTGAGAGGCTCCCTAACCCGTGGCCAGAATCACGAAAATGGCAAGTCTGCAGGAAGTCTGTAGATGAATAGATGGAAACAGGAGGGAAAGTGGGGTATGATTGAGGGATAACAAGGCTGGCCCAGGGACACTGAGAGCTGCAGATGGAAGTGTGCATTTATGTGAGGAACTTTCTTGTGAGGCTATCTTTCAAGGGAAAGGCATGTGTCCAGTTGGGCCTTGGAGGATGGGCTCCTTCCTCCTCGGAATTTGTGTGTGAGTGTCCTCGGGGCAGCCTTGGAAGCCTGACTACCAGCTCTTCTCTGCTCTCCCAAGCACCTCACACGGGCTCAGACCCCAGCAGTGTATCTCTCCCCGGCGCTATGTGTGGCTGGCCAGTGCGAGAAGCCTCCAGAATTCTCCGAAGGAGCTCGGCCCCCTGCCCCCACTAATCCTTTGGTGAAGGGAAGAAATCTGGTCTGAGTGTGCCTGTTAGCCTGCGGCCGCCCCCTGCCCCACCTTAAGGGAGAGAGTGATACTGATGGAGGGGCGCCACCACCCCCCGACCCCCGCCCCCAACTGCCTGAGCCTCGGGCTGGGAGACGGCGCTGGGGAAGAGACCGGGGCAGAGCGGGTTCCGAGGGTTGTAGGACCCCAAGCAGCAGGCGTCAAGCCCCTCGCAGGCGCCGAAGCACCTCGTAAAAACCTAAATCGAGATCATCCCTTCCCCAACCTGTAGTCGTCCCCGGGGCTTGGCGACCGCGAGGGCCGCCCTCGGGTCCCCGCGCCCCGGAGCGCCAGGCTCGGCCGTCCGCAGGGCCACGCCTGGCACTAGGCGCCGCCGGTCGTTCCGCGCCCAGGCTTTGGGGTCTCCCCTTCGCGCGCCGGCTCTGGCAGCTAGCCGCTCCGGGTTCGAGGCGGCCAGCGCGAGGCCTGAGTTGGCCGCCCTCGCCGGGGAAAGGAAAAGCCAGAGGTGGCCGCCGCCTCCTCCCCATTGCCCAGCCTGGAGTCGGGGCGTGCTCGAAACTAGGAAAGGTTGGGATCTCCCGCGTTCAACACACACGCACGCGCGAGCACACACGCACACACTGAGAGAGAGAAGCGCGTGCACACGCACGCTTTGCTCTCCTGGCCAGAGTTGGAGAGGGGGCGCTTTGGCAAACTTGGTCGACTCGCCGGATGACCACTTGCGCACAGAGGCCCCCCCTCCCTCAAACTCTCAGTTTTAAAAGATTTTTTTTTTCCCCACGACTTTTCCGTAAGTGAATCAAAGCAGAATCCAGTCTCCGAGGCAGCCCCGTCCCTTTAGGTAAACTTCTCAAAATGCACCAGGTGGCCCTGGGTCTCCAAACCTTCCTGCGCTCGGGCGCCGCGGCCGCCCTCGCCCGGCTCCGCTCGCAGGCTGGAGAGCGCCAGGTCTGCGCGCAGACACCCGCGGCTGGGGCGCCTCCGGCCGGGAGGCGCTGCCCAGGACCGCGCGCCCCGCGGGAAGGGGCGCCTGGCCCCGCGCCGCACTTGCCCAAAACTAAACCGCCTGATGACAGCCGCTCCTGGCGCTTACATATTAAGAAACCCTAATTAAGAAGTGGGTGAACTGGGGAAGGAGGGAGCCAGGGGAGTTTGCACCCTGTATCTCAGGTATGAGCACTTTTCACTGACATTGATGCAACTGCATTAGAGTTAATGGCAGCAGCCTGCTTCTCATTATTAATTGTCTTTGTGTTTGGATAAAGTATGTAATCTTCTCAACCACACCATTAAAATAGGTTGCCTTTTCAATTAAGAACTGTCGTGAGCACAGCAGTCAATTTTCCTAATGAAGATGCATTATATTTTAACATTTTTTTTTAAATAAAGGAAAATCCCAGGTTTTTATTAGACATGATTATGGAGAAATACAAGAGAGTTTCTCTAAATGTATGCGACCATGTAGTGCATTAAACGCCAGGCTTTTAAATAAATTGAAATTTCTGCAGATAAAAGGAAAGCATGAGTATCAAATATGTTCAAACCCGCTTCATTCAGATTTCAAAAAGCAAATACGATGAGTTCATTTTTTTCAAATGCACTTAACAGATATAACAATAAAAACAAGTCAGTGACTGAAAATATGCCTATAAACTTTTGGGGGATCCCTTCTAGTTTAGAGATAATTTGCAGATCTTAAACTAAAGCAGTGATGTTTGTTGAAAATGCACTACGCACATTTAGATAATGTGCAGTCTTTGAACAAATACCTCAGCTTGATCATTAAGAGGCAAAAAATGTTTGGACTGTGCACTTACAATTAGTTTTTGTTTGTTTTCTTCCTTGCTTTCATATTTCGTCTTTAAAAGGAGAAAAATTGAAAGCTAATGACTCTAGCAGAACTGCTTAAAATTCTACACCTTTGTGATAAGCAACTTTTCAATTATTGTAAAAAATTAAAATCGCAAAATTCTAATGTCGAAGTTTAAAAACTGGTCAGAAAGTTCATGCCTGGATATGAAAGTGGAAAGTTTGCATCCGTGAACAAAAATGAAAAGTGTGCGTTATTCATTTTCTAATCTTGGGAATATGGGAGCCTGTAGTAAAAAGGATCTGTCAAGATCTATGTTTTCTTTGTTAATAAAAAAAAATTAAGTTACTGTATTTTGCATATGAAATACTATTTTAGACAAACAATTCCTCTTTTTTTCTTTCCCCATTCAACGTGAATACTCTCATAGGAGCCACATTACAGAATAGTGTTGGAGGAAAAAAAATAAGTCAAATTCTTCTAAATAGAAGAAAAAAGTTCCCAACAACAGCCAGGCTTTTTTTTTTTTTCTTTGTAAGGCGACATCAGTTGGTTATTTTGCAGACATGATCTTTTCCAGGTTTTAGGTGTTATGTCTTTTAAAAACTGAACTCTTTTTAAATCAACCAGCCCTTAAAATGATCTGCAAAGAGTGGGAAATTAGATTTTCGATTAAAACCTTATCCCATCTCGAAGGATTACTTTATATTGATTCTTAAATATGGCTACAATTGATGGGCTCTAATTAAAAATCCAAAGGAAAAGTCTGCCGTGCCCATATAAAAGAAGCTTTTCATATACGGGAAATAAAGCTTGTAAAAGGTTACAAATAAAAGATTAGAGATTTATCCAAACTAGTTTAAAGCTTCACTGTGGTTTTCTTTTCTTCTTTTTTTCCTTTCTTACAAAACCATTCCCGGGTCTTTTTTCCCCCAGTTTTAAATGAAGTTTGCAAACAGGCAAGATATTGGACTGTAATGGTTGTTTTATATCAGCTCTGTAAGCTCAAGGCTGCTGCCTGCAGTAGAATTGATTTCAAGGAAACTTCAGGACCAAGAGATGAAAATTACATAAACTGACAGCTACCACCCTTCAACAGTCCATCCACATTCCCGTCCACACTCTCCTGACACCCAAACCCACACTCACACCCCTCACATTGCTCTCCGTCTCTCACAGTCACACATGCCCTTCCTATCCCTCACCCTAACCCTGCTCTGCACACACCCTTGGTCCTCACACGCTTAGGGACAGGCGCATAGCTTCCAGCTCACACTCAGCTCATAAATGTCTCACAGCCCCACATCTCGCACTTGTCACACAATCTTAATCCGTTTCATTCCGGAACAACATGGTCCTCTTTTCCTCTTTTTTTTTTTTTTTTGCATTTGGAATTTGCCTCCGACTCTTTTATCAGGACAGCACAATCCTATCTTTGAAGTCATTTCTTTCCCCCTTACCCTCTTTTCTGAAGCAACAGCAATGCAGGGAATAAGCGACCCAAGCTTAATTCATAAGTGATCTGTTGCCTTCTTTTTTCCCCCAATTCTGCCAGCATCGCCAATCTTTAACTCTTGTTAAAAAATTAATTAAAGTTAATCTTGTCAAAGTTTTTAATAAAGACGTATTTTAAAACCTAATGAAAAATGACTTCTTTCTAAATATCGTGGCAGTTCTAAGGCAAGATGTGGTCCCCCACTGTCCACTGAATCACTGAAAGGATTGGAAATTAATCTTCATATTTCTGAAGTAAGTGTTCAGGGAGTCTAACTGACTCCTTCCCCCCTGAGAGGCTGTGTTCTCACGGAATATGGGTTTTGTTCTTCATCTTCTTTTTTAATTAGCCTGAAAGAATCCTGAGATCTCTCTCCTTTCTCCTCCCACTCCTCCACTCCCCCCACACCACCATACTTAATAAACTTGGAGGAAAGTTTGGAATATTTTAAACTGGCCTGGCATGTGGGGTGGAGAATGTAAGCCCAGCTAGCACCAGACGTGCATCTAGATTTCGAAATATGAATATCAGCCATATTTTGGAAACTGCATGCAAGCTCTGACAAATAATTTGATTCCCCGTGTACTGGTTTTCTTAATTTAGCTTCTGAATGCTTACATCCCATATTTATAGCAAGATAATTGTACTCATAGCAACTAAAAACCATCCAGTTGTTAATGAAAATTACTTAAAAACATAAAGCATGCTACTAGAAGTCAGATTCATAGGAAAAAATTTAAAGACAGAGGACACAGGGGAAAAAAATGTTAAACATGAACAGAGACAATAAAATGACCACATAGTAAGTGTACTGGAAGTTCAAGGACTTACAGAAAATCGAGTTAGACTTTTCATACAAGGAGTCTTTTTCTCCCACCAGGTGTCTAAGGTTTTCAGTACAACAGCCAGCACCCCCTCCCCCCCCCAAAGCTAGTGGCTTTTGTCCTGAACTAGAGTAGGGTTTGTGGGGACTGTACCTGAGCCCGGCTGTCTGCAATTTCCAAATTGGCAAGAAGAGACTGGAAGAGAAAAAGCATGATCTTACAGGTGAAGAGCAATTTTGCAACTTTTCCAGGAGACACCCAGGAGAAAGCTTGCTTGCTACCAACTGCTGCAGAGTCTGGGCAGAATTCCTCTAGAAAGAAAAAGAAAGTCTTTTTCCGCCCCCCCCACCCCGCATGCCTCTCTCTGTCTAGTTCTCTTTCTCCTCTCTGTCTCTCTCTCTCTCTCTCTCTCAGATCCAATCTTTTAAGAGCTTCAGCACATTGCTAAGCTAAAGGGAAATTCTCTTTGATAAAGCGGTGTTTCCAGCTTCTGGGTTTTAAAACCTAAATCTATATTCAAATCTGGCTGAAGGTGTGTTCTGGGATTTATGAAAGCCTCTTAAAGGGGTAAATTTACCAAACCGTGACAAAATCATCACAATCTTACTTTAGACATCTGAAGTGGATGAGAATTTTAAAGAGACCCTTGTTTATTTAACACTGTCCATTTCCAACTCGTGGTTTATTGGCCCCGAATTTCTGCGAAGTTACTAGACGAGAGGGCAAAGGAGAAGCGGGAGCTGTCTCCTCCAGGCCGCGGGAAGGGGAAAAGCCCTCCCACGCCCCCAAGGCGCCGAAATCTGCCCGTCTAACAGAACGGGGGAATTTTCAGGGCGATTCAGCTGCCCCCGCCATCTGAGAAGACGTCAGGCTGGAAGGGTTTCCCACGACTCCGGACCCCACTGCAGATAGGTCTCCCGGTCTACAATTTTTCACTCACTTTGTGGAGATCACAAGCGCGCGTTCTGACATTTCTCCACCTCACCCCGCCCCCACTGCCCCCAAGCCCTCCCTCCCGCCCTTTCCCTCCGCCAGCTGCACAACGTCCATTTTTCCTTTTCGTTCTTTGATGCTTTAAACATCTCTGTGGTACAACTGGGGGGAAACGCTGTCCTGTCTTGGGGTAGGAAGGAGGCTCTGGCTCGGGGGATCGGGGTGGATTTGCCCTTCCTTCATCGAAAGCATGGTGACTGGCCCAGAGCTCCCTACCTACGCCGCACGGGCCAGATCGCCTGGGGCATTTCTACACCCCCCCCCAATTAAAGGCCTCGGGGCAGTTGTCAAGCATTTTAGTACAGTGGGGGCGGGGTGAGAAAAAAGGTCCGTACTCACCCTCCCCCCAGCCCGGGCCCCCTGCGAGAGTCTTGACTCCTGGGAACGCGACAGCCAACGGGTCTCTTCGGATTGGAGCGCTCGCGGAGGGCCCGGGAGGAGATGGGCAGACCCCAGGCCGCTCGAGGTCTCGCGGGGACCCGGGGCCCAGAGCTCTAGAGACACCTGCCAGGCTGGCCGCGGCCGCCGAGTGTCCAGCCCCAGGCCGAGCCGAAGCCGGAGCCCAGCCGGGCTGCCGAGCGCTGGCTGCCTCGTGCGCACTCCCGTAATTCGTTAATTGCTGGAAATCCCAAGGACGGCCACATTTGATTACACATACAGTATAAGAACCGACAACAAAGCGACGAATTAATTAACCAACTTCATTAACATAGGTCCCCAAATTAAAAGCGGCGAGCTGTTTCTTTGGCCCACTTGCCGTGGCGGCGTGGTTGGAGGGGGGAGGGTGTTCAGGAAGAGATTTTATATTTCTTTTCCGGCTTTGGGAGTTGTGAGGCAGGAACTGCTTTCTGCTCTCCGCCCCCCACTCCCCGCGCCCCCCAACCCGGCCATTCACACACCCTCAGCCTGTCCACTGGGGCCCGCACCCCACCCCGCCCAATCCGTCTCTGCTTTTCTGGGGACTCAGGTCTGTCGGGCCCCGCTCTCCGTGCCAGGCGGAAAAGTTGGGCTGGGGTTCGCTCTCTCCGGCTCGGTCCCCGGGTGCCGACCCTCTCCAGCCTCCGGGCTCCCAGCCCCCGGCTCGGGCCGCGCGGGCTCGGTTAGTTCCAGGCCCCGCCGCGGCTGGCGTTGGGGTGGCGTTTGTTTTAACGCAGAAACTCTGATTATTTCCAGCGTGGGCCTCCCACGTCCTCTCCCTCCCCGGGTATCCTGCCGACCCCACTCTCACAGCCCCGAATCCTGACCTGGCTCCTGCTGTCTCCCCAACCGGCCCTGGGGTTAGATTCGGGGATTCGTGTTCTTTGCAGGCTGTCTTGGGCTTCTTAAAACTCTAAAAACCCTGCGCGAAAACCAGGAGCCCGGGTCTCTTGCTTGGGGGCCGGGAGACGTTTATAGGGACATAAAGAATGAGAGAGACACTGAGTTTTTGAAAATAGTTTGTTCTTGGACTTGGGTATCTGCATCTCTCTTGCTTACATGCCTACGCTTCACTCCCAGGCCTCCTTTCTCTACCCTTCCCGGTCCCCTCAGCGTGGTCTGACCCTGTTTGAGACCGCAGAGTCGTGTTTGTAACCTTCAGTCTCACTAGCTTTCTGTGTCTGTTCCACACACTTACTGCTAGCGTGGAATGTAATAACCAGCTATCTCCCACGCTCACTCTTCTCCAACCTTGACTTAAATATTTTTATCTTCTCATATTAAGGTGTATGGGTTTCCTTTCTCCCCTTCCCTAAAACAAAAGCAAAAACAAAAAAGGGGGGTGGGGGGAGAAGAGAGGAAAGGAAGAACAGGAGAAGGAAAGGAGAGGCCTCCCTGTCCATCATTTTAATTATACAATAAGTTCACATGCTCCGGCCCATAATGTATATTTTAAGCACAGCCCAGTGTCTTTCAAGAACATTCTGGTAATGTCGGAGCCCTGGATTTGTTGCCTGCTCGTCCCCCCGTGCAGCAGCGGCCTGTTTTCCTCCCCCTGTTGTGTGTTTTTATTATTTTCCCTCTGGCTTAGATGTGTCAATCATTCTCTCCCTGCCATTGGTTGGAGAGTTTGCGTCAAAAAGTTGCCAGAGAGGCGCTTTCTCAGCAAATCTCCCTGAGAGCGGAACCGACCTCAGCTCCAACTCAGCCTCCACTGTTATTAAAAATAAAAATCGCTAGAGAAGCCCTCCTCACGTCTACTTTGTATGTATCACAGAGGGGCCCACGCGCGTTTCGAACTCGAGCGACTTTCCTTATTTTCTGTTCTTTAGAAAAATATTTTTTGTTGTGTTTGACTTTTCATGGAAGGGTGAAGATTGCAAGGTTTCTAACTCAATACTCTTGATTTCTTTTAGGATAGCTGGCTATTTGGAATTTTGAAGGATAATTTGATTCCCCCCCCCCCAACCTCCCATGTGGCTCTAAGGTAAGTGTCTGTCTGTCGTGTCTGTCTATATCATATCTACGTGTCCCTCTGTCTACCGTCATCCCAGTGCCTCTAGTAGACCCACTGATGCACCTTTGAGAACGTGGAGTTCTTCTTAAGGCTGATGTATTTTTTTTCCCTTGCAAATTTTTGAGGTGTAATAACGATCACTGCTAAAAATTTGTGATCTGGAGATAAGGGCGAGAGTGGGAGGAAGGGAGGGAGCGCGCTCCTGGGGTCGGTGCTTTCGCAAAACGTCGTGGAAACCCTCCGAGTCCGATGTGGGGTATTTTGGAGGGGTGTTGTTTGTGGTTTTGTTTTTTGTCAACGCCCATTCTGGGTTTCTCCCTGCGATCTTTGCGCTTTGGACATCACATGTGGTTGGGGTCATTTGGATTGATCCCAAGGACGTTTTCAGAGTCCGAGACAAAAAGATGCAGATGTAGCTAGATGGATGGATGGATGGATGGTGATGGTGATGATGATGATGATGATGTTGTTAATAATAATAATAATTTGGGCGCCTCCGCGCGCCCAAAGCCCGGCTTGCCGGCGGGTCGGCGGGCGCCGGCGGCCGCCGCTCAAGCTCCTGCCTGTCCCTAATGAACGTGAGAGGAAACCCGAGAGGATAACCGAGGAGGCGGGGAGCGCCGGCATCTCCTCCGCCCCGGCGCTCGCCGCTCGCTCTTTTCGGCCCCCTCTCCCCCAGCCAAGAGCAGCTCACCAAGGTTCTCGGCCTCTTCCAGAGGGCCTCCAAATCTCCTTTTTCTTTTTGAGCACCACTTCCCCCCACCCCGGGGGGAAAAAACCCTGAGTGCCATACAGCCCCCCCGCCCCACACCATGGCTGTTGTGTGTTGTGGTCCTAGACCGAGCGAGCGTGGAAGGGTCGTTTTCCAACGTGACTGCCGGGGACGGTTCCGGGCCCGCCCCTCGCAGCCCTCGGCGCGCACCTGGGGCGGGCAGAAGTGGCGGTGAGTGGCCCCTGCTCCGCCCGAGGCCGCACGGAGCCGGGGACTGGAATCCTTCCGGTGGGAAGGCGGCCGCTCAGTTGTTCTCGGACAGGGGCCGCGGCCCGGCCTGCTTGCGCGCTCGCGCGCTCTGCTCCCAGGCTCGGGGACACCCGGGCGGCGCGGGCCGGCTCGCGCCGGGGCAAGCGGGGCGCTGAGGCCCAGCCTCCAATCTCGGTCGGCCCGGGGGAGAACCAGCGGAAGGTCTCAGCCGGCAGCCAGCCTCGGCAACGAGTCGCGCCTCAAACTCCGAAGAAGTCTTCGTGTTGAAGCGTTCAAGTGACTCTTGAGGTCACAGTCTGGTTTCAGGACACACTTTTTGAAACCCAAGTCCCCGTCAGAATCCCGCCGAGTCGGCTTTTTCCTCCTTTACAGACCGAAGTGGGGTGCGGGGACAGAAGGCCGAGCCGCGTTGCCCCTTGAGTGGTGGATTGCTTGGGGAGGGGACGGGGAGGTCACTCCTGGAAATTCTCCCTGCATCCCAGAGCTTCGGGGGTCAGGATTTTTCCTGCTCTCCTCGGGACTTTTTCCCATCACCAAAGTTATTAGCACAAGAGAGGAGTTGAAGAGGAAACTCCTCCCCCCAAAGGCAGGTAGATACCCAGACCTCTGCTCTCAGAGCTAACACCAGGGCTTTCTCCTCGCCATAATTAATAGTCAAGGCCAACCCTTTGGGCACGTTTCTTCCTCCCTCCCTCGCGAGTGGCAGCGTTGTTTGATTCCCTGAGGCCAGAAACTTTCACTCGAGTTCGCCGGAGGGAGGCCCGCGCCGGCTGTTTTCCGCGCTGCCCGCATATCTCCTTTTTCTTTCTGTCTCCTCTTCCTCTTCGTTGTCTTCCGAGCCGCAGGCAGGTCGCCAGTCCGCGTAGTTTTGTTTCCTTTCCATCATGCAGAAAATTAATCAGCCCGGACGAGAAGCAGAGCTGAGCACGGCGTCCTGTAATTAAGGGACGTGTGCCCTTCGGATTATCTCGTTAGTTTATCAAGAAAACATTTATTATAATTAATTCTCGGACGAGGTAATTATTATTGAGCGAGGACACAGCAACTGGTAGATGGGCTCCTTGGAAGATGAAAAAAAAAAAAAAAAAAAAAAAAACAAGGGGGAAGGGAGGAGGGGGGAGGGGAGCGACAGATTGCACGAATTGACCGTTAGATATAAGGCAGCGCGGCCCGGGGCGGGCAAGTGGAGCAGGACCGCGGGCGCCGGGGTTGCGAGGCTGCAGCGCTGCCGGACAGGGACGCCGGACCAAGTCACTCGCGCCCGGAGGTGTAGACGCCAAGCGGCTGCGCGGACTCGCCGCGAGACCGCCGCCCGCTCCTTCTAGGTAGGAGTTCTCCAGGGGCCACCTCCTGAGCAGTTGTTTTGAGGCTTGTATTTTTGAAAAGGGATTTCTTTTTCCCCTTCTGGGCTCTGCTTAGAGAGGAAGGGAGAAAGGCTTCCTGGCAGGGCTTTGAAAGTTAGATGGAAGTGTCTAAGGCCTCTTCTTTGGAGAGCGCATACCTAGGCTAGCTGTGGAGAGCACGTCGTAGTTTTGTTTTGTTCCTTTTTCTTTTAAAGATGTATCCGGTAGTAAATGGAAAACAGTCTATGCCGGGAATTTCGGTCATTTTTCGATGGTAGAGCAAAGGAGCTCCAAGAAGGATCTCTGTCCTGTTGTTTTCTGTTTGTAACTGCTTTTTATGCTGGAATGTGCTACTTTAATGCATCATGTGTCAGGCATTTCTAATTGGGTGAGAGCTATACATGTAAGAACACTTCCATATTTCTCATGTGCACATCCGATATGATTTCAGTTGTTTCTGTAGTAGTTCAGAACTTTCCGACATAGTAAGTTTGCATTAAACGAGAAAGAACCCCAGCTTAGAGGCTATTAAAACCAATACATGACTGTATTTTAAAGCAATATTATTTTCACAGCCTCCAAATAACTATCATGAAAGGAAAAGATAAAACATCAAGTCTTTGTTGTAGGAGCAACTAAATTAGTTTTACTGGTGAGATAATACAAACTCCTACAAGGGCATTTATAAAATTACATTAAATTAGATCTAAGGGTGGAAAAGCATGCTTTTTCTGCTATGAATTTAAATCAGGAAGAAGTTGCAGTAACTGGGTTCCATCTGTGGAGTTTTGTGTCTTGATCTCTTAAGCAATGTAAATATGAAAATCCAGAGTCCTTAAAACTCAGTAGGACCTCTGTAAAAGTAAAAGGGAACTTCTCCTAATCTTGTGTCCGCCATTTTGAAGCAATCTCTCATAGTGTCAAAGTTGCAAAGTAGAGATCCATGCAGGAGAAGTGCCACCTTTTAGGAAAACAAAAGCCAATATTGCAAACAGCCAGTCTATAAACATCCATTTTGGATCCCTTTGCTTGGGAGAGTGAGAAATAGTCAACAGAATAAAGTAAATAACTTTTCTTTTTCTTCCTTCCTTTTCCCTCTCTGAGCTCTTTTTCTTATAGGATTTTAGGACCCTTGAAAGGTAGGGAGAAATTCTATTAGTTTCACAAATTTGGGTGTTTGTGTATCTACTTTCTTCAAAACTAGAATGTGCAGAAAGGCGCTAGAGGTAACAGGAAACTCTGCTGTAGCTGCTGGGCACCCAAATGCCCGAAAATTTGCCTCCTGTAGGATCAGCAGCCTCTACACATCAAAATCAACATGGAAGCGGCTTGCGCTACAAATGTGCACCCTTTCTACTTGCAAATGTGGGAGCCTGTCATTATCTGATTGGTGGGATTCTAACTTTACTTCAGAATTCCTAGCACACCCTGTGCCAAACTTGAAGACTTTTTTTTTTTTTTGCACTGCGTTTAAATATTTGATGGGTGTCGATAAAAAGTTAAATACTTGTTTGTTTAGCTTTAGTTCTTTAGACACATATAATCAAGTTCTCCAAAACCCTAATAAATCTGTTACTTACCTCGAAATCTAATTACCCAGACTACTAATTAGGTGAAAATGATTACTGGAAATGACTTCAAATGTGGAATAATAGTGGTTGAGCAGTTTTCTCAAGTTTGCTGTTTAGCAAGTTGGTATTTTAGATGTTAAGTGCACTGACATTTTAGGTTCGCAGCAGTTGAAAGTGGTAAAAAGCTAAGATAATTAAAATCTGCCTTGGAAAGGCAACAGTCTGGGGAGAGGTAGATGTCTTGAATTGTTTCTTTGTTTCTCACCAATGGCCTTTGTTATCTGCATTATTTATTTAGCCAAAGAGTTCTTTGTCTCTGCAAATGGCCCCAATCAAGTTTTGTTTGAGACAATTAGCTAGTGCCAGCCAAGGAGTCCTATGCAAATGTAGGGATAGGAATGCAATGTGTGCATTTGGAGGCGTGGGGTTTTGTTGGGGGGGGGGGGGGAGCGGGAGGCAGATTGTATTGCTTTCTTCGGGTCTTTTTTTTTTTTTTTTTTTTTAAGTTTTGGCTGGGGGTGGGGAAGACAGGTTTATCTGGTCTCTCTGCATCTCCTCTAGTTCAGAGCAGCTGGGGAGGGGAGCGGGGTGGGGGGGGAGGCTTTGCAAGTCCTTTAAAAGCCTCTGCCTTGCATAGCCTGGGCTCTTCTTAAGTTAGTGGTGGAACGTGGAAGAGCTGCGTCCTCCGAAGCGGTAAACCAGCACCTCTGTTTGTTTGTTTGCTTTGCCTTAGCTCCACCATTCCAAACCCACCCACCAGGACTCTGAATCTGTCCACCCCGGGCGAAGCGCGACCTTCCGGCTGGGTCTCCCGGATTTGGGCCGACTTTGCGCCTCCAAACAACCTTAGCATGATGTCTTATCTTAAGCAACCGCCTTACGCAGTCAATGGGCTGAGTCTGACCACTTCGGGCATGGACTTGCTGCACCCCTCGGTGGGCTACCCGGGTAAGTGAGCCCCGCGGCACTGCTGCCCTGCCCTTCCCCACGACCGCTCCGCGGGGCTGTGACACTCTCCCCCGAGCACCGGGGTTGGCGGTGGCGTCGCCCCCGCCCCAGCTCCAGGCGAGGTCTCCACTGGGTTTTCCTTCCGAGAAGCAGCTCAAAGCCACAGGGCATTACCGGCCGAGGAGAGGGCAGGGGCTGGGGAAAGGGAGTAGGTGGATCTACAACGTAGGAGTGGGGCGAGGAAGGCTACTGCCCTTGTCATTTGGGCGAGGGGACCCTGCCTGTACCTCGCAGTCCAATTCCTCGGAAGTGCCCTCTTGGCGAAGTCGGGTTTCTCATCATAAATTCTCCCCGCCAAGCCTGGGGCTTCCCCTCTGACCTCCAGGCCCTTAGCCTCTAATCCTTAGAGGTGTGATTTACCCCGGGTGTGAGTGCTTTCCTTTCCGATAAGATCTGTTTTTTAAAATCCTCCTAGAACAAGGAGTATGAAATATGCCCCCATTTGAAAGATGGAGGAACAAAGGCCCTTGGAGTCCTAAAAAAGCCTAGATCTCGGACAGAATCGAGATTTGCCCCATCAATTCTAGCTGCCGGTCCTCAGGGACGCTTTGACTTCACAGAGTGGGGTTTTTGTGTTGATGGTTTAGGGGATGATTTTGGAGGGTTCTTGTTTTTTGTCCTCCATTTTTTTTTCTTTCTTTCTTTTTTTTTTTTTTGGTTAGCTTTCGAAGAGAAGCTCTGTCTGGAGCCATCTCCGACGTCAGGCGGAGTGGGGCATCCCCTGGAAGGGGCAGGGTCTGCCAGAGGAGCCGAGGCCGGGCGGGGGTGGGGAGGACACGGGTAGGGGCCGGGTTGAGCTGATGCGAGGACCAGGGGAGCGCTGAGGTGTGGGCGTGGCGGGAGTCGGACACCCGCAGAGACCCCGTGTGACTGAGAAGCTGCTCCCGCACCCTAAAGGGCCCTGGGCTTCTTGTCCCGCAGCCACCCCTCGGAAACAGCGGCGGGAGAGGACGACGTTCACCCGGGCGCAGCTAGACGTGCTGGAAGCGTTATTTGCGAAGACCCGATACCCAGATATCTTCATGCGGGAGGAGGTGGCGCTGAAAATCAACTTGCCCGAGTCCAGGGTGCAGGTAGGGCAGATGTAGACACAGCCATCCTTCCTGACCGTGCCACCCCTCCCCCCAGCACTGTGTATGTTGAGGACCCAGGAGAGTTCCAGGTCTTGGAGAGGACCAGAAGAACGTTTGAAACTAAATGCTCGGCTCCATCGGAAGCCAGTAAACTTTTCTCTTAGGGCCCCTTGAGTGTCTGATTTCTCCTCGTGTCCCTTTTTGTCCCTCCACCCCCACCCAATCCTATAACCAAGGTTCTTCCGGTCCAGTTGGCAAGGTAAGACTGGTGATTTAGCTGCAATGATAAAGCACAGTCCTAGAACCCTTGGACCCCTGGTGGACAGAAGCCCAGCCTTGGCAGATTTCAAGGATAGGCACATAATATTTTAGTTCTTTCCCTTCCCCTGTTGGAAATCCCCCCTCCCATTCTCATCTACTTTTAAGGGTAAAAGAAGCTTAGCTCCTGGATAGTTCCAGTATTTTTACAGATGAAGAAATAGAGTAAATGACTTGCTCAAGGTCACATGTCAGTTTGGTGGTAGAAGAAGAAATTACACAGTAAGAGTGTTTTCTTTGACTTCTTAGGGATAGAACAGAATTTGCTAGATCTGAGCCATTCAGCAGATAAAATATCAACATGGTATCCCAATGATACCTTCCCCCCTCCCCTTACTCCCCCTTAACTTGACCTTAAGCTGGAGAGGAAAGTAAACTCCCAACTCTTCTGGAATGCAAGTCCCATATAGATTTCTCTGGAAAGAATGTTTAACACCTAAACCACATGTACACCTGGGACTCCCCTTCAGCTAGGACACATCAGCATGAACTGCAGATCAAAAAGAGGCTTTTTCAAAGTCAGAAAGAAGAAGTTTTAGCACTTGTGAGGCTTGAACTAAAGTCTTAACTGAAAGAAAATAAATGGCTCTGCATGGTGGGTGGTTTGCACTCAGCCTCCACGGTGTCATTTTACCACAGTTAAGACACCCACATGGAGAGCTCATTCAAGAGGACAACTAAGGACTTTTGCCCAGAAAACGCCAGTAGCTTCCCTGATAAGCCCCCCCTCACACACCAAACACAACACCTTCATTGCAGAACATGAAGAAGGCTGGTAAAGAGAATTTTCAAAGTTACACACAGAGGCAAAGTGGACAAGCCAATGAACATAATACAGTAAACAATCTATGTGTCCAGTGGCACGACCCTGAAGGCTCAGACTTGAGCCTAGGAGAGAAGTCTGTCTTTGAGCTCAAAGCAGAGTATATATGAGTCACTCCACTTACCATAAAGAAGGTTTTGGCAAATAGTAGCTTTCAGACCTTCTTCCTCAACAGGATCATTTCTCCTGGGAGCTTTCTTTTGTGAGTCTTTCTAGAAGAGACAAAAAGTAGAGTGATGGAACCAACCTACATATTAGTAGTTGCTACCTGGAAGATGGACTGTAAACTGTTTGAATTTAGGCTGTTCTTGCTGGCATATAACAACAGATTGTTTTCCCTCACTTCTCTTATGTTCCCATCCAAAAGACATAGATATGTTCTATTCCATTGTGAGCGTGTTCCAATATATAGCTGGGTCTTATGTGTATGTGTGTATTTGGGGTGAAATAAGAGATAGGAAAGTGAGGGGGAGAATTTTTAGTCATATGATTTGGGTGATTATCTTAAATTTTACTGTTCTGAGCTAGGAGTAAAGCAGGGTCAAATGCTTTTAGATAGAGCCTCCCCAACTTTCATATAATTCCAGGAACATATATGAGAGTTTCACTGGCAGGAGAGATTGTCTGCTTAGCTCATCTGTCCATCTAGGACAGATTTATAATCTGGGAGCCACTCTTTTCCTTAAGTAGTCTCTGAAACCACGTTAAAGAAGTTTCTTTCCCTTTCAAGGTGTGGTTTAAGAATCGAAGAGCTAAGTGCCGCCAACAGCAGCAGCAACAGCAGAATGGAGGTCAAAACAAAGTGAGACCTGCCAAAAAGAAGACGTCTCCTGCTCGGGAAGTGAGTTCAGAGAGTGGAACAAGTGGCCAATTCACTCCCCCCTCTAGCACCTCAGTCCCAGCCATTTCCAGCAGCAGTGCTCCTGTGTCTATCTGGAGCCCAGCTTCCATCTCCCCACTGTCAGATCCCTTGTCCACCTCCTCTTCCTGCATGCAGAGGTCCTATCCCATGACCTATACTCAGGCTTCAGGTTATAGTCAAGGATATGCTGGCTCAACTTCCTACTTTGGGGGCATGGACTGTGGATCTTATTTGACCCCTATGCATCACCAGCTTCCTGGACCAGGGACCACACTCAGTCCCATGGGTACCAATGCAGTCACCAGCCATCTCAATCAGTCCCCAGCTTCTCTTTCCACCCAGGGATATGGAGCTTCAAGCTTGGGTTTTAACTCAACCACTGATTGCTTGGATTATAAGGACCAAACTGCCTCCTGGAAGCTTAACTTCAATGCTGACTGCTTGGATTATAAAGATCAGACATCTTCGTGGAAATTCCAGGTTTTGTGAGGACCTGCAGAACCTCTTTTTGTGGGTGATTTTTAAATATACTGAGCTGGACATTCCAGTTTTAGCCAGGCATTGGTTAAAAGAGTTAGATGGTATGATGCTCAGACTCATCTTCTGATCAATGTCCCGGGAGGCATAGAAGGAAAAATGAAAGGCCTTAGAGGGGCCTGCCAACCAGCTACCTGAAATGGACAAACCATTTGATACTTAAGATCCTATCATAGTTTTAGATCATTGGTTTTACTGATTTGCAAAGTGATCGAAAGCATTCTAGCCACGTGCAACCAAATACCACCAAAAATAAACAAACAAAACTAAATTGTGAGGGAAAGGAGGGAAGGACATAGCCTTCTTAAGCAGAGGTGTTCCAATGTCATAGCCAATCCTTGGTTGAATCTTAGGAATGGACAGTGTCTCAAGCTCACTCACGTTTCATGACCAACTGGTAGTTGGCACTGAAAAACTTTTCAGGGCTGTGTGAATTGTGCGACTGATTGTCCTAGATGCACTACTTTATTTAAAAAATAATGTTCATAAGGAGTCAATACGTAGTTTAAGAGACAATCAGTGTGTGTCTTATATAAATGGTACATCTGTGGTTTTTAATCTGTGCTAGACTTCAAAACTGTGATCTCCTGTTATTGTATGCAAACTTGAACTCCACCTCTGCAGGGGTTCTTCTGTGATTAAATAGGTTATAATTATAAGTAAATTCAGAGCAACTGAGTACTTATCTAAAAAGATTACCTTTGGCTGGAGGTGAGCTGCACTGAAACTTTACAACAAAATGTCTCTGGACAAGGAGAGTGAGAGAAGAGAAACAAAAGGACACTAACTCATCTGTAATTTGCTGTTGGTAAGCCTAGCAGTAAAGAGACATTGGTCAATTGCTCTGACCCTGATGAATTTATAAACTGAGATCATCGTTGTTTATGCTTGCAGATGTTAACTGGAAAAGTTATATATGCATAAACCTTTCTTCCTGGATTTGGCAGATATGTATAATTATATTAAAATGGTTCTAGCACAACATTGGGTCCAGTTTAATTTTATACCACCATTTATGAATGAGAAGCCCACATTCAGCCACTCCTTCCCAAAACATGTTTTTCTTGGGTCAGAGAGGGAATTAGCAAACTTTATTTTTAAAAAATTGGGGGGGGGGCTAATCTATGAATGAACAAGATATGAATGACCGGTATGTCAACTTTTTGTGACTTTTCATTAGTACTGCTCTGAAATTGAGTATAGAGAGCCTAATAATCAAAAGCTCTCCTTGCTTTTCCCTCCCTGCCAGATAACCCTAACAATTTCTTAGGCACTTTACTAGCATGTCTTAACACAGATCAATTTTTTAAGCGAGAAGGGGCGAACTGTAGTACCTCAGAGAAAATGTGAATGACAAGAATTCCTTGTTTCTATTCTCTTATTTGATTAAGGGGTTTTTTTTAACTTCCAAAAAAATCTGAGGTAAACATGAGAGGGAATGTAATCAGAATCTGAAAGCAATTCAGGCAGAAATGATTTCTGAACAAAAGAGTTTCAGAAAAGTTTTAAAACCTATAATTTCAGTAGTTGAACATAAGGCACCCTGGTCAGGTTTTTTTTTTTTTTTTCTTTTTTTTTTTTTTAGAAAGTGCTGAGGGAAAAAAAAAAATAGGTCTCTTCTCAGTTGTACCTGCATTTTGTAAACCAATCACCAGAAAAGACAAAATGGGCCAATGATTCAATGATTATGGTGCTCTGCAGTTAAAAGCAATATTTAATTTCATTTTAAACTCCTTATGCTCTTAAATCTGACCAAAATTAAGTGATTCTTGATTGTAACTTTTTAAATGAATGTTAGCAGTTGCAACCATTTTGTTTTCTGGCTGATTTTCCCCTCCCTGGCTGCTGCACATGCTGTCTTGAACCCTACATGAGATCTTGTCTAAGAATTGTTTTTGTTTTGCTGCTAAAGGAAATGAGGAAATGGAATAGTTTACAGTCAACAACTGAGGCACAACTTGATGGCAAGATTTTCTAATACCTACTGATAATATTCACCCTACCGTAGTTTACAACTGGAATGAGATTGGGGCTGGGGGTGGAGGGTGCAGAGGGAGAGAGTTAGAGAAGGAACGAACATGAATCTTTGCTTTATAGTTGTCCAGATACTGGGTCTCATGCAAGGAAAGCAGATCCTCAGTAATTTCTCACACGGCCTTCAGTTTTCAGGATGCCCCACAAAGGGACAGGAAAGATCACCCTCTCTGTAAAAACAACAACGACAACCACAAACAGCGGACTGCTCAGCAAATCACGCAGTTAGATTTCTCTCCCCGTACTTTAAAAAAGGAGGACGTCAGAAAAAAGGCGCCGAGCCCCCTCTGAAACTAATTTTTCCACCACCTTTGCACAACTTCGTTTAACAGACCACGGAGTTAAATCCCTTTGGATTGACGGCGAAGTAGAAATGAATTCCCCCTGACCGCAGGCAACGGAGGGAGGGCAAGGGAGGCGGGGAGCGAGCGCGGGCTCCCACGTCCAGAGAGTTCCGGCCACCGCGCCCTGCCAGGACCCGGCTTTATGAAGTTTAGTCCAATAATCGTCATTACTTGGTACTGAAATGACGCCACCCTCCAAAGGCGTCGGGGAGCGATTTCAACCGCTTGTTGGCGAACAACAAAGACTTGAATGTTGATGTAACCTTCGTTTTGAGGGGTGCAGGTGAGGGTGGGGTAGTTTGCTTTACAAAGCTCTGTTGTCCCAAACCTTTATCTTTCCCACAAAGATTCTGGGCCCTTTGTATTTCACCTCGGGAGTGTTTCGTCCCTTCACAGATAAGAAGAGAAATCCAATCAAGTCAATTAAGTTCCGGCTTTCGAAACCTCGGAGTTTGAGATCATGGTCAGTTTCCTCAGCTCCTCTCCCACTCGCTTCCCTCTCATCTCACCTTCCCTGCGGCTCTCCACACCCTCCGCCCCGGAGGCCCCGGGTGCGACTGCGAGGACGTGGCGCCCAGGGGCGGCCTGTGCTCCCCGCCGAATCCACGGCGGGCTTTCAGAGCTGTGTTTTCTAAGTCTCGACTGCCAGATCGGAGCTAGCCGGGAATGGCACTCCCATCTCTGCCCCGGGGGGCCCGAGGCCCAGGTGGCTCTCTAGCTGGCGCCGCCTTCTGGGCCCCACTCGGCCCTGCGGGCCGGGAAGGGGCGGCCTTGAGGCGCTCGTCCGCCGGCTTCCCCTCTGTCTGGTCCGGCTCCGGCTCTGGTCGGAACCTCGGCTGAGCCGCAGCCCCCCTCACGGCCCGGTCCTCAGTCTCCCTCGCGGGCTCCGGGCGCTTGTGGGCCCCGGCGAGGCCCGCGCGCCGCCAGCCCAGGGAGGAGCACGGCCTCCTCGAGCCCTGAAGTCAGGCTTCGGGGTCAGCCGTGGTCCTGGGCACCCGTGGCCGGGTGACTTCACGGCCTGGCCGAGCTCGGGGGCCGGGCGGGCTCCAGGTGCGCGTGCGTGGCCCGGCCAGGAGGCGAACGCCCTGAGCTGGAGGGAAGGGAAGCCGAGACCGAAGGAGAGGATGGCGAGCTGGCCCTGCCGGGCCCGGGAGAGGGGGCCAGGGGAGAGACGCGGGCCCGACGGCGCCCGCGGCCTCTTGCCTTCCTCTCTCCCCGGGAGGAAGCGCCGCAGACGGCTGGGTGTCCTACTGGCGGTAAAGGGCGAGGCCGCCGCTGCCGCCGCCACAGCGGGGACTCCCGCCGCGCCTTTGGCCTCCGGTGTCCGGCGAAGACGTGGCGCCGACGAGGGGGTCCAGCTGGGCCTGCCTGGGGCCCCAGGAATCCTCCAGGAAAGCCTGGGGCTTCTGCTAGTGGGGCTGGCGGAGTTGCGCTCGGTGCTCTGCCCTCCCTGGGGCTCCTGGGCTCTGAGTTGAGCCTTTCAGGGGGGAGCCTGCGGGGCTCTGTTACCCTCGGCTCATCGCTTTTCTCCGACGCCTCTAGATTTCGTCTTTAAACTGGATGCCCTGACTTTTCCTTTTCAGACCCGGCGCAGCACTCAACCCGCCCTGAAGGCCAGAGGCCAGTTCTGGAAGGGGAAAGCCGAGCCTCTGGCGTCCCGGACAGCGCCGGGCGGCCCGTTCCGGTTACCTGCGGGGCAGGGCCGCAGTCCTGCGCCCGCCTCCACTTAACCAGAAGCGGGCGCTCGGGCGGCCAGCCCCGGCGCGCTCACCCCATGTTTGAACCCGCGTCTAACACCCACTGAAAGCCTCGCTGTTGTTACCCGGACAAAGCTGTAACCCAAAACCAGGAGTGCCAGTGTGAGGTGGTGGTTTACTGATACACAGACGTGTTTTAATCGTACAAAAGAGAAACACAAAGGAGTCGGGCAGGAGACAGGCGCATCCCACACAAACGGAAGCTGACGTCTTAGAAAACGACCAAAATGCAGAGATGCAGGGTCGGGTTCTGCCATGACCTCTGCCTTCCTCACGCCTTCCTTCAAAACCTTATCTCTTTCCCTTTCGTACCACAAAAGGGTTCACGCCCCATTCACGCATCTGCATGCCCAGATCTGCGACCAGTGTCTTGAACACTTCTTTTCCTCTTCTCAACGGCCAGAACCCTGTAAGCGCAGCGTGCCCTGATAAAACCTGATCCCCCTAGTCGCCCCATTTCTGCCCTTGAGTTAGCATGATACAAAAAACGGGGAGCCCCTGGCACTTTCCCCTGGGATGGAGAGAGCAAAACCCCAAACAAAACCCACCCCGATGTTTTTCCGTATTAGGCTCTGAAACTGCACAGATTATGGGATTTGTCTCGGACAGAATTAACATTACATGTGAACGGTAGTGCTTCGGTGTGTTGAGACACATTGTATACGATTGCTTGGAGCATCTCTTCTAAACTGCCTGTTAATAGCAACATGAGACCTTAAAATAATAAGTGGTTTTTCGGTTTTAACCTGATTAAAACGAAATTCAGACTCTGTAAAGGGCAGTTTTTCTGGTGGAAGCAGTTCGAAGGAAAGGGAACCCATCACGGGGGCTGGAGGAAGCTTTTGTATGGAGAAATGGCTGGAGAGGAGAAGTAAGCAGGCATGCGTTTGAAAGGCCTTCTACTATGCAGCAGTCCCCACAAGCAAGGGAGGTGCCCCCAGCTCTAAAGAGAACTAGCCAGACTTCCTCTCTTGCAAGCAGTGTGTCTTATATTTAAAAACCAACCTGCTGTCGACTGTAAACAAACAAAAAGCAAATTCAAATAAAGAAGCCCTACCAAGTCCAACCCATTTGGTCAAAGATAACTGCAGGTACCAAAGAGGTCAGGCTATCACTAGGGGGAGGGTCGGCTTCGAATTTTGTTTTTCTCCTAGAGGGAAAGTCGAACAGCGTGAGGTCTGTGACTCACTTTTATTCCTTAATCTTCCCCATCCTTTACCTTCAATTCTCAGAGGAAGGAAACATGGTATTGGGGGGCGGGGGGGGGAACACAACAACAAAGGGGGGGAAAAAAAAGAATCCCGTAGCAAATATAATGGTAAGTGGCCAAAGTTTGAATTGACTTCTGTTTCAGCACCACAGGGGTGCTATCCAAGAATCAGATGGAATCCTGTCACCCACTCCAGTGTCCTAGACATAGTTTGCCTACCTCGGAGTGGGAAAATGGCCTTTTGGATGAAAGGCTTCTTAGTCTACTTGACATCACTAGAAGACATTTCCAGCAGAGGACTTTAAAAATAAAATGCCAGTTTTTAGCAGCTATACTATTGCCTTTTTCTTTTTTCCCCTTGAACTGCCCATGACGGGACCACCAAATCCCACAGGGTATATCCTGCGCCCTGCAGGTCTGCTCACCCTCCAACCCAGGTTCCCGAGGTAAAGGGCATAAAACGCCCGTAGAGACAGCTTTTGGGTGGAGTGAAGCCTCTCCTTAGACCCTGCCTCCAATCGCCCAACTGGAATCTCCAGAGGCCTTAGGCTACACTGAGACCTAAAAATCACTTATAGCAGCCTCCAGTTGTGTTAAAATCTGTTCCTAGAACCAACAGTCACATTTTAGGCTCCTGGGCCATTAATAAAAATCGCCTTAACATTCAAATGGCTCTAAAATGCGTTGATAGCGGATTACTGGGGCCTAATGGACGTCGTGTGTGATAACATGGCTCCTGAGAAGCGGCGTTCTGGAGTGGGTGTCCGACCACAGCTACCTGATTATCAGCTTACGGCCAAACCTCTTGTTAGCTGCCATGCTCGTAAGAGGCGTTCTTCCGGACAGCAGAGCGGGAGTCTTCCATGTTCTTCATTTAACCGTATTTAACTATCGCATACTGTTCTGGAAAGGGGAGGGGAAAACTTGCCTATAGGCGTAAGGTCACCCCCAGACGTAAGAGGGGCGGGTCGCCGGTCACTGCCCCTCCCCTCCCCTCTTTTAATGGAGCGATGCCCGAAAGGCGGTGGCTAGGGCACATCTAGGCCCCTGCCTGGGATGTCGGTTTCCCCTGAGTCTGGGGTTTCCCGAGCCTCTCGGCCTCTGGCCGCCTCGGAGCGAAGCCTGTGAAGAGGATGCTTGGCTTGCCCCGACAAGACCTGCCACGTCCGGAACACTCGTGGAGCTCTCCTGCTGCCCGCGAGGAAGCCTTCTGGACAGGGTGCGCGCAGTCGACGACGCAAAGGACGCCCTGGCAGCGGCCGCGGCGCCAGGGAGGGAGTGGGTTCCCGGCTTTCAACGAAAAAATGTGGCAAGTGCACCGTGTTCCCATTCTCCACCCCCACCTTTCACCCAGCGAACTAAGCGGAAGACTCCGAACGCTGGGCCTTTGGAGGCTGCAAAGTACACACGGGCATCGCCCCAGGGGCCTCCCCTGCCCGCGCGGCGTCCCGGGCTAAGGTCATTTGGCGAGTCCGGAGAGAGCAACGGGTGAGGCTGGGAGTTACTGGAGTGGCTGAGAAGCAGCTTACGCAGCAGCTGCGTGGGACCTTGAGTTCACGACCCCCCTCCCAACCCATGCAGCGTGGGGGCACCAGCCCCGGAAGTGGGCCTCGTACCCACAGCGCCCCGAGCCATGCTCTAGGACGCACATGGCGCCGCCGGGTCCCCTGCGGAGCGGTGGAATGTGGGTCGCGCCCCCCCCCCCCCCCCGGGCAGAGGCGAGGCTGGGTCCTTAGGGCACTGTGCCTCCTCGCGGAAGCGGGGAAGACCCGGGAGCTCGCGGTGCGCGTGCTCTTCCTTCTCCAACCGCATCCATGGTCTTTACGAGGATCTGATGGGGGTATGAGTGTAAGGACGCCGCGAGGCAATGATTCCCCTGGGTCAAGGGCGACGTGGGCGCTCTTCTCAGCGCATGCCCGGACCGCAGCCCCACGCTGGGCGGGCTCCGAAGTCCAGACTTCCTCCCTCAAGCTCCTTGTGGTGAAAGACGCGGGAACTGAAACAGGCTTATCCTTAGAGCTCGCAACCTGGCATAACCCCTACCTACCGCGCCAGGCCTGGGCTAAGACCCCGGAACCAAGTGTGCCGGGTCCGCGAGGAATAGCCGGCACCGTCCCAGTGTCCTTGCGGAAGTGCACCCACCCGGGCCCCGAGGGCTTGGGCGGTCGGCTGGCAGCGGCTTCCGGTTCCAACTCGAGGCCTTGCCAGCTGGCGTGTGGAGCGGCGAGATTACTTCGTGCCAGGGTACGTTTTGACTACTGGCTGACGAAGTCGTCTAAACTGAATTTTGAGGTAGTTTTGAACACTAAGGATGCACATGTAAAGCTTTCCCCTGAGTCCTTCTTGGCCACTAATCTAAACAAATTTGATAACTTTTGAGTTGTGTTTGGTTGGGGAATTTCAGCCATTCTTACTGCTGTGGAAGTGGTAAGGATTTTTTTTTTTTTTTTTAATGGGAGGCAGATATTTTGGGCAACTATATATATTTATATGGGTAATATAGAAATTACACATATATACATGTGTACATTATATATATGTGTACATATATATTAGACATATATGTCTAAAGTGAAATTAGGTAATTTTGGAAAGAAGAATCACATTAATTTTTAAATTTTAAATTGATCTAAGTCTCTAACTGAAATTTATTTTTCAGTAGCTCTTGCTGATTAAGTTGACCCTATTTTTAATTTTAGTCTGAGTTGACCACTTGAAGCTCTAGAAGGCTAACAGAACCTCAGTCTGTTTGTTAATTATCTTTTACCAAAATCATAAGAGATATGTTTGGTCTTAAAATTGATCATACTCTAAGGCCCTCTAGTTTTGAGGTGGAGGAGAAGTGGTACAAACATGTATTCACCATTTTCAAGGACAAATAATTGGGTTGATTAAACCAATAATCTTGATTTCTGCCCATTTTAAGAGGGCATATTGCTTTTTCTCCTTTTTTTCTTTTCTTCATATGTATTGATAAAGATGTGGAGTAGGTACTCTTACTAGAAGTTGCCTGAGCTGATATCTTTTTCAGGAATTCTTAACCTGTGACTCAAGTATCCTTTTGGGGATGGTTGTCTGTGGATTGATTTTAGGGGATGGGTAAATTAACTCAATTGTATGAAAATTTCTTTGGTTTGTATGTTAAGTGTATTTTTTCTGGGCAGAAGATCCATAGCTTTCACCAGATTTACAAAAGGGTTTGTAACCACCCCAAATTATGAACCGTTGGTTTTTATGATGCATAGGTTGTGAATGAAGGGTGAACTTGGAGATGGAAACTTTTGTAGTTCTTGGTAACAATTGGACAAGATGGCAGCCCTGTAAAATTTAAATCTACCCTTAACTTTTAGCAACCTTTAATTTTCTTTAAACAAAATAATCTTAAAAGTCCCTTTTATTTCTAAATTCTACCTAGTTATTTTTAAATTCTACCTAAATTTGAATTATTGTTCATGAGTCTGTTTATGTATGACACATTAAATTAATGAATGAAGTAGACAAGATTTGTTCTAATGGTATTTTGCATGAAATATCAAGTAGAAAATTTAAGCAAATATTTTAATGATTCAGATCCAAAAGCCTTTTTAATCAAAACAAAACAATCAGCAATAACAACAATAATAACAAGATAGTCTCCGACCCTAATTAACTATTTCAGAAAATTTAATGTGAATTGGTTCTCTCTCTTTCTGTCTCTGCACATACATAAATATGTGTGCACATACCAACCATGCGTAGGTTCCCAAATTTTTCTGTTGAAAAGTTTTTCCTTTTAAAGCTTGATGACTGTCAAAGGTGGATGAAACAATAGATAAGGGAGGTGTGGGACCTTCTGACTGAGTGAGAAGGAGGGCAAGACTATGTCATCCAGGAGAGGAATTCCAGATCAGATGGTATAATCACCTGTAGGGGACCCAGGATAGAATTTAAATTAAATACTTAGAGGACTTTCGTCTTGAATAGCAGATTTTGCCCACTTCCCCCACTTAGAACTCCCCAGCTTACTTCCAACCTTGTCTGAGAGGATATCTTCCATTAACGCAAGAAGAGGTATAATCTATGGTTTATTTAGCATTTGATCTTTGCACAGAGGCTTCCATTTAGAGTAACCATTGCAGCTAAGATTTGGATCTGGTCCCTCAAATAGCCTGAACCAGGCGACCTCAGGCAAGTAGACACAAGATACTAGCAATTTATTTCATATCAGCTCCCAAGCCATCACCAGATGATAACAACCCTTGGACACCGTTAATCTCTGCTTGACTCAAACTGGTGACCGCAAGGTGAAAGGCAGGGCGTTATCTCTGAGCAATTCGTGTGGCCTTCCACAGATTGCCAGTTGGGCCAGTACAACTGAAGCCTCTTCTCCAGTGGTTACTTTAAAAAATTCATATCCAAAGTCTTTGGTCTTTGTTGGACTGGAAGGTAAGAGGCTGTGTCAACGAAAATGCCTGAGGGCCAAGATGTAGGAGCTTAGAATCCAATAAAAATTAGAAAGGTTGAAAAGGTAACCTTGTGTGTTCCCTGCCCAATGAACTTTGAACAACATCACTGTACCTATGACTAGAAAAAGCCTCTGGAAATGAATGTTTTTGCCAAACAGTAAAGGGGAAATTCACCTTAAATAAAAGGCAAAGTCCTATTTAGAATTGGTTTTATTGTTTTGAAAATGGCTTTTATTTTGCCATCTCTAAGGTCAGTACAGATCACCATATGCTCATTTGGTGTAAAGTTCAGGGCTAGAAGGGACGGCGCAAGTGGTGGGCAGTGGAGAATAAAGGAAAGGGGTGTACTGAAAAACAAAGCTGTCCTATGTGTTGGTGCCCAGAGACGGGTGGCCAAGTGACCTGCAGGGGAACTACTACTATTCACATTTTCAAATATGTAGAGGGAAGAGTTTTAGTCTCATGTCCCAGCGTACTCAGTTCTAGCCTGAAGTCATAGAAACCTGCCGTTACTACTTGGTGGAATTATTCTGCCCCTGCTACTCCAATATACTAGTTGTAATGATTCTATTTGATTTTGCTAGATGGCTCTAGAGAGAATCGACAGATTTTTTTTAAAATGGAGAGGTTTTCAAAATACTGCAGCTATTTTAATATATTTTTTAACGTCCATGTGTTGGAAGTGGATCATTGATGGTAAAAGTAAAACCAAATTGTTTTAGGTATTTTTAGCAAAAAGTTCCTTTGGACAGGATCAAAGATCAGCTTCACTTACACAGAACTTCAGTTGTCAGCAAACAGTGTCACAGAACCATGTCACTATGTTTTTCCATAACTTCATTCCTAGTCTATTTGTTTGCTGCCCTAGCTTTTTAATTAACTGGTATTTACAAACCCTATTCCATCCTTTGGTATCTTCTCCCAAAAATGATACACTAAATAAACCTAAGCTATAATTACTAATCATAGGATGGGTGATTGTATACATTGGTAAAGGAACACCCCTTATGACAAAAAGTCACTGATGGATAAAGTGGTGCATTTTGTAACATTGGGCAGTTGCCTAAGTGACTGTGGGGAAATAAGACATGGGGTAAACAATGAAGGCTTTTTACCACTTAAGACTGTCCTTGGCTCTAGCGTTTTGATGATATAATGTTCAGAAAGCATAAAGAGAGTCACAACATTTTCCTGGTCAGCCAAGAGGCAAACACACATGTTTAGAGTATTTGTAAGGGCTTACAATTTCAAGACTATCTTTCTTTAGTATCTCTCTGCTTCATGAGAGGGTCTGGATAGAGTCCAGAACCTTAAAGGGGAAGAGTCTAGGCTTTTGTTTCCTTGGTTAGAGCTGCCACTTCTTCAAGATGATGATGGTGAAGATGGGATCAGTCACCCATATTGAAATGATTTGCATATGTCTTAAATCAATAAACAGAGCATTGGACTAGGTGATTTACTCAGCCTTTCAAAGATCTATCCAAGCTGTAAAATTTACTACTTTCCAGAGGTCAGTTTTTATTGTAGGTCTTGAACTTTTACATTTGTGTCGTTCATTGATAACTTGAGTGGATTTGGTGCCAAGGGACATCTGTAGCTTCCCTTGTGAACGTGCAGCTTGTGCTCATCCTGCTTATCTTTTCTGAATATTTTGAACTTTTCCTGAGCTTTGGTTAATTTTACCCCAACTTCATATACAAATTGTGTTGTGGTTTTTTGCCTATATTTCTAGCTCTCCTGACATTGTAGAAACCCTCACACAACATTATTTAATAAGGAAATGTAACTTCCAGGTGCCTTAGAAAATGTAAGTCAGTATATGTTTTTCATTATTTGAGAAATTAGCCCCTAGTTTCACTAGGGGAGTATTTAAGGATAGTAGTGAAGCATTCAGACTTTAGAGTTGGATTGTTTGGGTTTGAATCCAAGCTCCTCTATAATGATATTTGTAGATATTTGTCCTTATGAAGATTATTTAACCCCTCTGTGCCTTAGTGTCCTCATCTGTAAAACAGGAAAAATAATAGTTTCTATTCCCCCAATTGTTGTGGGTATTAAAGCACTGGGCCTAATAAGTGCTCAGTCCATGTTCTCTGTTATTATTATCACCATTATTGTCATCGTCATTGTAGTCAGCCACTGGCCAGCAAAACTGAGTCAGAGTCAGAAGCCACGGTGAACTAATGTTGACTGTGCTCATTCTACTAAAAGGACAGGAACACAGATGTAATAGGAAGAATGCAAGAAGAGTGATTATATAATATTGTATAATATGTATCAAACTATATGTGTTACATAACTGCGTGGTTAAATTTATTTTGTATTGTGTTTGCCTTTGTCATGAAGAGTCTGTATTTTTTTTGTTCAACATTGGTAGAAACCATAAGGATTTTGAAATCTGCAAATATATTTGGAAAGAAGGAAGTAAGAGCAAAGACAGATTTTATAAGGGGGTTAAGGTGTAACAAGACAAACCACTCTACTTTATTTATTTATTTATTTGGCTGAGCAGTATGTGGGATCTTAGTTCCCCTACCAGGGGTCGAACCCATGCCCCCTGCAGTGGAAGCACAGAGTCCTAACCACTGGACTGCCGGGGAATTTCCCAGCCCTACTATCTTTAAATCATACCTCTAGTCCTCTCCATGTTAAGAGTTAAAATATTTATCCATCACTGCAAGTAGTTTTTTCCCAGCTCCAAGCACTCTGAACACCAACCTGCTCTCACTTTAGTTAAGAACGATACTGGCATCTTTATTCCCACATAATGTGGGTTAGTTCATTCTGTGGGCAATGTTTATTGCCCCCTCCCCATCTCTAAAAACACTGTCAAAACATGGTTTTAATTTCCTTTTAAATATGGCTCAAACAGGGCTGCCATTGCATTTCACATTTTCCCCCTTATACACTGGCATTTAACAAGAAGAGTGAGGTAAAGTAATCTAGTAATAAAGTAATAAAGACCTTGTAAATGGGCTCTTGGTTTAAAAAAAGAAGTAAGAGAATAATTGGGAATAAAAAAGGCTTTATGCAAATCAACTAGTATGGATGATGGCAGAAGGAGAAGAGAACAGGGTAATGAATTTGTTCAAATGAATTTACTGAAGATGGCAATTCAGCTCTCTAAGGAATTACAGGGAAAACGAATAAGTGGCTAGAGGGACTGATGTCTCAAGAAAGCCTGAATAGGCAAAATGGACTATGTTTGCAAAGAGTGAAGTTTTAGTCATCAGCTTCCACAGTGCTTCAGCACACACTGTGCAAGCAATTTGTTTAAGGTTGCAAAATCAAAACATGCCTCTGAGCGCATGGGCAAGGAGGCAAGACCTTTGTGATGTCTGCAGTGGAGCAAGGACCTGACAACCACCTGCCAGTGCCTGAAAAGGCATCACCCATCAGGTAGGCAGAAGAATTGTCCAAGACTAATTTGGAGTAAACTGATGGAAACAAGAAATATGTCAGTGATGACCTCTCACTAGCTATGGAAAAGTTCTTCCAGGAAAGTGGCACAATCTCCAGTTTGGAACATTTAAAGCTAGAGAAGGAAGAACTCTTGGACTTAAGTCTCAGGAACTGTCCAGCATTAGTGGAGGGCTGGAATTGCTGCTAAATGACCTGTTAGGTGTGAGTTTCCATCTACTATCTATCTAACTGTATGCTTATTGAATACCAAATGTATTTTTCAGTTCTTTTTTTTTGCCCACACCATGTAGTATGTGGGACTTTAGTTCCCTGACAAGGGATCGAACCGTTGCCCCCTGCAGTGGATGCACAGAATCTTAACCACTGAACTGCCAGGAAAGTCCCTTTTTTTTTTTTTTTTTTCCAGTTCTTTTGACAGTTCTGACACTAATATTATTACTGCCAAAGAGATTTCTGTAGGTTAATATAGATTTGCATTTGTTCCACAAGGAAATGTAATTATTTAATGAGTCAGTATTTGCCTTGAAGGCACTTCAGCTATGACCTCCTCAGGAATTTCAAAGAATAACCAAGCTCATTGCAGCTTCTCATGCCTGCTGTAAATTGCTCCAAACAGCAGACACTAGCTGCATTACTAACGAATTACATGAATAATAAAATCATAATGTTTTTCTGGTTTTAGAGAGATTAAAATGGATGTTAGAATGGCTATAGGAAAAGATTCTCAGGTGTCAAACTTTTGTAAAATTAAGTTTCCACTTAAATTTTCATTAGGGTTTAGGAAAACTAGGACCATTATAAAGATGTATCTGTTCATTCAGTGAATATTTGAGGGTTTTCTCTGTACCAGGCATTCTCCTGGGTTTGGGACACACAAGGTTTCACCTCCTGTGGAGCTCACATTCGTGTTTATGGGAGAACACACTGATGGGTGGTCATTACAGGAGACAGAAACTTAGGAGTCAAAAGGGAAACACTGCTGGGTTTCAAGGTGTGTGGAAATGTAATTGACATTAGAAGCTTAATGTTGGTCAGCACTTTCATGAATGAAAACATTTTTTTTTCAAAACACATTCGGATAGAATTCAAATGTTCCAATGAACAGAAGTACAGCGTGTGATGCTCCAATTCTCAAGTCCCTCTGGGCGATCTGGGCATGTGGAGGGAGGTTGGAGCACTTAAGCTGCTTCTCAGAACATACATGGGTCCCAGGGTCCGTAGCTGCTGAAGCTCCATATGGTGTCCTGTGTCCTGGCCTTGTTGTGTGACAGTTGCTGCTAACAAGCTTGGCTTTGGCTTGACCATCTTTGAAACTACCCCCTCCCTCACCCCTTCCAATTGCCTCAATCAAACCAACTCCTTAGAAAAACAATGCTGTTAAAGAAATGGCCACAGTGTCACCAGAATAGGCAAAGGGAATTACTTAGTGTTTTCTATAGACATACTGATTGTAAATTTTAAAAAGGCCTTTTTGGAAGAGACAGTCCATTAAGAGACCACTTAATGTTTAATTACATGCGGTTGGAAACTCCACAGAATAGCAGCCAGCCAAACAGGGCATCAAAATCTAAGACACGGTGGCTGGTGCAGAGTTTCCTTTTGAGTTCCAGGTACAAAAATTCAAATCCAGAGTGTTGTATTCTCACACTCTGGCGCTACCATAATACTTAATTATTACTGTCCCTGTGGTGTAATATGATCTTGGAAAATGTCACACAAGAATTCCGCCAAATTGTTTGTTTTATTACTTTTCCTCCCCCTCCCTGGTTTCTGTTTCTTGGCTCTGTTCTCTTCTGTAGTTGCCTTTCTCTCTCTCTCTCCTCCTTCCAAATGGCATTGTGAGGTTGAGTTCACCAGGTGTGCAAACTTCCTCCCGCATCTGACACTTCTTTGGCAGAAAGCACAGGTAGCACAGCAGGTATTGTCAGGGTCAAGTTAAAAAAAATAACAAAACCTGCCAATGCAGATTTCCTTCTCATGGTGCCTGGCATCAGTGGGCTCTCAAAAAGACTGCTGTGGCTTTAATATTTACCTTTTACAGCTGGCATGAGCTTGGCAGTCCATCCACAGCTCACCTCCTTTCTCCTCCTCTGTCTTTGTCAGGACCAGAGGATAGCTGGTGTTTCCCCTGGTCTCAAGGCAGGGAGGGTAGGGACAGGAGCAGAACAGTGAACAGCATTATTCTATTTAGAAAAAGTTAATTGGAGCAAGTACTGTTGTTAGATCTCAATTTAAACCTCAGTGGTCACTGTTAGGTCCTTGATTTATCGGAAGTGCACTGACTTGGTAAAGTATTGGAGATGTTTGATCTCTGTGGTGATCTTTTAAAATTTAAACTTCTTCTTTTTCTTCTTTTAATATTTATTTATTTGGCTGTGCTGGGTCTTAGTTGCGGCATGTGGGATCTAGTTCCCTGACCAGGGATCAAACCTGGGCCCCCTGCATTGGGAGTGTGCAGTCTTAGCCACTGGACCACCAGGGAAGTCCCCTTTTAAAATTTAAAACCAGAAGGAAATGTGGTACTGTAAGTAGTGAGTTATATGCCAGGTAAGTGCCAAAGTCTTACCTGCTAACTAAACTAGAAACTAGTTGATTGTGAGAGAAATAGTACCAGGGTTTTTGTTTGTTTGTTTGTTTTATTTTTCATTGTGTAGTAGCAATCCTAGTAAGGAAAAATAAAGTCTTAAATAAATACACGTCTTAAAAACCAGACATGCTGCTGGCATTAGAAAGCTTTGTCTACAGTACGTCTAGCTTCCATGGCCCTTGCTGAGAGGGAGTGCCCAGACTGTTCCCAAATTTTTCTCAGAATTATGGGATCTGCAGTGACGTTCCTGAACTTCATCAACAGCCGGTGCTCCCAACACGCTCCTTGACATGCTCTTTAACAACAAAGTGGATTTATATGTTTGTTGCTTTCCTTAATTTAATGTGCAAGTCTTTATTTCTTCTATGTTCGCTATGGGGCCAACCTTTTTCACAGTTGACTCCAGTGAAGAAATTACTGAAGAAAGGAGATGTGCGTGTGTGTGTGTGTGTGTGTGTGTGTGTGTGTGTGAGAGAGAGTGGTGGTGACGGTATCTTTAGAAATTGTTAAGTTTGTAGCTAAGCTCTAATTCCCCCTATTTCCTACTTTTCCTGGGTCAGCCCCACTGCTGTGGGGCTCCTTCTAATATTTTCCTGCTGTAAAACAGGTGGAATTGTAGATACTCCAAAGACAGCATTCTTTTGCCTACACTGACAGTAAAGAAAGAACCATGGGTGTACATTAGGATGCAATATTGATCAAGATGGGGAGTTTCCTTGCAGATAGTACTCTTTCATTTTATAAGAACAGATATGCATTCTACTAAGAAATAAAATAGTTAATATATTTGGAATAGTCACTAATACTTATTAGTTAGTATTAAATGCTATTAATTCATTAGACCATTAAAATTTATATCAAATATCTAACAAACTAATTGTAATATTAAAAAAAATTGTTTATTTTGGTTGCGCCAGGTCTTAGTTGCGGTGTGCACGCAGGATCTAGTTCACCGATCGGGGATCGAACCCAGGCCCCCTGCATTGGGAGCGCAGAGTCTTACCCACTGGACCACCAGGGAAGTCCCAAACTAATTGTAATATTAATGGAGAGAGAAAAAAGTGTATTGCAGAACCTTGTATTATTTCCTCTTTTTACAAAAATAGCTCTTCTATATACAAAATATTGGGTTGGCCAAAATGTTCGAGATTTTTCCATAACATCTTATGTGTTTAAACATTCTGGGCATGGGGCACGTGATTGCAGGATCAGGGAAAAACTGCCTCTCCTCAGGTTAATGGCTGATATGATGATGCTCTTAGCCCCCATTAACTATCCATTCCTGTCTCTTTAGATTAGTCGAACACAGCCATGAAACTAGGATTAGTTGCTGCCAGTTTCACCTGGAGAAGATGACCTGTAATCATTTTATCTTAGAGTACAGTGGAAATCAGGGAGAGGTGGCAATTAACCTCCACCAGCATCACATTCATATATATGTGTGTGTATATATATGTGTAACACACACAGCCTTTTTGTTGTTGTTAACTTTTCATGTATCTCTGTCATCTCACTAGGTAGGAAAAGAATTTCAGGGGATTTCACTTTAAACTTATTTTTATCCCCTCAGTACCTAGCCCAGGACTTGGAATATGGCAGGTGCTTAATACAAAGAAGTTGTTGGTAGGTAATGATGACTCAAGCAACTGAAGACAAGGCCAGAGGGCATTTATGTCTGCTTTGTGCCCTCTCTACCTGGACAGAGCCCTTACTTTGGTCTCTTATCTAGTCCTCCTGCTCCCCACCTTCCAATCTGTTTGTTCATGTTGCTATTAGACTTGCTTTCTAGAAACCAGATCTGTAACACATACGGGCCATGGGATAAAAGCTTAACATCTAAGCTTGGCATTTAAGATTCTACAACGTGGACTTCCCCGGTGGCACAGGGGTTAAGAATTCGCCTGCCAATGCAGGGGACACAGGTTCGATCCCTGGTCTGGGAAGATCCCACATGCCACAGAGCAACTAAGCCCGTGTGCCACAACTACTGAGCCTGCGCTCTAGAGCCTGTGCTCCGCAATGAGAGAAGCCACCGCCATGAGAAGCCCGTGCACTGCAACGAAGAGTAGCCCCCGCTCGCCGCAACCAGAGGAAGCCTGCACGCAGCAATGAAGACCCACCCAACACAGCCGAAAATAAATAAATAAATTTATTAAAAAAAAAAAGATTCTACAACAGTGCTTTCAAATTTTAATGTCCATACAAATCACCTGGGGATTTCCTTAATGCAGATTCTGATCTGGTAGGTTTGGGGGTGGGGCCCAAGCATGTGTATTTTTAATAATCTCCCAGGTGATACAGCTGCTGCTGATCCTGGGACCATATTTTGAGTAGCAGGTTTCTACAACACTTGGCTTAGCCCAGGTGTTAGATACTGTTTTAGCTCATCTTAATTCACTCCCCACCCCACACTCTACGTTCTAGCAAAACTGTTGTTCTTGACATTCTCTGGCAATTCTCCGACTTGTGCTTTGATTCATGTCATACCCTTTCTGCCTGCTAAGCCATTACTCATCCTTCCAGAGAGCTCAAATATCACCATCACTGTCAAGGCTTCCAGCTCAGTTGCCCCCTCCTTGGCCAGCTAATCCTACTGTCTACCAAGTTCTCACAGCGCTTTGTTAGTGCTGATGTTAGGCACTGATTACAAGTTGTCATAATTGTTTGTTTACATGATTGTCTTTCCCGCTAGACCATGAGCTACAGGGCAGGGGGCCAGGCCTTAACTATCTTATAATCTCAGCACCCAGTACACAGCACAGCACACACAATAGTTCCCTAATAAATATTGGTTGAATTAAATTGAACTGGATTTCTTACTATCACTCTTTTTCAGAAGACTTGTAGTGATGAATATTTTGAGACAAGAACATATCTTGACAGAATTGATGGGAAGTCATGAAGGATCATAGTTGAAATAATAATAATAATATTGTTAATGATAGGTATTATCATTATTATTATTATTTTAACATCTTTATTGGAGTATAATTGCTTTACAATGGTGTGTTAGTTTCTGCTGTATAACAAAGTAAATCAGCTATACATATACATATATCCCCATATCTCCTCCCTCTTGCATCTCCCTCCCTCCCACCCTCCCTATCCCACCCCTCTAGGTGGTCGCAAAGCACCAAGCTGATCTCCCTGTGCTATGCGGCTGCTTCCCACTAGCTATCTATTTTACATTTGGTAGTGTATGTATGTCCATGCCACTCTCTCACTTTGTTTCAGCTTACCCTTCCCCCTCCCCGTATCCTGAAGTCCATTCTCTAGTATGTCTGCATCTTTATTGCCGTCTTGCCCCTAGGTTCTTCATGACCTTTTTTTTTTTTTTTTTTTTTAGATTCCATATATATGTGTTAGCATATGGTATTTGTTTTTCTCTTTCTGACTTACTTCACTCTGTATGACAGACTCTAGGTCCATCCACCTCACTACAAATAACTCAATTTCGTTTCTTTTTATGGCTGAGTAATGTTCCATTGTATATATGTGCCACATCTTCTTTATCCATTCATCTGTTGATGGACACTTAGGTTGCTTCCATGTCCTGGCTATTGTAAATAGAGCTGCAATGAACATTGTGGTACATGACTCTGAATTATGGTTTTCTCAGGGTATATGCCCAGTAGTGGGGTTGCTGGGTCGAATGGTAGATCTGTTTTTAGTTTTTTAAGGAACCTCCATACTGTTCTCCATAGTGGCTGTATCAATTTCCATTCCCACCAACAGTGCAAGAGGGTTCCCTTTTCTCCACACCCTCTCCAGCATTTATTGTTTGTAGATTTTTTGATGATGGCCATTCTGACTGGTGTGAGATGATATCTCATTGTAGTTTTGATTTGCATTTCTCTAATGATTAATGATGTTGAGCATTCTTTCGTGTGTTTGTTGGCAATCTGTATATTTTCTTTGGAGAAATGTCTATTTAGGTCTTCTGCCCACTTTTGGATTGGGTTGTTTGTTTTTTTGATATTGAGCTGCATGAGCTGCTTGTATATTTTGGAGATTACTCCTTTGTCAGTTGCTTCATTTGCAAATATTTTCTCCCATTCTGAGGGTTGTCTTTTTGTCTTGTTTATGGTTTCCTTTGCTGTGCAAGAGCTTTTAAGTTTCATTAGGTCCCATTTGTTTATTTTTGTTTTTATTTCCATTTCTCTAGGAGGTGAGTCAAAAAGGATCTTGCTGTGATTTATGTCATAGAGTGTACTGCCTATGTTTTCCTCTAAGAGTTTGATAGTGTCTGGCCTTACGTTTAGGTCTTTAATCCATTTTGAGTTTATTTTTGTGTATGGTGTTAGGGAGTGTTCTAATTTCATTCTTTTACATGTAGCTGTCCAGTTGTCCCAGCACCACTTATTGAAGAGGCTGTCTTTTCTCCACTGTATATTCTTGCCACCTTTATCAAAGATAAGGTGACCATATGTGCGTGGGTTTATCTCTGGGCTTTCTGTCCTGTTCCATTGATCTATATTTCTGTTTTTGTGCCAGTACCATAGTGTCTTGATGACTGTAGCTTTGTAGTATAGTCTGAGGTCAGGAAGCCTGATTCCTCCAGCTCTGTTTTTCTTTCTCAAGATTGCTTTGGCTATTTGGGGTCTTTTGTGTTTCCATACAAATTGTGAATTTTTTGTTCTAGTTCTCTGAAAAATGCCAGTGGTAGTTTGATAGGGATTGCATTGAATCTGTAGATTGCTTTGGGTAGTATAATCATTTTCACAATGTTGATTCTTCCAATCCAAGAACATGGTATATCTCTCCATCTATTTGTATCATCTTTAATTTCTTTCATCAGTGTCTTATAATTTTCTGCATACAGGTCTTTTGTCTCCTTAGGTAGGTTTATTCCTAGATATTTTATTCTTCTTGTTGCAATGGTAAATGGGAGTGTTTTCTTAATTTCACTTTCAGATTTTTCATCATTAGTGATAGGTATTATTTATCTATTAAATTCTTACTATGTATGAGGCATTGTGCTAATCACTTACATATAAAATTTCATTTAAATTTCACAACTTATATTTTAGATAAGGGCATACCCACATAGTTTAGAGGCTGCAGCCCTAGGGAATGATAGAGTTGGGATTTGAAACCTGACTCTCAGATCCAGCCCATGCTCTTAGCCATTTTTCTGATGCTGGAAGAACAGTCTTGCTCTAGGGCTCTGCTAAGTGTGTTTTCCTGCCTAGGATATTCACCAATTATGTGTACTCTAAATGCAGCAGGGTCTCCCTCCAGGGGAGGGACCCTAATCTCTTTCTGTGCTTTAGACTCCTTTAGCAGTCTCATGATGCTTATAGACTCTTCTGAATAATATTTTTGAATGCATTAAAAAACAAAATTACAAAGGAAACCAATTTTATTGAAATACAGCTATCAAAATAAGAAAAAAACCCAAAGCTGTGACATAGTAATATGTGCCTTTCTTTATTAATGCCTTAAATAATAAGATCTAGCAGTGAGTCTAATAATGACTTTTTTTTTTGGCCGTGCCACACGGCTTGCGGGATTTTAGTTCCCTGACCAGGGATTGAACCTGGGCCCATGGCAGTGAAAGCACCGAGTGCTAACCATTGGACTGCCAGGGAATTCCCAGTCTAATAATGACTTTAATTTTGAATTATCTGTGGGGCTAAACAATATTTTGAGATATCTGCAACTGAAATATGATGAAAATATCCGTGATCTCTCACTATTCAAGACAAAATCACAGGTGTTGTTTCAGATAATGTAATTTGTTGCCTATATTTACAATAGAAGAAAATTCTAACTTTTTAAAAAATATTTATTTGTTTTATTGAAGTATAGTTGATTTACAATGTTGTGTTAATTTCTGCTGTACAGCAAAGTGATTCAGTTATACATACATATATATTCTTTTTCATATTCTTTTCCATTATGGTTTATCACAGCATATTGAATATAGTTCCCTGTGCTATACAGTAGGACCTTGTTGTTTACCCACTCTATATATAATAGTTTGCGTCTACTAATCCCAAACTCCCAATCCATCCCTCCTCTTGACAACCACAAGTCTGTTTTCTATGTCTATGAGTCTTACTGTTTTGTAAATAAGTTCATTTGTGTCATAAGAAAATGCTAACTTTCAATAAGAGGTTAGTGCAATTAAAGATGTGATTTATTTTTCCTGATCATGGACCTCCAGAATTCTATGCACAGACACCTTGGATATGTATGTGTGGGTCCAGGTTAAGAACCCATGTTCTAGGGAAAAGGGATGTTCTACCTTTTTAAGAGGTTGAGGTGCTCATACATAGAAGTTATTCAAGTGTAAAAAAGTGTCATGTACATAGAAATGCCACAAAGTCAGTGCCAAGAGGTATGTAGTCATGTAATAGATGGGAGGAGAAGGAGGAAGAACCTGGCAGAGTTAGAGCCCTGCAACAGGTAAGAAGCTCTGCCTTTGGGGGTGAACCCAGAGATTTTCAGAAGAGGATGTAGAAAGCATACTTGGAGGAAACTTAAAGTGTACATAAAAGTCTTAGGAATTGGGAGAAATTCTGTAATTGTCCCCAGGAGAGACATACTGTGATAATCCTGTACTGAGGTGCACAAAGGGACCTGTGCCTGGAGTCATCATGTGATGGCAAAGTGGGCACTGTCCCCATCTTCCTGTATTATATATACACTGATGTATGGCAAGGGTCATCAAGTCCACTAACCTCTACCTACTTTGACTGAGTCAAATGACAGTGTAAACCCAAACCTAGTGTATATCTTTATTGACTTTGAAGAGATAGGCAATTCAAAGTTTGGAGGCACAGATGCTGTTTTGATCACCCAAAGTTGAAAATTTGTCATTCCAATGGTATCAAATGCCTCCATTTGGCATTCAAGTACACTAAGATAGTATCCCTTTTTTCTCTTAGGACCTTAGCTCCCTTTTCTCATGCACTTTATGTTCTTGGCAATTGAGCCTATTAAAATTCTTTGCCCACTCTCACTTTATTCTTCTTTGTAAATCCCAACACCAGTAATACCCTTTCTTTTTATCCCAGTCTTCTAGCCTATCCATCCTTTAAGCCTCAACTCAAATTCTTCCTCTTCCATGAAGATTTTCCCGGAACTACTTCTGTCTGTCACAGCCTCCACGCTGGAAGCAATCTTTTCCTCTCTGGAACTCCCATAGCACTTTATCTATATTTCTTTTATGATATATAACTTCAGTGTTACTGTAAACAACAACAGTTGTGGCCTTTGAAGAAAACTCAGACTAGAAAAAGTGCCCAATTATGGGAGGAAAAGCAGAGAAGAGAGTAAAGAACAATATTTATGGCCCTGAATAGTTCTATGTCAATATATAGAATATGAGTAATAACGTGAACTTGGAGTATTAACCAAGGTTGTAAATGTAATTGTACAAGTATCACACAAATTGTATAATAGGATTATGAATAGAATGAGGCAAGTAAAAATATATATTTTTGATTAAGAAATTTAAAATTTTCCATTAGAGGTGGAGGGGAGGTTTAAGAAGATACACAGTATATACCAGCCTGGAATGACATGATCAGAGCCCTCCTTATGAAGATTACTGTGGTGGCAGCTGAAGGACGGATTAGAGCAGAGAGAGATTTAAGGCAGAAAGACCAGTTGGCAGCCATTTAAATAGTCCAAGTAAGATATAATAAATATCTACTTAGGACTTCAAGATTTCAGGTCTAGGTGCCTGGGAATATGATGATGTTTTTTAAGAAGAGTATGTAGTAAAAGGATTTGGGGAGTACTTGCAGGATAAGAATGGTTTGGGTTCTAAAAGCTCTTGGGGGACAGGAAAAGTGAGAGCCTTCCAGTCAAGGAATTAAATGCAACTGTAGACTGAATTACTACAAATACAATGTCCCAGTCATAACTGCAGAATTGCAAGCAGGTCTGGGTTCACACTTTATGAAACACTTTGCTAAATATGGTAACTTGCAAATTCTCTCATTTGAAGAACATTGGAAGAAACTTGGAATGTTTAAATCTGATGAGATAAATAGGGGGGATATAATCATTGTCTTCACATATGTGAGACATAGAAGAGGAGGGAATTAATTACATTCTGGAGTGCAAGGTGGTGGGGTGGTGGTAAGTGGAGTTACCAGGAGAAAATGTTTGGCTTATCCTAAGAAATAGTTTAATAGCAATGAGAGCTGCCAAATAGTGGGAAGAACTGACTTCCAGAGCAGTGAGCTCTTCATCTGTGAAGCAGTGAAACAGAAACAGGATGAAACTTTGGTTGTCTGTTTTGTAGAAGAAATTTCTATAGTCTGTAGAAGGGAGGTTGAATTACAGGATTTTTAAGATACCTTGCTACTCTAAAATCCTCAGCTTCTGTTCTCCAAGGAAACCTTTCTTATTTCCTCCTGCCCTGGTGGAAGTGAGTCCCCTTCTCTGTGCTCGTGAAGCACCCTGGGGCTATCGTTGTCATACTGGTATCACTCATTGTGGTAACAGCTTGTCTGTCTTCCTCCAGACTGCCATCTCTTTGAGGGTAGGCATTGTCTTTTATCTCTACGTGTCTATTGTCTAGTGTAGTTTTCAGATAGAGTGATAGCATTCAGTAAATGATTTTCAAATGATGTATAAATAAATGAATGGAGGGGATTTAGGTTCTACTGCTATAAAATGTGGGGTAAAGAGAGCGAGAGCTGGGAGGTTTCAGTTTGCAAAGTTACCTTCATGGGAAAGTCTCATTCTCATAAATCATGTGATTTCTTTCCCTCTTCTCCCCTAGTGCAGACTCGGTTATCCGAAATATTAGGGAGTTTGATTATAATGAAATGAAATCATCTTATCTGAAAAGTCAAAATCATTTGTGCTTTCAGAGTAGCAAAAAATCAAGAGACTTCAAAGTTGAGTTTGATTTTTATGTAATTAATGAAAATTTAAAAGCACAAAAACACCAGTGACTATTAAAAGTTCAATAGCTAGAAACACCAAGGTGCATATGCAAAAGAACAGTATAGAGTCAACTTACACAGCTTGTGAACAGTAGAGCATCATGTGATCACACACATTCTTGGGAATAATCTGACATCGAAGGTAGTTCTCCCAAAAGATCCAGTTTCTTACCTTGCCTTTGATACTATTTGCACACTGATTATAATGCCCGCAGTTGTCAGTCTGTGTTAATGCAGACTGTTGCTGCAGTTGACATGAAGCTGAACTATATGGTTCCCTTGGTGGGGAATGGTCTAAACATAGCTAGTGCCTGGAGTGCATGGAGATGTTCCTTCCTGCTAGTTTGCCTTCAAAACTGTGTAAGAGCTGCAAATCAGATCCCAGAACATGTCCTCTCTGCAGCCATCATCCAGATTTGGAATTTATAAGGCTACATTCTCTTTTTAGATTTATGCTGGAGCCAATGAGAAATTGCATTTGTTTACAGAGGAAAGAGAGGCAAAAATCTTCCTTATGGGGAGAGGAGGCAATACATTGCTTTCTAAGGACATTTTGGGTGGCAGACTCTCCGCTGTCCCCCTGACTGCCAAGCAGCTTTGGACACTTCTTGGTGCCTAGTGCACACTCAGGTCAGGGTGGTGCATGTTAATAAATGTTGTCTTAAGGATTACACGGCTGCAAAGAGAATTATTACATTAGAGGTGCGTAGTTGTGACTGTAATGGGAATGATTATAAAGGAAGTAAATGAGGTACCTATTGCAAATGTAAAGGTGTCTTAACAACATAATAATTGTAACCATGACTGAGAGTGAAGATAAACATATCCTGACATTAACATTAACACTTTCACCAGCCTGAATGGAAACGTATTCAGCTGTCATTTGATTAATTTTCATTAATAATAAAAGAAAAATCTTACCTGTCTAAAATCCCCTACTATATTTGCATTATCAGTGTTGACATTACGGAGGACCAATCTGCTCATTTGTATAATTTACCTTAAATTACTCTATCATAAGAGACTGAAGAAAGGATTTCTGTGAAACATGGGACTATATATGTGTGTCTGTGCTTGTGTGTGTGTGTGGTCCATTTATGTGTGTGCATGTGTGTGTTTATGTTTGAGGGCTGCTGTTAACTCCATGAGGCATGATCTTTAAAGCTCAAATTTCAATGTGCTAAAGGTTACATAAACTAAGAAGTGTAAATACTATAGTAGAAACTAAAGCCTTAGCACACCTGTACTTAGTAGTTTCCACCTGAATATGCAAAACAAGAAGTGCCTGTTGAACATACTTATGGATCTCCTTCTACTCATGTCTTTATTCCTACCCCACCAGCAATCCTATTTACTTTGAATCAAAGTGTATACAGATGATGAAAGGGAGAACTTGATCTAGTAAAGGATTTTTTCCCCTCATGCATGTTGTCTTACACTTTAGGGAGTTTAGAAAGGAGGGGCAAAATTTCTTATTGGCCATCAGAGATGGACAATTCAGTGAACTGATAATGGTGAATTCTATGAAGAGATTTAATTCATAAGGCCAAGGGATTTCAGCACAATGAGCTTCTTTCTCAGACAAAATTCCCAAGATAGTCAATGACGTTCAAATTTGACCTCTAATTAATTTTAAGTTCATTGAAAATTTGGCCTGAGGGGATGCCAGAGAGGGGACCCAAGGGCTCTTCCCACTTAGCTACGTGTTGACCTGAGGAAACTGTGAAGCTGCTGGCTTTACCTATGAGGTGAGGAAAGAGTGCGGTGGAGAGTAGACAGAAGCCAATTTAAAGAGTGTTCCAGAAAGTATTTATGTTAGACACTTGTAATTCTCTGGCTGTGTCCTACAGGTCTACGATAAACACACTCCAGGTCAGCTTGCAGATCGCCAGAGGGCTTAAAGAGCCACCATGAGCATTCCTTTATGAGTAAGGATGTTGTAGAAACGACCAGCTTAAGCATAGCTAACTATGAGGAATCATAATTTTTTTTTTAACATATTTATTTTATTTATTTATTTTTGGCTGTGTTGAGTCTTCATTGCTGTGCGTGGACTTTCTCTAGTTGCGGCGAGCGGGGACTACTCCTCGTTGCAGTGCGCGGGCTTCTCATTGCGGTGGCCTCTCGTGTTGCGGAGCACGGGCTCTAGGCGCGCGGGCTTCAGTAGTTGTGGCTCGCGGGCTCCAGAGTGCAGGCTCAGTAGTTGTGGCACACGGGCTTAGTTTGCTCCACGGCATGTGGGATCCTCCCGGACCAGGGCTCGAACCCGTGTCCCCTGCATTGGCAGACGGATTCTTAACCACTGCGCCACCAGGGAAGCCCAGGAATCATGATTTTTAAAATTTGTTGGCAGAGGTTTTAAATCAACACTCAAGAACTTAGAAGTGATGAAAAAGAAGATCTACCCTGATGATCTCAAAAGCAGAGATAAGCAGAAGGAACGACGATGATGAAGATTACCTTGCTGGGGGATTCACGCTGTTATTCAAGAGGCCTGGAAGGGGATTAGGACTCTACAGTAGATGGTCACAACCCTAATCTCAGGAGTTGCCCCACTCACGGCAAATTGTCTAAAAGAGCAGGGGACAGGAAGGAAGAAGCAAAGACACCTGTTCCTAATTTTCCCAAGCAACATTTTTGTCTATCAAAAGACCAAAGCTAAGCTGAACTTTAGAGTCAAGGTTTCCCTTGTTGGAAACAGAGCAGGCCAATAACACCTTTAAACACCTACCTGTTTTTCAAGCCACCGAGGGAGGCAAAACCTGCAGAGAGCATGGAGAGGGCAGCACTAGGAAGGCCCTGCAGAGGTGCTTCATTAACCCGATTAAGCAGGTGGATGGAGAGGGCCTCACTGATAATTTACACCTTGCTAATGAAGCGTGTGACTCTTAATCTCCTCCAAACAAGATACACTCATGAAACTCTGGTGCAAGGAAAGGGGAAATTAATTAGGTGAAAAAACTATGAGATTATAGCAGAGGGATTCCTGCAAGGCAACTGTAACCTGGGTGGTTTTTCATTTTAGCCTTTCTGAAATTAATGGCTGAGCTGTCAAGTAAACAAGTTGTGGTACCTTTTGGGCTTAGAAGAGGTTCAAAAGCAGTGCATCACTATGTGTATAATTTTATGTTTCTTGTGATGCCTTAGAAAATCACCCTGATGGAAATGGTTGCTCTGATTTCTTGTAATTTTAATATATTTGACTACAGTACAGCTGTTTATAGTAAGATTATGTAAAGAAGATCCACTTATATATTGCCTATAATTAAAAAATGCCAGCCTACAAATAATTCTTATATTTAATGCAAGATGTGAGATAATTTTGTGTCCTGAAGAGAAACATTTTATTTTTTTAATTTTTTGGTTGCGCTGCGCAGCATGCGGGATCCTAGTTCCCCGACCAGGGATCAGACCCGCGCCCCCTGCAGTGAAAGCTCCGAGTCTTAACCACTGGACCACCAGGGAAGTCCCCTGAAGAGAAACATTTTATTTCATATTTATTTAATTTTATTTTCCAGCTTTATTGATATATAATTTACATATAACATTGTATAAGTTTAAGGTGTACAATGGTGTTGATTTGATACACTTATTGCAAAATGATTACCACCTTAGCATTAGCTAACACCTGCATCATGTCACATAATTACCTTTTTTTTTTTTTTTTGATGAGAACATTTAAGATCCACTGTCTTACGAACTTTCAAATATATGATGTAGTATTATTAACTATGGTCACTGTGGTGTACATTAGATTCCCAGAACTTATTCATGGAAGTTTGTGTCCTTTGACTAATATCCCCCCATTTCTCCAACCCCCCAGCCCCTGGTAACCACCATTCTAGTCTCTGTTTTGGAAGAGAAACATTTTAAATGATTAATTAGAATTATTACATGAATGGTATTATCAATTTAGTAAAAGAAATGTAATGACAGTAGCTAATGTTTATCAAGTATTTGTATATATCAAATGCTAGCTAAATACTTTAACTTTACTAACTCGAGTCCACATAACAGCTCTATGAGGTGGATAATCATTATTAGTCCATTCGTTTATAGATAAGTAAACTGAGGCCAAAGAAGTTATGTGAATTGTTTATATCATGCCATGTGTTTTCTTGCTTACTTGTAAATGAAATAAACCAGATCTTAAAGCCAGAAATTAATTTAAATCATGTTTATTTCAGAGGATTTCTCATATTTTTGATCAAGTATGGAACTGGATTTAAATTTACTGTCATTTACTGTGATCTTGGGCAAGTTACCTCTCTAAGTTTCAGTTCCTTTGTCTCTAAAATGGGTGTAATGATTCCTGCCTCATCAGATTGAAATGAGTCTTACCTGAGATATTGCATGTGCTGTACCATGACACAGTCACGGTTCATACATGTTGCCCTCTCCACAATTCCCTTTTTTTGGGTCTACATGGGACTTCATGACAGACTCTCGGTCTAACTCATAGCTGTAATTACGTAAAGACCTACAAACCATTGTTTTAAAACAGCTTCTATTCCCTGCCATATCTAAACCAAACTTCATGTTCTCGAGGCTCCACAGGCTGTCTTCTGCTGTCCTAACTCCCATCCTTTGTTCTAGGTCAGGTAGCGTTTTCCACTGTGCCCATTCCTACTTCCATCCCTACACTCTTTACTTTCTCCTTGTTTGTGATGTCTTCCTCTTTTCTTTCTGCCAATCCAGATCTTTTCATCCCATGAGACCCAGCTTAGTTCCTAAATTCATTCATCCATCCACCTATCCACCTAGTCAAGGAACTGGGTGTCAAGCACTGGACTAAGTCATGAGGATCCAAATGAGACAAGATCCTGGGCCTCCAGGAGTATATTGTTTAGAAGGGCCAGCAGACACATACGGAACCATTTATTCCATGCCAGGGGAAGAACACACTGGCAATGGTACAGTGGTGAGGGCATGCTTAATTCTGCCTGGTGTTAGGGTGACATGAGGGGAGCTGTCTCTCAATGTGGATGAGGTTGGGAAAATGACTTCAGGCAGAAGGAACTCAAAGACATGGACTTGTGAAATGTCAGAAGATATTAGGGGAACATCAGGTGCTCTAGTCCTGCTGAGTTGGGGTCTGTGTTGGGAGCTAAGGTTTCTGTGCTCTTTTCTCTGGGCAGTGGAAATCCCATAGATCCTGGGAGTTTATATTCTAAATGTAAAAATGTAAATGGTGGATTATAGGAGAGCAAGACTAGAGGCAGGGAGATGAAATAGAAGTCCATTGCTAAAGTTCAGCTGAGAGGAGATGAGGTCAGCTCTAGGGCTGTAGCTTTGAAGGTGACCAGAGCTCAGCCAGTCAATTAGAGAGCGATTTAGGAGGTACAAAATAGGAAGGAATCACTAAAACAGTGTGATACATAGTAGATGCTCAATAAGTAGTTGTTGAGTAAATGAATGAATGTATGTGCTTTTTTGGTTGTTTTTCTCCTATGGTTGCAATTTCTTTGCAGCCCTCTGAAGATGTTAATTATAGTTGTTTTGGAAGTCTTCCCCCTGCCTCCCCCCACCCCGAGTCCCCTGCCTTGTGTCCTCCAAGTCCTGTATTTCTGTTGTTTGTTTGGTCTCCGTCTTTAATGGCAGAGGTCTTCCTCAAAAGTGGAATGAGTCTGGCATGTCAGTTCATATTTAAACATGAGGTACTAAAAGCTGATTGGAAGCTGTGTGTGCATGGGCAGAATTTTGTTGACTATTGAGGTTCACCATAGGATGGTTAGGCATGACCTGGTGTTTATATTTGGGGACCCTGAATTTTCAATATTTTTCACCAGAGAAATATTCAATTTCACCAGAGAAGAATTTTTAATTTTCTTCCCTGAGGGTATGAACAGGTGTGATATTCAGCTGGTACACACTAATGCAGCCATACTGGTTGTTAAAATATTGAAACTCTTATTACTGGTGTCATAACGCCACTGCCCTGAGTCACGCTGACCCTTCTGAGCCTCATATTCCCTACAACTAGCAATTAAAGGGTCAAAGCCTGCAGGGCCTTGCCTCAATGCTAAGGCCAGTGTCCATTCCAGCTGATAGGTATCCGTGCTGTACTGGCTGTAATAACATATTAAGAATAAGGCATACACCTGGCGTTCTGGGGAGCAGGAAAGGGGGCTGGGTGGCCCTGATTTGCATGAAATCTTTCAATCATCTCCTGCACCTTTCAGGGCAGCATTTCACCCCTGCCCTCCTCCTTGCCTTGTAAGCTCATGTGCATGGCCAGAGGTTGCCTGGTTCACTTTCTTCAGAGAGACACCCTCCTATCTCTTGCTGGTGTGAGGGTCACTTGGCTCCTGGATGAACAGCCACATGGGAGACTGTATTCTTCAGTATAAAAGCCTTACCCCTAATTCACTCTTTTTAATAATATCTGGAGCCTCTGAATCCTGACCGCTTCTTGGGTTCTGTGGCACAAATCCACTTGCTTTTGTTTTGTTTTCTTTTGTTTTTGGTCTTTCCCCTCTGTGGGGGCTGACAATTGTAATTTCTCTGCTTTGCTGAGTCGGTTACTGCCTGACCATCTGCTTTCCATCTTCCAAACTCTTGTGGACATCTTGGCACTAGCTTCTCATGGATACTGATGATTCCTGGGACTCTCTTTCAGTCACCTTGAGCTACTTAGAAGAAAAATGTTAGTCAAGACTCAGTGGCTTCATGGAAAAGAAACCAAGTCAAACTGGTTTAAGCAAGAGTGGGAAGACTGTTTCAGGATGCAAGGGTTTTCTTTCAGACTCAAGGGCGTGGATGCAAGAGGCATCTTGAATCTGAAGTGCAGAGCCTCTGGGTCTTCTATGTTTCTTTTCTTTTCCAGGTATTTTTACTTAATTCCCTTCCTGCTTCCTTTCTCTCTGACCAGTTCTCTCTGCCGCTGTGGTCCGAGTGGTGGAATATAGCATACCTAGTGATTCCAAGGGCTAGTGGAATTTAGCTCGGTGCCCCTCTGACCCAGTTCCAAAATCTGAGGAAGGAATTAAATGGCCCAGCTTGCGACAGGTGACCCCTCCCCGCCACGCCCAATCCAGTCAGTGAAGACCCTGGTAGGGCACGAGGTGCAGGCCGTGTTACCATTTGATAGACAGGGTAGGAGAATGGTTTCCAGGACTGAGGGAGCCATTGCGAGCCAGGCAGACACAGCAAAATGTGTCGACTACAACAGAGGCAAAGAGTCAATCTTTTACCCACCTGATTTCTTTAGGCTTCCGTTCCTCCAACTTTTTTTGGAGGGAGGGGGAGATAGAACATGGGAGGCTGTTTTGGAAGGTTGCTGCCATTGTAGTCGGAGACTAGGCCTGGCGCTCAGGCAGCCGCAGCAGTGGCTAGACTGGCCGAGGCCCTTTGGTGCCCACTGTGGCACTGTTTTGGGAGAGGAGCAGCCTAATCTCCGGTGTCCCTCCCCAGGGGGGCTCTGGTCTGTTGCCCAGGAGGCCTGGGTCAGCTGCTCTTCACAGCCTGGGGCCAAGACCTCACATAATTTGTCTTTTTTTTACTTCCCCTATTTGAAAAGGGAAATATTGACCAAGATCTGCTTGGGGAATTTTTTCACATAAATATGGCAATACACACACTGTGGACTATATATCAGGTTCCTCTGAATATTACATGCCGAGTAAGAAGTTTAAGAGTTAGAGCTCCCTCTCCCAATAGACAGAATTCATTTTTCTAATGAAATGTTTATTGAATAGGGCAAAGGAAAGCAAGCCCATGTGGTAGTTATGCTAATCAGCATTTGATAAGTAGAATGCAATTTTCTCTTTAATCAACCTAGTGCCCATCATGTTCAATTAGTGATGCACTGGTGACAGTCCATGCGGGGCTGGAAGGAGAGAAGCAGCAAATGCTGTTCAGGGATCTACAACCCGCCAGTTCAACACCACCCAACACCATGCAAATGCCGTTAGAGTTAATTAAAAAGGCCAGAGCTCACAGGCCTACATTTCCAGTCCCTTCTGTAGATATAGGAGCCATACTGCATGTGTCATGAAATTCCTTTGGAAGTGAAGTTCTTTTGAAATGAAGTTATGAATATTGTGCTTATAGGTTGAGCAGCTTTATGATAATAGCTGCGAATCACTGAGATAGAAAGTACTTTTCAAATGAAACTTCATTTAAACATTGTATGGATGCTAATAGCAAAATTAGAAATAAAGTGAATAGACAGACACACTTATTTTTTATTCTGATATTTTAGGCTTTTAGAATTGTCCTTGGTGCAAATATGCTGGTCCCCTATCCCCTAGAGTGTGTGCTGTGAGTACAGTGAATGGCACTTAGTCACATCCCCAGTCTGTTACTGTCACTGTCCTGGTGGTGTTCACTGAAACTAGCCCTGAAGAACAGACATACATTTTTCCTCTGGCTGTTAATAAAATGTTTCATGCGTTGTTTTAGAGATGCAAAGTCCCCCTTATACCCGTTCTATAAGACAGACTCTGTAAAGTAATACTTAACATTTAGAATTGCTCCCTGGATGAGGCTGAACTTATGAGGCAGTAGGGACTGTCTATCCTTGAGAAAGTTAGTTTCTAGATAAAGTTCAAAGTGACCATTTTATTTCCTTTTTACAGCGTACCTTTCCTTGTTGTTGGTCTTAGCAGATTAAAAAAATGATGTTCCTTAAACTTTTCCACTAGAGGGATTTCATTTTTAACCTCAGGTCCAGACAGTTGAGTTAATCATGCTTTTTAGTTTACATCACACCATCATCTCCCTCAAACTCATCCCCATTTGCCCTCCCGTTTCCATAGGTACATTCTCTAATGCAGATCACATTTTTCCTTGGATATGTATGTATCCTTGGAAGATATGCAGTGTGGGGCTTTTGTTTATTTATGTATGATTTTCTGTTTATGTGTTTTAATATAAATAAGTGATGTTGTACTGTGGATCTCATTCCAGTGCTAATTTTTCCCAGCACTGTTTTTAAGATCTGTCCTTGTTGCTGTATATACATGTGGTTCTTTGCTTTCGAACACTACATAATATGATGTCACATGCATCTACCTTGTTTGAAGTCTCCATTATAATGAAAATGTGCCATGAATATCCTTATACATGATCATTTTGGAACTTGTGTGAGAATTTCTCTCAGGTACGTACTGTTAATCGTATCAGATTATATTGTAGCATAACTGTACTTAGGTCTGCACTCCCACCAGCAATGTGCGAGGGTTCATAATTCCCCAAGTAGTCTACAACACTTGACACTATCTGACTTTCCAATTTTGTACCAATCTGGTGGACCTAAAAAGTTACTTTACTGTTTTTTTAAAATTTATGTATCTCTGGTTATTAATGTTGTTGCCTATCTTCCCATGTATTTGTTAGCTCTTTCAATTTCCTTTACTGTGAATTGCATATTTATATCTTCGGATCGTTTTTCTCTTGGAGTTCAAGATTTTTTGTGTTTTGGTTTTTTTTTTTACTGATCTGCAGGAGTTCTTTGTGTAATCTAACATCTTGTTAGCTTTACTCAAGACAAATATCTTTTCCTTATATGTCACTAATTTGTCAACTTTGTGGTGTCCTTTGTTGAATAAAAATTACTAATATTATTTTTTGTGAAGTCCAACAAACTTTCCTCTTTCAGTTTATGCCTTTAAATGAAAAAAAAATTCTTCCTCACCGTAAGTTCACAAAGATATTCTTCAACGTTTTTCCTATATTAGCTTTTTAATTTTATCTTTCACACTGACATCTCTAATTCTCTCTGAAGTTCATTGTTTTTAGTTAGAGATCAAGTTTTATATTTCTTTATACAGTGAATCAGTTTTACAACACTGATTTGTAGTCCAAATGACCCATCTTTTCTTCAGATTTTTTTTTTTTGCTGCTTAAGTGTATCAATAAATGTACTTTATGTTCTTTTTTATTTTTATTTTGTTTATTGAATGAAAGATTCTTTAAATTTTAGAGTGCTTTACAATTCTCAAAAGTTTCACACACGTGATTTCATGTAATCCCATAATAACCTTCTTTTTTCCCCCACCCCTATGTTGACCCTCCCCCCTTCCCTCTCCCTATTGGCAACCACTAGTTTGTTCTCTATATCTGTGAATCAGCTTCTTTTTTATTTTATTCACTAGTTTGTTGTATTTTTACATTCCACATATAAGTGATATCACACAGTATATGTCTTTCTCTGTCAGACTTGTTTCACTTAGCATAATGCCCTCCAAGTCCATCCATGTTGCTGCAAACGGCAAAATTTCATTCTTTTTTATGGCTGAGTAGTATTCCATGGTGTATATGTACCACATCTTCTTTATCCATTCATCTGCTGATGGGCACTTAGATTGCTTCCATAACTTGGCAATTGTAAATAATGCTGCTGTGAATATTGGGCATGTACCTTTTCAAATTAGTGTTTTTGTTTTTTTTAGATATATACCCAGGAGTGGAATTGCTGGGTCATATGGTAGTTCTATTTTTAGTTTTTTGAGAAACCTCCATACTGTTTTCCACAGTGGCTGCACCAATTTATATTCCCACCAACGGTGTGTGAGGATCCCCTTTTCTCCACACCCTCACCAACATTTGTTATTTGTGTTCTTTTTGATTATAGCCATTCTGACAGGTGTGAGGTGATATCTCATTGTGGTTTTGATTTGCATTTCCCTGATGATTAGCGACATTGAGCATCTTTTCATGTGCCTGTTGGCCTCTTTGGAAAAATGTCTCTTCAGCTTTTCTGCGCATTTTTTAATCAGCCTGTTTGTTTTTTGATGTTGAGTTGTTTATATATGTTGGATATTAACCCCTTATCAGTCATATCATTTGCAAATGTTTTCTTCCAGTCAGTTTTCATTTTGTCGACGGTTTCCTTTGCTGTGCAAAAGATTTTAAGTTTAATTAGGCCCCCTTTGTTTATTTTTGCTTTTATTCCTTTGCTTTGGGAGACAGGTCCAAAAAGTATTGCTTCGATTTATGTCAAAGAGTGTTCTACCTATGTTTTCCTCTAGGAGTTTTATAGTATCTGGTCTTACATTTACGTCTTTAATCCATTTTGAGTTTATTTTTGTATATAGTGTTAGAATATGGTCTAATTTCATTCTTTCACGTGTAGCTGTCCAATTTTCCCAGCACCACTTATTGAAGAGATTGTCTTTTCTGCATTGTATATTTTTGCCTCCTTTGTCATAGATTAATTGACCATAAGTGTGTGGGTTTATTTCTGGGTTCTCTATTCTGTTTCATTGAGCTATATGTCTGTTTTTGTGCCAGTACCATACTGTTTTGATTCCTGTAGTCTGAAGTCAGGGAACGTTTTCTTCACTGATTTTTGATGACACATTCCTTATATACAAAGTTCTTAGTGTATAAGAGAAATGTCATATATTTATATATAATTAAATTACATATTTATTTATTTTTAGACTCTCTAGTCTGAATCATTGGTCTTTTCCTGTATCTATACAACTTTTTAAAAAAATTATTATTATTGGGACTTCCCTGGTGGTGCAGTGGTTGGGAGTCTGCCTGCCAGTGCAGGGGACACGGGTTCGAGCCCTGGTCCAGGAAGATCCCACATGCCACAAAGCAACTAAACCCATGAGCCACAACTACTGAGCTTGCGCTCCAGAGCCCGTGAGCCACGACTACCAAGCCTGCACGCCACAGCTACTGAAGCCTGTGTGCCCTAGAGCCCGCACACTGCAACTACTGAGCCTGCGTGCTGCAACTACTGAAGCCTGCGCGCCTAGAGCCTGTGCTCCGCAACAAGAGAAGCCACCGCGATGAGAAGCCCGTGCACCGCAACGAAGAGTAGCCCCCGCTCGCCGCAGCTAGAGAAAGCCTGCGCGCAGCAACGAAGACAAAATGTAGCCAAAAAATAAAAATTAAAAAAAATTATTATTATCAAGGCTTTATTGCATGTCTGAGCATCTGGTAGAGTGAATCTTGCTCCTCCCTCTTTACTCTTAAGTATTGATATCTTAGCCATTCATAGTTCTTTATTCTCCACATTCAAGTTAGAATATGTTTGCCATTTTTTTTTTTTCAAAAAGTCCTTTTGGAATTTTGATTAGAATTTTAAAAAACATATAGATTATGTTATCATCCTCTTACAACAACTGGGCATAAAGACTGTCCTCATATTACTAGGCTTCCTCCTACAGATGGGCTGGCACTGATATTTTTCTGCCCTGGGGAGTGCGGGCCCGTGCACAGGGCCTCCCGAGGCACTGCGGGGGAGAAAAAGTGCACAGCAGGAAGGGGCTCCCCTCTAAGCCGGTTGCATATCTGGGCCACCTGACCATGCCTGCTTCCCCTTCCCTCTGTTCCCTGTGCTGATCTAGGGTTTTTAGGTTCTGGATTCATCAGTCCCCCTCTCAGTTTAGTGGCACCTCCAGGGTTTGCGGTTTAATGCTGGATGCCAGTATCCTGAATTTGTTGCCATCTTGTCAGGAACCAAATGTCTTTCACTGTAAATTTCAAATATATTTTCTAGTGCCCTAAAAAAAAAAAAAAAAAAGCTCTTTATAAGTTTTAAAGTAATTTCCCATATCATAACTCTGTGAGATATAAGACAGGTTATCATCCTGGGCTTTAGAAAAGTTTGGTGACTTCCCTAAAACTACAGTGTCAGGAAGAAGTTAAGATGGAATTAGAACGTCACACTTCCACCTCCCGTTCCAGAAGAAAGTAGCTCTAATGAAGTAGAAGGCACTGGACCCGGAATCAGCAGGCTGGCTGTAATCTCCTTGGTGCCTTCGTGTCACGCTGTGTCCTTGGGAGTCGCATGGAATCCTAAGCCTCAGTTTCCTCATGTCTGGGATGGACAAAGTGATCCATAAAGCCCTTTCCATTTCCAAATTACGGGATTCTGCATACACAGAGGAGGAACCAAGGCTGTTCTATGGGAATTCCAAACTTCTGGTTATTCTTGTTCCTTTTCTGCTGAAAACTAATGAAAAGTGAAATGGCCAACAAGCCCACAGGCTGGAGGGTTGCTGTGGAGCTGTGTAAGTAACAGGCTGTACATATGGCTTCTGGATAAACCGAGTGGGTTTTATTGTGATAGGTGCTCTTTAGCAACTGAAGGGGGACGATGTTCCTGACGTTTGAGTTTCTGTTCCTAAAAATTATGCACTGCTCTTGGGGAGAGTGTGCTAAGAATTATTGAAGAACTTGAGAAAGCAAAACAAAGCCCAGAGGACTGATCTGCTGTTCCTGGTGCCAGTGCTGAAGAGAGGACAGAAAGGGAGAGGGGTCCCTCTTCCATAGACAAAGAAAAGAATACTGCCTTTATGCGAAAGCAATATTTGCCACAAGAAAAAAAATGTTTTAAAAAGGGGGGCTGGGGACTGAATAAAAGAAGAGAGAATATAGGGTAAGAAGGTAATTCATTTAAAATCCGGAATATATATCCATTCCTAAGATATAGTCAACAATGGGAGACAAGATCCCAGACCTCAGAAAGAACTGGAAGAGCTCAGGAAGGGCCTCAAAGAATCAATGAAGTGTGAAGAGTCAATACGTGGGAGGCTATTTTGAGAAATGGCAAAATTTCATGCTGAATACCGTCTTGTACATCAGTGATGTCCATAGTTAATTAGGCTAAGAAAAACACAGATGTTTTCTTTAGTGATGTTTGAGTCAAGTAGAGTAGTCAGCACATCCTATCTATGGCGTTCCCTCGCATTGCCTTTCATAGCATCCACTTTCCAATGACACCAAAACGATTCCTTACGTAATTGTGTATCTACAACTAGTTCAATCCTTTTGTCCACATTGGCAAAAGGATTCAGTCTCACAAGTTTGGCTGATTTGGGGTTTTTTTTAAGGAATTAGCTGTTTTTGGTAGAATAGTATCTCAGTGCTGGTATTTAACTTAATAAAAAAATCTCTTGGGTAGTTTAATGGGAAAACAAATTCTGAACTATGATAGCATCAGCATTTTATCTGTAAAAGACTAAACTCCTTTTGAATATAAGCCAGTTATAAAAAGGGTTTATTCATCTTCATGTTAGTGAAGTCCCTAACTCAGAGACTAACCTGCACACAAGGAGAACACTTTGGTTACAACTTTGAATTTCTTAGACGGTTAAGCCTTTAAAGTGTGGTGTAAATTGCAAAACCGAAGTTGGATGTGTGAACAGCTCAGATTCTAAACCCTAGTTCTACATTATCTGTGAGCATTTTGGGGTAGTTAGATCTTTGAGAGTTTCTGAAGTGAGATCCTATACTCTTATTTGTTCACAATGCAATTGAAAGATTTAGGGAAAAAAAGCCTCTGGGTCTCTATGATTATACAAGACCACCCTAGAGTTGGACCCCTGCCTGCCTCTGTCATTTCCTCTAGCAACGGGGACCCCCTCACTCCCACCCTTCCAATCACCTTCCTTCTCTTAGTTCCTTACAAGGAACTGACCTCACCCACCTCAGGACCTTTGCCCATGCGTGCCTTCCACATTTCCTCCTTGGGTTCCGCCAGCTAATTCCTACCCTTCCTTAAGATTTCAGCCCAAATGGCACTTCCTCAAGGAAGCTTTCTCCAGTCCCAGAAATGATCTGGCCTCCTTACTCTTTTGCACCCCTCCCTCTGAAGGCAGGAACCCCACTGTTTTTGCACATTATTGTACTCTCAGCCCCAGTGAGATGCCCAGTGTGTCATGGGTATCCCAGAAGTTCTCAAGTGACTCCACGAACAAGTTACCCAAGACACAATCTGCCTGCTTCAGTAAAGCATCATTAGATTTTGAAAAATAAGACTGGAAAGGATCTCAAGAAATCATTTGACCCCTTCTCCAGTCTTTAGAAGCAGGTGATGAACAGGTAGAAGAATACATTGCTGAAACAATGAGGTGGTTCAAGCGTCTTATTATGTGAGCGAGTTTGCATGAGCGATTGTGACCAGGAACTCCACTTTAGGTTGCGTATTGCAGGGAGCACAGGTAGGTACGTGGTTAGTTTCACTGTGGCTGCTCTGTTGTCTGTGGACAGAAAGTGTGATTCTCTTTATCCGCAGTGAGGCAGAGTGTCCTGCACACGTGCAGCCTGTGTCCTGGAAGTTCCGCTTTGTGAAGCTGGGAAGCCACTGACTGATGGAACCACAGCTGCTGCTTGGTCCATTAGTCTGCCTAGGCTGTTGTTTTGTTTATTTGTTTAACAATTGCAGAGGCAGAGGTGTGTGGCTCTTTCAATTGTTCTACTGAGAGGAAGAAGTAGAAAGCATTTAGAAATGGCATTTCTTGAATGCATGATGTTTTACTAAACTGCCCTAAGAATGGAGGCTGTTTTATCATTAATATTCCGATTTCAAATGGGTGTCACGAAAGACCCGTGTATGTCAGCTCTGGTTACTCTCTAACCTTGAAAGGCCTATTTTCTCCTCTTGCCAACTTCTCCATGCAGCTTATCAGGAAGAGAGGATTGCTGTTGCTGTCTAGTGCCCATAATTAATCCCAGAGACAGTGAGGATTTAGGACCACTGATTGTGGCTGACTTCAAATTAAAAAGCCACTTTTAGCATGTGAAACAGACACCATATGTTATAAATGAACCCTTTGTATGATGAGAACGGCAAGATAATTTATATGTAAACACAGGTTGCACTTAGAGTAGGTGTTTTTACACATGCCCCTTCACACTTTTCAAAGATGTTACGAACACACAAACGTGGAAAAACACAGTGTTTTCCCTTCCCAGAAAATGTGTATGATTTTAAACATGAATGTAGTGCAAACCTCAGATTACTGGTTATGAAAGTTGTCTTTCTCTTTACCATCAATGTGGCGAGTACAAACAAAGGCAGACACTGGTCCGATTGGTTAGTGTAATCCAATTGCCGAGTTGAGCTTCTTTTCTTGTTCCTGCCATGACTAATTTGTGGTTTCGCAAAGTGTTTCTGAATGTCAGACACATCAATTATAAGAGATGGGCAAGATGCATAAGGAGAACCTTAAGGGGGAGGGGTACTTTAAAAATGTTTATGAGGAACTAAAGTACCGATTGTAGGCAGAAGTCTTCCTGTGTGTTTGCAAGAACAATTCTCTTATTTAAGAAGGCATCTGGATTATTTTCCAATTAAAGAACAAACTATCTGTCCACTGCCAATAGGAACTACAGTCTAGGCAGTTGGCGGTCCTATTTTTACTAATTGGTCCTCTCCTTTCCTTCAGCTGGTTTCTGAGATAAACACAACAATGGCACCTTCACTCTGTAGACATTGGTGCTTAAAGGGAAGGCTGGGCTAGGTGTTCATAAACAGATTCTCTAAAGGTGTTTATTTTCCATGGCTATAGTGATTTTTTCCCCCCACTGAAATTCTATTATATACCCTTTTGTTGTCACGGCTGAAGCCTGTTGTTTCTGCAAAAACAACAATAGGCCTGAAGATTAGGGTTGCATTTTATGGGCCTAGCAGCCCAGCAGGGCATCGTATTTGTATCAATCCTATAAATTCCTGGCATCAGGCCTCTTTACTCCTAGTAATTAATCTTTTTCATAAATGCTGCCACGTTCAGAGCTGTTTTATTAAGTTTCTGGGCTCTAAATTTCTATACGCCATTCCTTTGCCTCATCAGTGTCAGAAATGAAAATAGAAACACAGCCACCACAAAGCAGCCAGATGGGTGGATCTTTACAGCTTTCTTTTCTTACTGAGGACGGTCAGGCAATCTAGATGCAAGGACCATTTTTCTCCTCTTTATGAGTACTGACCGTCAGCTCCAAGCTTTGGGCATGGTTTGCTGTGGTTTCTTCATGCTCCTTGTTTGTGTGGACACTTGCAAGGTGTAAGAAGCTTAAGAATCAGGAAGAGGACTTGCTTCTTTTAGTCTCACTCCCTTGTCAAAATGCAATAGCTAGGAGAGGAAGACTTGTTGTTCCCTGCCATTGGGCTGGCCTTTCTCGTGCAGGGAATATTGCTGAATCCTGTCCTTTTTGCCTCTTTTGGGATTGCAATTGCATTGGTGTATGTGAGCAGCATTTTTCTTTGGCCCACTGACCTAATTGCAATAGGGGAGGTAAAATATTTTCATTACCCTCTCCCCCAGAATATAGAAATCTTCAAAGGGAACCCGGGAGGGAGGTTAGCCTCTTAACCCTAATTTCCCTACCACCACCTCAGCTTGGCTGTGCATCACAAAATTAGTCTTTAGTCACTGAACATAGTGGCACCAGGATTGTTGTCGGTTCTGCTTTTAAAAATCATTTCATATTGTAAACCCAGTGATTATATCATGCTGCTTAAACTATATTTGTAGTCTTTGATCATGCACAAGTAGACTCAAGTTAACTGCTGATAGAATGATGATATTGTTCTCCGTGTTTCTTTTTCTTTTTCTTCTCTGTCTTTAAGGACCCTGTGCCTAAGAGCTGGCATCCAGAAACTTCCATTACTATATTACAACATGCCTTTGTTTTTTAATTGGTTCAGGATTACCTATTTGCATAACAAGCAACATAATTCAGCCAGAAAAATCTGTTGTGTGTATGGTATGCGTAATATATATTTATTGCATTTTATAAATTACTGATTATTAAAAATTTTGAAAGACGCTGGATTGGCAAAGAATGCCAAAGAGAAGGAGAGAGTAGTCATCATTGCTGATTATTGTTATTTTAACATTGTCTGGTTTCCTCTCTCCTCCCTCCCCTCCATTTTTCTTCAGGAGTTCCTTTCTGTCAGCCACCCTTCTGGCACCTTACTTCCCAGTGGGAAGATACTGTACCTCCACAAGTCGGGGCTGAAAGTGGGGCAAAATAGGTTTTGAATAGCTGTGTCAAATAAATTCAAGTGCCTTTCTAAATATATTTCAAGATTAAGTAATTAAGGATCGTAAAGCACTTGGAAAGAATAAAGTGCCATGTAAGTGCTAAGTAATAAAGAGTCATCATAACACTAATAAAAGGGTGAACTGCTAAATCTTTCTCCCTTCTTTTCCTCTAAGGATTTTCATCATTTCAGTTTTGGCTCCTGAGTACAACTCTTTTATTTCTAATGAAGAACAGGGGTTGGAAATATTAATTCATAATGAGGAAGGCTTTTTTTTTAAAGGTTCGTTTAGTGACTTAGGGAGTTCATCCTCTGCCCTGCCTTCTCCCCCGACAGCTGCTCACCCAGCAAAGTTTTAAGCTTCATCCTCATGGGTGGGCTGCAGAGGAACTCAAACACAGAACCCCCTTCAGAGGACACCGTTGTGCCAGGCGCAGCTACTTCATCAACCCAATAATCAACCTAATGATGTTTTTTTGATTTATTTGGTGTTTTTATGATTTGTGTCCGTTTTCAATAAACTTGAGACCACCTGCAGCGACCATTATCGGTTCCCATTCTAGATAGGGCATTTCATCCCACTGGACCACTTTTATCACAACCTGACTACACTTGACTTCTGAATGCTCTCTCCGTGTGACCCTATTTATCAAAAATGTATGTGTGTAATTTTTTTTTAAAATAGGGCATACATATGTTTCTATCAGTGTTTATTTTCCACTTCCTCCAGCCTTTGGCAGGAAAGCATCCTTTCCTTTATCTTGTGCACACCTTTATCGCTGTCTGTCTGGAGAGCCCAAAACCTTGCACAGGTGGGACTGTGACCCCCATGGTTTTTGTGCTCACAGGGTACGAGGACCACATGCGTGATTTGGAGAACCAGGAATCTAATTTGAATACTTGGTCCTGGAGGTGTCAGGTTTTCAGCCTGTTTTTTGGATATACTAAATAAAGGCTTAGCGATACAGATTCAAAATTGTCATTTGCTTTTTTGCTTTTCGCTTTCTTTTGAACAAGGGCCTCTGCTGCCTTACATTAAATGTAAAATGTCATAGAATTTGTGTTTTCTGTACTTCTTCTGTGCAATATCACCACATAGGATATATGACCAATACAGAAGCCTGTTTGATCGCTTTTCTGGGGATGGGACAGAGAACTGGGATTCAGCAGAAACTTTGGTTAAATAGCAGTAACCACTAAACAATAAAATGGTTGCTTATGAAAGGTTTTGTTTGTTTGCTTGTTTGTTGTTGTCATTTTAAGAATGGCTCTAGGAAATCTCTTTAATTGAGGCACATAATAATTTGTGTGTATACTCAGTAGAACCTGACCTCAAGGGAAACTTCATGTCATACAGAAATCAAAGAGGAAATGTTCAAAGATTCTTCAGTTGGAAACAGGAGGTAATTTTATTACTACCTCAGGAGAATTTGAAATTCTTCAATAAATCTTATATCCAAAACACCATCAGCATTGATAGGTAAGATTCATTCTTAGGAAAATGCAGTTCTTGCAAGTTTTTAGACGTGATTCCCAAAACATCCAGAAGTCAGGCTTCTGTACTCATTTTAAACACATTTCGGCCTTTATTCATAAACACATTCTCACTGATTCCGAGGTTTCCTTCATGTTTAGTAATGTGGGAGACACAGGTGATTTAAAGCACAGGATCAGACCCAAAAGGAAGGATAGGAATTTAAAATTAGGCGTGAAAGTTTGGGGTCTATAGTAATATTCTAAAAGGCAAAGTAAGAAGTTCTTTGTTTGAATGGTAACTCCACTGATGATTTTTTTGCATATGACTTTGATCAAATTGCTTATCTCTGTTAGTGTTTTGTTGCATTAGTCAGCTGTAGTGTTCAAAGAGGTGCTGTGACGATTAACAATAATTACTTATAAATAATTAATTTTGGTATAATGTTCTAATAATTTAAAATAGTCTTTTAAAGAACCTCTTTAACTTAAACTTCATAAATTATTTTATATGTTAAAATATAGAATGATTTAAAAGTAATTGTATACAGAGTAAATTATCATAAACATTGAGAACTGTAGAGATATAACTCTTGGTTAGATTTCATGAGGTATGAATAGACCTGGACATTTGGAAGAAGCATTTGTATTATATTTAAGCTGATTTCTTGAGAGGAAAGTTAACTTTATTCTACACTACTATAAAACTATTTAAAAATCAGTAAGTATGATTTTTGTCTGTACTAACATTTTTTTTCCCAAGACTCTGCAAATTGTGAATTTAGCAAGACATGAATGTAGGACCAGTATCCTCAGAAGATAACGATATCATACAAAGATGTGACAAGCAGCTCAAGAGCCAAAACTGTTGGTTTTTATTTGAAGCAAATGTATATGTGAAACATAATCATCAGAAATCCTTTTGTAATGGGTTAGGTCAAGAAAAGAGAGTAAAAAAATTTTTAAACATAAACTTAAATTTCCAAAAATATATAACACCTTTATAAGGTTTCATAGGGAAACATAATTTGAGAAATTTCTCTATCATGGTAAATTACCTAAATAAATATTCAGACAAATGAATGTAAGAACATTTGTAATTTATGGCAGAGGACACAGACATTTAAAACAATAGAAGTTACACTCAAATTAGGGTTCTCAAGTGTAGGCTTTCACATTTTTACAAAAGCATATATCATTTGTCAGTAATAAAATCAGCAGATTACAGATCGAAACGAAGGAGCATAGACAGTTCGATTTACTCCAGGCCCAATACACTTACTTCCTACTGTTGTGTTGGCCTTTTTTCCCCTCCTTCAAATACTCAAAACTCTCAGTCAGTTTTAATTAGGCCAATTGGAAACATCATTAAACTTTGCCATTAGCGTGTGTGAGAACCTCAGCACCTTCATTTGCCTTAGGGGCCTTTTGAATTACACCTTTGCCCAAGGGACGAGCCCTTCCTGGCTAAGACCAATTCCTGGGTGCCTTTTGAAAGGCACCCTGAATTGAGGGCGCAGCAGCAGATTCTGTGAGGGGTCCCGAACAGATTGTGTAACTGTTGCACAACCAATGTGTACACGTGTGTCACTAATTTAATTTTAATTTTACTGTATGCGTTTGTATAAGATCCTGCAGCTGTCATGTGCTCATCATCTGTCACTGAACTATCACTAAGCCATGCTGGGCTAAGACAGGATTATAAACGATGAACTGCCATGTGCTCTAAATCTTCTTATTTGCCTAGCCTGGAAGGTATGCCCTGTAAAATTTGATTGGCAGTGTGCTCTATGCTGGCCATTGACTTTTGAAGGCCTTTTTGATTGGTTCTTTGAGCTGCTCTCAGTAGATGTATTGACCATCACCTGCTGATTCCTGCACGTGCCTGACCTCCAACCTTCACCTCTCATCTTTTCCTCACTTGTTTGGTTACCAGCTCAGAGGCTGCAAAACAGGCCCTGTCGCTCTGGTGGCACGTGCACTCTATAGGGCATATGGCTGACTGGTTGTATGCAGAAGAGGATAACTGAAGCCAAGCAGCCCCAGCACTGTTATTACGGCAGATGGGGGAAGCGTGGCATTCAATATTTAGACAGATGCCACCTCCTTATTCCACCTGTCTGGAAGTTGGACATTGTACAGAATGAACGGTCTGCCTAATGATGAAGGAAACAAAGGGCACATTTATGAAGCTTAGCAGAGCAGAGTATTTACTGAGCATGTACAATGTAATTGTTGACCATAACAATAAACGTAAACTGCTACTGGTCAGGGCGGCTGGTAGATGCATGCAATTACAGTAGGAGCAGGGAGTCGCTACATTTTACCAGCTGTTTTGGTTTCTTTAATTTTGGTGACTGGGGGCAATAGATAGGACTCAAAATTTGTGATGAATGCCTGATAGAATCAGATTTTCTCAAATGATAGTCCATGCCCCTTTCTTGTTAAAATCCTCAGAACAAGTGTCCTTTCCTCTCTGTTTTGCATGGTTCTTCCAAATTCAGTCCTTAATTTTCTGGTCTATGAATGAATGGTTTCTAACCAAGCAGAAAATGAAGAAGTTATCTTTGTAACTGCTACTGTTTTGATGTGTTTGGCTTCAAAGTGAATATATATTTTTCCTTTAAATTCAAAATACTGACATTGCTGAAGCATAGTGATTTATAGATTTAGTTAGAAATGAAAAATAAGTGTACATTCTTTGAGGGTGTCGATTTTTCCTGGTAGATCATTCAGGGTGGTCTTTTGTACATTTTAATTTGTAAATTGTTTTATCCCTTTCTTACAGATTTTTTTGTCAGTACTAGTCTTTATTTATGTGTAAGGCCGCCTCACATTTATCAGTGATCAGCAAGTGAGAATAAGTATGTACAGTTTATGAATTTCCTATAGACTTCTCGCAAGAGTAGAAGTTGACTAGCTTGTTAAGAATCGAAATACTCCTTGATTTAATGCATCTAGTATTTATTTGTTATTATAACTATAGGCATAGATGGAAGGTTTCTTTCATACGGAAACAGTAAATAGAATCCTCCAAGCCAAGAAAGTTGAAGGCAATAATTTACATAGAGTAATCAATGATTGAACTTTTTCTGAAGCACAGAACATCATTTCTGTTTTAGAATTGGCCTGTGTGTTAAGACAAAACCTTAGTTTAAAAGATTCCTCCATATCTATTATCAGGAGCATTGCTGATCTGAAAAACCCAGAATTATTATTTTTAGGGGAAGCCACCAATTAACGACCTTAGTTGAATAAATAACTAAAAAGCACTTGAAGACAGGGAACTTTTTCATTCTGGTCTAATTTTTTTCGAAGCATTCTTTTTTGGTTCATTTTTCTTCAGTGATTATTTTACATTCAAGCCCCATCTGACGAAAGGCATATGGAAGGGAAGGGAGGTCATTCCTAATTGAACAACCTAGGACTTGTGAGGTTAATTACAGATATTAACGCTGCAGTTCTTCAGCTTCTTGCCCTCAAGAAGCCTCTAGCTTCCAAATGACCTGGCTCCAACAAAGAGACTCTTCTTTAGCCCATTAACTAATTGATAAAAATGTGAGTGTTTAGAATGAGTCTAATTAAATCACGGGAGCCTTACAATTACTAGTCCATTTGGTAGCTGTTGGGAGATGGGTAACCTCAGCTGGCATTGTAGGGGAATAAAAGATAAAAATAAAAGGGAGCTTAACCAAGATCATTTTGAAAGCTGTTCATTTGAAGACAAAGTACACATTTGCCTGAAACGTCTACATTTCCTACTTCAAATGCATTCCCTTTCTAGGGTAGCACAATCTCTGAAAAAGAAAATAATGTCTTTTTTTCTTCTTCTTTAAGAGCGGGCATGCTCCACTTTGTCTAATAAAGTTACATGAGTGGCTGGGGAATTTTTTCTGCATTAGCATTAAGCTAAATTCCTTTAGAGCTTGGAACATTGAAGTTTGTCCATTGAGCTTTGTTTAAGGGCCGGCAAATGTCTTGAATAATAGAGATTTTAAAACCCAGAGTGGGCTCTGGGACATCTTACTTTGTCTGGAGTCTGTTTCTAACTCACTGTTACTGCAGCAGCCCTGATTCATGGCCTTTCTTGAGGGCTGCAAGGCTGGAGCCTGCCTGGGCCCTGGGTGGGGGATAAGAACCACTGACTGAACAGTGGCAGGTACAGCACTGCACGTACAGCGAACCAGCCATGCAGCTCAGATGGTGACTTTTTGTCCCCAGCTGAGAGACGTTTGGAGACTCCTTAGTGGGGGGTAACACAAGGATAATGTGATACTTCTCACCAAAGTTTTTAAAGCAATCTGTTAATCCAAGAGTCAAAGGATTTAAAAGGGGGAAACATAATCTCTAAAGATCTACTGAATATTTTTCTCTATTATTAAAAAAATACTCTATAGTTAAAAAGCTAATTTATCCTGATGTATCAGCTAATCTAGGCAGACTCTGTTGAAACAGGTAAGATAATGGACAGGAGAGAAACTAGATGAGGGTCCTCTATCTTTTCTAGTGCCTTTGTAGTAGGTGGTCATAAAAATAAAACTGTGGCTTCTTGAGTAAGAATGAATACTCCTATACTTAATCAGGTGTTCATGTCTTCACTATTAGCTCTGAGAGGTGGTTACTTGTTACTGTTGGAAGCATTCAGATAGTGACTAAGCAACAGTTATTTTCAAAGTTTTTGTGATGTCAAATGGATGGAGATACATACCAGCATAAGTCAATTCTCCTTAGGCACATTCATTGCCAGAGACGTTACTATTGATGAACAGTAGGCTGGCTCATCCTTACACTCTACATTAATATAAACCCAAGCAAAAAGTGTTAAAAGGACATTTCACTTTTTAATCATTTACTCCTAGTCTCCAAGAGGAAGTATTTCCTTTCTGATTATCCTATCATTCAACTCATGCTAATTAATGAGTGTAACAGAACTTTAGCAGACAGTTTGGTTGCAGGTGTATTCAGACCAAGGGAGATTTAATTACTTGCTAATTGCCTGGTGTCCAAGGTAACATAATATTATAGTTGCAAATGCTGTGGTATTAATCCATCTTAAAGAAGTGCAGTGTGGCTCAGTCTCTGCATTCAGAGACTCCTGGAGGATGCAGCTGGCATTGCTACACGTGTATCGAGGATAAGGGATCTTGTCTTTTGTATTTGTGACTAAATACCCAGTGTCTGGCCTAGGGCAGAACACATAGTAGACACTCAGTAAGCATTTACTGAGTGAGTGAATGTGAATGAAAGTAAGCCAACAAAAAAGTGCACTATGAATTATCTGAGCACAGGAAGGAAGGCTGTAACTTAGGACGTTAAAAACAAAACAGAAGAAAAAAAGAAACTAACATTTTCTAAGTACCTTCTGCAAGCCAAGTACTCTAATTTACCTACATTGTCTCATTTTATCTTAGCAGGTTAATGTAATAATTAAGACTATGAACCTTGGATGAAAAGCTCTGGGTTCAAATCACAGTTCTACCTCTTACTAGTTCTAGGTCCTTGGCCAGTTCATCTAAAAGCCTCAGTTTTCTCATTTATAAAATAGAGGGTGTGGGAATAATGTTTAACTCAAGGAATTGTTGTAAGGGTTAAACAAGATATATAAAATGTCTAGCATATATATTTGCCATCTTACAGAATGGATAATTGAGACTCAGAGAGGCTAAATCATTTGCCCAAATTGACAGAACTGGCAAGGGGCAAACAGAGCAGCCTGACTCCAAATCCCATGCTTTTTCCATTGCATCCGACTACTCAAAGGAGATCTGTTATCTGAGTACTTGTGGCTTGATGTCACTGATTCTATGGTGAATCAGACCCTAAAACAAGCCCCTAAAAGTAAGCTGGGTAGTTTTGAAAGCCAGCATGTAGCATGGCAATGATGAATCTCCACCTATGTTATGGATGTGGTTTACCAGCATTGAAATGCTGCTTTCTGTCTCACCCTGATCCTGGGGTTGACACATGGAAAGACTGTGTAATAAAACCATCAGGAAAGTGCTGCACAGTTACCTAAAATCGAGTAGCCAAAAATCAGATCAACAAAAGAAAAAAAATGTAAGGGCACACTGAACTACAAATCAAACTTTTGAGCTTATATTAGATGAATGGGAGATTGCACCTTCTAAGAGGCCATCTTAAGCAGTGAACTGGATTTTTTGGCCAAAAGTTATCAAGTATTTTGGGCCCAACTTCAGGTCAGTCTGTGTTTGTTGCAAAGAAAATACATAAGTGTTGACTTGTTAATCTGATCGGCCATACCCAGAACCTTCTGATGCCGTCTTTGATTAAAGGGCAATGGCTTCTTTAGCTTGTGGGATGAATGCTTGGGAGTAAAAACATATGGATTTTTCTAGTTGCTATTTCTGACTTTGGCTTTGCATAGCACCATGAACTGAAATTGATCACATTCATCTGTCCTTTCAGAGCTAAATATGCAAGGAAGTCAATTTTGCGATCTTCTCAACGTCTGTGGCTGAGGTTCATAGTTCCCTGGACACGGATTTTGGCCCCTCCCCTGCCAGCCACATTCAGACCATGTGAATGTCTCAGGGTGACTCATCCTGCTGGAAAGTCATCTTAAAGAACATGATGGACGATCAGGTATAGAGCCTTGTCCCTCACCCTCACCAGCATCCAGGATATTGCTCTTTTACCTTCCTTCTCGTTTTTCCAGTCCCCTTGCACTTTCCTTCCTAACAAAACCTGATGCCAGCCACTAACATTAATAACTAATGTTGACTTTCCCCAGGGATCTCTGCCTTATAAGCCGTGGGGCAGAGACTGCCCGCTGTTCACTAAATATTTGTTTCATCTTCTTTCGTGGTACCCAGCTAGTCTACATTTCCTAGATTTCCTTGCAGTTATGTGTGACCATGTGACTGAGGTCTAGACCATGTGAATGACATGGTCCTCCATGCCCCTCCTTGCTTCTACCCCATTCTGGCTGATTGGGATGGAGAATGATCAAGTTAACTTTGGAAGTCATGTGTAAAGATGATAGGACCTCTGTCAGCCTGGGTCCCTTAATGGCCATGTAGAATAGCTCTATCATCTCTGACCTAACGCATGCCTGGAGTGTCTCTAAAAAAAGAAGGAAATGTGGTGCTTACTTGCTACAGGGGCAAGTAATGCTCTAACTAGTACAATCTGGGTCTCTAGTGTGGAATAAAGGGCATGAGCCAGTGTAAAAGGAACACCAGGAACCACCAAACAGATGGTGGGAATATTGAGGGCTAGGATTGTCTTCCATTCTGCCTTTCCTACCATAGAGGTGACATCCCTCCCTACACAGGTCCCTGGATTTTGATGATATTTGGGAGCAATTAAAATAATGCTGTTCCCCCAGAGCCTGTTAATTTGTGAGGTCGGCTTCATTTGTGGAAGGGCCCACCCGATGGAGAGTCTCAATGCTAAGTCAAGCCACTGGACTAAAGGACACTGCTCTCCCCAGTTCAGGTAGCAATGTGGGACAGTTTTAGGAAAGTCATTAAGCATCCTGATTTTTCTGCTTTTGGGTTTTTTTTGTCATCTAGATGTAATGTGGTCACCCTTTTCTCTATGCTCAAACCACAGAAGAAGGCCACCCACATTATCTGTCGGAAGAGAAATATTTCTCAGCAAGGCTCACTAGTCTGCTCATTCCTAACGCATTGTCACCAGTTAGCCATTTGGGGAGGGAGGGCTTGGTTTTAATTTTGTCAGAATCAATAGAACGCTTATCTTACTGATTCGTTGTTGAGAAATTTATGTGAGTTCATGAATTACCTCGAAGGACAATGAACCAATGAATTTTGACTTGGGAAAGTGTCACATAAACAGCTCCTGTTTGTAAAGGCAGACGTTTTTAGATTATAGAGCCCATTCTTACATCAGCTACTGTAAATTTCAGGATTTGCATCTCGCTCCTCAAAGGGACAAATCCATATATGTCCTTTCTCAGTCTTATGCAAACTCCCTTCTCAGACTCTGCAGTGTTATCAAGGAACTCAACTTTGGTGTGATTAATATTTCTCATCACGCTTTTTGAGAGAGGTTAGAGGCTTTCAATCCTTATCAAAGGCAATGAGAGAGCATCAGTGTGAGGGAAACAAAAAGCCAAAGGCAGCTATTGGATCAGAATCTGAAAGTCTAACAAATGCCTCAGACTTGACTAAATCCCCACTAATAAGCACATTCTGTATCACAGCAAAGTTGAGGAGCATAATCTGAAACCATAAAGGGAAGCATCAGGCAATTGGGCAGTATAGGAAGATAATTATCTGCCTAAACCCCCAGCCATCGTCTGTGCGCCAAGGCGCACCATATGCACTGTACATTGATTATGATAGTAAAGGGATTACAATTCATCTTGGGCATTTTGTAAATTACTCAAATCCAACAGATGGGAAATTGGCAGGTCCCATCAAATAGAAAATTCAACATTAACTCAAGTGGGCTGATAAAAATAATCATAAACCATTTAGAATATCCTTCAATCACAAAGCTCAGTGATTAAAATCAAACACCTCTCAGCTCCCATCCAGTGGTCATTTCATGGTATGCTAAGTCTACAGGATGTTTTGCCCCTAAAGTTCAGAGGTTATAACTTCAATTTACATAGACTGAGGCTGTGACACTGTATAGGATTAAAAAGCCTTTTGAAGTCTGTCCCTAAAGAACATTTAGCCAGGCAACATCTCAATAGGACAAGTATTTTTCAAAATGATTGACTTCACACTGCTTGAGGGCTGGTAGATTAGATCAGTCAACAGAACTAACTATATGACTGCATGGATAGATGGATAGAAAGATGACAATGTCTATACATTAGGTTGGAGGCTTTCCAAAAGGAGGTGCCAATGACTGACACTTGCTCTTTTGTTGCTGAGAGATGGGGAGAAGATTGGATGTGAATAGGTACCTTCGTAAAGGTGAAGATGGCAGATGAATAGCAAGTTTCTTCAGAGCAGGGCAATGCCTGGGAAAATGGGTAGGATAGTATCAGGGTCATGAGCAAGCAGTGCACCCCAAGAGCTGGTGGTAGAATCCCAAAGTTGTGTTTTTTATAGACAGGACAATATGATATGCAGTATGAGTCTGAAATGACCCAACTGCATTACTTCAAGGGCACTACTAGTCTTTTTATTAACTCTGGGGGCGGGGAGGTTCTGTGGGGCCAGTGGTCTACTCGGGAGCATTTGACTACTTAAGTGGTCCATGAACTGGGGGAGAAAAAAACAAGAAAGGAAACCTTCTAACTGGGTTATTATTTAATATTCGGTCCTGTTCCCTCTTATACCAAACTTGCTGACTCAGAGCCATGATTACAAAGGTTTGTGAAGACACAATACCATTCTGTCACTTGGAGTTTTATTTTTAATTAAAGTAAATTAAAACAACTTTTAGAAATTCTTGAGATGATCATGGGCATTACCAAAATCTGAGTCAGGAATGATGGCTCCAGGGACTTACCCTCTCCAAGTATGCTTAGCCCTTCCAAAGAGTTCAGTTTATCTTTTCATCTTTTGCTGGACATTTCTGCCCAGCGAAAAGGAACTTAACAATGAAAAAAGCGCAGCTGAGAGTCACATTTTTCACCTGTACTGGAAACTCAGAGACATCTCTGTGCATCTCTCTTTTGAAATTGGGGTGCTTATTGTTTGTGGGAAGTTTCTGAGGCCTACCTATGTCACCAGAATATTCAGTCAAGATGGAACCAAGTTTTCTCATGGAAGATATTTTAGAGCATTTTTGTTTCCATGTGTTCAGCTGGACCTGTGCCTTTCTCTCACCCCAAATTGCTTCCTGGAGTAACTTGAGCATTGGGGAAGAATAGGAACTAAAAATTATATGCTGTGAACCTCTCCCAGGAGAAAACATCGTGCTGATTTTATACAGGCCAAAAGCTCAGGTGTATTTATGTGGATTTTCTCAATTGGTGACTTGAACCTTTTTGCATTTGGCACTTATTAGGGGCTCTCCAGGGGCCTCCTGCTTCACGGAACCTTCTCCCTCCAAGACATTGCAGTCGAGTCAGAAGGCAAAACAGACACACAAAGTAAGCAATTAGAGAACAGGGAAGTGTCAAATTGTGCAGAGCCGCTGCTGGAAGTAAAATACTGTTGTTTGGAAGAGGAAATACTTTCCTGGGGTGTGTGTGTGAGGGGGGTATTAATGGACTTACCTGAGGACATGTTGAATCTAAGGAGATGAGGCTTTTTCCAGGTACAGACATCTGGAAAGAGTTGTTAATCTAGAATCAGAAACTGGGTGAGTGTTCAGGACTGGAGAAGTATATAGGTTTCCAATTTTTGTGTAGGATGATATGAAGAAAATAAGAATAAATAAGTTCTAAAGGATTTAAATTTAGAAAGACACAAGCAGAGGATTAAGGAGTAACCTCAGTCAGAGGGCCAGGAGGAGGAAGAACTAGGGAAAGTCATATTACAGAAACCAAAGTCGTGTTTGAAGGAGAGAGAAGTCTTCAGCGTCACCAGCTGCAGAGAGGTGAAACAAGGTAGGGAAACGGCACCTGACATTCTCTAGGGCAGGGATCTGGACATGGTTCAGTGATTCTGAGTTACTCGTAGGTAAGAGGACTGGCCACGTGGGAAATCTTGTAACTTCACAGACTCAGTTTACCGACCTTAAAAACTTAGACACACCCTACCTGGGATCCAGAGGAGTCTAAATTAATGAATTTGTACAGATCCCAAGATGTAAGGCATTGAATGGAATGAGGGAGTCTTCTTTTTTTTTTATAACTTTATTTATTTATTTATTTATTTATTTTGACTGCCTTGGGCCTTTGTTGCTGCTCACGGGCTTTCTCTAGTTGCGGCGAGCGGGGACTACTCTTTGTTGTGGTGCACAGGCTTCTCATTGCAGTGGCTTCTCTTGTTGCAGCGCACGGGCTCTAGGCACGCGGGCTTCAGTAGTTGTGGCACGCGGGCTCAGTAGTTGTGGCTCGCGGGCTCTAGAGCACAGGCTCAGTAGTTGTGGCGCACGGGCTTAGTTGCTCTTCCCGGCCCAGGGCTCGAACCCGTGTCCCCTGCATTGGCAGGTGGATTCTTAACCACTGCACCACGAGGGAAGTCCGAGGGAGTCTTCTTATAAACAACAAGCCTATACTGCAAATTTGAATATGTTATGCACTCTCATTTTGCAAGGATTTTAAATGTTCATCGGTAGTCCTAGGGGATATAAGGATACTCAGAGGGGAAATAAGAAGTGAGTGCCACACTTCAGAGGCTGGCCTTCTAACCCAGGCAGGGTCAATTGGCAAAGCCACATAACCGTTCAGAAAAATTATTATGTCATCTGCAAAGTACTGTAGGTATAATATCTACAAGCATTCTGAAAGAGCTGAAATATTGATGAGTGTATTAGAAATAATTAAAAGCTTCTGAACCAAAGCACTTTTTAAAATTCCTTAAAATTTTAATTCACTCTGAAAAATAAAAGAGTATTAGGGTAGGTGGCAGGCAAACACTTTGCCAAAAGCTCATGTATTAGAATCTTAAAGTGTTTTATCCAGATTTTCTTACTTATCTATGCTTCAGGACAGAAGGATGACATATAACATGCACCAGATATGGCCCAGAGACGTTGATATGGCTTTCAAAGTAACACAGCCACAGTGAGCTGAGGATCTAACTCACCCTGTGTTCTTCCAACTCTGGTATACACACCACCTTAATTACAATCCTGACAAACATACCTCATCCTGTGCCTGATCCCTTAACAAATATTTGCTTATATAATGAATAGGAGCCCCAAATTGAAGTGGCCCAACCGTGGAAATAAATACAAAACAGCTGTCAGAGCTGCTGGTATAAATTCCAAAGGGTGGTCCCTCTTCAGGGTATATCTTCTAGAAGCCTCAGGGAAGGGGTGTTTTGGAAGTCTAAATGTGAAACATTCACAGTTTAGCATATTTTCCTCTCTGACTGCCAGAGAAGAACAAGAAGAGGCAAGTTGTAGACTTAACTAATTAAAACATCGTCAGGATCAGCAAAGATCTGCAATGGGGTCCACGCTAATTAGGCACTGGGGCTGTGCCCTGACGGGGAGTACTCTGAAAGCAGCCCCTGCTCTTCAAACGGGCTTTGCCCTGACCAAGAGCATGCAGTGGGCATCACGCAGTTGCTCTGCGAATTCTTCGACTAGCCTTGACTTGATTGTGCCTTACAGATTTCTGTCACTAATAACAGCAACTTCCTTAATATGACTGCTGCCTCCATTTCTTTATTTGAAAATTATAACTGACCACTCGTCCCTCCCACCTTCAAAATTGTTTATGAAGAATTTTATGAAGAGTTCTTAAGTTTAAGTAAAAGAATCAGCAAGCAATTATTAACTGTCACTTGTGGGATATACAAAAGGGAAAGATAGGGATTTTACTCTTCAGGAATGTATAATTTATTTGGGAGGACAAAATGTGTATACAGATGGTCCCCGACTTACGATGGTTTGATTTACAATTTTTTGACATTACGATGGTGTGGAAGTGATACACGTTCAGCAGAAATTGTAGTTCAAATTTTGAACTTTGATCTTTTCCCGGCCTAGTAAAGTGTGGTCCAATCCTCTCTCGTGACCCTGGGCAGTGGCAGCCCCCAGTCAGCTGCATGATCACGAGGGAAAACAACCGATACACTTACAACCTTTCTGGATTCAAACAGCCATTCTGTTTTTCACTTTCAGTGCATTATTCAATAAACTACTTGAGATAGTCGACACTTTATTATAAAGTAGGCTTTTGTTAAACGATTTTGCCCAACTGTAGGCTAATGTAAGTGTTCTGAGCACGTTTAAAGTGGGCAAGGCTAAGCTAGGTAGGTTAGGTGTATTAAATGCATTTTTGACTTAACATTTATTGGGTTTATCGGGATGTAGCCCCATTGTAAGTCAAGGAAGATCTGTACTCAAAAAAATTAGCAGAAATGGTTGGCACAGTTTGATCAAGAGCTAGGCATTTTGGTTCTCGCTATAAATGTAATGGGGATTCAGAAAATGGTGGGACTAGCTAACATTCATTGAGGTTTGATTACTTGTAAAGTTGTACATGCAGTTAACTCCCAAAGCCACCCTGTGAGGTAGGTGCTATTTTATTGAGGGGAAAGTGGAATCTCTGAGAGGTTACGTGGCCGGCTGGTAAAGAACAGACCCAGAGTTTCAGCCCAAGTCTCCTGGACTTCAGGACTCCTTGCTCTTGATCATGGCACGGTACTGGGTCCTTCATTCAGGGATCCAGGATTCAATTATCTCCACATTTGCCCTCCTCACTTCCCAGCCGTTTGATTTCTGGATTGAGAAATATTTTCCTCACTGTATTTTTTGTTGCTGGCAGAAGGCAGTGGCAGGTTGAGAGTGGCTTAAGGAAACCTTAAGATACAGAGTGATTGGTCTTACCACTCCTCTTTTCAAAGCATCTCACGAAATTCAGCATTGTATGATGTTTATCAGTGACTATGACGAGGCAGCTTTTTCAGGTGAGTGAATTTCTGCACCCTGATGAATCTGTGCTTCATTACGGTGCTGAGAAGCACAGGATGCTTTGGAAGCAAAGGGAAAAGAGAACACGGCAACCTAATTGGTCACTACCATGAATCTATACTCAGGGGACATATAGCACGACCAGAGGTAATAGCTTACACACATATTCTTGAGCTGTGCAATAGATGGAAAAGGGTCCCAGATGGATTGGGCAGGGGCTTAGTTCCAGGATTATGATGAGACAGTGGGTAATTATTGAGTGGCAGGGCCTCAGCCCTGATTAGTATCTGCAAGCTTGTTCCCCTCCTTCAGAGGAAAGCATTGATAAAGATAAACCATGCTGCTCCGTGTCCTTCCTGCAGCACAAAACAACACATTTCAATCTAACAGGATCAGGTCTCCACTTTGATCACAATCTGTTACCTCGATGTCTTTGCAAATTAATCAGTCCTGCTTGTTTAGCTCCAGTCAGTTTGTACTGCTAAATTAATAAATGTACCAGGAGTAACAGAACACATAATTAAATTCTACAGTTTAATCTCCACATAATAATTTTGATCTTAGTCTGGGGCCTCTGTTCTAGCCAGTAGAATGCAGAACAAGCACAACCTTCCCTGGGTGGTTTATACTAACAACCCCCCTACAGATGGACCCTATGACTGAAAATCAGAGAAGTCCTGCTAGAAAAATGCAGAAAACCAACGAAAAACCACGTGCTGGGCTTCAAGGCAGAAAAGGCAGGTGAACTAAGCAGCTGGGCTTCTGGGCTGTCTTTAAAATCGAAAGCCCCCTTTTGGCAAAATTATACAGACTTTCTTGTTTCAAAAACAAAGGATATATGTATGTCAAATGCAATGCCCTGGGAGACTGAAAACCAGCACCTCACTAACAGGCTGGGAGCTCTTCTGGAGAGAACTTGGAACCTTAGTGTGGGCTCTTTCCTAATGGTCTGATGTAACGGATTTGCTTTACTTGAGGGTCATCAAACTGATAACCCAGCTTGTGTGCTTTGACACCGAGGCAGATGTGAAGCTCATACAACATCTTGGGCCTGAGTTTTCCTGTAGGTCTTAAAGTTTTTTGTAGGTTTTTCATTGGGTACCTATTAGGAATGTGAAAATGTTTTTCATTTATTTTGTAAAAACTCATGTGTACTTTTTTTTTTTTAAATAGGGTCTCTCTAGCCCTTTCCCACTTCCAAATTATATAACTTACTGGATGTCATGCTCATGTGTACTATTAAAAGCTGGTCATTTTAATGTTAGTCGAACATGTGCAGAGAAAATTATTTGATACTCAGCTGAGGTGAATTGTTGCATTTGATTTGAGTTCCTGATCTTGGGTAGCATTATGCTGTCTTCATTTAAAGTTTATCGTGCTGGCTATATGCTGGCATCATTTCCTTGATTTCAAAAGCAATGGAGTCAGGGCAAGACAGTATCCGTTGCAAGAATACTGAGCTGGGAACTGGGAAATGTGAGTTCGTGATTGGACTCGGCCACCACTGACTAATGACCTGGGCAGGGCACTTGACCTCTGTGGGTCTCAATTTTCTCATCTGAAAAATAAGAGGGTTGGACTAGATAATCTCTAAGAGACAAATTCTATGTGTCTGTGATTCCACTCACACTGAGTCAAATGGGAATTAAGGCAATTATGGGGATAATGCAAACTGAAGGGACACTTCTTTTTTTTTTTCCTTTCCATGATTGGGGTATTTCAGGCAAAACTGGTTGTTGAGTTTAGTTTTTAACCTGAATTATATAGATAATTGCCTTAGTTCTGCCACTTAATTGTGTGTCTGTCAGCATAGGCTTGATGTTTCTACCAGATAACCAATGATTAAAGTATTTGGTTAAATATTCAGCAGTGTGGAATTTTCATTCAGCCTTGCTAAAAAAAAGGGGGTGAGGGTGTGTGTGTGAGTGTGTGTGTTTGTGTGTGTATAGCCCAGGGGGTAGGGAAGGGATTATGCATAATTTGAAAGTGTGTAATATTTGGGTCACCAATGTTTTACCTAAAATGAATTGATTTCATTTCAAAAATAAGTTGGTCTTGTCACAAAAGATCTCCAACATAAATTAAACATGAGGAATGCAGCTGTGCAGTAAGATGTTAAAATACAGATGGTTTCTGGAAAAATAAAATGAGAAAGGCTTAAAGGAAAGGTTTTAACCTGAAATTAATTCAAGTATTATTTGCTTAAATACTCTGGCATGCATTTGTGTAAATGCACCATCTATTTTTATAAAAATGACTTTATTTTGGCATTCTGAATTATAGATTAGAAATGTCTGGTGGAGGGAGGAAGGACTAGTTTATACACCTTCTGGCTTTCATCTGAAAGATTGAGGGATTAAAACAATTAACTTCATTTTTATAATAAAATAACTCGTTGCTACTTACACAAATGGATCATATTGTGGTTCCCCTTTAAATCTTTTCTAAAAGCACCATCAATATCATTTAATATGTGGAATTCCCTGAGGAAAAACTATTAAAGTGTCCGTATGTCACCCATGTGAATAACAAATGAATTAATTATGACTGGTGCAATTACAAGGAATAGTTAATGAAGCCATAATGACCAGACTCTGGTGGTTAATTTTCAAAGCACAGTGAGAGGGAAATGTGGCAAAAGGTCCCCAAAGAAAACAATAAGCTTTGTGTACTCACCTTGGAGTCAGGGTCTTTGAGTGTGCCATGAAACAGGGCTTGTGGAGAATACTTACTCTTCAGATGGAGCTTTCCTACAGTCCGTAACCAGCTCCCCATGGGTTCAGATGTCCTAGCAGGAGCTCCACCAAGCCAGCAGCACCAACTAGTCAATCCCGCTGACCAAAAACGTCAGTATCTTACTTGAAGTACCTAGCAAGAGAGAAGGATGGTGAAAGTTTCAACGATGATAGGATTTTTATTGAATCTGCTCCTTTACATTTCACCGCTTCTAGAAATAATCTAGGGCAGTTTACAAAAATACATGGCGTTAAGCAAGATAAATTAAACATAGGTGAGAAAAGTGAAGTAAAGAAGGTATCTGACTATTTGCCTAGAAATTCACCTTCTTAAACACATACACACACACACACACAAATATTAGGCTTTTAAAGACATATTTTTAAGTTCGAGTATGCAAAACTATATTGTTATGTTATTAGCAGTTAAGAGGTCTATTTGTCAGTTGTTTTAATATATAAGGCCTGGGAGCTTGAGTCCTTACCGCAGTGAGGAAAGCCCTGGCTAGATCTATCGGGTGCTCGTGCCAAGCCCCTTCCTGAGGTCATGCTCTTCCTGATAGGAGCCAGGGCTGGACGACAGTCAAGGAAGAAGGGAAGGTCATGATAGCAAGTTCGCCCTGCAGAAACCCAGAGGATCAGGTTCTAATGTCCCCACCCCCTTTCACCTCCATGAATGTATTTATTCACCTCTGTGGATGGGAATTAGCTAATATCTGTCAAAATAACAAGTAGCAGGATCCAAAATACACAGAGGACTAAGTACTTACTACCTAGGGTATTTTTATAATGGTTTATCTGTATAATCTACATTCACTTTTTTTTCAAGGGATAAAATCCATGTCAAGGTCTATCGTAACAGTCCATCTCTGATTGGCTTACCATTTTTTAATATCAAGAGGCATTCCGGGCTTCGCTGGTGGCGCAGTGGTTGAGAATCTGCCTGCCAATTCAGGGGAAACGGGTTCGAGCCCTGGTCTGGGAAGATCCCACATGCCACGGAGCAACTGGGCCCGTGAGCCACAACTACTGAGCCTGCGCAACTGGAGCCTGTGCTCCGCAACAAGAGAGGCCGCGATAGTGAGAGGCCCGTGCACCGCGATGAAGAGTGGCCCCCGCTTGCCACAACTAGAGAAAGCCCTCGCACAGAAACAAAGACCCAACACAGCCAAAAAATAAATAAATAAATAAATAATAAAAGCTTTCATCATATTATTAAAAAAAAAAAAAAAAAGAGGCATTCCAATAGGAAACTCTCTTCAGAAACATCTGTGAGTGGGACTTCCCTGGTGGTCCAGTGGCTAAGACTCCGAGCTCCCAATGCAGGAGTCCTGGCTTAGATCCCTGGTCAGGGAACTAGATCCCACATACTGCAACTAAAGATCCTGCACACCTCAACGAAGATCCCGCAGCATCAAGGAAGATCCCGCATGCCGCAACTAAGACCCGGCACAGCCAGATATATAAATAAATATTAAAGAAAAAAATCTATGAGCACTGCCTCAAAGGAGAAGGTTCTTATGCATTCAGTCTTATGAAAATATTGCTGAAATACTGGGTGCCAAGCACTTGACTAGGTGCTGGGGATGCAGTGATAAACTGACTAAATACCTATCCTCGTGAAACCTGTAATATTGCGGGATGCCAGACAAGGAAACAGACACTTGTACATGTGTAGGCATGCTCTGCATAGGGATTGGTAAGGAGCTAGGGAAGCCCCAAAGGAAGGGTACCTAGTCTTGGCTGGGGCTAAGGGGGGGGGGGTGTTCAGAGAAGACTTCCTGGGAGAAGTTGACTTTTAAGCCAAGATCTAAAGGGTGAGGGAAAGGCAAAAGGGCATGTATGGAAAGTGAATGCTCTAGGTATAGGGAACAGCAAGGGCAAAATCCTGGAGTTTACATAACAATGGTAGCTAACATGTACTGAGTGCTTACTCTGTATGGCACTCTTCTAAGCACTATATATACATATATTTCCCCCCTCACAATAACTCTATGAAGCATAGCATTCTCATTTTGTAAATGGAGAACTGAGCGATAGAAAGTTTAAGAAACTTGCCCACGGTCGTTGAGCCAGTAATTGGAAGATCTAGGATTCAAGTCCACATCCTCTATTCCAGAGCCACCATGTTTAATGACAAAAGCTATACTGAATTCTCATGATGCTTTAGGGGAATTGAAGTGGTCAGTGTGGTTGGAGTGTGGCAGAGCGAGGGTAGATGATGCTGCAGAGGTTAGCAGAGGCCCAATCATGAAGGTTCTTTTAGAAGCAGAGCCCCTTTGCCCTGAAAATACACATGAGGGTAGAAAGATGGGGAAGGATAGTCCTATATGGCTTTGGATACTGTTTGTAGGAGCTGAATTTTTTTTTTTTTGTCCCTTTTTTCAGCTTGTCTGCACTAAATATAGGAAAGAGTAACGATATAAATTAAGCAAAATATGACTTATTGGACTTTATCAGTAAAGTACAATAAGGTAATATAATCATGATGATGATCATAACAGTAGCAGTAGTAACCAGTTGACATCTACTGTGGTGGCCATGCAGACTTTTTTCATCCTGGGCTTCTCAAGGGCTAGAACATCCTAACTTCCATCTGTGACCCCAGTAGGTTGGGCATCAATTCAGAAGGCCTCTCAGAAGTTGTTCGCTTCCAAGACCGTAGATAGGAAACCCTGTTCTCACTGCTGTAGGGGAGGTCTGGGATCCCACACAGCACCCCCTGCTCCTCAGCAACTCTTGATCATCTGATCTCATTTCATAAAATAGTGAGGATACAATAAAGTGGAAAAAAATGATAAGGGTACTTTTTCTTCATGTCTTAGAAGTATGCATGAAAAGGGGGAGAATCTAATACAAGGTGGAACGAGAAATGTAATGGGTGGATGTGAACACAATGAGAAAGAATAAATATACTCAACCTTAGTACTTTTCTAAGAACAGAAGAACTATGCTTTAAAGAAAGAAGTAAGAATTCAGGTTATTTAAACCTTTCCTGGGGATCTCAGTACACCTTTTATAACCTGGGGCTAATATCTGTCTGTACAAGGGCTACATCTAAACTAGGATCTACTCCACCTAGGATGGGGATCTTTTGAGTCCTCATCTCTAAAATCTCCATTCACTGAGCACAAATGCCACAGGCAAAGAACTGGTTAAAAAAGAGGCAGCCTTGTTGTCACTTATAATTAAGGAGACAAAGCAAGGAGCTTAAATGATGACAAAGACGGTAGCCACCATTTATGGAGAGCTCACTATACACCAGGCACTGCACCAAGCATTCAGTGTGAATGATCTCACTTCATATGCACAATGCTTCGATGTGTTAGGACTATTCCATCCTACAGATGAGGAATCAGAGTTTGGAGAGATTAAGTAATTTGCTCGAGGTAACATAGACTAGTAAATGTGGCCCTGGGATCTGAACCTAGCCTTTTTCATTCTAAGGCCATGAGAAATAGTGTTCAATATAAACATGTACTATGGGGCTACCTAATAAAATATAAACGAAATTCATAAAAATCACATAGAGGATGAAGAGGGTGATTTATGAAATGGTTTCAAAGGGGAGAGAGATGTGAAAGTAAACTTTATTTATACTTTAAATATACTGTCTTTTGGTATTTGGTTATCATCTATTAGATCAAATGTTAAGAGATGTATGTCTGATTCCAGGCACCTTAAATTCATCTCTATGTCCATCTTATTTTTAATTTTCTTAAAGAATTAAGAAATTAGAATGTTGCTGTATTGAGAGGCATCATTTCACCAATTTTAAACTCCTTGTCAATCCTATACCTGAAACTACTTCAGAAATGCAATACGGTATCTCTTTGCAGTAAAACTATAAAAATTGTGAATATGGTGCATTACAGCAAGTAGACCAACCAAATCTTGGTGCCTAGAGTGAAAGCATTTAGAATGTACAAAATAACCACTTAAACCACTTTTTTGTTTGTTTGTTTCTTTGTTTTAAGCTAATTGCACAGAATGCAGAACTCAAAAGTTATCAAAAAGGCATGTAGAGAAGTATCCCTTCTACACTTGTTCCCTAGCTACCCAATTCCTTTCACCAAAGTCAAACACTTCATGTTGTTTGTTTATCACTCCAGGGACATTTTATGTATATTCAAACTTACTTGTATGTCTTTGTGCAATCTATCACCCCCATTTAAGAAATGAGGTAGCATACTGCATGCACTGTTCTCCCCCATTTTTTTTTTCTAACTTAGCAATATATTTTGGCAGATCACTTCATATAGGTACATAAAAAGCTTTCTCACTTTTTATGGCTGCACTAATAATTCATGTAACCTCTTTCCTATGATATACTGAAATGATTCCATATATAAACTAATATGTCTGTAGGAAAAATTCCTAGAAGTGGGATTGCTGGGTCAAAGTGTAAGTGCATTTGTAAACTTGATAGCCCCAAACTGCTTTCCAAAGAGGCTGCACTAATTTAAATGCCCCCAGCAATCTACGGCAGTGCCCATTTCCCCACTGTCTCACCAACACAGCACCATGCACTTTTGATCTGTGCTAATCTGATAGGTGAAAACAGGTGTCTCAGTATAGTTTCACCTTGCATTTCTCTTCCTATGAGTGATGTTGTGCCAGAGATGACAATTTACAGTGATTTTCCTCTTCTTGGTGTCTCTCGTGATGCAAAGCACATAGGATGACTAATTGCACACTCTGTGAAGGATTATCGAGGGAATGACATAGGAATACTAACATAGTCTGAATTGTCAGGTCTTAAAAAAAGAAAAAAATCAAAAGTAAAACTCATCGTTCACTGAAAGAACTATACAAATCAACAGCAGAGAAAGTAATTTGCAAAAGGTGAGGCCTCAAGTTGTCAAAATTATGTTTCCTTGCCTTGCTACTTAGATTTTTCTAGATTGGAGGAAAGCCTTCAAAGAGCAGAGGTTCCATCGGGAGAGGCTTGAGGATTAGCTGCCAGGCTGCCACCCTTAGACAAATCTTTGACAAATTCCTGCCTGGAGGATCCTGGGAAAAGACCTCACTTTCCTTCAAAAGGGTCTCAGGATCACTTTAAAGTCGGCAGTAAATCCCAATTGCTCCTAATTAGGCCTCTGTTTGGTTAATTGCTCTGGGAACTCCCTGGGAGACAGCAGAAAGCCCGGGACCTGCAGTGGCTTGGCTCTAAGTGTGCGCGACGGCCCGTTGAGAGCAGGACCTACGGAGCTGCTCCAAGCGGCCGGGCTCGGAGCTGCTTGGTGACGCCTGGAGAGGCAGAGGCAGGGAGCCAGCGGGGCCTGGGAACAGTAAACGTAGGAGCAGCAGGCCCTGCTTCCTCCTTCCTGAAAAAGGAATCAGGAAAAGCTTGCCTTCTAGTCACAGCGCTGTAAAATATTCTTTGCAAAGCCCAGGAGGTTACTGGGCTTTAGCACAGGTGCTGAAGAGATACAAAGTGCCCAACCCTTAAAAAAAAAGTCTGAATATGAGCTTTTCCACCTCCCTTTTCATCCATACTGCCCTTTAATTTCTAACAAAGGCACTGGTCTGTAGTTGTTGAAGTGAAATCAAATAGCAACTTGGAAGGCATACTAGAGTGTCTAAGGCATTTCCATATATGTTAATATATATTAGCACATGTGCTCCTACCCCTCGTAGGGAGAGCTGGTATTACTGTTAGTTCCATTCTATCCAGGAGGACCCCGAAGCTCAGGGAGATTAGGAGATTTGCCCAAGGGACACACAGACACAAAGAGGAGAGCTAAAACTGAAACCCGTTTCATCGTGTTAGCCCCTTAATACCATTCTGAGGTCGTAAATCTCACGTGTTTAAAATATATTAATTAATTCCATAAATATTTATTACCTTCTACTATGTGTCAACACCAGTTAAGGATGCTAACAATATAGCACTGAACAAAACACACAGGTCTCGTCTGTCACGGAGCCGACATTCTAGTGGGTGAGATAAACAACAAACAAAAAATATGTCAGGTGATGATTTACCATGTAATTTTTATTTTCCAAATCCCTTCCCTTTTGAGTGTGAGAAGGGGAGTTTTTTTTATAATTACTCTAAGACAACAGGTATAAAATAGGACTGTCCTATGCAAAAGTGGACATCTGGTCTCCCTAGCTATGAAGAAAAACAAAGCTAATAATGTCACAGAGTATGGTGACACATAAGCAAGAACCAGGAGACCTGGATTCTTGGTCTGAATTGTCCTCGGAATTCCCGTGTTACCTCTGGTTAGTCACCTCAATTTCTGTGGGCCAGTTTTCTCCAACCATGAAATAGTTATCAATAGTCTGCCTCCTGTGTCATCTGGGGGGAATTCAAGGAGTTCTATCTATAAAGTACATTGTCTCTATAGAGGAATGATACACAGTCTAGAAACCTGGATTCTACACCTGTCTCTTCGAGAAAGTAGCTATGTGTTCCTGTTGGCTGAGTTTTATTCTTTCCATCCTTCACCCTTTTATTCAACCATTTACTATGTGCTCTCAAGAGGAATGTGTTTCCTTATTTTTATAGAATGGAACTAATAATACCTCACCTACCTGCCTTGTCCATTTACTAGTGGTGTAAAGCACAGCCCCTAAAACTGAAGGATCCTGCAAGATATTTGATCCAGATTGGGGTTTTTGGACAGTGTGGAGGAGTTAGAATAGCATTCCTTGAATTTTACAAATGAGGTCAGAGGCCCCAGGTCATACGGCCTGTGGGCGAGAGAGGGCACACACCTCTGGTTGTCAGGGCTGAGCTCTGTCAGCTACTCCACGCGGCTTTCAAAATGGGATATAGTTGGAAGAACGTGGTCATGAGTGAAGAACATCTCTCAAATGAAGTCTCCCAGAGCTGATGGTTGCTTTGACTTTCCAAATTGGAAAAGACTGATAGAGTTGTCAAACTTTAAATGTAAAAATCTCTGATAATCGGGGAAGATGTTTCTGTCTCCCCTTGTTATGTCCACTGCTTGCCTCTTTTTTAAAACATGAAAACCCCACCCGTTCCATCTTCTGGCTTATCTATCTAATTCTACCTAATAGCTACATCAATTCCAAAGGCACCTGGATTCCCACAAAGTAAATGCAGAGGCAGGAAGGCATTTTCACAGCAGGAACCGGCTATGTGCAAATGAACGTGTGACAAGGAGGTGAGTCCCGGAGTGTGTGAGTGTGTCCGTGGTCTGCCCTCCAGGCTGAGGGCAAGCTGGCTGACCCAGCCTTCCCCTGAGGTCCTGTTTACCCAACAGGTTGATATTTTTCTCAGTTATTGGGAGGTGATAATGTGTTCCACATATGAAATTCATATCATTTGTGTTTGGCCTCCTTTGCCATGCTAAGGGTTGCGAGGGGCACCATTTTAAAATTAATTTGCTGGGTGTTCTGTCTATCTGTGAGAAACAGGAGGAAGCAAGCCTGTATTGGTCCGAGTATTTATCAGACACATGCCGCCCATCTGCCAGAGCTAGGTCGAGGAGGATTTGCTGTTAATCCTTCAGACCCATCTGTAGGGGGTTCAAAATGCTGACCAGGAAGCTAGACAAGATGAGGTTTATTTAATTAGAAAAATGGCTCTGGAGGTTACTGGAAATCACTCTGAAGAAGGAAGGGCTCTCGATGGCGTCACTCCTGCAGGGGTAGGAGTGGGCTCAAAGTGGAGAGAGTGCTGAGATTGTTTTGTGTTGGGCTTGGGGGGGGTGTGTTTTGATTTGACAGTGGTGTGGCCTGGACAGGGGAGAAAGCTTCCTCCCTGGTGAGGCGTGAGCCAGGACCAGCCTGAGTTGGGACGATATCACAGGAAGTTCATGTGTGGGGTGCAGCGGTGAGCCACGAAGACTAGCATTTGCTTTGCAAGTTTGGGTACAGACTGACAAAGGCCAAGGAGCTGGGTGAGGCCAGAGCAGGATGAGGTGGCAGCTGAATTCCCAGCACTTAAGCTAGCCTGCTAGAGACTGAAAGCAGCTTGGGGCAAAAACTGTTACCTACACTTTAGTCCTCAAAATGTGCTAGAAGATTCTTGTAACTGGGGCTTATTGCCATTTGAGATCCATTTTTGGAGGGAAGGGAAACAACAAAATTGCATTAAAATTTTCCCCAATGGAAAAAATGACATCCGTTCAAAACAAAATAACCAGCAATCGCATGTTTCCTTTTTAGTATGAAAATATTATTAGCATAATTGGTTTCTGTAGGGCTGCCATTTGGGACAACTGGGCAGGGGAAATTGCGTGCCTTCCCCCAGCTTCTGATTGTTATTTCATGGCAATATAAAGCATGACAATTTTCACTGAAGTGGGTCAAGATAAGCGGTCCCCTCTCTGCCTAGGGCTTTTTGAAATGGTATTCCTGTTGCTAGCCAGATTCCTGGACACTGGTCTCCCAGGGATCACATTTTTTGAGGCTGAGTTTTTAAGGGTTATCATCCAGGGACCAGGGACCAGGGGCCAGAAACTCACCTGGGAGTAGGTGTCCAATAGAAGCAATTGTTTGCCAGGAAGAACAAAACATTTATTTTAGGAATTGTCAACCACTCAAAGGAGCGTGAAGTTCTGGGCTGCTCTCTGCACACCCTCTGCCTGTCCCTCACACTGGGGGACGCATGGTTTGAAGCAGCAGGGTTGCCCCAGGGCATCAGTCTTTTTTTCTTTTTTTCTTTTTTTTAACATCTTTATTGGAGTATAATTGCTTTACAATGTTGTGTTAGTTTCTGCTGTATAACAAAGATATATGTATACATATATCCGCATATCCCCTTCCTCTTGCGTCTCACTCCCAGCCTCCCCATCCCACCCCTCTAGGTGGTCACAAAGCACCGAGCTGATCTCCCTGTGCTGCTTCCCACTAGCTATCGATTTTACATTTGGTAGTGTAAGCTGGGACGAAGTGAGAGAGTAGCATCAGTCTTTTCAATTCACCTTCTACCTTAGAATTTCCCAGGAATTCTTTCTGCTTCCACTTTCGAAACTGGCTGATAAGGGATGCCAGGAATCCTGGGAAAGTTAGGAGGCAACCTCGCTCCAGCTATCCAAACTCGACCATATGAAGATGTCTAGAGCACGACTGTTAGGAAAGAGAGAGCTGGGTAGTACTCAACGGAGAGGGAGTTTCAGAGAACATTCCTCTTCTAAACAGAGCTATCAGATTCACACTGCGCCAACAGCACTTCAGCCTTTTGACAGGGTGGACTAACCAGTCATTTCAGCGGAAAAACAGCCAGTCAAGTTCTCAGGGTCATGTAAAACACATGGTCACTTAATGGCTTACATTTCCCATTTCCCACCATCCAACTGGAATGTTCCACCAGAATGTTTTAAAAAAAAAAAAAGCCGGGGAGGCAGCAAAACCCAAAGGCTCTTTTGGTTGTTGAAAATAAAATTGAATTCTACTGTAAAAGAGAAACTCTTTAGTTGCAGCCTTTCTGCTTTCTCTATCAAAATATACTTCTTTTCAGACCTAGAGGAAGGGATACTATATTGGATTTTAAAAACGAACGTTTTGGGCTTCCCTGGTGGCGCAGTGGTTGAGAATCTGCCTGCCAATGCAGGGGACACGGGTTCGAGCCCTGGTCTGGGAAGATCCCACATGCCGCGGAGCAACTAGGCCCGTGAGCCACAACTACTGAGCCTGCGCGCCTGGAGCCTGTGCTCCGCAACAAGAGAGGCCGTGATAGTGAGAGGCCCGCGCACCGTGATGAAGAGTGGCCCCCGCTTGCCACAACTAGAGAAAGCCCTCGCACAGAAACGAAGACCTAACACAGCCAAAAATAAATAAATAAATAAAAACCAAAACAAAAACAAAACAGAAACAAACAAAAAAAAAACGAACGTTTTATCTGTAATTATTGATGACTTATTTTGTCTTTTCAGTAAGAGCCCCAAAAGCCTTTGAGCAGCTGGTTATAAGAAATATGATATTCAGCATCAGGTAAATGCATGTTTGGAAACATTATGGCTTAAACTTAATTTTTTAGGTTAAGTATCTATCTTCTTTCATATAAGTTAAGCAAAGCAATAGTTGAGTGTGTGAAATATTTAGTGTGGGCAGTTCCTTGCAGCAGAGACTGTAGAAGATGGATTATAATTTTTTCAACCAGAATTTTTCACTAATTTTCCTCTGCATAGATTTTTTAAAAATTGAATATTGGGCACTTCTATGTGTTCCTGTTTTCTGGAGTTGTTTTAAAATTTGCCTATGATTGTAATTGTTTTGAAGATTTCACCAGTAACCTGAGTGAACTCAGGCACTTCCCTTGGTGCTGGCTTTAAAGATCATTAAATGATGCTCTTTTTAAAATGCCAAATTAATCACCAGCCTTGCAAAATCACAAAAATCACCATCTTGCCACCAAAGAACGCTGTCCCTAAGGGAACTTCCCTTTTTGTTTCCAGATCTGCAGGGCTTTACACTCAGTTCTCTTTACCTTATGAAAACCTGGGACTTAAGGACAACATGTTCTAATGCACCTGAAGAAAGTGTGATTTTCAAGCCAGGACTATAGAAGGGGAGGCTTCCTCCTTTCCTCTGGAGACTCGGGGGCCTTGTCTCACTGCAGTGGAGTCTGGCTTTCAGCGACTTGTGCATTGGCAGGAGGGCTCCTCTTGGCATTATTTCCCTTGGATATTAACTAGTGAGCTTGATGGCTACTGCAAGGTTTCAGAAGATTGAATTTAGACCAGGAGCACTCCTAACCTGGGCCCATGATGGGCTTCAGAAGACCTGAGATCCCCTAGAAAAGTTAACACTCGTGCATGCATGCACACATATGTGTGTGTTTCTTAAAAGAAGGATCATGGTTTTCATCAGATTCTCAAAACAGTCTCCCAAAATTAAAACAATGATTTTTACAGCGAGAGGTGTTGCAATGCTCCATCCCCTCATGCAAAGGAGCATTTGAGAAACCCAGGTGTGGTCTTCCCAGCAGAGGCAGCAGACCTTATTTTATCTCACTTCCAGGCCATTATCACTTAGTGTCTGTATTCCCATATTTGCTTCTAAGTTCTTTGTCTTCCTTATCTTGCCCTTGAAGAACCCTTTTTTTTTAAACCAAGGTAATACCTTTGTATTTCCCCCCCACCCTTGGTTATTTCTGATTCTTGCTGTTGATAACACTCCAATCTTTTATTAACTGGTTGATCTTTCACTCATTTATTCTTTCTTTCTAGAGTTCTGGGAAAGAGCTTTGGAATTAGGCCATTGGTATTCAAATTTAGATCTGCCACTTACTGCCTGTGTGCCCTTTGGTAAGTTAACTTTCCGAAGTCTCATCTGAAAAGCAAAGATGGTAATAGTACTTAGTTTATTGTGAGGCTTAAGTATAATCATGCATGAAAGTATTTAATTCAGTGCTGAGAATATTGTATGTTATCATAAAAGGTAAAAAAGAAATTCATTCCACGAATACTTAAGGACCCACTGGTGCCAGACACTGGGCAGGTTGAAATCAATGCTGACCGAATAACAGATTGAGCTCTCTGTGTTCTCCTTGGCTCATGACCTTCCCAGTAAAAACCTGTTATCCTTAGCAAGACGCTACAAAGTCCATTTGCAACATTTAATTAGCACTTCTTTGCCACCATCCTGGCCATTCCTCCTACCAATAATAGTAGTATAACAACAGCCACAAAAATGGCATCAAGTACATATGTAGTGTTACTACATGCCAGGTACAATTCCAAGCACTTTCCACATATGACTGGTTTAATCTTCACAGTATCCCTTTGAGGTAGGTTCTGTTTATTCTCTTCATTTTATGGATGAGGAAATTGAGGCACAGAGAGGGTAAGTAACTTGTCCAGAATCACACAGCTGGTAAGTGGCTAAGCCAGGTTTAAATCCTGCAACGTGACTCCAGACATGGTGCCCCAGACTGACTTATACTTAATAATAATCCTGAATAAAAATATTAAATAAGAATGTGCCCCCTCTCTCCTTTCAACCATACTTCCTTTAAAACCTGTCTCAAAACCCCCTTCCCCCATAAAGCCTTATTTAACATTATTACTACAATGATTCTGCAACTCCCGACCCCTGAATTATTCTTTGTACAGCCCTTATTTGTCCCCTCAATATGTTGTTTGCCAGTGTTCAACTGTTTTTCCCTAGCTAGACTCAAGTTCCTCAGAAGCAAAGATTGTTATCATTTGCTTATCTGGATACCTTCATGGTGCCTAGTTGAAGACTATTCCCTTGGGGGACAATCCAAACATCCTTGGTGACATATAGTTATTTTGGGGCTCTATTATTTATTCTGTGAGTGTTTATGGATCCTCTATACCAGCGCAGTGTCCCCAGCACTATGCATATAGCAGTGGAAAGAGGCAAGCATGGTGCTCAGGAGGCCTGTGACATGGGGCGGGGCGGTGGGGAGAGAAACATGTAAACAGCTCTGGGCAAGGGCTAAGAGAAGGGCACAGTTTGAGGATGGTCTATATAGAATGGGGTTTGACTCAGTCGAGGAGGTCAGGGAAGGCTTCCTGGAGAAAGGGATGCTTTAGCTGAGACCTGAAGGATGAGTAGCCCTTACACAGGTCAAGGAGCGATGGGGAGCGTTGGCAGCAAAGGCTCTTGGGTAGGAGGGAGAAGCTGGCTGTGAGGAGCGGGAGGTCAGAGGGTACCCAGGGGAACCATGTGAAATGAGATGGCAGCGGTCAGCATGACCAGGCAGGGCCTTGTTCACCATGTCAGAGTTTGTGTTCATCCAAAGAGCCACTATTGAACTATTGAACCAACTATTGAAGGATTTTAAGCCAGGGGGAGATGATGGTAGCTTGGACTAAGACAGCGTTGTTGAAAGGAAAGAATTGGGTGTATTTGGTGGCTATTTAGAGGTAAAATGGAAAAGGATTTGGTGATTTTATAGGGAGTTGGGAAGAACCATTTTTTATTGAACACTCTTATGTTCCTGGCACTATTCTAAGTGCTTTACAGGTCATAATTCATTTAATGCACACAACAATCCTATGTGGTAAATGTATTGTCCCCAATTTATATATAAGAAAACAGAGGTGTAAGCCAATAAATGGCAGGGCTGGGAGTTGGGCCAGGCATTTGGGGTCCAAGCCCTTACTCTTGATCACTATCCTGGAATGCCCACTTGCTGGCTCCACAGATGAATGGTGAGGCCATTCAGTGAGATGGAAACAGCAGTAGAGCGCTTGCTGCAAGAGGTGGGCCAGAAAACTGGGGGGTCAGATTTGGACACGTTGAATTTGAGTTCAGATACATTATGAAAACCAAATTCATCCAATAGTCATGCTCAACCTTTCTCATCTCCTTAGGCAAGTCTTTGCTCAGATGTTACCTTCTCAAGGAGGTTTACCTTGACCATTCTGTTTATAACTATTCTGCCCTGTCTGCTATCCCTTGTGCCCCCGACTCCTCTGGTCCTTGCTTTTTCTTCCCCACAACATTTATCACCTCTAATGTATTACATATTTTACTTATTTGTCAAGTGTATTGTCACTGTCTGTCGCTCCTTTGAGAGTGTAAGCGACTCCAGGGCGGGAATCTTTGTTTTGTTCACTGATGTATCCCAAGGACCTAAAACAGTGCCTGGCACATGGTGGACACTATTAACTATTTGTTAGATGGATGAATAAAAATGATTTTTCAGCAAGACTGTTTAGAGACCCCCAAATTTGTCTAGAAGACTAGAATTCACGCTTATATGTCAAAATCATGGTAATGATTAACTAGAATAACTCCATGAACAACTTTTACTGATTTATATGTTATCTTAGTGGCCACTATTAAATTAGTTGATTAGTTCTATTTTGATACTTCACCCTTTAGTTTTATAAGGGATGGCTACTGTTTCATGATAGGTGGTATTTGTTGAGCTTAAATATTATGCTTGTGTTTTCTCTTTTGCTTCCTATTTTTTTCTTTACTCATATTGATGTGCTAACATCTTTGATATATTCAGCTAAGTGAGTAAGGCATAGCTGGGTCAGTGGTATGTTTCTTTAATGCCCTCATATCTGATGGCTAAAGCACATGGCTCTCAGATCAACTACTACCCTCAAATATCATCATGATTTGCACTTATTGGAGATTTCTGTCATGAACTGACAGTGATTCAATACCAGCCAGAGAATTTTAACAGGATAGCAAAAGGACATGTTCATTAACCATTTTTCTAGATCCGCCAAGATCTCTCCCTTTATTAAGTAAAATCAGGAGAAAGCAAAATACTTAGTACTACATTATCTCACCTTCCCACAGAGCCATAATTTAGCTATGAGCTTTCTGACCACACAGTGTATAGAGGTGAGTGGAAGAGTCCTCTTTGAATATTTAAAGCCATGAAACAGAAAGCATTATTCTGTTACCCAACATACTGTACTCAAGAAACCACATCATAAATTTCTCCTGGAAATTATTTCCCAGAAAAGAATTTTTCTTTAGTCAAGTGTGCATGTGCGTGTGTGCGTGTGTGTGTGTGTATGCGGGCGCACGAGTGTGCTTGGTGAGGAAGGGCGCCATGTAACCCAACATACTTTCCTCTTTGCCTTAGTTACCTAGAGACTGAAAGCCAGAATCAATCTTCAGAAACACTAATTAACTCCTCTTAGAGAGTTCCTGGAAGACCTGCTTCCCTGCTTCCCCAGATGGTCTCTGCTCTGTTTCTGTCTTTAATTGTCCTGTTTGATATGATTTTTCATCTTGTAAGTCAGCTGAAATCCTTTTTGGAAGATGTGAGATATAATCTGAATTGTGGTCAGTTCCTTTGGTCTAGGCTCTCATTTCTTGGGTGGGAATTTGAGAATCTCTGGAAGTAATAATAACAGTAAAGATGGACTTTCACTTCCTGGCTCCGGAAAGTAAAGTGTTAAACTTTCAATTCTCCAAAATGTTCTTCACATAAATTTCTGCTCTCAGCAAGTAAGTGGCAAATTCAGCATTCTAACTGCAAACTGCCAGATTCTGAAGCCTGTGTATCTTAGGATGGGACAACGGAGGAGAAAGAAGCACCATCCATGTTTTCCTGGCTGTACTGACTCGAGAAGGGGAGATTCCCAGGCTCTGGGCCTCACTGGGCCCTTCAGAGCATCTTCCCCTGTCCCCCAGCAACTCTGCCTCACTGCCCGATACCCAAGAGTAGACAAGGTGACGCAAGCTATAAGGCAAGGGCTTGACGGGACGTCCTCCACTGGACCCCTACTCTCGGCCTTCCCGCACCATGTCCCTACAAAAGGAAATGGAAAACAACCCTCCTTCTCCAGGTTAGGGATAAAAAGACCGCCCCAACGACAATTACCCCGCAGGCTCAGAGGCCGGCATGGGGATTCTCCCCCTTGTCTCTCCAGCTTTGCTGGATCCTGGGAAGATGAGAGCTACTATAATCGTGGCTCTTGAGGGTAGGGTTGGGGTTTCACTTTGAGATCTCTATCCCCCATCTCCAGATGCTGTCCTAGTCCTTTGTGAATTACAAAGAGCAGATTTCTAGTAGAACAGGCCTTGGTACTGGCCTCCAGCCTCCTCCTGCCCTGAACTTCCTCTCTGCCAATCAGCCCCTCTCCCGAATTGGTCTGAATTTTCCCTTCACTGGATTTTAAATCTCAAACTCCAGCACCTCCACCCCAACCTCCCTTCATGTTTCTGTTGTTCTTTCTACTTCCCCGAATAGCATGGTATCATGCCAAGCCTTGCATCCCACACTTCAGCTATTAAGTTGTTGGCTAATATTACACAGTGGATTTTGATTCGGATCAGTTAGAGCTAATAGCAATTTTCGGTAAAATATTAACCAAACACACACAGAAGTCGCTCGTGTGGCTCCATCCTCTCCTTCAATAGGATTAATCGAGTTAGCTATTTACTCTTTCCACTACTCCAGTGTTTTCCCACCTTCCACTCCAAACAAGAAATTGACACTAAATTCATTTAATACAAATTTATATTATTGTCTGAGGCATTTTAAGCAATGCTTAATTTAATTTCCTTGTTTGGAGTGTGAGATTGGAGAACAGGACCACAGAGTAATGTAAAAATGGGATTCGCACGTCCACCAGGCACCCAGCTATATTCTCCAGTGAGTCACGAGAGCTCTGTTTACATTCAATTGCAATTCAAATGTGCCAAATCATCTCTCTGTGTGCAGTAAAAAGAGAAGTCGGCCTCTGAAAGCAGATCATTCCACCCAAGGCTGACAAACCCTGAGGGTTTGACCTTCAGGTTGTGGTACAAGTCCTTTTATTTGATTAGACTTCTGACAGGTCAAACATGTTGACTGTTCACATTCTCTTGGCCTAGTAATCAGTGAGCTAGAGTTCTAGTCCTTTCTGCTTGGGGAGATGGAAATAACCTTTTCTGAGCATCTACAATGTGCCAGGCGTTAAAAAAAAAAAAAAAAAAAACCACCTAACAGTGTCTCATTTTTAAGTGCCTCAAAAATCCTGTGGGTAAATGGGGTAAAAATCCCCATTTTACTTCTAAAAACCATGAGAAGCAGAGAGGATATGTAACTTGTCCAAGGCCACATAGCCAGTAAGTGTACGTACAACCGTGTACCTCCGTAGTGCTGGCATTTTGCATGATCTCTCAGGCCTAAGCGCACAGGGTCACGCCAGTGTGGGGCAGAGTTTCTTAAGGCATTAAGAGTGGTGAGCTTCAGCCAGGCCCCAGAGTCCCTGAACTGGTATACAGAACTTGTATGTATGTACACCTTTTTGAGGAGGGGGTCCATAGCTTTCTTCAGTTCTGAAAAGGCTCCATGGTTTAAAAAATAAGAAGCACTACTGCCCTGAGCTTTCCATGAGGACCAGTGACTGAGGGTTTTGGGGCACTCAACACATGTGCTTCTCATTCTGCACTTGGATTTGGCCAGATACTTTAGTAACAATAATACATCAGCAACTACGATTTGTTGAGGACCTACTAGGTGCCAGCTCTGCTGAGTGCTCTCATTGATTGGCTGGGGCAGGGGGTGGGGGAAGGGTACTGGCATTCCTTTGTAACATCTATTAATTAATTAATTAATTTAGGCCACACCACTCGGCGTGCGGGATCTTAGTTCCCCGATCAGGAAACCAGGGATCAAACCTGTGCCCTCTGCAGTGGAAGCTTGAAGTCTTAACCACTGGACCGCCAGGGAAGTCCCAGCATTCCTTTTAGAGCCCTCAGTCTTGCCTGGTAGTAATAAGAACAGAGAGCCCCATACCTGCTGAGCATAGAATGTGTCTAGGAATGTTTCTGGCCCCTTGACTGGAATAACCCCATCCAGGCAGGGCAGGGAGAAAAAGAAAGGTTGATGTGAGAGCCAGCAAGCTGGACATCTGGCTCCTTTTCTGCCATCAACTCCAAATGGCTTTAAGCAGAATACTCTTGTTACTCTAATAGGCCTATCTCTAAAATAAAAATACCTAGCTCCCACTCCCCCTCTTAGTAAACCAATGAAACAAAACACAAAACAAACTTTAAAAATATGTGGGTATTACTTAAGATTGTGAAACTAATGAGCTCCCAGTCATCTAATGCAACTCAATTCATTTCACTGACATCTTGGAATACTCGTTTCTAGACATGCTGTGGGGATAAAATAATGAAGACACAACCCCTGGCCACCAGGAGATTAAAATCTAGTATGTATAGCAAAGCAAGTATATAAAATAGCTGTAGCACAGGTAGAATAGAGTAAACATTACATGAAAGCTATCAGTTTCTTGCTGTCGGGGGGCGGGGGGGGGGGGCCAGAAGAGGGAAAAATATCTCCCTTGGGGAATGAAATCAGGGAAGGCATTGGTAGGAGGTGGCATTTGAAGACTTGAAAGGATTTCATCAGGCAGAGGACATTTTTGAAGGTGTGAACAGCAGAAGACTGCGTAAGGGAATGAGAAATCTGGGGCTTAGTTAGGCGATCAGGGGCAGCCAAGAATGCCTGGACGGTGTGGGCCTGGTAAGCCTGCTGTGGAAGGCGGACCGCTAGGCTGGAGCGAGGGCCCGCTGAATTTACATATTACCCCTAGAGAGTCTGATTTTTTTTTTTTTTTTTTGGCCGCACTGCGAGGCTTGTGGGATCTTAATTCCCCCACCAGGGATTAAACCCCAGGCCCAGGGCAGTGAAAGCGCTGAGTCCTAACCACTGGACCACCAAGGGAATTCCCTAGAGAGTCTGATTTAAAGGGCTCTATTGAAGATCGCCCTTTGGAATTTTTAAAATCCCCTTGGGTGATTCTAGTTTTGCAGCCAAGATTGAGAACCCATGGGCTAGTGGTCTTCAAGGTCTCCTCCAGCCTCTGAGAGAATTGTGCCCTTTTTGAGAAAAGGGACTCTGTTTGAAAATGTGGGTGGCTGGTTGTAATTGCTCAAAAGCTGATTTAAAGTCCTTTGCCTTCAGGCAATGGGTTCCTGAATAACCCTGGAGGGTTATTCTAAGAGTGAGCGTCCAAAGCCCAGATATATCCATAATGTCAGTGAGTTAAGTGGGCCTGGTAGGGACTGGCAATCTAGTAATCCTGCCCCATCCAAAGGGGGCAGCCTCTACTTAGCTCCAGCTGAGTACTGCTAAATAGGAACGTGGGCCTGGGGTTGCCAAGGCTTGTGACTTTTCAAGAGAAGCCAGGAATCTGGCAAAAGATCCTGATTTTATTATGTTAGTAAAAAATACAAAATTTTGATAAAACACTATGCAAGCCAAGCAAAACTTAACAGCAAGCCAGATTCAATCAGCAGGTCTTTGGGTTGATGCCTCTGACTTAGATTTTTTATTATTAAAAAGAACTGGCTTTCTTTTCTATTAAGTGATTGCTACCTGACAAATGATCTTTAGAGAGACAACACTTGTGTTGACTTCATGCGCTTTACTTTTTTTTTTTTTAACTATAATATCTGGCTGAGGAGACATAAAAATCTCCCATGTGCATTTATCAACTAATGGTCAATATTATTTTAACTATACTCACTTCTTCCCATATTATTTTCAAGCAACCCTCAGATATCGTATTATCTTATCCATAAATATTTAAACATAACCATAATATGGTTATCGCCCCTAAAATCAAGCGTTTCTTAAAAATATCCAGTGTTCAATTTCCAATCTCAAAATGTCATAATTTTTTTAAAAATTCAGTTTGTTTGAATCAGAATACAAATAAAGTCCACACATTACAGTTGATTGACATGCTCATGTTTGCTTTTGATACATTTTTGCACATTGATCCTGCTGAATTGGCTATTATTAATGTGTTTGTATGTAACCTTCCACTAAAGGATTTGTAAAAATGTAATGAAGGTTTACAAGGCCAAGCTCTGTGATTATGTGAGAAGTAAGTTTGATATAGTAAGTCTTATAAACAGCTAAATTCTGTCAAAGAAAAATCCATTTTTAATGCATGACTGAATATTGATAATTAATGGGAACTATGAGGAAGTCATATGCAAAGATTAATTACCAACTGAGCTCTGAGAACATTTTTCTTCCTTTGTAATCTTACCTCCTGAGAGAAATAGTCTATATTGGTCCTAGAGTGAATTGACAGATATGTCCAGAAAGAAAAGCCACAGACTTTCATCTTTACTGGTCATGCTTAATTGGATGTACTATTATTTTTTATTTGCAGAGACAATATTTTTCAGTTAATTCTTTCTGCAGTGCTGGAAAGGGAAGGTGGGATCCTTAGGCCTTTCTCAGTGTATTGGATGTAGGGGACTAGGAGTACTGGGGTTCCAATTATTTCTCCTTATTAGAAGTGTTTGAAATCAGCTCCTTCCGATGGAAAATCTGATTGTCTGAATCAAGGCCATCCTCTACAGGCCAACTCTCTTCATTGCTGACACTAAACTCTGACAAAAAGCGATACCCTGGGCTTCTTGCTTCAGAAAGTAACTTGAGTGAAACTGACCCCTGAAATCCAGGTTCATTAAAATAAGGAAAAATACTGTGAGTCCATCAAATAAAAAGCCAGACAGGCATGGCTGTTTGCCCCTACTGGCACACACTGGATTTGCATATCCACCTAGGCTTCTGTTAAGAGGTTTCCGCAGGCCAGTCTGTGACTGGCAGCAGCTCAGATTCAGTTTGCAAAGGTGGCTGGTGGCCGGTGGCTAATTACATGTTTGATGAACTTGTTGTTAAGACAATGCCGCATGTGTCCTCCCCTGGCTGCAAATTGCCAGGTTACTGGAGAGTTTCCTGTATGGATACTAATTATGCCTAATTTGGTCCTGAGATTTCCTCATTTGTCTTTCTGTCACAAAGTTTGTGATTACAAATCGCTCATGTTGATTGGGAGTGAGGCTAAATTTCTGATGGTTCACACATGTAATAAAGCCATTCATGAAACCAGCAGTGTTTAGTCGTCTTTCTAAAACATAGAGCATCCACGGTTATTTGCATCCCTGAGAAAAGTTTGCTTTCTGTAGGTGTTTGTTTTCACAATGAATTAATTACCTGTAAAACATAAACAAAGCTTCCAAATGTGACACTGTGTGGAAAGGACAGCCGTGTGCTACCTGGGAAGGGACAGCCGTTGTGTTCCTGAGGGGTGTGCGTTTAAACCCCATAGGCGGGGGTGGGGGGGAATTGCTCCCCAAGGCAAGTGGGGACAGATGCCATCCTATGGTTCTCTCCGTGTCACCCCTGCCTGGGAGACCCTGGAGAAGAGAGAGGGCTTATCTTGAATACCAGAAGTAGCAGGCAGCCCCTTGATGGCGGCTTCACTAACCAGGGGTTCTTGGGAGCCAAGAGCCCCACTGCCGGCCGGGTTTCTGTCTGTGGGTAGTGGGGACACAGGCGAGAGCTAAGGCCTTCAGGATGGGATTGGGGGCCCTCTTGCCCCTCTTCACATTTGCCTAACGATTTTTGCAAGGAGCCTGATTAAGACACCGACTCTCAAATATTTTTCTAAGACATCTCTGATACTTCCGCTCCCAAGAAAAAAAGCCTCGGGAGTATCCCTGGTTCCAAGCCTGAGACTAAGGATGGCGCGTGGCGAAGAAGGTGAGGGAGGGAGGTAAGGAAGCATAGAGAGAGGGCAGAGGTGAAGATGGATGTGGATATGGTGAGGCCCTGGGGACAGGGTGGGGACAGGGGACAGAGGCAGGAACTGAGGGGAGAGGGTCCTTCCAGAGCAGACCTGGCTTCAGGGAGTGTGAGCGGTATTGGGCTGGTACTGCAAGGCATAACCCACCCCGGGAGAAAATGGTCAATGGAGGCCTGCCCCAATCCAGGTCCGGTGGCCACATCTGTCTCCTTATCCTTGGTCTGTGAGCTGGGCCTCACATTTGCCATCTTTATCCATCTTTAATGAACTACAAGTATTTGGAAACTGAGCCATGAACTGGAGATCTACTTTTGAGAAGAGGCTTGTGCACTTCCTGTCAACTAAATCCCTAGATGTCTTGTGACACATTTTGAGTCAGTAAAGTACTAACTGTTAACTTGTTCTGATCTGATTTTATTTGCATCTATCACCCAAGATATGGAGGCTACCTTTGCTGCTGAGTCCCAAAAGCCTTCTATGTGACCACAGAAATCAGAGAGGTCTAAGGTTTCCCCAGCTGCCCGCGTTAGCATAACTGGAAAAAGACCGTTCATTTGTTCTATACAGGCGGCCTCTTTTCTAATAAGTGGTCGTAGACTGATACAGAGCAACGGGAAACATCCATGTTACCCCAGAAATGGGAAAACCAATCCTGTTAAAAGCTAATAACCCAGATGAGGTCAACATCCCTGGCCACCAAGATTAGCCAAGTGGCCACTCACAAGGTCATGGGAAAAAGCTCAGACAGCCTTGTTTTCCCTTAAGAATGGCAAGGGCCAATTGACCTTAATGTCTGTAATTGTGTCCCTCTCAGGTCCTTAGCTGACTCCACTAGAGTGAAATAGTCCGGGGGCAAACATCACAGCCTTCCTCCTGGCATCAATTCCTTTTATTTTTTCTGTGCCCAGAATTTCCCTGGGCACTAGTGAGAATCTTGCAAGTAGAGAGAAACACCTTCTGAACAGTATAGAATGTACAAAAAAAGGACAAGGGGGGATGAGGGATGTTTGAAGTGCTTAAATCTCACACATAATTACTAAGAAATTAGCATTTTTGCTGGGAAAATTAAAGAAATTAGACTCAAATATAATTTCTTTCAATACAGAAGTGTAAATTTTGCACTTTACCATTTGATCAAAGGAAAGCCCACTGACAAAATGAGAGCTCTTAAAAATGCAGTGTGGGTTACTTTCATTAAAATGAAATTTATTGATAATCTAGCGTGAGATATAATAAAGTCTTTTAAGTTAAATTTAAATTGATCTCACTGTCTATTTATTCATTCATCAAATATTACCAAATGCCTAATTTGTGCCAAGTTCTGATTTAGAAAATGTTGTATGGTTCTCTTCTGAGAAGCCTTGTTAATCATGTTGTTTTACATTATTAAAACTTTTTTAGAATGCAGTTCTTACCGTGAAAGTTCATTCTCTGACACTTAAAACTTTTTCCTTCGTAGGAAGCTATGATGCTAGAGAGAACCCACGTGCCAGAAGCTAGTTCCCATCACTAAGATCAGTGTTGGAACTCTGCCTTAACTCTCTTAGGACCAAAGTGGAGGGCATGTAGGGAGAAAACTTTTCTTGTGTACCTATTATAGACCAGATGCTTTACAAAAATAATCCCATTTAATTTTAATTCTCACAACCCACAGATAAGTAAGATTTCCATTTATTTTTATTTTTAATTTATTTTTAATCTTTTATTTATTTTTGGCTGCGTTGGGTCTTTGTTGCTGCGTGCGGGCTTTCTCTAGTTGCGGCGAGCGGGGGCTACTCTTCATTGTGGTGCATGGGCTTCTTTTGTTGTGGAGCACGGGCTCTAGGCACACGGGCTTCAGTAGTTGCAGCACATGGGCTCAGTAGTTGCGGCGCATGGGCCCTAGGGCGCAGGCTCAGTAGTTGTGGCACATGGGCTTAGTTGCTCCATGGCATGTGGGATCTTCCCGGACCAGGGATTGAACCTGTGTCGCCTGCATTGGCAGGCGGATTCTTAAGCACTGTGCCACCAGGGAAGTCCCAAGATTTCCACATTACAGTTCAAAAAACCGAGGCTAGGAGGGATGATGAAACTTGTATGAAGTCAAGTAACTAGGAGGTACTGGCATTGCTAACCCTCACTGCCTTTCAGCACGTCATCCATTTAATCAATACAGAACTTCCTTGAGCACCTACTATGTGCTAGGCACAGTTCCTGGCACTAAAGATACAGTGGTGACAAAATAAAGTCTCTTCCTCATGGAGTCTCTAACCCGATGGTTGAGAAGGCAGTAAACAGACACGTGATGAGATGTTGGGCAGTGGCGAGGAGATGAAGAAACATGAAGCAGGGGGAGGGGATGGAGAATGAAAGCAGGGGGTGGCTCTTGAGCATCTGTCCATTCAGTGTCAGGCGTGTCTCCAGCAGAGTGCATTGTGTCGCCAGTCTCTTTCCTGGACGAGAAGAGAACGTGCGGGGGTGCGTGTGGGCACACGAATGGGCACCTGCACTGCATGGAACGCTGGGAGTGAGGGCAGTGAAACAGAGAGAGGAGGAATGAGGAGACCAAGCAAAACTCCCAAAGAAGCCTTGTTCCTTGGGCATCAGCCTGTTTGTCTCTTTATGTTCTCCTTCAACACTCCCAGCACACCCCATCTTCCTCACCTGCACTGTGACCCTTGCTACATCCTCTACTTCCTGGGCGATTCTGCTCTGAAGACAGTAGATATCACCACCGTCCCTTCCAGCCCCTTAGATGTCACCATTTCCTTGTGACCTTGCCTTGTCTCCTTTATAATACACATCCTGTGGTTCAATCCTCCAGGGTCCATTAAGTGACCAGATAGTTAATTTTTTCTATACAAAGTTAGCTGGTTATGCATTTGTATTACATTTTTTTTTTTTTAATTTATTTATTTATTTATTTATGGCTGTGTTGGGTCTTCGTTTCTGTGCGAGGGCTTTCTCTAGTTGTGGCAAGCGGGGGCCACTCTTCATCACGGTGCGCGGGCCTCTCACTATCGCGGCCTCTCTTGTTGCGGAGCACAGGCTCCAGACGCGCAGGCTCAGTAGTTGCGGCTCACGGGCCTAGTTGCTCCGCGGCATGTGGGATCTTCCCAGACCAGGGCTCGAACCCGTGTCCCCTGCATTGGCAGGCGGATTCTCAACCACTGCGCCACCAGGGAAGCCCTGTATTACATTTTGATAGGCTACAAATTTGCCTAAGGTTGAAGTGTCCCAGGACTTTTTCTTGCCTTTACGTTCACCTCTTTGGTGATCTCATCCAGTTTCAAGGCTTTTAAATGCATCTATAAATAGATAACTCAAATTTATATTCCATGTAGATCACCCTCTCTGCCCATCTGACCTTTCCACTGGGAAGTCTAATAAACATCTCAAGATGACAACTGTATGCCCAAATCCTGGTTTCCATCTGCAGCCTTCTCCATCTAAGTAAATGGCAACTTCATTTTCCCAGCTGCTCAGGACAACAAATTTGAGGTCATCTTTTACTCTTCCTTTATTCTAACACCCTGAAAGCATTGGTTCACCTTCAAATAAATCCAGAATCTTTTCCCACCATTTCCTCTGCTACCACTCTGGTCTAAGCCATCATCCTGTCTTGCTTTGGCTATTCCAACAGCCTTCTATTCTTTCTTCCTTTGGTCTACTCTTAACTCAGCAGCCCGAGTGATCTTGTTAAAAAAGCAAATCAGATCAGCTGGCTCCTTGGATTACACCCTCCACTGGCTTCCTCCTCACCCCGAGGAGTCAAGCTGGAAGCTGCTCTCTTCACCACTGCTTTCTGGAAAAAAACAAAAACAAAAACACAAGCCTTGCCTGTCCTAGGCAACACCGTTTTGTTCTCCCCCGCTCTCTTGTGAGAGCGCCAGGGCTGCTGCTGTTTTCAGGGCCACACCCTGGTTCCAATTATCCTCACATGCTAATCAGCTGGTCATTTTAAAGTTGGTCAAGGTTAGATTTGCTAAGAAATGTCTACCCCAGATCCGGGAACTCCCCCTCCTAGCTCTGGCAGATAAGACCTTCTAGTGGCTTTATCTAAGGAGAGATTGTCCCCTTTGTCCCCACCCAGATAGGAATCACCACATTGTCATCATGCGGCAGCTCAGAACCCACACCTATAGGAAACACCTGTTTGTTTCAAGCTACATTTAACCCAGCAACTTTCTTGTACTTGGGCCTTCAACTACTTTTTCTCTTTTTTCTTCCCTTTAAGGAAACTAAGTCTGTTTTAATTTTATGGCCTTGACAGAAGTAGGACAATAGGACAATGTTTGCTCGGATCAAATTTTTTTTGTGCGAATTTTTTTGGCAGAATCAGTGTTTGCAAGAAGCAGATAAAACTTGACTGTTGAAGAACCTTGCTGTAGCAAGCAGCTGCCTGCCAGCAAATCTCCAGTTAACAACAGAGCTGGAGTCATTGTTAGCCAGGTGGGAGAGATGGTGGGGAAGAGAAAGCCCCAGAGCTCCCTTGTTAGGCTCTAAATGAATTGGTTGTTTAGCAATTACCATTAGACAGCAGATCTGAGTACATGAGCTTTCTAAAGATAACATCTCAACTGGGTTTGCCCTCCTTGCACAACACGGGTGCATATGCATCAAGGAAGCCCCAGCGCCCCGAGATATTTTATTCACCTCACACTCGGAGGAGTTCACTGACTGGAATTCAATAGAAGCTGTTCTCTGTGTGAAAGTAATTTCAGAAAGTAATCTAGTTTATGGAAATGAAAGGCATCACAACACAAAAAAACACTGTTTCTCTACGAGTACTTTGCCTCAAATATTTGACATGGAAATTTGTATAATCCCTCTGGGGGCACGTGGGTTTCACCAGTGTTAACATCTTTTGAAATGAATTTCACAAATGTTTATTTGCTGTGCCAGGCTGATAAATAATTTAGAATATCGAGGCATCTTACCGGAATCAAACTGAATGATATGGATCTCAGATGATTGTGGAGGTTAAAGGGTGTGAATTTTAATTGGGTATTGGGGGTGACGTCACTTTCAAATACCGCCCCGGGGACCAAAGGTGTCACTTAGCTGCTCTGGGTCCCCAAATCTCCTTGCTGTATAATGCACCTCAGAATTGACAACGGATGGTCCATTTCCACATTCTGCTTTTATTTCTCGCACAGGAAACAAGTCTTATGGCACCTGCCTGGAGGGAGAGGGAAGGGAAGGTACTGAAGCAATGGGCAGGCTCAGGTCTGTTGTGGGCACCTAGTGGAACAGGGAGAGCTGCGTCTCGCCAGTCCCGAAGAGAAGAGCAGGTGCAAGATGAGCAGAAGACAGGCCTTAGGTTAGAACAGAATCAAGGAGGAGAGAGAGAGGGAAGCTTATGTTGTCCATCATCTGAACCTGAGTGTCCATGGAAACCCCCTTTCCTTCCTTTGGGGGAGCACTGGCTTGTCATTTTAGAGAACCCCCCGTGGTTCTGTGAGAACCCTTCCCCCTCATGCAGGAGGACCCTCATAATGAGGGTCCTTCCCTGGAGCCGTGGTCCCCAGTCCAGTTTAGATTTACACGATCTTCATGGCACATCCAGTGGTTCAATGCTGCTGTTTTACAGAAGGTCACATGCTTGGCTGCGTCCGCATGGTGGGTGAAGAGCAGAGTTTGTTGTAGACCAAGGCTGCTGCTCTTTGGCCCAGCATCCTCCCTGCCCCAAATCACCTTTCTCAGGCTAGATGGTCTCTAAATGCTGATGGCTGTCCCCAGGCCAGAGGGGGGTCTGCTAGAGCAGGGAGCCATGAGCCTTACATAAGACCTAAAGCAGGGGGTATGCAGACCCTGAAGAGTGATGGAAAGCATAAACGGGACAGTGGGCTGCTGGCTTTACAACACCTCCACCCCATGGCCTCTTTTCTGAGTGTGTCCTGACTTCCATCCTACTGCTGGTGAGATACCTCCATCTGGAGGCCTCACGAGCACCTCAGACTCTATAGCTTCCACCCAAGCCTGTTCTTCTTCCTGAATTTCCAACTCTTTATGATACCGGTCATGAAATCTAGAAACCTCAGCATGGTCATTGACTCCTGTCTCCCCCTTTGCTCCACCTTCATTCAATCACTTGCTGAGTTCTATTGACTCTACCCCATGTAGAGTCTTCTATCTACTAGTATTATTCAACAGGGCGTGGTGGGTAGAATACTTCTTCATTCTGTGGGACTGTCCTATGCATTGCAGATCATTTAGCATTCTTGATCCCTGCCCACCAAATGCCAGTAATGCCCTCCAGTCACTGTGACAATCAGAAACAGATCTAGACTTTCCCAAATATCCCCCAGACTCGATGTCATCCCAGTTGAGAAACACAGGAAGTGTTACTACCCTGGATTCTGGCAATTTACTTTCATCGGAGATGTTGGATTTTGGATGCTCTAATTGGCCTTCTCACTCCTAATCTCTCCTTTCTCCAATCCATTTTTCACAAAGCTGTTAAGTAATGTTTCTAAAGCACACCTCTGATTAAATTACTCCCTGTTCAAAACATTGAGTAGCTCTCTACTGCCTCTGTAATAAAATCTAACTCCTTAGCCTTGAATTCAAGACTGTATAAATTGGCCTTCGTATTCCTTACTCTCTACTGTTTCCTTTTCAATTGACTAATGCTGCATCATAAACTACTCAACTCTTAGTATCTTCAACCAATTTTATTTTTATTATAAACCCTTGGGTCAGGAATTTGGGCAGGGTTCTGCTGGGCAATTCTTTTGTTCCATGTGGTGTCAAGGGGGGTGCTTGGTGGTATCAGCTGGTAGCTGGTCTGGTCAGGAGGATCCAAGATGGTTTCCCTTTGCATCCTGTCATCTCAGTGTAGACAGGGGCAGGCTAGGCTCAACTGGTTTCCTCTCCTCCAGGTAGTCTCCACTCCCCAGAGAGGGAATGGAACTTTTTCCATAATGGCTCAAGGCTCTAGAGGAAGGCAGCAGAGACTTTCAGTCCTACTAAAGCCTGGACCCAGAGCTGGTGGAGCAGTCATAGAGCCTGCTCAGACTCACAGGGTGTGTGTGTGTGTGTGTGTGTGTGTGTGTGTGTGTGTGTGTGTGTGTGTGTGTGTGTGTGAGAGAGAGAGAGAGAGAGAGAGAGAGAGAGACACAGACCCAGCTCCTGATGGGAGGTATCTTAAGTATTTGCAGCTGACTTGAATCCTCCACGACAGGGTAGATTAACTGTATGGGTGATATTATAGCACAGATGTCAAGCTGCAGCTTCCACCTTTACAGTTCTACAAGTTTCTTTCAGACCCTGTTGTCAGCATAGCCCTGAAGTGGAAAAAAAATCTTCACTTCTCCCCTTATTTTACCTCTGCCCTTTATCTAGTCTCCCTTAATTGACCTACTCTCATCTTCTGCTTTGGCAAAGCTTTAATCAATGAGACATCATGGCCAGACCCAGGACACCACTGGACAATGGAGTCTAGAGCAGCTCTGTCTAATAGAAATATAATGCAAGCCACATGAGTTACTTTAAGTTTTCTAGTAACTACATTAAAAAGTAAAAAAGAAACAAGTGAAATTAATATATTTTACTTGACGCAATATATGAAGAAATTACTTCAACATATACAGGCACGTCTAACTTTCTTGTGCTTTGCAGATATTGTATTTTTTACAAATTGAAGGTATGTGGCAACCTGGCGTTGAGAAAGTCTATTAGTGCCATTTTTCCGACACCACTGGCTCACTTTGTGTCTCTGTGTCCCATTTGGTAATTCTCGCAGTATTTCAAACTTTTTAATTATATTTATTATGGTAATCTGTGATCAGTGATCTTTGATGTTACTACTAAGACTCACTGAAGGCTCAGATGATGGTTAGCATTTTTTAGCAGTAAACTATTTTTTTTTTTTTTAAAGAAATTCACGTTCTTTTATTTATTTATTTATGACTGCGTTGAGTCTTCGTTTCTGTGCGAGGGCTTTCTCCAGTTGCGGCAAGTGGGGACCACTCTTCATCGCGGTGCGCGGGCCTCTGACCATCGCGGCCTCTCCTGTTGCGGAGCACAGGCTCCAGACACGCAGGCTCAGCAATTGTGGCTCACGGGCCCAGTCGCTCCGCGGCATGCGGGATCCTCCCAGACCAGGGCTCGAACCCGTGTCCCCTGCATTGGCAGGCAGACTCTCAACCACTGCGCCACCAGGGAAGCCCCAGCAGTAAACTATTTTTAATTAAGTTATGTACATTGTTTTTAAAGATATAATGCAATTGCACACTTCATAGACTACACTACAGTATAAACATAATTTTTATATACCCTGGGAAACCCAAAAAATTCGTGTGATTTGCTTTATAGCCATATTTGCTTTATTGCGTGGTCTGGAACCAAACTCCAAGGTATGCCTGTAATCAATCAATAAAATTATTGAGATATTTTACATTCTTTTTTTATATGGAATCTTCAAAACCCAGTGTGTATTTTACACATACAGCCTGTTTCAATTCAATCCACCTCTCAAGTGCTAGTGGCTAGCAGCTACTGTATTGGACAGTGCAGGTCTAAAGCCCTGTCACTGGTATTTGCCCCACCCCGTCCCCCAAAAGGAAAAATGCTCTTAAAGTGGACTTATGCTAGAATAAACACTTAGGCATCCTTGAAGGAGGCAAGCCACCCAAGGATGTACAGATGAAGGAGAATCCTCCCTTGTTGCTTAGGTGGGATTGGGATAGATTGAAGCCTATTGGTGTGTTTTTCTACAAGCTACCATCACCTTCTTCCTCAGTGGTTGTCTTTCCAAGTCGGACCCTCAGTCTCTCTATCTTAGCTAAGGAGCTAAGATATTCATTTCAATTTAAATAAGAGTCTGCTTTACCAAAGGATTCGCTTCAGAATTGCTTAAGCCTGAGCATTTCTCTTGTGTATTTCAAATACATCCATTTATTTTTAAAAGATTTAATCACATTTCACCAACATCTGTTGAATGAAATAAATTGTCCCTACATGTGAAGCCTTCCTAAAAGTTGAATTGGGGATGAGCACGAGCGCGAGAGGAAATACTCATAGAATGTTAGGGCTGTAAGAAAACTTGGAGCTCACAGAATCTAGTCCACGGATGGCAAATGCAGTCACCTGGGCCATCACTTTTCTTGGCAGATGTGCATGATGGCCTGCCCTCGTGACAGTCCCGTGTAGCCCCAGGCATCTACACCTCCCTGCAGGCAGCTGCTACCAACAGATCCCCAGTAGTGTTGAGATAAAATCTGTTATCTCTGTTCTGACAATTTGTAGGGAAGCTGTGGGATTATCTGTTGGGCTTCCACCAGTATTCTGAAATTCACCTGGGCCCTCCATCCAGGGTTGATTGATCTAGTGTGGGCACCTGACCTAAGGTGAGCCAGAGCGGCCCTAACCAAGATTCCGCATTTAGACCAAGAGCACATCCTGGTGGCTGAAACTGTGAGAAGGAAAACTCATGAGCTGTCTGGGCTCTGCTTTATCATCAGGGTAGGATGGAGCTGTTACTCTGAGGAGAGCAGAGATGAGAGAACAGAGCCCTAGAGGTGTCCCTTGGGCCCCTTAGTTGTTCAGCTCTCCCTTGGTTCCACGATACCACAGTAAACATCCACTAAATTATCTTTACCTTCAGAATGAGTATGACTTGGCTTCTCTCATTTGTAAATCTAGACTCATAACTCGTATACAGGGCTGGCTTCATGAATGTGAGACCTGGGCATTTGCACAGGTCCCCATGCTTAGGAAGGCACTGATCTTGGTTTTAGGCTCTTTAGAATTTCATCTTGAAATTCTTAATTTTTGAATAAGGGGCCCTGCATTTTCATCTTGTATTGGGCCCCCGAAATTATGTAGCTGATCCTGCAAATATACCTTAATTTCACAAGAGGTAGTAATTAAGACTGAGATGAAGTCAGTAATTCATTTAAAGTTGCAGAGCTGGTTACAGAATCCATTTTCAGTCCATTGGAGTCCAGATTGGGAGTGAGAAACTGATACAAACTGGTGAAAAGGCAGGGAGGGGTATAATTTTGTTTCTAGTGCTTCTTGCATGACGCAGACGTGCCCTAATCCCAAAACTTAAGGGCCATTGTTTTGCTGCTCAATTTTCCTATAAATAAGAAGGAGAAAGGGTAGGTAGAAAAAGGTTGGCTGGTGTCACAGAGCAATTGTTCTGAGAGAAGGAAGCATTTGCCATGTTGCCAAAGCCGACCTCATTTCCCAATTTCCCAAAGACCCAATTTCCCCAGCTGCTTTGTTGACATAGCAACAGTGAATTCTGAAAGGGCTGTTATAATATTAATATGTATTTCATGGTGGGCTTGCCCTGTGTTCTTCTCTAACCTTGTGATCCTGGTCTGAAAAGAGGTGCTTTTGGCAGCTGGCCACTGAAAACAAGAAACCCAAAGCCCAATTCGCCCAGTGGGATGAGAAGTAAGGAGCAGGTGCCTCCATCAGCACACTTAGATAAGTGGTGGGAAGGTGGGGTACCCCAGTCCCCCAGGCTTCTCAGCTTTCCCCAGAGTGAAGAGGCTGACTATGTAGATATTTTAAGTAAAAGCTGCACCTTGGGATACATTTCCATCCTCCTACTACTCAGGGTGTTAAATGTAGCACCTGTGAGCCATTGTGTAGAAAATCAATTATACCTTGAGCCCAGTGATAAGAATTCATCCCCCCTGAGCTCAATTTTCAAATGGCTTCAAAAGGCCTCCCACCTCTTTCCCTTTTTTCCAATGCAAATGAGCAACACGGGAAATTTGCATGCCAAATTCCAACAAGGGTTTCAAGCGAGTAAATGGTCATATTTATTAGTAGTAGCAGTAGTAGATGAGTAAGAGGTATTTAATAAATGTATGTTGAATGTGTAGCATTCCTATAGCACTTAACAGTTTTCAAAGCTTTTTTTCTTACCCCCTGTACATCATCTATTTGATTCTTAAACAAGCAAACAAACAAACCCAAAAGCCCTGTGATGAGGACAGGGGGGAATTATTATCCTCATTTTACTGATGAAGAAAATAAGGCTCAAGAAAGATTTTATCTTGCCCAATGTCACACAGCTGAGTCATAAGTGTCAGAGTTATGATTAGAACTTGAGTCTGACTCCCAGCTAGCACTGCCTTACTGCTGTGCCACGTTGCCTCATGGTATTTCAGAAGGGACAAGGGGGACAAAACAGAAGTTGTATTAAGTAATTGCAGGAAAGTTCAATCAATAGTAGCTAAAATGTATTACTAGGCTTACCAGGTGTCTGTCGTGGATATTAACTCATTTAATGATTTTAAACTTTTTAGTTTGGGGTAGCTGTAGATGCACACGCAATTGTGGGAAATAAGAAGAGGGTCTTTTCCAGTGGTGATGTCTTGCAGAACTACAGAACAATGTCAGAATCAGGATACTGACAGGGACACAGTCGAGATATACAATATTTCCATCACCCCAGGATCCCTCATGTTGTCCTTTTATTCACACCTACTTCACTCTCACCCCCATCCCTCCTTAACGCTTGACAGCCACTAATCTGATTTCCAGTTCTATAAATTTGTTATTTCAAGATTATTACATAATGGAATTATACAGCATGTACTCTCTTGTGGTTTTTTTATCCCCCACTCAGCATAGTTGTCTAGAGATTCATCTAGGTTGTCTCATGCATCAGAAGTTCATTCCTCTTTATTGCTGAGTTGTATTCCATGGTACGATGCTCCAAGTTTGTTTAACCATTCACCTCTTGAAGGACAATCTGGGTTGTTTCCAGTTTGGGGCTAATATGAAGAAAGTTATTTTGAACATTTGTGTATAAGTTTGTGTGTCTTCATTTCTCTGGGGAAAATACCCAGGGTTGCAATTATTGGGTTGTATGATAGTTATGTGTTTAGTTTCTTAGGCAATTGCCAAGCTGTTTTACATTCCTACCAGCAATACATGAGCAATCCAGTTTTTCCACATCCTTACCAGCATTTGGTGTTGTCACTATTTTTATTTATTTTTTATATTTATTTTTTATTTATTTATTTACTTATTTATTTTTATTTTTGACTGTGTCAGGTCTTAGTTGTGGCACACGGGATCTTTGTTGCGCCATGCGGGATCTTTCGTTGTGGCACGGTCTCTTCACTGCAGCACACGGGCTTCTCTCTAGTTGTGGTGTACGGGTTTTTCTTTCTCTACTGTGGCACACGGGCTCCAGGGCGTGTGGGCTCTCTAGTTGAGGCGCACAGGCTCAGTAGTTGTGGCACCTGGGCTTAGTTTCCCTGTGGCATGTGGGATCTTAGTTCCCTGACCAGGGATCGAACCTGTGTCCCCTGCATTGGAAGGCAGATTCTTTACCACTGGACCACCAGGGAAGTCCCTCACTATTTTTTTTTTTTTTTTCAACCACCTTCCCCCCCTCACTATTTTTATTTTAGTCTTTCTGATAGGTGTGTACTGATATTTCATTGTAGTTTTTTTTGCATTTCCCCAATGCTGTTGAACGTCTTTTCATGTGCTCATTTATTTGTATATCATCTTTGCTAAAGCATCTCTTCATGTCTTTTGCCCATTTTCTATTGGATTGTTGTTTGTTTTCGGTTTTATTTTATTCTTTTTTACTGTTGAGGTTTGTGTTTTTGAGTTTTACATGTTCTAGATACTGGTCCTTTATTGGATATATGATTTGCAATATTTTCTTCCACTCTGTAGCTTGTTTTTTTTTCATCATCTTAGCAGGGTCTTTTGCAGAGCAGACTTTTAAATTTTGATGAAGTCCAATTTATTAATTTTCCCTTTTATGGATCATGCTTTTGGTGTCAAGTATAAGAACTCCTTGCCTAGCCCTAGACTTTCTCCTATGTTTGTTTCTAAAAGTTTTATAGTTTCCATTTTACATTTAAGACCATGATACATTTTGAGTTCATTTTTATATAAGATGTGACACTGAAGTCTTTCTTCCCCCTCATTCCCTATGGACATCCAATTCCTCTAGCACCAGCAACCTTGAAAAGGCTATTTTCCTGTATTGAATTTCTTTTTAACCTTTGTCAAAATTCAGTTGGGTGTATTTGTGTGAGTCTGTTTCTAGGTTCTCTGTTCTGTTTTGCTTAATTTTTAACAACCCTTTGCAATAGATGCTATTGCTATCTCTACTTTACAGATGAAGAAACTAAGGTACAAAGTTGGAAGCAAGGTTTCTATCATCCGCTTTTCTACTGTAAGGGGCAAGCAATGAACACTTTCGAGCACTTCTGCTTATAATGAGAGAAAGCTATATTAAAGCTGGGCTCAATTACATTAAAATTTATTCTATAAAGAGTCAAATCAGAAAGAAACATCTGTGCTTCCTTTAGAGACATCCTCATCCAGCGCATCAGAAAAGCGTTAAGAAACAAAAGAACTAAACTTGGACACAATAAAGTGACTGCCAACTGGATTTATCATTCTATTTAGCTCAATAAACATTACTTTGTTGCCCTAATAAGGTAAAGAGAACCATGATTTGTTAAATACACTAACCAAGTGAAGAAAAAAACTGTCAATAGGGAGCTCTTTACCTGTTGACAGACAGCTGTGATGTGAGACCTGGCAGCACATCCGATTACTTGAGAGCCTTTTTAAAAATGCAGATTCCCAAGCCACATACTACAGCTCCTCTAGCTGAATCTCCAGACTTGAGCTGCTTCTATTTATATTTATTTATTTACTTTTACCTGTTTGTGCATGGTTTTACAATTCTCTGGGGAATTTTTACGCAGCTGGTCATTGGATGGGCGAGAGGACTGAAAGAAGTTTTTAAAAAAGTGACAGATGCTATTAGAGAGGAGTCCAAGTCCCATTTTGAGAAACTGAGAGGACATGAAGAACCGTTTTATAGTGTCCTCTGTTTGATATTATAGGAAAAAAGAGCTTCCAAAAGTTGCCCACCAGCTTCTTACTGATATCCGGGATTGAGTGTGATTGCTAGAGATTTAATTGAGTTTTCATTTAATAGGGATAGCTCTGCAGGGTCAAAAAGCATGGTATGGGCCATCAAATATTCTATTGTGGTGTGCAAATGAATCCTGATGTAAAAAACATCTGTATCTCCAAATTCAAGTTGTTTAGGTAGTGGTGTGTTTAGGTAAGATTCTAACACGTGTGACTGGAATTGTCATTCTTCTCCTTTTCTCTGATGATCAAATCAGTGATTGGGTAATCAATACATGAGCAATCCAGAAGGAACTGCTCTCTGAGCTCTGTGTCATCTTCCAAGAGTCTAAAAGGCTTATGTTTGTTGTCTTCTTAATCTTCAAATTACCTGTAGTAGATCTGTAATTTACTCCCCAACATCCATCCCACCTTAGATTAGCCTAATCTTATTCCACTGCTCTACTCCCACCAGTTTTGCAAGCAGTTGGTCAGGACTGGGCACAGTGGTGGAGGCTTTCCGGCGCCCTCCATATCTGTTTCTACTTTCCTTCCCTAGGACGTAAGAAGATCACGCTTCTCATCCACTTGCGTCTGGATGGGGCCATATGACTAGTGGGCCATGAATGAAAGTGACAAGTATCGCTCCAGGATTCAGCATTGGGTTATTGCACAAGACCCTCTACCACTCTATTCCTCTGCCACAATGAGTGTGGAAGAATATTTGGGGATGCAGATCCTACAAGATTTTTTTTTTATTTTAATTTTTATTTATTTATTTATTTAAATATGGCTGTGTTGGGTCTTCGTTTCTGTGCGAGGGCTTTCTCTAGTTGCGGCAAGTGGGGGCCACTCTTCATCGCGGTGCGCGGGCCTCTCACTATCGCGGCCTCTCTTGTTGCTGAGCACAGGCTCCAGACGCTCAGGCTCAGTAATTGTGGCTCATGGGCCTAGTTGCTCCGCGGCATGTGGGATCTTCCCAGACCAGGGCTCGAACCCGTGTCCCCTGCATTAGCAGGCAGATTCTCAACCACTGCGCCACCAGGGAAGCCCGCTACAAGATTTCTGAGCCAACTCATAGAGATCTCTACCCTGGAAAGTCTCTGGACTCACAAAAGACTTTTCATGAAGAAAGAAAAAAACTGCTGTGTGAGACCACTGAGGTTTGGGGATTATTTCTTACTAGAGCATAATTTAGCTTACGCTATGATCCTATTCTAGATATGAGATGTGAGATAAAGTCTGATGGGGTACTTTAAGGAAATGTTTCCTCTCTTCTAAATACACACACACACACACACACACACACACACACACACACACACGAAGAGGTAATTTCTCTTTTTCCTCTGGATTTTGGGTCTGGGTGTGAAGCCTGGGACGGACTGCTACAGCTATCTCACTCACAGTGCAAAGGTGGGGCTAACACTTAAGATGGCAGAGTAGAGAGAACTTGGGTCCTAGATGACATCTTTAAGCTGCAGTCTTTTTTTTTTTTTGAACGCACCACGCAGCTTGTGGGATCTTAGTTCCCCTACCAGGGATGGAACCCGGGCCCACAGCAGTCCTAACCACTGGACCGCCAGGGAATTCCCAGAATCAACCAGTCTTGGAACTCACCATATCACTTTTTTTCCCCGTTATATGAGATAATAAATCTCTTTATTGTTCAGATTGGTTTGATTTGGACTTTCTGTTACTTGCAACCAAAAACATCGTAACTGATAAATCATGGCTATTAGCAAGGCAAGATTAAACTTACTTCAGTTCACTGCAACTATTACTCTTATAGGAAAAACACTGCTAAAAGCTCAATTTCTCATTTAGTGGGAAACTAAATTTAAAGTAAGATGTTGTCCAGACCTGCAGTTGTTCCAAATGCTTTATTGTAATTAAGTCTTAAACTCCGCTTAAGCCAGTGAGAGAATATGTCTATCTACCAGCTGCGGGGATGGCACAGAGATGCTGAGTCTTACTGGCCACAGAGCGGGTGCTCAGCCCTGGAGATATATTCTCCCATAGAGACCCTGCTTCCCGACTTGCTAGGTCAGCATCTCCCCAAATGGAACATATGGGTTTCAGAGAAAGATCTCACAGTTGCACGGGATGTTTCAGATGGAAGGTAAGGGAATCTGAACAGAGCTTGTTTGCACCCTGGAATGCCTTGTAAGATGAATTTCTCTTCTTGTACCAACTTCCCAAGATGGCTTTGTCTTTTATTGTGGGAAGTCCAGGTAAAATATGTGCGTTTTCACTCCAGTTGTGAGTGTTCTTAAAGCCTCATAGAAAGGACCTGATAGTCTTTTTTTTTTTTTTTTTTTCCTGGCAAAACACTAAATATATTTATAAGTCATCTTTGTCTGGGACCAAATGAGGTAAAACCAGGTGCAGAGGGGAAAGAAGGAGGTGAGGTGAGGGAAGTGAGGTTTAAAACTTCCAATCATTCACAAAAGATAAAAGACATCTGATAGCAGCATGGAAGCAGTCAGCTGTGCTGAGTAGACCATCCTGGGTCGACTGCAGACCAACTGTGTCCCAACAGGAGTCTTAAAACCCCGCTCCAAGGCTAGTCCGGGGAAAGTGGGTGGTAGTTTGATTGTTACTGTTGTTCCTCATCCTGGTATTGGCAGATACACTAAATACCACAACTTTAATGGGTCCTGGGCAAGTCTGAGCTCAGTGTATGATTACTTATCTCGAGATACAGGTGTACGTTCGAGAAGGGGAGCAGGGGTGTTTGGCTTGGGCAGCTGGATCATTTAGGAAGTCCCCGATGAGGACTGTGTCATCATGTGAACTACTGACCATCTGGAATTCATCAAACTGGAGTTGGAAAGCTCTTCCAGAATGCTCCACAAGGGCCTGTAGACAGAGAGTTCCTGCAGGAGCACAAGGGAAAGACCTGATATTCTTCCAAGATCAGAAGAGATCGGGTGCGTTCAGGGTGGTATGGCCGTAGACAAAGACCTCATATTCTTGATAGAAGACTCTCTTACAAATCCCCTCAAGGAATCTCTGAAGGTAAATCTATGCAGATCCAAATTATACCTAAAGGGTCACCCAGAAAGGCAGAAGAAAGGGACCAAAAGGGGACTGGCTCGTCAGTAGCAAGAGCAAGAAGTGACAAGGGAGGGACGCCATTGAAGGGGTGTGTGCAATGACAAAAGTGTTCTTTGTGTGTGGGAGGGATTATCCATGAGAGTTTATATTTCTTTTTTCTTCCCCTAAAATTTAACTTAATTCTGTTCTACTATTTTTATATTGTACTATATTTGTATGTGGGAGGATGTAGATAATGTTTATGTAAATAGTTAACTACCATATGTGACATGGGACAGCTGTGGTTCTCTTACATTCACTCATTCATTCATTCGTTCATCCATCCATCAAACATATGTTTATTAAGTATCTACCGCATGCCAGTCACTCGGCTAGGCACATGGATACAGAAAGAAGAGACACTGTCCCTGAATTCGGTATACTGAGGAGGTAAACAAACAGGTTGTGATAATCTAACATGACAAAAGCTATGGGAGATTATGCCTTGGTAGCTCTGGGGGCTCCGGGGAAGAGCACTACCCGAACATATATCCCACAGAACAGAAATTCCACTATGGAGATGTACTGTCTTAGGTTAAGGGAGCGAGCCTTCTTGAGAAGTCCTCTATTAGAAGGGATGCCTTACCTTGTGTTCTCCCAAAAAGGAGAGTCTGAGATAAGGGCTTATGTGCAGGTTGTTTATTTTGAGATGTGAACTTAGGAATCTGGAGTGGGGGAAAGCCAATCCAGGGTTGCATTAGGGAGCTGGTTATCACTGTGGGTAAGTGAGATCAGTCCCCCGGGGGAGTTTCGGAAGAACCATGTGGAGGACAGGTGAGAGGGGAGTTTTACCCACTGGCTCTTATCTCCATTGGTCAAAATTTGCTCTGGGGAGTGCCGGCTCCCTCACACTCCAGATCTGTGCGTGGTTGTATTAAAGTGGCCAAGCTGGTCCCCACAGTCAGGGAGGGAGAGGAGACCTGGGCAGAAAGCGGGAGAAAGGAGGCACAGCTGAGGAAAGGGACTGTCGGGCAGCAGCTGGGTGCAGGTGTGCCACAGTAGCCACTGGAGCGAAAAGGTGCCCTTAGTCTATATGAGAAAGGGCACAAAAGCTGTCTGGCAAAAAGGAAATGTTATCTGAGGGGAAATAAGTCATTATTACTTTAGGTTAGTGCCAGTCACTGAATACATGTATTCAGCTATGATCAAGCATTTATCAAGAGCGCCGGCTTGCTCATTCAGGGTCCTGAGGAAACAGAGTAGAGGGCAGTAAATTTTGATAAGTCAGTGGGAGGAGAACAGTTTGATGGTGGAGAGGGAAGACCCAGGAGGCCAACTCAGGTCACCAACTGCCTGAGAAGAGCATGGAGAGAAGCCTGGGGTCTCTTGTGAAAAGGAAGAGAAAAGCACCCAAAGCAAATCTCTGCCACTTTACTCAGGACTCAGGGACTTCAAGAAGAGGTAGGCTGACAAGTCTTTGAGAGGTCTGAGAAGCTTGAATCCTCAGCATATTTTTTGAACTAATGCCACATTGCAAACCCAGGCCATTGCACATACTTGAAACATAAGACATGTTTCCCCAGAAGGCGAGGCCAGTTTCTACAAAGATTGGTGGTAATGAATAGCCTTCTCATTGCTTCATCAAACTTGGGTTTCATTGGAATTGAGTTACACAATTGCTGCTTTGAACATACAATATTCCTCAGCTGGGAGCTAACACACCAGCTCTGTGGCTGGAACCCTGCGCTGTAATAAAATAACTGTCAGAACCACTAGGCATCAGTTCTGACTCTTCTTTCCTTATTGGTGTTGGAAAATACCATAGTTGTGTTTAAGAATAAATGCCCGGGCTTCCCTGGTGGCGCAGTGGTTAAGAATCCACCTGCCAATGCAGGGGACAAGGGTTCGAGCCCTGGTCTGGGAAGATCCCACATGCCATGGAGCAACTAAGCCCATGTGCCACAACTACTGAGCCTGCGCTCTAGAGCCCGTGAGCCACAACTACTGAGCCCGTGTGCCACAACTACTGAAGCCCGCGCACCTAGACCCCATGCTCCGCAACAAGAGAAGCCACTGCAATGAGAAGCCCGTGCACCACAACGAAGAGTAGACCCCGCTCGCCGCAACTACAGAAAGCCCACGCGCAGCAACGAAGACCCAACACAGCCATAAATAAATAAATAAATAAATAAATAAATAAATAAATAAATAAATAAATAAAATAGCACAGGGAACTCTTCTCAATACTCTGTAATGACCTATACGGGAATAGAATCTAAAAAAAGTGGATATATGTATATGTATAACTGATTCACTTTGCTGTACAGCAGAAACTAACACAACATTGTAAATCAACTATATTCCAATAAAAAAAAATTAAAAAATAAAAAACTGCAAGTAAAAATAAATGCCCAAGTGTTTTATCCCAGAAGGCCAAATATAGCCTGAAATTCTTCAAGCAGCCTGGGCCTCCACAATATCCCACGTGGTCTATTTTTCGCATGTGCAAACCTACAGAGATCCATATGCATGGGTTGTAATTCCTAAACCAGAAGAGGATAAAAGAGAGAAAATCATCCACAAGAAACAGAGTTTCAAATCTCCAAAGTCATAGATTTATTAATTAGAGCCGCCGTTTCTTGCATGCTTGCACTCTGTGCCAGGTCCCATATAACATGCATCTTCATGTTTAATCCTCACCACAACAGCATGAAGTAGGTGTCCATTTCCCCATTTTTTTTTAATTGAAGTATAGTTAATTTACAATGTTGTGTTAGTTTCTGGTATACAGCAAAGTGATTCAGTTATACATATATATATTCTTTTTCATATTCTTTTCCATTATAAATAGTTTATTACTGGATATTGAATATAGTTCCCTGTGCTATACAGTAGGTCCTTGTTGTTTTGTGTTTTATATATAGTAGTTTGTATCTGCTAATCCCAATCTCCTAATTTATCCTTCCCCATATCCCAATTTTATAATCAAGAAAGCTTGACAAAGTAACTTGCCCAAGATTACACAGCTTGAAGAGGAAGATCCAGGACTCACACTTAGGTTTGATTCTGAAGCCCAGGCTTTGGACACTGAATTGGGAAAAAATGATTTTTATAAACAAGAATAAAAATATCCCCCATGAAAACACCTTCTCTCCAAAAGGCTAAGAAGAGTTGAGACGTTTCTAATAATTTGTCATAATTGCTTCGGATTCTCGGCCTCATGAGCAGAGATGCTACCTTTTCTCTTTCTTGATTGTTCTTCTACAAAACCAGGCCACCCAGCCACCACCCCCACCCCTCCCCCAAACCACAACCAATTAGTCCTACACACTCCGGCTAATTATGCTGAGTTATTTAGGTCCTTTTAAATGCAGAGGGAGTGGTGGGGCCAGTCGGCCATGAAATATCTTCCTTCCATGAATATTCCTCTCTGGGACTGAAGACTATTCTTGGCTGCCTAGTGCTGGGAGCATAGTCTACCCTGAGCTGGGTGGGGACTTTTTCTTCCTTCTGACTCCAAAGGATGTTTGATTGCATCGTCCAGTGGTGCTGAAAGGAGAAGGGACTGGGTAGATTAGTTGTGAGTTTTGACTGTTGTCTATGGTTAGGCCATGGCATGATTGATTTGACTCTCTTTATTACAAGAGTTCCTCTTTCACACACATGGATGCCTACCGAACCCTCCAGAGGCCACTTGTGAAGTAAAATGAGGCACTTGAAAACAACTGAATGAACAACCCTCTTTTAAAAATTTTAATCGATTCTTTCATTTTGCCCTTGCTCTTGGTGGGTGACTTAGCATTTTAAACGCACACCTTTTTTCCATTATGCCCTCTTACCTGCTCATGGTGCCTTTCATCTCCTTCTTGTGGAACACAATCAATATTCTGTTATTCTCTGTCATTTGGATGTTACTTTGTGCAAACAGTAGTTTAAAAAAAAAATAACGTCAGTAGCTCTGCTGTCTACACAAATCAACAACGAGAAACAAGAAGTGGATTACTACTGAAATCCTTTTTGTTCTAAATTGTAATCAACTATATTGGATGCGAGGTTTGTCCATTTTAAAAATTTAATAATGGGTTTTGGTCCTCTTGGTTCTATAAAAAGGGCATTTATAAATATTAATATGGAATACCAGGGAAAGAACAATACATAACAATAATGAGAATCACAAAAATCCCATCACATTTGACACTGTCATATCACCAGCTTAAGGATTAGCAGGTTAACCTCAGAGTTAAAAATATTGCTTCATGATTAAAAAAAAAAAAAAATCTCAGAATAAAAAAAGCTTCTTGTTGCATTATATATTCCTTTTGGCTTCCTTATTTTTCTTCAGGTTATGGGATCACTGCTTCGATTAACATTTGGGGGGAGAGTAGGCTGATGGGGAAGGTGGTGGGTTGACTTATCTGCATTCTTTCCTGCCCAAGTCGTGCTGAGCTTGGCTTTTGTCTAATTCTAACCTCTGACACTGCTTGAGTCAAAGGCCTGGCGACTAATACCCACATCTTAGCTGGGTTTTTTTTATCCACCCGAAGCTCCATTTTAAATGATAAAGTTACCCAAGGTGTCAGTTTTCACCAGTATTTCTAAATACATCTAGTAAAAATGCCGCAATTTCATAGAAAATCCAAGCTATTGAGATCTAATCACTGCTTAAGCTGTGGCTTTATTCAAATCTGGATCACCAATATGGCTTAAGATGTAAATGAAGTGCAGAGAGAAATAAAGCAAGAAAATCTCCGATGGCCTTTCTCTCTGCTGTTTGATGCCCGGACCCTTATCAGTCAATTAATGCCGCTAAACTTCAGTGGCGGCATCAGTGTAACAGCCCCCGTAGCTGCTGAACTCCTCCAGCCTTAGCCAAACAAAACACACTTTGAGTAGCCTTAATATGAAATGGAAAAAAGGTCAAAATAGACGGGCTTTGCCAAATAAATCCTGAAGATCCATTCTAATTTCCACCCGTGGATCTTTTAAGTCGTCCTGGATGCTCTTTATGATACGTTGATCCACATTTAGTTTCATTAAAACTTTGTGACTTGGTATTTTTCAACCTGATAGCTTCACTAAAAACTAGTTCTCAGAGTGTTCACTAAGCCGCTATGCATAGAACTACTTTGCTGTCATGGTGGCTTCTAATTATCACCTAAACGCAGGCAGCGGCCGTCCTGGAAATGAACCTGATCTACATGCATTCCATCTGAGCTTGGGAATTAACTTTACTTTTGCTTTTACTGGATGTCTTATGAGGAAGAGGTGGTGTCCTCTGCAGCCCCTACCCTAAGCCCTCTTGAAACCAAATGCTAAATTATCTACCACCCTTTATTTGTTCTGGAAGCAATCTACACAGAACACGACTTTTATCTGCTAAGGTTTCCAACTGGGATTAACAGATGCTAAAACATTTGGGGAGGAGGGAAAGAAGGAGGGGCCCACAGAAGAGAAGAGAATTAAAATTGAGGTCTCTTTCAATAACGGCATGGCCAATACAGGGGAGATTCAGACTAAGCTGAAAAACAAGAAGTTTCTCAGAGGGGTGCACCAAGAACCTGACTCTGCTGACATGGATTTAAAATGGTAAAAGAAGAAAAAAAAAAAAAAAAAGGAAAGGAAAAAAACCCCACCACTCTGGGCTCTTGGCTAGCCTGAAAATTACTTCCGAGCTGGCCAGGTCTCCCTCGCTGATTAGTGCCCCCTTGGCTTCCCTCCACCCTGAGATCTGACAGAAGCCTTTATTTCTTTATCAATTGCTGTGCTCAGCATACATAACTGCAGTCAACAGAACTATTGGTAAAGGGCTTCAAAAGAGGTGGAGATTATTTTTCTAGGGAAAAAGGGGATTAAATGTAAAATAAATAAATCAACAAGGCAGAATAACCAATTCCTAGCCTCAGCTGAGTCTGCAGTTGTCATGTTTTCAGGTAACATGGTGGCCCCGAAGTTCTTCCCAACACGACAGGTGGACTTGTCTCAGCATCCACTCGGGGTGCAGGGTGGGAAACCCGTCCTCACTTTAGCCAACCTTGCCTTCCCCCATGAGCTTCGTCTCAGGGTGTGGGAGGTAGAGGCTGAGATCTGACACCAGGCCTGCCTTTATATTCATAAACTACCCGGCTTTGCGATGAAATCAACCTGGACTGGAAACTTGACTCTTTTGTCAACTGGCTGTGTGACCTTGGGTACCTTTTCTGAGTCTCAATTTCATCATCTATAAATGAAGTGATCATAACTCCCTCTGCTTGAGTTGATTAAATGAGATAATTTATGTGAAGCAGCTAGCCTAGTGCCTGGCACATGCTTGATTCTTAATACGTGAGTTAATGTAATGAAACTCATTATTGTTGTATTATGACTCCGCAAGTACTGAGGACTGGGCTGAGCGTGACTGTTCACCGGGTCTGTTAAACAAAACAAAACACATCCTGAAGCATAAACCTCCACTCTTCTAGTGTTGTTGAAAGACTCTCACTGTAACCAAACTGCGCCTGGATGCCCCCCAGGACTTGGGAATCAAGAATATTTAATTCTCCACTCACGACCCCTTCACCAGATTGTGTGTTGTACAAAGATATGACAACCCTGGGGAGGCTCGAGTCCCCAGGAATGTTGGGAAAAAGTGAAAAATCCCTTTGGAGAACTCTTAGAAAAGCATAGTGGGCTCTGCTAGGGGACATTAACTCCACCTGCCTTATCCTCTCTGCTTTCCCCACGGCATCTTTCAGCATGGCTGCAGGTGCTCTGCTTTTGGGCCCCAGCTGGCCATCAGGGATGAAGCATGCTCAGTTCTGCTTTCCTAGTTGAGAATCTGTAACCTCTGGGAACCTGGTTCAGAAAAGTGAAGCCTTGTGATGAGAAAGTGATGGGTATAAAGGCCAGAGCCGTGGAAGAGAAATCAGCCACAGGATATGTTTCCTGTAATCCCGAAGAATCGGTTTTGAGGTGTGGCTTCAGGCTTCCAGAGAAGTGTGTTGATCACCTTTACTGATTCACGAGAAATGAGTAAGTCATCTCCTTGTCAATAGCACTGAAAAGTTTCCAACAGCTTGGGGTGCTGGAAGAGGCCTCCTTCAAAGAGGAATAGGTGGGAAGAGCATTGGGCGGAGAGGTCAGGGACCCGTGTTCCTGCTTTGCCACAGAATCACTGACTTCACCTCTCTGGACCCTCGTGTCCACATCTGGAACATGAGGTTGTTGACACCTTTGACAGGGATTCTCTCTGAAGTGTGAGATGGCAGGGAGAGCTTTCCCTCCCCACTTTGAGCACCTCTCTTGTTTAAGAAAGTTCTTCTTAACAACAGACTTGTATTATTTCTACAATAGGAACTTTTCATTGAAAATGAAACTAAAGTAAAGGGATAGGACTGGTGGGTATGGATTACAGAGGTGGCCAGGTAAAGACAATTTGGGCAACCGAGGAAGTCTTTGAACTCTTGTAATGACCAAGACAAGATAGGATCTGGAATACGATCATAAGGTAATCAGATGAAATTGGGCCTATAAAACCTAGATTCTACTGAGACCTGCTTCTCACTCGGATAAACATATGACCAACTCAGCTCCCTCCCCTAAGATGCTGGTCCTTTAGAACATGAAATGGGATTCTTGGGGGAAGAGGAGCAATGGGGCCGAAGCTGCCCCCAGCCTCTCTTGGTTTGGAGAACGACCCCTATTGTTCAGGCTAGGTTTATAGGAGAATCCTTCACGGTGAGGGTTTGCTTGCACTTTGCGAAGGGTGACCCGCCTCTCAGCAGCTTTAGTCTATACTCAGAGGCTATGGTCATAATACCTTGTGACCAGCCTTCTCTGGTAATCTCAAGGTTGTTTCCCTGGTACCCCTGCTCTTCTCCCCACCTCATGCCCATGTCCTTTCACCAAAAGGACATGGGCATGAGTCAGTAGTTCTACATTTCAGACCCGGCTGCATATCAGAAGCACCTGGGTAGTGAGTTAGTAACACAGATTCCTGATTCCTATCCCAAGAGGTTCTTCAGTAGGTCTGAGTGGGACCCAGATGTCAGCGCTGATTACGAAGCACTGATGCCATCAGGCCAGTACAGTGAGATCCGCTGTGACACATTACCAGATGATTTCTTTAGGGCTTCCCAGACCTGAAAACACAGCTACCCATGGACAAAGCATCCAGACAGGTGAACCTAAACACTAACCGCAACCTCCCAACACACCACGCACACGTGGGGATTGGTGATGGGGCCTCTACATGGGCCACGGGTGTTTTGGCAATCCCGCCCCAGACACAGTGCTCTATTTCCCCACTGGCCTCTCCCCTCCACCCAATGGCAAGCTAACACACAGATGGAACAAACCTCCAAAAACAACAGCTCTGCAGGAAGCATTTTTCGCTTCGGGAGAATTCAGTCCAATTTGCCACCAATATCAAGGCTAGCTTTTGATTATGTTGATGATAAAGACTGTAAACAAAACAGCCTTTCTCTACTAATTAATTCCCTTCAAAGAACTCTAAAGATCTTTAATTACACAGTTTGAAAAGCAGCGGTTACCCAGTCAGGCTGATGGGCCTGTGCACTCCTCTGTCTGCCCACCCGAACGAAATATTTTCTTGTTTTCTCTGCTTCACACACCTAGGATGGGCTTGCAGTAAATCCTGTCAACTAAACGCCTGACAAAAGTGCTCTGATGTCAGGTATAAAGAATGCCACCTACAGCTTAATGTCTGAAAAAAAATTCCGAGGGCTGCAAACAATGAAGGTTTTTGTCTTCTTAATGCCCAGTATGCAATGGAGTGGAAATGCTACTTCCATCCGTAATCTACAAATGAAATTAAAGTTGTTGAAAGACACAGGGTAAACCAGAAGCCTTTGTTTCTTTGCAGAACAGGAAAAATTTAAACCACTAAATGTTTTAGCAGATTTACTAAATTTCCAATTAAATCCCAAAATCTATTATCGCAGAGCTCAGAGAGTGCTCCCTCTCTCTCTCTCTCTCTCTCTCTCTCTGACTCAACTTCGATATCACAAATCAAACTATGTCCTCCCATATTTAGCTTCATTCTGTTCCACCTGTGGGGAAATTGGAGCTCAGGGAGGGGCACACAAGCTTGAAGGGGAAAGAGGCCAGCTCAGCAGTGTTTGGGGGCATGGCCTAGGCCAGTCTTTGGAAAGAAAAACAGCAATTTGCCCCACGTGAGGGTTCCAGGGCCTCCAGCTGGTGGAGACAGCCTGGCTGGAGCGGGAAGGCATCGGGAGCTCATTGGTGGGGAGGGATTCAGATCTGCTATACAAGAGCACCCTCTGCCAGTTGGCACAGAGGGCTGTCTGGAGAGACCTGAGGTCCAGAGTCGGGAGAGGGGGTGCGCAGGGAAGGGGAAGGACACGGGACTCTGCCTGCAAAGCCGGAGGGGCTGGGGGCCAGGCAGGAAAGAGATTCTATCTCCAAAACTAGACAGAACACTCACCTCTGGAACAATAGCTGGTTTAGGCAGGGGCGATGCTGATTTTTCCAAGGGCTGTCCACATTAATCCGCCCCACCAAATCCAGCCACTAGGAGACTGAATGGTCCTCCAGACACCCATTCAGTAGAAAATGACGGGTGATTTTTGCCCTTGTCTCGGGAGATCTCCGGTGAGCACCGCTGCTCTGGCTGACATGTGTTTGTAAAGATAAAGCACCAGGCTACTTTGGGGGCCCTTCCAGGCTATTACAAAGAGCAAGTGGTGCCAACTCAGGCTCTGCATGGCTTTTTAGAATTGAGTTGTTAATTTTTTTTTTTTAAATACGCACCTCTTTCTGAAAAGGATTTGAAGCAACTTACAATAAAGGCAAACACAATAAGGTCATTCAACTAAAATTAGAAAAGCAAAGCCATGGAAAGGAAGAAGAAGCAAGCATTGACTGTGAAGTGTAATAGAGTTACTGTGATTTAGCATCAGATTAGGCTCTGAGCTTCCTGGCAGCCAGGGTGAAAAAGGACATTCAATTAGATCATCCATACAACCTACTGGAAAGAAGTAGAACAATTCTCCAAGAGAGGTATGCTTTTTTTCTGGCATTAATTTTCTTGTAGAAGACTTTGTATAGGAACTCTGAAAACAGCATACAAGTGTGTTTGACTGTCTTTTCATATAGCAAATGCAGAGGCTATTCTGATATAGCTATTTCTTGCTATAATCTTTGTCACTTGTCAAAGGCATACAACATTCACAACTCAATAATGGTAAGTTTTCATGGGAGAAAACAGAGTGTGGGGTGGGGAGTAGCCAGACAAATGTGATTCAAATTTTAGCTCTTCAGTGTTTCATTCATTCACTGACATATTAGATGTTTATTAAGTTCCTACTAAATGTCAGGTTCTAGATGTGGAGGGTAGAGCAGTAAACAAGCAGGCAAAGTCCTTACTCTAGGGGTATGATCTAACCTGACACTAGAAAAGAAATTAGCATCCTCAGAGGGATGGGTGGGTAGCAGGTGAGCTTTCTTTAGCTTAGTTGCTGAATAAGGTCAGGTGTAACAGAGATGATGCTTTCAGATGCAAGTCTCAGAAATCCCAACTTATACTGGCTTAACCAATAAAGAAATGTGGTTTCTTTGATTCAGCAGCTCAACAGTGCTTTCCCTGTGCTATACCACCTTCACTGTTGGCTCCATCCTCAGGCTGATAGCAGTTTGGATACAGTAGCTCTAGGAGTCACAAATTCAGGACAACCTCCAGAGCAAGGCAGGAGACCATTTCTTCCTGTGGCTTTCACTTAGGATGGAGGAAATTTTTTTTATTGCTGCTGTCCCCACCCCATTCAGCAGACATCCCTATTTGTCCCACTGGCCAGAATTGGCCCACTTGCCCATTTCTGATTCAGTCCTGGCAAGGGGGATAGGGACACCCATAGACCAAGCAGGCCAACCCTGTAGTTCTTGGCCAGTTGGGGAAGGAGGATTCCTGAGCAAAATTGGGATTGTGTTAGGCAGGAAAAAGGGCAGGGGATTAATGGATGCTGGAGTAGACAGCTAACACTGCCATTTTTGGTCTTTAAATACCACTTCCCTGGGCAGAGTGGTGTAGGTGAATAGTCGTCAAGGCTGTTGCAACATCTGTCTGCTTGGCTTTCTCAGAGAAAGAGCATCCTTATTATTCGCCTTATTTCTTGAGTCAGATTTAACATTTCCTATACCTTCTGCCTTTACTTACTTCTCTTAGGTCTTTGCTTCCACTTGTACACATTGAAAAAAATTCTCCTGACTGGTCTTCTTACCTCTAATTTTACTTAAATATAATCCATCTTTCACACTGTTAGTAGAACAATCTCCTTAAAAATAATGTACATTATTACTCCTCTGACATGTGTTTGTAAAGATAAAGCACCAGGCTACTTTGGGGGCCCTTCCAGGCTATTACAAAGAGCAAGTGGTGCCAACTCAGGCTCTGCATGGCTTTTACATTATTGTACATTATTAGCCACTTCTTTGACTTCCTATTGCCTACGACATAACATTAACAATCTTTGCATTAACACATAAAAATGAAATATTTAGGTATACATTTAACAAATGTGTGCAAGATCTATATGATGAAAACAAAATACTCTGATGAAAGAAATCACAGAAGATCTAAGTAAATTGAGAGGTATTCAGTGCTCACGGCTAGGAAGACTCAATGTTGTTAAGAAGTCAATTCTTCCCAACTTGATCTATATGGATTTAATGTAATTCCTATCAAAATCCCAGCAAGTGAATATTAACAAGCTGATTAGAAACTTTATAAAGAAAGGCAAAAGACCCAGAAGAGTCAACACAATATTCAAGAAGAATAAAGTTTGAGGACTGATACTACCTATGTGCCAGACCTATCAAAGTCCCTATCTTAGAGAAGCCTACAGTCTGTTGGAGAGACAACAATTGAAACAACCATTATAAATATTTTCCTAAAGAATTTGGGTTCATTCAGTCTTGCCGATTGTAGTCCACAGCGTCAGAACTCTCCTTGTAGTTATAGGATGACTTCTGGTAGCTTCCCTGTTTCTCCAGATGGTAATGTTGCCACTACCTAATAGTAGAGGGATGAAATGGATATTGTAGTATTAACTCCCATGTGTATTTCCAATGTATCTTTCCATGTAAGTAGTGTGCCCATTCTACAGGGTAGCAAAAGAGGCTCAGGGAAGTTCAGGAATTTGGGTAAGATTGTTCAACCAGAAGATGGCAGAGTTGGTATTCAAACTTAGGGCTTTGGAAGAACAGAATTTCTACCACCTGCTGGTGGCTTCAACTCAGACAGAGACCCCCGTAGCTGGTAAATGAGAAGGGAGGGTGGCATCACAAGTCCCCTGGGCTCAGAGCTCACACTCCTGACCACATGCCACACGCCAGCTCCTCACCCAGGGCTAGCGCTCCTGGAAGAAGTGCCTAGAGACGCAAACTGGAGGCTGGAGCCGGCAGGCCCCGCTCCATCCTCATAACCAGGGAGGTGCGCGGTCATCTCAAGAAAGCAAACAGGTTACGGCGGTAAGATGTAAAGGTGTGTTGGGCAAAAGACTTAGTGAGGAATGTTCGAAGGCTCAGTGTGGTTCACTGACCTCCTCTAGAAACATCTCAGGTTACAATAAAATTACACGTGTCATTCTGAATGTGTAGGTAGAGAGCTATGTGGGAAGCTTTCTGCCAGTCTCTGAAGGCAAAGGAAGGGGCTGTAGCCAGAAAGCAGTATTGAGTGGGGCATTCCTAAGTGGGCACCATGGAACCGTGGGTGCTGGGGGGCAGGTCCTGCTTCTGTCTCTGGCAGATGAGAGGGAGGAAGGCAATGTCCACCTTATCAAGCACAGGGCCAGGGCATGAAGGGCCCGGGCGCAGTGGGACAACATTGTGAATGAACCGTGCACACCTGCATGGAACGATGAGAGGAAGGGTGACAGCATACGAATGAGTTAACAAAGGAAACAACGTTGTGATGCTGGTATTTATCAAACTCCAGAACACACAGAGCCATGTTGAGAGGTGACCCTGTGATGGGGACTTCCAATTACCGCCAGCCTCGGAGGGCGCCAAAGCTTCCAAAGGGACCTCTCTGCCAAGCAGCCGAGGGTCCTATGGACGGTGCCTGAAAACACTTTGAAAAGATGGAGGGAGATGAAATACATTTCCCTGCCTCTAAATTAGGGATAAATTGAAGATCAAGCCTATGTTAACAGGTCCTAAAAGGACAGTCCACTCCCTGGCTGCCACGGGCAGGAGTGAAGAGGGCCGTGCGGGTGTTGATGCAGCCCCACCCCAGAATGGGGCCCCACTGCTCATCATCCTGGGAGGCGGTTAGGACAGAGGATCCGGGGACTGTCTGGTAATGGGAAGCTGCTAAATCATCTCAAAGATCCGCCTTTCAGTTTAGGGCTGAGACATGCTAAGAGGGGAAGCAGGCTCTAGGATGGCACGGGGCTCTCGCTGTATGTTCAGCCCTTGGCTGCCGTTTGGAGGGCAAACACTGCCATGCGTAACCCTGAGAAGAAACATAAAGGGGAGGCCCGTCCACCCCATATGTTTCTCTGGCCTCATCTCGTCCCCACTCCCCGATAAAGTTCAAATTCCTGCAGGTGGCACACAAAATCCTTCAGCAGATGGCCTCAACCCAGCATTCCACGCTGTCTCCCTGTTACTTCAGCCCTCACTCCTACTTAGGAATCACACAGACCTTATTCCCTAAACACACTGCCTTCCTTCAAGCCTTCGTGCCTTTACCCGTGCTGTTCTCTCAGCCTGGACCACCTCACCCTCTCTTAGACTTAGTTAGCCCCTGATCATCCAGATCTATCTCACCTTCCTCTGGAAAGCCTCCCATTTCCTCTAAATTGGGATAGTGCCCTCCTACGGACTCTCCATGCTCCCCCCCAGGGGAGCATTTGTTGCATTGCAATTACCCGTTGCCCTGTTTTTGTACTCCACTGGAGACTCCTGAGGGGCAGGACTCTGCCAGGTTTCCAATAAGCATTCAGCTCCTGGTAGGAGGCCAGTCACAATATTAGTTGGTTGACAAATGGAGGCTGAAAAGAACAAATATTTGTTTAACAAATATGTAAACAAAACATATTCATAATTTAAGTCACTATATTTAAGTTCCTAAATAATTAAGTTTTAAAAGGGTAGTATAAACTCAGTTGACGTTTACTTATAGGAGTTCAGAAGAGGGGCTGGAGGAGTTTGGGATGAATTCATGGAAGCTAGACCTTGGATAAGGAAACTTTAGATAAGTGGTGAAGTGGTTAAGAAAGGAAGTGTTTGGGGGAGGGTGCGTAGTATTAAACGGGCCCGAGTGGAGCATACATCTTGGAGAGTGAGGGGAATACACTGTACAAGTTGGGTTGGGAGGCTTTGGATACCTGGCCAAGGACTTTGGACTTTATCTTATAGGCAGGGTTTAGAAAGAGGAGTGACACCATGATAATGGCATGTGAGAAGGATGAATCTGATGCCTTAAAGGATTAATCAGAAGTGGGGAGGCTGGTTGGGAGCTACAGCAATTGTACCACATACAGCCTAGATGAGGCGATAGTAATTAAAATGATAATATCGGGAATTCCCTGGTGGTCCAGTGGTTAGGACTCTGTGCTCTCACTGCTGAGGGTGTGGGTTCAATCCCTGGTCGGGGAACTAAGATCCTGCAAGCTGTGTGGCCAAAAAATAAAAATAAATAGAAATGATAATATCATCCTCAATCCTTCGCCTGCTCCCACCCCCATAATAGAATTACACATTCACAGCCTTGCTATGGCCTCAAGCTGGCAAAGTATACTTTCCCCAACTTTTTTTTTTTTTAAAGAATTTTTTTTAAAATTATTTATTTTATTTATTTATGGCTGTGCTGGATCTTCGTTTCTGTGCGAGGGCTTTCTCTAGTTGCGGCAAGTGGGGGCCACTCTTCATCGCGGTGCGCGGGCCTCTCACTGTCGCGGCCTCTCTTGTTGCGGAGCACAGGCTCCAGACGCTCAGGCTCAGTAATTGTGGCTCACGGGAGTTACAGAAAGATAGAGAAGATGAAAAGGCAGAGGGCTATGTACCAGATGAAGGAACAAGATAAAACCCCAGAAAAACAACTAAATGAAGTGGAGATAGGCAACCTTCCAGAAAAAGAATTCAGAATAATGATAGTGAAGATGATCCAGGACCTTGGAATAAGAATGGAGGCAAAGATTGAGAAGATGCAAGAAATGATTAACAAAGACCTAGAAGAATTAAAGAACAAACAAACAGAGATGACCAATACAATAACTGAAATGAAAACTACACTAGAAGGAATCAATAGCAGAATAACTGAGGCAGAAGAACGGATAAGTGACCTGGAAGACAGAATGATGGAATTCACTGCTGCGGAACAGACTAAAGAAAAAAGAATGAAAAGAAATGAAGACAGCCTAAGAGACCTCTGGGACAACATTAAACGCAACAACATTCGCATTATAGGGGTCCCAGAAGGAGAAGAGAGAGAGAAAGGACCAGAGAAAATATTTGAAGAGATTATAGTCGAAAACTTCCCTAACATGGGAAAGGAAATAGCCACCCAAGTCCAGGAAGCGCAGAGAGTCCCATACAGGATAAACCCAAGGAGAAACACGCCGAGACACATAGTAATCAAAGTGGCAAAAATTAAAGACAAAGAAAAATTATTGAAAGCAGCAAGGGAAAAACGACAAATAACATACAAGGGAACTCCCATAAGGTTAACAGCTGATTTCTCAGCAGAAACTCTGCAAGCCAGAAGGGAGTGGCATGATATACTTAAAGTGATGAAAGGGAAGAACCTACAACCAAGATTACTCTACCCGGCAAGGATCTCATTTAGATTTGATGGAGAAATCAAAAGCTTTACAGACAAGCAAAAGCTAAGAGAATTCAGCACCACCAAACCAGCTCTACAACAAATGCTAAAGGAACTTCTCTAAGTGGGAAACACAAGAGAAGAAAAGGACCTACAAAAACAAACCCAAAACAATTAAGAAAATGGTCATAGGAACATACATATCGATAATTACCTTAAACGTGAATGGATTAAATGCCCCAACCAAAAGACATAGACTGGCTGAATGGATACAAAAACAAGACCCATATATATGCTGTCTACAAGAGACCCACTTTAGACCTAGGGACACATACAGACTGAAAGTGATGGGATGGAAAAAGATATTCCATGCAAATGGAAATCAAAAGAAAGCTGGAGTAGCTATACTCATATCAGATAAAATAGACTTTAAATTAAAGAATGTTACAAGAGACAAGGAAGGACACTACATAATGATCCAGGGATCAATCCAAGAAGAAGATATAACAATTATAAATATATATGCACCCAACATAGGAGCACCTCAATACATAAGGCAACTGCTAACAGCTATAAAAGAGGAAATCGACAGTAACACAATAATAGTGGGGGACTTTAACACCTCACTTACACCAATGGACAGATCATCCAAAATGAAAATAAATAAGGAAACAGAAGCTTTAAATGACACAATAGACCAGATAGATTTAATTGATATATATCGGACATTCCATCCAAAAACAGCAGATTACACGTTCTTCTCAAGTGCGCACGGAACATTCTCCAAGATAGATCACATCTTGGGTCACAAATCAAGCCTCAGTAAATTTAAGAAAATTGAAATCATATCAAGCATCTTTTCTGACCACAACGCTATGAGATTAGAAATGAATTACAGGGAAAAAAACGTAAAAAGGACAAACACATGGAGGCTAAACAATACGTTACTAAATAACCAAGAGATCACTGAAGAAATCAAAGAGGAAATCAAAAAATACCTAGAGACAAATGACAATGAAAACACGACGACCCAAAACCTATGGGATGCAGCAAAAGCAGTTCTAAGAGGGAAGTTTATAGCTATACAAGCCTACCTAAAGAAACAAGAAAAAGCTCAAGTAAACAATCTAACCTTACACTTAAAGAAACTAGAGAAAGAAGAACAAACAAAACCCAAAGTTAGCAGGAGGAAAGAAATCATAAAGATCAGAGCAGAAATAAATGAAATAGAAACAAAGAAAACAATAGCAAAGATCAATAAAACTAAAAGTTGGTTCTTTGAGAAGATAAACAAAATTGATAAGCCATTAGCCAGACTCATCAAGAAAAAGAGGGAGAGGACTCAAATCAATAAAATCAGAAATGAAAAAGGAGAAGTTACAACAGACACTGCAGAAATACAAAGCATCCTAAGAGACTACTACAAGCAACTTTATGCCAATAAAATGGACAACCTGGAAGAAATGGACAAATTCTTAGAAAGGTATAACCTTCCAAGACTGAACCAGGAAGAAATAGAAAATATGAACAGACCAATCACAAGTAATGAAATTGAAACTGTGATTAAAAATCTTCCAACAAACAAAAGTCCAGGACCAGATGGCTTCACAGGTGAATTCTATCAAACATTTAGAGAAGAGCTAACACCCATCCTTCTCAAACTCTTCCAAAAAATTGCAGAGGAAGGAACACTCCCAAACTCATTCTATGAGGCCACCATCACCCTGATACCAAAACCAGACAAAGACACTACAAAAAAAGAAAATTACAGACCAATATCACTGATGAATATAGATGCAAAAATCCTCAACAAAATACTAGCAAACAGAATCCAACAACACATTAAAAGGATCATACACCACGATCAAGTGGGATTTATCCCAGGGATGCAAGGATTCTTCAATATACGCAAATCAATCAATGTGATACACCATATTAACAAATTGAAGAATAAAAACCATATGATCATCTCAATAGATGCAGAAAAAGCTTTTGACAAAATTCAACACCCATTTCTGATAAAAACTCTCCAGAAAGTGGGCATAGAGGGAACCTACCTCAACATAATAAAGGCCATATATGACAAACCCACAGCAAACATCATTCTCAATGGTGAAAAACTGAAAGCATTTCCTCTAAGATCAGGAACGAGACAAGGATGTCCACTCTCACCACTATTATTCAACATAGTTTTGGAAGTCCTAGCCACGGCAATCAGAGAAGAAAAAGAAATAAAAGGAATACAAATTGGAAAAGAAGAAGTAAAACTGTCACTGTTTGCGGATGACATGATACTATACATAGAGAATCCTAAAACTGCCACCAGAAAACTGCTAGAGCTAATTAATGAATATGGTAAAGTTGCAGGATACAAAATTAATGCACAGAAATCTCTTGCATTCCTATACACTAATGATGAAAAATCTGAAAGAGAAATTATGGAAACACTCCCATTTACCATTGCAACAAAAAGAATAAAATACCTAGGAATAAACCTACCTAGGGAGACAAAAGACCTGTATGCAGAAAACTATAAGACACTGATGAAAGAAATTAAAGATGATACCAACAGATGGAGAGATATACCATGTTCTTGGATTGGAAGAATCAACATTGTGAAAATGAGTATACTACCCAAAGCAATCTACAGATTCAATGCAATCCCTATCAAATTACCAAGGGCATTTTTTACGGAGCTAGAACAAATCATCTTAAAATTTGTATGGAGACACAAAAGACCCCGAATAGGCAAAACAGTCTTGAGGCAAAAAAATGGAGCTGGAGGAATCAGACTCCCTGACTTCAGACTATACTACAAAGCTACAGTAATCAAGACAATATGGTACTGGCACAAAAACAGAAACATAGATCAATGGAACAAGATAGAAAGCCCAGAGATTAACCCACGCACCTATGGTCAACTAATCTATGACAAAGGAGGCAAAGATATACAATGGAGAAAAGACAGTCTCTTCAATAAGTGGTGCTGGGAAAACTGGACAGCTACATGTAAAAGAATGAAATTAGAATACTCCCTAACACCATACACAAAAATAAACTCAAAATGGATTAGAGACCTAAATATAAGACTGGACACTATAAAACTCTTAGAGGAAAACATAGGAAGAACACTCTTTGACATAAATCACAGCAAGATCTTTTTTGATCCACCTCCTAGAGTAATGGAAATAAAAACAAAAATAAACAAGTGGGACCTAATGAAACTTCAAAGCTTTTGCACAGCAAAGGAAACCATAAACAAGACGAAAAGACAACCCTCAGAATGGGAGAAAATATTTGCAAATGAATCAACGGACAAAGGATTAATCTCCAAAATATATAAACAGCTCATTCAGCTCAATATCAAAGAAACAAACACCCCAATCCAAAAATGGGCAGAAGACCTAAATAGACATTTCTCCAAAGAAGACATACAGATGGCCACGAAGCACATGAAAAGATGCTCAACATCACTAATTATTAGAGAAATGCAAATCAAAACTACAATGAGGTATCACCTCACTCCTGTTAGAATGGGCATCATCAGAAAATCTACAAACAACAAATGCTGGAGAGGGTGTGGTGAAAAGGGAACCCTCTTGCACTGTTGGTGGGAATGTAAATTGATACAACCACTATGGAGAACAATATGGAGGTTCCTTAAAAAACTAAAAATAGAATTACCATATGACCCAGCAATCCCACTACTGGGCATATACCCAGAGAAAACCGTAATTCAAAAAGACACATGCACCCGAATGTTCATTGCAGCACTATTTACAATAGCCAGGTCATGGAAGCAACCTAAATGCCCATCAACAGACAAATGGATAAAGAAGATGTGGTACATATATACAATGGAATATTACTCAGCCATAAAAAGGAACGAAATTGAGTCATTTGTTGAGACGTGGATGGATCTAGAGACTGTCATACAGAGTGAAGTAAGTCAGGAAGAGAAAAACAAATATCGTATATTAATGCATGTATGCGGAACCTAGAAAAATGGTACAGATGAGCCAGTTTGCAGGGCAGAAGTTGAGACACAGATGTAGAGAATGGACATATGGACACCAAGGGGGGAAAACTGCGGTGGGGTGGGGATGGTGGTGTGCTGAATTGGGCGATTGGGATTGACATGTATACACTGATGTGTATAAAACTGATGCCTAATAAGAACCTGCAGTATAAAAAAACAAACAAAACAACTAATACTAAACTTTCATTGGGTTATTTGTATGGAAACATGTTAATATAAATGTTTCAGACATTACATGAAATTTCTAAAAATCTTATATTTGTATTTGTATGGAAATATGTATGGAAATATGTTAATATAAATGTTTCAGACATTACATGAAATTTCTAAAAATCATATTTGTATTTGTATGGAAATATGTATGGAAATATGTTAATATAAATGTTTCAGACATTACATGAAATTTCTAAAAATCTTAAAAAAAAAAAAAAAAAAAAAAAAATTGTGGCTCACGGGCCCAGTTGCTCCGCGGCATGTGGGATCTTCCCAGACCAGGGCTTGAACCCATGTCCCCTGCATTGGCAGGCAGATTCTCAACCACTGCGTCACCAGGGAAGCCCCCTTTCCCCAACTCTTGATTTTGAGCTTGGCCAAGTGACTTTCCTTCACTGATGGGATGATAGCATATGGAATGTCAGCAGAGGCTAGAGATGTGCTTGTATGGTTGGGTTTTCTCCACTGGCTTCTGCCATTGCAGTAAGAACATGCTCTGCTGGTCCCAGAAAATGAGAGATACTTTGAACAGCCTGGAGCCAAGGGCCAGCTCCAACTTAGATCGGCCAATCTTCAATCTAATTACAGACTGTGAGAGAGAAACAAATTCTTGCCATTGTAAGCTGCTGCCCCACCTTTCTTTGACCCCTCCTTCACGGAAGGACTTGTCCCTTTTCTTTACCTGTTCTGCAGCCCATTCTCACTGCTGTAGAACAGGCACTTCAGGCCCTCAGCTATGTCCACAAACTGTTCTTTTTGCTTATTCCTTCTCATCAGCATTGAAGCTGGCTCTACTCTCTCCAATCATTAAATGAAAACCTCCATATTGACCCCAGTAATCATCCAGTCTCTCCTCAGTCTGATTTCTTGGAGATTTGTCGATACCAGCTGCTAAATTTCCTGTCTGCATATCCTCCCTCCAACTCATTCCTCCACACTGAAATTGGATTGTCACCGGTACCATCTCATGAAGCTGCCATTCTTTGTCTGCTTCCTCTCAGTCGTATTTGACTGTGGATCACTGCCTCTGTGGAATGCTCTCTAGCCTTGGTTGTTTGATACCACACCGGCTGTTGCCTCCTAGTCTCCTTTGAGGATACCACTTTCTCTGCCCTTCTCTTAAAGGTTCATGTTTCTTGGGGCTTGGTCCTAACCCACTTTCTCTTCCACTTTATGTCCCGCCCCTGGGAGATCACATCCACTCCAGGAGCTTTCTCTACCTACCTATCTAATCTATCATCTGTCAATGGCTTCCAATCCTCATCAGCCCAGAATTCACTCCTTGAGTGCCAGACCCATAACCCAGAGTCCTAATGGAATCTTATTCCTTTATCCAACATTTTATTGGGTACCTCCTACCTGCCAGACATTGTTTTTTTTTTTTGTTTTTGTTTTTTAAATTAATTTATTTATTATTCATTTTTGGCTGTGTTGGGTCTCCGTCGCTGCACGAGGGCTTTCTCTAGTTGCAGTGAGAGGGGGCTTCTCTTGTTGTGGAGCACGGGTCCCAGGCGCACAGGCTTCAGCAGCCGTGGCACGCAGGCTCAGTAGTTGTGGCTCGCGGGCTCTAGAGCGCAGGCTCAGTAGTCGTGGCGCACAGGCTCAGTTGCTCTGTGGCACGTGGGATCCTCCCAGACCAGGGCTCAAACCCATGTCCCCTGCACTGGCAGGCGGACTCCCAACCACTTCACCACCAGGGAAGTCCCCAGACATTGTTGTAGGTACTGGATATACGTAGTAAACAAAACAGATAGAAAGCCCTGCCCTCATGGAACAAATATCTTGCTAGAGTCAGAGAAGTCAGAGAATGAATAAACCAGTAAAATAAATAGTATGTGAGAGCTACTGGAAGGTGGTAAGCAGAGCAGGGATGTCATCTGTTCATGTTTTTAAAGGCTCCCCTGGCCTGCTGTGTTACAGACAGGCTGGGGGAGGTGGGAAGGCAGAAACAGGGATGCCAGTTAGTTGACCTCTACTTTTGAATGACCCACAGACACCTCAGACTCAAAACTCCAAAATCGAACTCAGTACCTTTCTCCAAACTTGCTCTTCCTCCCATGCTCTGCAGTTCAGTGAAGGGCAGCTGAATCCACCAAGGACTTGAGTGGGAACCTGGAATCCCTGACCACTCCAGCCCCCTTCCCTTCGCATCTAACCAGTCATGAATCCTGTCCACTCCAACTTCTAAGAACCTCATTCCTTCCTTCCTTTATTTATTATTTCACTCATTTACCAAATATCTACTGAATACTTACCAGGTTTTAGGCCAGTATTAGAGAGGTAAACAATCAGATGTGATCCCTGCCCTCTTGGAGCTTAGAGTTTAGTGTGGGAAATAGACAATATAGACAAAAATAAGCCAATACACATATGACATCCTCTCATGATAAGGACTATAAAGAAAATGAACTTGTTTCAGCAAAGAAGAAAAATATGAGAGAAACTCTTAGATAAGGTGGCCAGGGAAGAACCCCCTAGGGAAGGCACAGGGCTAAGAAGGGATGGGTCATGTGAGAATGGCACCATAGCGAAGGACCACAAATTGGGAGGCTGCAAACAACAGAGTTTTATCTCTCACAGTTCTCGAGGCTAGAGGTCAGAAACCAAGGTATCAGCAGGGCCATGCTCCCTCCAAAGGTTCTAGGGAAGGATTTTTCGTTGCCCCTTCCTGGTTGCTATGGTTACCCACAGTCCTTGGCTTGTAGACACACCACTCCAACGTCTGCCTCCATCTTCACATGGTCCCCTTCCCTCTGTGTCTGTATCTTTATATGTCCTCTCCTCTTCTTATAAGAACACCAGTCATTGGATTTAGGGCCCACTTTTACCCAGTATGACTTAATCTTAATTAATTGTATCTACGAAGGTCCTATTTCCAAATAAGTTCACATCCTGAAATTCTGGGTGGACATGAATTTTGGGGGAGACATGATTCAACCCAGTACAAATGGCAAGATCTTTTCCAAGTAGGTGGAGCAGCTTTTACACAGGCCCTTCAGGTAGGAAGGAGCTTGGAGTGTTTGGGGCCAGTGTGGCTGAAATGTAGGCGTAAGGAGTAGAACAGACCCACGGAAGCTTGGAGAGAGAGGCAAAGCCAGATGGTGGAGGAAAGAGGGAGAGGGAGAGGGAAGGAATGAGGCACCAGTGATGTGGAAGATAAGAAGTCCAAAGGATCAGAGTCCTTGAGAAGGTGGCCAGCATAGGATGTCACGGTTGGGACAGAGTTGGCTTGTGATAGGAGGAGGGTTCCAAAGCAGAGAAGGGGAAGATGGGCACAGGAGCAGGTAGGTGTGATGGCGAGGAAAAGAGAAATCCTTTCTAATGGCTTCTATTTTCTCAGTTAAATGGGAGATAGCTCAGAGGCAGAGGAAAGGAGCTGGAGTTTAGAGGAGAGAAGAAACTTGTGATAGCTGTCTTGGAGAGAGAGATCAAGCTTACCAGGATTGCTGGGCAGAGTTAAGAGCCCTTTCCAGGTGTGTGGTTCTCTAGAATATGCCCATTTTTCTGCCTTTCACTATCGCCCCAGCTCAGGCCACATTGTCACCTCTATGTGACTGCAGCCACATCTGATGGGTTTCTCTTTCTCAACCTCGCCCCTACTCCAGTCTATTCTCTACACTGCTGTCGCTCTGATCATCCTGAACTCACATGGGGGCTTCCCTGGTTGTGCAGTGGTTGAGAATCCGCCTGCCAATGCAGGGGACACGGGTTCGAGCCCTGGTCTGGGAAGATCCCACATGCCGCGGAGCAACTGGGCCCGTGAGCCACAACTACTGAGCCTGCACGTCTGGAGCCTGTGCCCCGCAACAAGAGAGACCGAGACAGTGAGACACCCGCGCACCGCCATGAAGAGTGGCCCCTGCTCGCCGCAACTAGAGAAAGCCCTCGCACAGAAACGAAGATCCAACACAGCCAAAAAAAAAAAAAAAAAAAATCTCATTTAAAAAAAAAAAAAAAATCACATGGCATCACACCCCAGCGTAGAACTCTTCCAATAGTTTCCCATCACCCTAACATACAACCCAAGCTCTTTCATGTGAGTCTTCAGGTCCTTTATGGGCTGGTCCATGCTCGCTTCACGGCCTCATTTCTTGCCACTCCTACTTCAAATTCCACATTTCAAACATCCAGAATTACTATAAATTCTTGAATGTGCTACACTCTCTCGCCACTCTGAGGCTTTTCACTCACTATTCCTTCTTCCTGAAATACTTTCTCCTCCTGCTCTAGCCCCCTCCGCTGTCTGCCTGGCTGACTCGTACCTCCTCCCCCCGCAGCTTTCTCTGCCTTTCGCCCACTCCGAGTTTGGGTGGGTTTCCTGCATAACCCTCTGTGCTCTCCTTTTTTTTTTAGCAGTTACCACATTACAGTGTAATTGCTTTTTCATTTCTATTTGGCCCTCATAAAGCAATAACCCCCCCTAAAGTACCATACCTATGGTTTTCATATTACCTTACACATAGTAGATACTTTTAAAAAAATCTATTAAAAAAGTAAATAAATGAAAAGACTAAGACAAGTTAATGTCTATGCTGAAGGTCGTCAGTAACTCAAAGCTTTAGAGCGGTTGACTCTGCTTCCCCTCAAGGCACGATGCGATTGAACTTTATGCTGTGACATCAGGGAACTGCACTCTGCATGGCCATCGCAACTCAGCCACCTGTTTCACTCTCTGGTTCTCAGTTGGACTCCTGACTTTCCATCATAAATTGCACGAGGCTTTGTAAGGGTTCCCTACAGGATAATCTCTGCCGTGTCTTTTTGCTCTATCTACCTCCTTCCACAATCTGTGGCCTCTGTTATTTGGTTATAGGTTATGCTTTTCTTTATAAGTGGTCTTCCAGCTTCTGAAAGTCTTGGGACAGTGTGTGTATTGTAGTCTCTTGGGTCATTGGATTTTGGGTTCTCAGAAATTCTTTTTTTAAGCTGCTTTTTTCCTGCAGCAAAAACAACTTTGTCCTAGTTCCGACTCTTGAGTGGTACTTCCTGCTCTGCCTTCCAGCAGTGGCCCAGGGAGGTACTCCCACTCATGCCCAAGTTGTCCTCAGATGGCTTCTCAAGTGACAATGGAAAAGAAATACAACATGTATTTCTCTCCTATCAGCAGGCCCTCTGATCTTGTTGGAGGCACGTTGATTCCACTACTCCTGTATGCAGACCCAGTTCCCACCGTGACCACTTTACATCTTTAACCCATTCCATTGATGATGTACTAGTTTCCTTTCTCAGTTCTAGCCTTCACAACAGGAGAGCCCACACCAGTTCCTGTGCCATTACTAGGTGAAATCAGCTGCTATTTGCCCTTCTGCTCTATCTTCTAATAATGTACTGTTTACCATGCTCCAGATATCACATAAACAGTTACGGTATATTGGCCTTTGCTGATTCCTCTATTGCTTGGATAGAGGAAATGAAAGACTTCCCATCCCCGGCTTCTTTGTGTGTTGACCTCAATACCTATAAATTCTTGTTGGGACAATCCTGCTTTACGAATTTGTCCACTTCAGAATGCACATTTATTTTTGGTTCAAAAGAAACTATTTTCTCTTGTGTTTAGTTTGTAAATAAGCTTTTTCCAAAAAACCATGTTTTCAGCATTGTAACTGTTTGAAGTGTAGCAGACACAGTGTACTGATGTTTGACATTTATTCCAACCGCCTTCTAGAATGCTTTCTATACTGCAGAGGCTGGGAAATGAAAACTGTATTTCTCAGACACCAACCTTGCAGCTGGGGTTCTGGAAGTGAGCTCCGTTCAGCCATTCAGATGCATGGGGTTTGGAAGGCAGGAGTGAGACACAGCCCTTGCTTCTGTTCTTTTCGCTGGAGGTGTGGTCACGCACGTTTAGTTTCGCTGGGTCTCATCGCTGGCTCTGTGTGTTGAAAGCTATGGCAGGTCAGCTGTTTCCTGGTGTGGGTTCTAGTGTCCACTCGGGTGGTTCAGGCTGTAGCAGATGCAGGGGCTTCCTGACCATGGTGGCTTCCTGAGGGCGGCAGGGGTGTTGTGGTTCTGGAGTAGCTTCCTGCTTTGGCAGAGAGCTTCCTGGTGGTGGAAGCCACAGTTCTGCTGGTGACCCAGCTCTGCAGAGCAGTGTTGAGCCAAACCTGGAAAGGACCAACCTAGAGCCTGTCTCTGCTAATTTGTGAGCCATTTAATACCATGTACTAAGGCGCTTTCTGCTGACACTAGCTGGAATGGATTCTGGACTTTGCAAAGGGGACCCTGACCGATAAACCATGGGAGTAGTTATTTGCAATATTAAATATGGCTTCTGCTTAGAAAGATTTTAAGGCAAGAGAAGCAGCTATCTAAGAAGAGAGGCAAGATTCAGGCTTTTTATTGGCAGCTGCAGCTATGTAGGAACCGAATCGAGGCTCTTGCCATTTTGGGTGCATATACAACTTTCTGTGCCAATAGGGTTTTGAGTGATGGATGGGAGGCAGAGCTCTGGAGGCCCTAACTTTCACATTAACTTGAATTTATCCTAAAACTCAACCCTAAATGTATAAGCTTTCAGGTTGAATTCTCCTGACACAACTTTTCCAATGATGAGTGGCCCCTCCCCATTCTCTCCCTGTCATCTCTCTGGTTCCTTCCCTCCCTTCCTACAGGGGTCCTTCACCACCTCCAGCTAGTCACCCATCACAGACACACAGACACACACACACACACACAAGGGAGGAGTCCATTTGTAAAGAAACAGAGTGCTATAAACAACAAGTTAAAGTTTCCAAGGAGAAATAACAAGATCTGCAGTAGAGTCTGTCCCCGGGAGAAAGGCTCATTGTTCCTTTAGGAAAAGCACAAGGGGAGAAAGTCAGTGTGGCAAGGAGAGAGTAAATAAGACAGGTCCAAGAACGGGCAAGTCACTCTTCATCTTTCTCAGGTTCAGGTTCCGTTTCTCTACAATTTTAAGATTAGGCAATACTTGCTCATGGTACAAAATTCAAAGCGAAAAACGGGCACACAGCAAGTCTCCTGCCACCCTGGAGCCCACGCTCCTCGTCCCCGACTCAGAAGCCAGCACTGTGGTGAGTTTCTTCCCCAGCTCGTTTTCCCAAAGGGGCACTTCTGACCTGGGGATTGCGTGGAAGCCTCCGAAATGGTGGGGAGGAGCTCTGGGTGGTAAAGGTGGAGGAAGGGGAGTCCGTGGTGGTGGCGGAGACGGTGACAGCCAGGACTCCAGCCCAGCCGGCTGGTGCCTGGCCGAGATCCGATCCCACAGCGTGGACAGGACACCTGTGCTTGCCGCCTCCCAGCCGCTTGATCCTCAGGAAATAGCCGGTTCCCTGGCAGGAGGCGGGCCTGTGCCGTTTTCCTTTTAACGTTATTGTCTGTTAGGTTTTATTATGTTGTGGTTTATTCCCACAGCTTTCCCTTCAGCTGCAAATTAGAGTGCTTATGGATGAATGTTTGTTTATATATGTCATGTTGCTGTCCTTTCAGGTCCAAATACGTGCATCTGAGGCAGGAGGCTGTGTTTGTTTTTTAAACTAAGTGGAACTGCCAAACACCCTCTGCCTAGATCATGGAAAGTTGCCCTATTAGGAGTTTACAGAAGAAAAATCTGTGCCAGTTATAGCAGGTATTGAGAAAGGAGGAGGGAGGGAAAGACAGAGACAGAGACTGAGACAGAGACAGAAAACCTGAATAATCCTCTGGCAATGCTGAGTGTGACACAAGATTCTCTTCTTTCTTAGCAGTTCTGTGCCTCGTTCCTGATAATTTTAGGGTCTGCTACGTCTCTTGCTATGAGAATTAGCATCAGCAGCTTTCAAAATGACTTACCAGTTAACCCCTCCAGAAATCTTAAGACATTATTCTTTTCTTCTTCAAATTTCCCATCTCTAAGCCTTCTAATTCTCCTTCAAATTTCCATCTGTAAAGTTAATACAATCCAATAAGAAAATAATGTGCTCTTGAGACATTGACATGCTCAGAGCCATTTTATCCTGCCCTAAAGCCTGGAAAGTTTGAATTTTCCTTAGGATAAAAAAGTAAGAAATAATAGAATAATTCACTGTACTGTAACAATTAAATCCAGCAATTTAACATTATGCATTGGTAAATATAATGCTCACAGCGACCCAAAGTCTCCCATGTGCTGACAGACAAAAACAAAGTTATAAATCTAAACCTCCTATTCCGAACCACATTCCTAAATGTAAATAAGCAACCAAGCATGCTGCTACATATCTTTACAGAAGCAATTACAAACAAACCTTATCAGTCGCTAAGTCACCAACACACACAACGCTTATCTGCTATGCCCTCTACTGGATAGAGTACACAAGACAAGTCGCATTATTTCCAATTAATTTTTGGCATCATCCCTCTGCATCTGCTTTAAGAATGCAAGGCGTGAAATTTATAGTAGCAGGTTTAATATTCCATCCAGCCAAAATTATTTTGCTACAAGGACTTACCTTTGGTGGAATATTTTGGGTTGGCCTCTTTTTTTTTTAATACATAGATTGCTTCTCCCCTTCGTGCAACCCACTGTCCCAACTCTCAAGCTGTCACCAAACTCTGTACGTGGCAGGAATAATTTCATGCTGAGTAAAATGTGTTTAATTTCACATCCTGTAAGAATAATTACTTAGCATAATGCCACTTAAAATGTATTTCTATCTGCAAATGCTAATGAAGCAGCAAAAACCTGAATCATCCTTGGAAAGAATTAGGGAATTAAGGGTGCTTTGCCTTCACTCCCTCTTCTCCTGGAGAAGGACTGCCTGAAGAGAGAAACCCGGACCACAGGAATAATCCAAGGCGAGATCCTGCTGTCTTCAAACTGGGTGTGAGTCCAGTGGCTTTTCGGGGGACGTTAATCCCACAGACCTCTCCTGAGCCTCCCCCAAGATGCTGAAACAGAGCCTCAGGCTCCCTGGAGATGCCCAGTCCTCACCCAGGTCCCACTGGACAGCCACTAGGAGGGGACTCAGGCCCAGGACCAGTGAGGACCACCTACCCGAATGGCAGGGCTGTGGCCTTTGGCCTTAAGGATCTTGTCTCTTTGATCACTGGTGCGCCCAAGTAGTAAAGACCACTGTGCTGGCTATTGCTCATCTTGAGGCTTAAAGCTTTCAATAAAGAACGACAAGGAATAAGAGAGAAAAGAAGTGCTTTGCCTTAAAAGAAATTCTTTAAACCGCTTTATTTTGAAATCATCTTAGAATTATAGAAAAGTTGCAAAAATAACTCAGAGAGTTCCTGTATACCCTTCCCCCAATTTCACCTAATTTAATAGCTTACGTGACCACAGTACGATGATCAAAACCAAGAAACTGACATTAGTGCAACATTATTAACTATTAACTACACGGCAGACTTGGATTCGGATTCACTAGTGTTTCCACTAATATTTCTTCCGTTCTAGAGCCTAATCCGGGATCCCTTATTGCATTTAGTTGTCACAACTCCTCAGTTCCCTTCAATCTGTGTCACAGTCTTTGTCTTTCCTTGTCGTTCACAACTTTGACACTTTTGAAGAGTACTGGTCAGGTATTTTGCAGACTGTCCCTTAATTTGGGTTTGGGTGCTATTTTCTTGTGACTACATCGGGGTTATACATTTTCGGCAAGAATGTTACAGAAGTGCTGATTCCTTCTCATTGCTTTGTGGAAGAGAGGCCTGTTCTCCTCCAGCAGCGGAGAGAAGCGACAGCATGTGCTGAGGGCCTGAGGGGCCATTGCACCTCTGAGAACCTGGGTGGTGGGTCCCAGAGAGTCAGGCACTGAGCCAGAGGGCACTCAGCATGCTTCTCTTACCTGTCTCTTCCCTTCTCCGTTACCGTGGTGGCAATGGAGAAGTGAGAAGGTTTCTTCTCTGTAGGCAGATAGCACCAGTATTTTCTTAATCCGGTGCCGTTGAGACCCGCAGAAGGACAAGGGGTAGCCAAGGAAAGCAGAGTATTATGGATGCTGGGGGGAGAAGAGATGTGGGGAGAGGAGGACCAAGATGGAAGCGTGGGGAAAGGAACTGCTTTGTGATCCAGTGCAGCCGTTTGTGGATTCAGCAGGGCTCTCTATGGCCTAGGAATGAGATGAGGACCTCTCCGTGGGTGGGAACCTTGTTAATTTGTGTTGAGGCAGTGGTGGTAAACATTTCTCAAGCAGCGTTTGTAACAATGAGAAAGCAGGTTTGATTTCCTCAGTGGGGTTAAATGTAGTAGTGGTACAAAAGGACCCTCGGGTAGATTATAAATGCTTGCATTTTGGTTTTCTCCTTCTCCAGACTGGAAGTTCCCTAGGGAACAGGCCCTACTCTGTCTGGTTCCCCTCCCCCTCTGAAAACCTAGTACCCGGGGCCTGGAACACTGTAGGAGCTCAAAAAGTGTTTATTGATTAAAAGGATTTTTTAAAAAAATAAATTTATTTATTTTTTGTTTATTTATTTTTGGCTGCGTTGGGTCTTCATTGCGGTGCGCGGGCTTCTCATGGCGGTGGCTTCTCTTGTTGCAGAGCACGGGCTCCAGGCACGCAGGCTCAGTAGTTGTGGCTCGCGGGCTCTAGAGCGCAGGCTCAGTAGTTGTGGCGCACGGGCTTTGTTGCTCCGCGGCATGTGGGATCTTCCCGGACCAGGGCTCGAATCCATGTTCCCCGCATTGGCAGGCAGATTCTTAACCACTGCGCCACCAGGGAAGCCCTGATTAAATGAATTTTTTTTAATGAGTTTTAAAAAATTGAGTGGGTGAGGTACTCATTTACAAAACACACTGACGGGAACTCCACTCATTCCTTATTGCAAGTCTGTGGCCCCGCCCCCAGCATGGTTTTGGAAGCCCAGCGGTGGCTGTGAGTTCAGGGCTCCAAGCTTTCCGACCCATATCTGTCCTCAAAGTGCCTGGAGAAGCTGTGCTGGGAGGGGGCTGTTCTTTGAGAGGTCCTGGGAATCTACAACGGAATCTACACTGTTCGGGGGAAAGTGGAATCAGATCAAATGTGTAGATGGCAAAATCTCAGTTTGGGAAGAGGCAAATAGGAGTAATGTTGGAGCTTCCTGCCTAGTGGACCATGGTTTGGGGAAGCCAGTAAAGAAGGGAAGACGGTGATGGTAATGGGGTTGCGTGGAATGGATTTTACTCGTGTGTGTGTGTGTGTGTGTGCGTGTGTGCACACGCACACACGCACACACACACTCGCAGGTTGAGTCGTGTTTCCCTTACTGATGGGACTGACTTCATTTCTTCATGTGTTCAGTTCTTCTTGGTTATGCTCTTATAATTGCCAGTTTTCCGTATAATTTAAATAACACATTATTTATAATTATCATTGTAATTTAAATTGAATTGTTTTTCAGATGTATATTTAGTGAGAACTTTTTAAACGTTCAAGAGAGAAGCAAAGCAGCAGGAGGCTTTGAAGACTTGGCGTGCTCAGGTGTGTAGAGTGGAGCGCTAGCGTTCTGGCGCATTAATGAGAACAGTCAGCACCGTGAACAGTGGCTACGCGCCAGGGACGCTTCCGTGCACGCTGTCTGCATCAGCCCATTTCGTCCCTACAGACACACCGCGAGGTAAGTCTGCTATAACTCCCTTCTACAGATGAGGGGGTTAAGGCACACAGACACTTGCACCACGTCATCCAGCTACCAAGTGGCAGAGCCCTTGCCCAGCCCTAACCACTGTACTATATGGTGTTCTAGTGCAGTCCAGAAAAGGCCTGTGCTTTCTGGAACAGCCTGGCACCTGGAAACGTGAATGGAAGAGTTGGGAAAGACTAGGATTCTGCTCTTTCAGGGACACAATGAACCCGCCAGGCACACGTTCCTCTGTGTGTGTGTGTGTGTACTGCTTCGTGCAGGCAACAAGATCTCGAGTTGTCCCTCCCTCCATGGGAGGTGACAGTGAGTTCCTGCAGGAGAGCGCACAGTGCTAGGGGAGCTTTCAGATGAGATGAAGGTGTTTGTTAAAGCATTTCTTTAATCCAGCAGCACTATAATAAAAAAAGGGACATAAAATATCTATCTTACAAAATTTCAAGCAGGTCACATGTTTCACATGACAAAATTTCAAGCAGGTCACATGTTTCACATAAGAAATCTTATGGAATTGATTTACAATAAAGTTCTAGTTTTGTTTGATTCTCGCACAGGCTCCCACATTTATCTTGTACAAATTAGCTCATAGTATTCAACAGGTTTAGGCTCTGTAGATCAACTATTTAATTGTTCACAAGGGGACATGTGAAAGGAGAAAAGTATTGTCACATAAACGCATGCAGCATGGCTTGTGTGGTCACATCAGAAGGAGTCTTTGTCGCATGAATGACACTAAATTTATTTGCCTCCCAAAGATGAAAAGCCAAACTACTTCCAGCTCTGCCAGTAAATGCAGGAATGAAGCCATTCAATGGATATTAAATGGAATTAGTTGTTATAACAATAATTGTTATTATTATTGTTGTTATACATTTTTACAAATCATACTTACGACTTCAGAGCCAAATTTAGAAGAAATCATTATCATCTAAACACTGAATTGGTAAGGCTCATAATTAGGAAACCAGATATTTAGTTCTTCACAGAGGCCTCTGACCTTCTGGACACTGTCAAAAATTTTTAATAGAGTGGCTGAACGAAACAGAACAATCATGAACACTGGCTCTAGGTGGTTTTGGTTTCTGGGAGGAAAAGTCTAATTCCCAATTCAATGAACATTCCAGTGGAGCTGGGACATATTTCCTTCTGCAAAACATAGAAATACTATTGTGTTCTGAACCCTGCATAGGAGGGGGAAGGAGTATATAAACTAGAGCGACATTTTTCAAATGGAGCTTTCAGTAGCTGATTCAGCTGGAATGTAATTTATGCTAATAAGTTCCTGGATTTCAAAGTGACTTTTTCTTATCACACTAAAACCTTTAATTTGGATATATATTCCTACGTCCAGAATGGGTAGGAAAATTCTCTATCAAAAGCCAGGGATACAACTGGCCCTGTGTAGAAAGGAAGAAAAAAAAAGAAATTATATTCCAGAGGTTTGGAGGAGGGCAAGAAAGAAGTTCAGTGTATGGCTTTTAAACAATTTCCTACGACATAGTTCTTGATTTCACACACCTTTTTCCGCTAGAAAAGGTTATCATAATTTTAACATGACTGCATAATTTGGGTCAATGTGACACAGAGTTGATAGTAGAATGTAACTGGTTTCATTTTTTTTTTAAATTTTTATTTATTTACTTATTTATGGCTGTGTTGGGTCTTCGTTTCTGTGCGAGGGCTTTCTCTAGTTGTGGCAAGCGGGGGCCACTCTTCATCGCGGTGCGTGGGCCTCTCACTATCGCGGCCTCTCTTGTTGCGGAGCACAGGCTCCAGATGCGCAGGCTCAGTAATTGTGGCTCACGGGCCCAGCCGCTCCGCGGCATGTGGGACCCTCCCAGACCAGGCCTCAAACCCGTGTCCCCTGCATTGGCAGGCAGACTCTCAACCACTGCGCCACCAGGGAAGCCTGTAACTGGTTTCATTTAACTGTGATGGAAGAGGGGAAAGTATACCAGATTGAGCCAAGAACCTTGTGTTCTAGTCCCTAACTAGCTTAGTTGTGCTAGTTATACTAGATGATCCCTTAACCAACCTTTTTGGCATTAATATTCAATAAATTTGGATAAATTCTCCTAGGCCAGCAGCTTTCACATTTATTCTTTACTGTGATCCACAATAAGAAGTACATTTTATATTATGACCTAGTTCACATACATTTATAGATTTATATGTAAATGTTGTATCTATCTATATATATCATTCATAGTATGATATATATGCTGTACATAAACCACACACACATATATGTGAACTGAAACAAAATTTCATGAAACAATAGCTACCCTTGTTACCTCTGATGCATTATAGCTTTTATTCTATTTCATTATGAAAAAGCTGGTCAATTTCCACTAAATTGACTTTATGACCCAGCCTTACTAACACCGTAACTAGGCCCAGCCCTGCACTTTGAGAGGCTGCCTCCAGATGAATACAGGTTACTGCACAGGTTAATGGTTAAAACTCTGATCACTGAAAGAAAAACATAAAAACTGTGTGGATACCAGTCCCCATATTGAAGGAATATGCTCTAATTTTAGTGAAAAATTATGACACACTAAATAGAAACAGCCACTAAGTACAAGTACTCTCTATCAGTGAACTTACCCATTTTAAGCTCTGCATAATTGAACTTTGGTTTTTCATTCTTCTATAAGCAAAACTATTTTTGAAACTTCCTCTCACCTGGTAGATTGGCTTTTAAGTCTTCAAGCAAAGGAACCTAGAGTTTTGATAAATGAATCATCTTCTATTTATAAACAACCCCTTTTAAAGCTTCTGTGGCTTTTGCTAGAGTATTTTAAAAGAGCCCTTGATTTTTTTTAATATTAACTTTTAAAAGCACTGTTAATAATAAAACAATTTTAGGGAATTTCCTGGTGGTCCAATGGTTAGGACTCTGTGCTTCCACTGCAGGGGGCCCGGGTTTGATCCCTGGTCAGGGAGCTAAAGTCCCACAAACCACATGGTGCAGCCAAAAAAAATTTTTTTTAAATAAATAAAACAATTATATAATGTTTTCCTTCCACTTTCAAAACCCATTTTGGGGGGAGATACTGTAACAAGATTCTAGTCCTTGCATCTTTTACCCTGTCCTCGAATCCTCTGTGGCAGTTTTTGAGGAAAAGTCTTGGCATGCCAGATATTACAGGGATTTCTTGTGTCTCAGATGGTACTCAAGGATGTGTGGTAATAAATGATTCATTTAGGTTCCATCACACTATAATCCAAGGAAGAGAAAATTGGGTCTGACTTCCCAAGCATTGTTCCCTTTGTGGCTTTAATCACACATACTTTTGCATATAAGTGACAACCACAGGTATTAAGGGTATTTCCAATGGTTCAACCATTAGGGAATATTTTATTTATATGAGAGAAATCTCCAAAGATTTTCTTTAAAAGGTTACATTATAAAATAACTCCTCAGATAACATTTCTTTTTTTAAAAAAATATTTATTTATTTACTTTTTATTTTTGGCTGCGTTGGGTCTTAGTTGCAACGCAGCTAAGTATGCGGGATCTTCGTTGCAGCGCGTGGGCTCTTCATTGTGGCACGGGTTTCTCTCTAGTTGTGGTGCGCGGGCTTTTCTCTAGTTGTGGCACATGGGCTTCTCTCTAGCTGTGGCTCATGTGCTCAGTAGTTGAGGCTTAAGGGCTTAGTTGCCCTGTGGCATGTGGGATCTTAGTTCCCCGACCAGGGATCAAACCTGCATCCCCTGCATTGGGAGGTGGATTCTTAACCACTGGACTACCAGGGAAGTCCCCAGATAACATTTCTAAAATAGAAGATGGTTATGGTTTGTTTGCATATTTTAAAAAACAGGATGTAATCTTCATTTATTAGTTTATAATATATAATGAATTTACCAATATAAAAATTATAATTCACCTATGTTACCCCCCCATACTACTTGTACAGATTTATAACAGATTCTAAACAATTAACATTCTGAATAGGTTAGAACTTCGATTGGGCTTATTTCTATTTATCTTTTATTAGACATTTATTTAACATTAACCTCATCTAATGGTAATTATGTACGAAAAGACCTGCAACTACTTAGGTGCTCTGTGAAGTTGGATCACATGGATGGGAACATGGTCCAATTATTTGCCTTTGTATTCGATCTATATCTTGAAACTTTCTCAACCTTATCAACTTTTTAAAATCATCACAATATCTGTGCTATTGAAAACTAACCCTCAATAACACTTGGGATCGGTGGAAAAGATCCAGATAACTCTATTTACAGGGCAATAATTTCAGGCTCTATGTTTACAGTTTTGTAACCTCTACCTGTCTCTCCCATCTTTTTCTTTTTGCGATATGACATAAGCTAATCTTTCCAGGATATACAAATATATGTTAACATTGTTGAAGAGCAATCAGAGTTTTTTTTCAGAAAAATCCCTTCCTCAAGATATATTCCTACTAGTTTACCTTCCGATATCCAGGTAAGCACATCGTGCTATTTCTGAGGCTTGTTTTATACCGTCCACGCTGATCCAAATCAAACAGACCTTTAGAGGGTACTGACAATGACGTCTTCATTGAATATGATCGCGGCTAAAGCTTTAGCTCCCTGTTTGCTCTGTAATGCTGTGCCAAGATCTTGGCCTTTAGATGTTTCCAGAATCCCTGGAAACATTACTTATTTGTTTGTGAGTATAAGCCTTAGAATGGGTTTGCATTCACAACAAAATATGAGGATGAACAAAGCAGTGTGAATCTCTTACTGAGTTTGAATTTTTTTCTTTACCGAACCATAGGACTTGGAGCCAGTTAGAAGAACAGAATTTTAAGTAATACTCTACATTGGTGCTTTTACAAAATATACCAGAATTAAAACAGAGTAAAAGGATTTGCTGTAATAGGATCCATTTTTTAAAAAAATCTTTGGTGTTAACTTTTTGTCCTGAATATTAAAAGTATTAACAGTTCTAAATTCTGAGGGATATTGGTAGGAACTATGAAAAAGGACTCACACTGTTTAACTTTCAAAATATAAATTAAAAAAACTACTCTTCACATCCTAATCTGATGACTTAAAGAAATCAGCAGGGTATCATACAATAATCCTAACACTCAAAATGGCTTTATTTAAGTATAATAAAGGCTAAACATCATGGTTCTGTCATTAGAAAGGACTACGAATACAGGCAGAAATAACATTTCACAATTTCTATTAGGAGACTTCAAAATAGGACGCTAGTCATTGATTCACTTCTATTTTGGCTGCATTTTGAGTCATAGAACAAAAGCATTAAAAAAAAAAAAAAGGATCCTTTGAAAAAACAAAGAGAAGAGGAAAGTCAATAGCAAGAAGCAAGCATACCTCCATCAGCGGGAACAGGGCTGGGGAGGTTTGTTAGGGAACATGGAAGCCACAATCTCCCTCTCCACTCTGTGGTGTGTGCCAGCCTCGGTGCCGGGCAGGAGGGCACCACAGCATGTGGAGAGGCAGACAGTTTTGCTGGCTCCCACTTGCTCCTCAGGCCAAAGTCCAGGCAGAAGTTGGCCTTGCAGGGTTCCTGTCATCCTGCCAACCCACGGCACTCCAGGGACACTGCTAGGAGAATGCTAGCCAAATCCCGCAGAAGTCACCTCCTTCACATTCTCTTCCATGTCGGGGGTTAGACTAAAGGATACCCCTTCTGTCAGATTTTATGGTGTTTGTGTACTAGCCAAGGAGAAGTAAGAGAAAGAAAAGGAAAGCAACTTGTTTAACCTCACACAGTAGAAAGGAAAGAATTCTTCAAAGTAGTTGATCTGGGAATGAAGCCCAACATCCCAAAACCTCAGCTCAGTTTGCTCTTTTTTCATTCACTGCTGGTTTTTGGAAATTTAAATGATTATGATCCTGTCTACTGTGGGCCATCATATCATTGCTTTCTCAAACAGAGAGTGGTCCAAAGCCACTGATGCACAAATACAGAATAATCTATGCACCATCAGACAACAGTCAATATGCAAAGCATATTCAGGCATATATGTAGTACCACATTATAGACACATTTAAAATGCAGATATTTTCAAAAAGAGGCCCTCATTTTCCATTCTTAAGGCCATAAATAGGAAATATTACTCCAACACCAGATGTGTATGTAGATGCTGAAGTGAATATTTACATATTATTCCATATACAATATGTAGATGTTCAAAACCAATATGATCATCTCACATACGCATGTAACCTCTTTTCTGAAATAATAAAGACAATGCGTTTCCAGGGAACGCACATATGAGTCTTATTGTACTCTTTTTAAAGAAAAGTGGAAATCATAATCTTATATAATTCTTTCAAATGGATCAACTTAGACAATTTATCAATGCTTCCTTAAATTTTTACACCACACTGCACTCCAACAGGTTTTTGTTTTAAGGTAAACCAGGTTTTTGGTTCTTCCCTGTGGAGAAGTTACTTTCAAGTCAGTGAAAGTTCTTGGCCCATGATTAAAAGTCTTTGCCAATTAGTACTCAACAACTTCAATTCATTTTTTTCTGGTTCAAGATGAGTAGGAGCCTAATAAGGCTGTGATAAAAGGGCAAAAGGCACTGAGAGCCAAAAGCGGATTAATGAGCTCCTCCATTTATTTGTCTTCCTAACAGCTGAACTGTTACAACTATTGACACTCTTCAAAAGGTTCCGCTCTGAACCCCGTCCAGGCACTGCAGGCTCCAATGGACATCTTCAAATCCAGAGAATGGAGGGGCAAGAGCTTCCCCTGTGTGATGCCAAAACCAACAAAGCCCCATGGATCAGGTAATGAAACTTCAGCTTTTCCCCCTTTGAGATTTATTTACTGGCAGCTGACAAGGGGCAAATTCAGCTCGAATTGTGCAGTCAAGGCCCTGTCAAGCTTTTAGAGGCACCCTTGTCTTGAAGCACCTTCATGACTGGCATTTCACTCAAAAGCCCTCGGCACTGGTCCTTAACAGCTTATGACATCACAAAGGACACTCCAGACAGATGCCTACATGGCATCCTGCAGCATTTTAAAAGAGAATTAGTGGTTTTAATTATGGTCGTAGTATGAAAGGGAACCATGCAAGCTCCACAGGAGACCTTTGATCAGACCCTTTTGCTAGTACAATGCCACGGAACTGTGACTATTCCTGGTAAGGGGCCTTTTCTTGCTGAATGACTCACCAGTGATCTTTGAATGCAGACAAGCTTCTAGCCCTCCCTCTTCATTAGTGAGCATTTCTATACAGGGGCCTATATAGTTCTTGGAGTCTAGGAGCTATACAATTGGGGGGAAAAGAATCCCTACAGATTCAGGCCTCTACTTAGGAAGTGCTGAAGGACTCTGAGTGACTTTATTCATTAAAACAGGTTGCTATTAATTAACTGTCATAATAAAATAAAGAACTATTATTTGAATTTCTTACTATGTTCTCTTTAGTAATATGTATAAAAGATGCTTGTAACAGAAATGAATTTATTGAACCACTTCCCCACACCCCCCGAGCCCCTGCCCTTTTTTTTTTTTTGGCATTTTTGGCAGCAGGAAGCCTACTAATTATTGGGCCCAGATTTATGAGCCCAAATAGAAGTAAAACATGAATATAAAATTAATTAAGGAAAGACAAAATCCTTTTTACTTGCCAATCAGTTTAAGCAACTGAAAAAAAAGCAAACAACAATTAGCTTAATTTTTTAGTGATTTCAGAGAATGATCTAAGACAATAAAACCCCAACCTTTTCAAAATATCATTTGGTTGGTATTTAGTTTGAAGTGTGAGATTATGTATCAACCCCAGCTACTCAAAAAACAAAAAACAAAAACAAAAAACCAGTATTCTAACTTGAAGCATAACAAGATTCATTCTTAAAAAAAAAATGATTTCACTTCTCGGAAACAAAGAATGTCTTTGGTATGGTATTAATGTTTTAAGAATTTAATTTCAATACCAATCCCAATAAGCAGGGCCCTTAAGATTCATGGTCAATATTTTAAGTATATGAAAACAGTTCATTCTCTTCTAGAATCTAATCAAGCGGCTCATTTGGTGAAAGACTGTGGAAGTAGGAAGATTTTTCAAAATATTCTCGCTGAAATGCTAATTCAGTAACATGGGCTAAATATAATTTGCATAAATAGCACATCTCAGTCTCTAGCCGCGCCCCCCTCCGAAACAGTACGGCTGCACCATGTACTTATATCTGGGAGATGACTTAGGCTTCCATTTTTTTATGCTGTTTCTTTTCTTGGATGAAAAACTTTGAGATTTTGGAATTTTGGAAGCCAAACGCCAAGCAGGTTTTTCACAGTTTGCTGTCTCAGCCATTTTTCATATTTCTCAGACTTTGCAGTTCTTTCCTTAGGTGTTTTAGAGCAACTGAAATATCGGCCAGCTGTGGATCATTCTGGGCCTTCTGAGTGTAGAGACGGAAGTGTCTGATGGTTTCAGATAACAAGACTTCAGGGTCTGCACCTCTTTCCCGAAGGCGCAGCATCCGTTCACAGGCGATGGCATAGTTCTTATGCCAGTTCACTGGGTGTTCCTTTCGTAAATAGACAATCTCCTTATAAAGCTGGAAGACAGCAAAAATGTTGGTATTCCATTGTTATCCCTTGACTTTTTAAAAAAAAAAAAAAACCAGAAAACACAGAGAAATTAACACAAGAAACAAAAATCCAAGCAGCCTACGGTAAAAATCTAATTGTTGCTAGGCCATGCAGAAAATGCAAGGATGTTACTATAATTATTACAGTAGCAGGAGGCAAATGTGCTTCATCTAAAACTGCTTCTGGGGTTTTTTGGATGTTGCAGAGGGAACCTAAGACACACTGTGTCAGGACAAAATGCTCTTCCTCCAGAAAGACGTTCTGAGAAAGGGATTTAGTTCTAATTCATGGAAAGCCATTTACTCAACAGGCAGAAAGGTTGAAACTCTAAATTTAGCTATTGGAGAAAAAAATAGCTTTCTTTAGAAAACTGCATGGAAAAAGAACTTGAAGAAATTTAAATTTTGCCCCTCATTTTTACATAAATTTCTCTCTATATTATAAACAACAGTAATAACAATAGCGACAATAAAACACATCAAACAAATCCAACATCAAACAGACTGGGCGTAATAGAATTTAAGAGACATCCTTAAAGTGAGACATTGAAAATCTTCACAGTGTCCTAAAATTACAATTTTCATAGTTAAAACTTTGCCCACAGGAATTCAGAACTTTGTTTTCCAATATCAGAGATAGTATTAATTGGATAGAGTTAGAATCTTTAATATTGAGTTTTCCAGAGGAAAAACATCAAAATTTAACAAATAAACCAAGAAGTAGATGCAGATCTACAAAACAGAATATTATACTTGCTTATTTGGGAATTTCACAGCCTTCTCGGGGATTATCAAATTGGAGTCAGATCCACAGGCACTTGAGTTAACCAGTAGCCTCCATGAGAGCACAGGACAAGCAACGATGCTTTCTCCAGCGACAAGGGCTTTTTGAATTAGAACTATACTCATTACATCATCCAGTTGAAAGGGACCCAATTATATTATCTATTTCCCCAACCCCTACTCCAGAGCAGACAAATGCCTACCTAATCTATTTCAAAACAACATCCCCATGAAAAAGTCCCCGATCCGTATTTGATATGTCATTTTGATACTTAATACCCCTCAGTCCTCAAGCTGCCTTTTAAAGCTATTTTCCCCTTAGTTCTCTTCACTCCATAAAATAGGAGAGTCACCTCGCACGTTCATAGACATCAAAGCTATTAAGTCAGCCTCCTACCCGTTTATTTTCTTAGTAAAATATTCAAAGCTTCTCTACCTTTCCTCATAGTTTTTTGGGTTTTTTTCCCTATCCGTTGCTCCTCTTCCCAAGCCTCCCTCTGATGAGGGACATCTGTAAAATGCATGGCAGGCTGCCCGGAACAAAGCAGGTGCTCAGGGTCTTTTCTTTCCCAAGTTTTCAAAATCCTGATAAGGTTCTGGAGCGCAAGACAGATGCTAGCACTTCATTTCCCAATGGGTCAAGAGAATAAGAGGCACGCTCATGACCTCCCTGCTTCAGTCTTCAGACATCAGAACAACTACGCTACCCTTTTCTAGAACATCGACTCATTCTGGATGGCCCATTAGGCCACATGTGCTGTATCTTAAGAAGCTAAGAGTCATTTCTCATCATGTGGAATTACATTTCCCCCTCTAGGCGTGTATCACTGTGACATTAGTGTTAGTGGAACGTATTCTGTCTTGGCGGGAAATCTTCAATGTATCAGATGTATTCCTAAAGATAACAAAGATCATTCTTGCTCTCCCACTATACCTGAACTTAATGTTCTGTATAAGCTATTGAGCAGGATAATGTAAATAATAACAAAAATATCTTTTATACCTAACAAGAATGTTCTTGAAACACCTGTACTAGGGGCTGATTTGTGTTGACCCATGGAGTATTTGGCCTCATTTGTCTTGCAAATGATGTCACACATCTGAAGACGTATGTGAAGGAGATACCTATAGACTGCTACAGACTTGTCTTCACTGAACAGAGTAATGCTAACAGGCCCAAAGGGACAATAAATCCATGAATTAGCTTCAGTAGTGGCCTAACAACTGACCATGGAACAGATCACTGATGAGAACATAAAATATTAGTAAGTCTCGGATTTCTCCCAACTAAATACTACTTGTTTTTCACAGAATCACAGGGTATTAGAGATGAACCAGATATGACCAGGATATGAGAGATAATCTATAAAGTTTACAGTCCACTTTTTTTTTTTAAAGAAAAAATAGAGGTCTGGAAAGGTTAACTGGCTCACAGTTGACAGTGAATGGTGGAGCAGGCCTTGAACCTAGACCTCCTGACTGCCAGACAGAACTCCAGCATGCCGCTTCCTATAACTAGTCCCTGGCTGTCCTTGAGTGGGCACCTAGGAGGTTTCCGCCTTTGTCCCTGTGGTTCCGTCCTTATGGACTGTCCGCCCTCCCCCACTTTCTCGCTACCCTGCCCCACATCTGCCTGGCCAGTTCCTTCTGATCTTTCAAGATGACACTGCGGTGACATCTCCTCTAGAAGCCTTCCCTCCCTTCCTCACCAGCCCCTCCCCAGAAGGCTGTACTCATATGCTGCTCTCTGCTCCCACCGCACCTCTGCAAACCTCTCGTAACTCTCACGACTGAATTAACTGAGGACCTTATCTTCCATCTCTCTCTCTAGCTTGTGCCTCTTTGACAGCAGGGAATATTCCTGATTGTCTCCATCACAGTATTTGGTACAGACTGGGTGCTCCATAAATGCTCTGTGAGTGAATGAATAAATGAATAAACAGTGGACCAATGAGCACAAAATTGAGGAGTAAAATCTGTCATACTAATTGGACACCATGCAATTTTGACTCAGCACCAAACAAATGTCCTGGCTGAGTAGATCTACAGCAGCCCAGAGACAGCAGAAATACCTCCTCACTTGCTTAGACATACAGCTCCTGGGCTCTGTTCTTATTGGCCTTCGCCAGGATGTCTATTTCCTACACAGCAGGCTCCAAGAATATCTCTGAAGGTGATGAAGAGCCCAGTGCTATAAATCACAGAAAAGCAGGGACTTGTTAACATAGTGCTACAGCAAAGCAAGCCTCTACTCTGTACTCCCCTTGCCATCACAGAGGACCAGCTAGCTAAGCAAGAGCCTCAGTGTGGCTGGATGTGAAGGCTGTTTGGTTTCCTGGGGCCACATCAGAAGACAGAGCCACTCTCCATGACCCTTTATCTCTCTCATAAAATCCCAACCAGGGCTTCCCTGGTGGCGCAGTGGTTAAGAATCCGCCTGCCAATGCAGGGGACATGGGTTCAAGCCCTGGTTCAGGAAGATCCCACATGCCACGGAGCAACTAAGCCCGTGTGTCACAACTACTAAGCCTGTGCTCTAGAGCCCATGAGCCACAACTACTGAGCCCGCGTGCCACAACTACTGAAGCCCGCGTGCCCTAGAGCCCGTGCTCCGCAACAAGAGAAGCCACCACAATGAGAAGCCTGTGCACTGCAACGAAGAGCAGCCCCTGCTCGCCGCAACTAGAGAAAGCCTGTGCACAGCAACGAAGACCCAACACAGCCAAAAATGAATAAATAAAAATAAATAAATAAATTAAAAAAAAAAAAGAAATCCCAACCAGCCATGGCCCGATCATTTCAAGTGTAGCCAGGATCATGATTTTGCATAGAGGGCAACCCATCAGAACTTGTTTCTTTTTTTAAATAAAGCCATCATATTAGTTTCCTATTGCTGTTGTAACTAATCACCACAAATGTAGTGGCTTAAAACAATATAAATGTATTATTGAATACTTCTAGGGGTCAAAAGTCATAAAAATCAAGGTTTTTGTAAAATCAGCAGGGCTGTGTTCCTTCTGGAGGCTCTGGAATCTTTCTTTGCCCTTTCCAGCTTCCAAAGGCTGCCTGCACTCCCCAACTTGTGGCCCCTTCCTCCATCTTCCAGGCCAGCCGTGTGGCAATCTTTTAAGTCTTTCTCTCTGACCTCTGCTTGCAATGCCACATCTCCTTCTTTGACTCTGACCTTCCTGCCTCCTTCTTCTAAGGACCCTTGTGATTACGTTGGGCCCACCTGGAAATCCAGGATCATCTCCCCACCACAAGATCCTTAATCACATCTGCAAAGTGCCCTTTGCCATGTAAGGCCATATATTCATAGGTTCTGGAGATTAGGACATGAACTTCTTTCATTATTTTGTGGACCACAGCCATTTACTTTAGATATCATATGTGATACACATGACTATTTTTCCATTTATACTGCTTTATAATGCCAAATAAAGCTGGAAACAAAAAAGTAAAAACTCTACTGTGATACACCCTTTCTCCATCCCAAACAGTCACCACTACCCTCCCACCAAATAAATTTATATACGTTAAAAGTACAACATACGTTATACGCGTGAGTGTAGAGTTGAGCTTTCACATCTGAAGGCAAACTTGCAGTTTCTGCCAGGTTAAAGATGAAGAATGGGGTTTTCATCCTGGGAGTGGAAGGGTGTTCATGTCAATTTTACATTCAAAGCTAAATCTGCCAGACTTTTCCACTGATAAGGAACATACAAAACCATTTATTGTATTCTTTTCACTTCTCTCATATTAATAGTTTACTCTGAACCAACGGTAATCCTCCCCCGCCATCCCAAGACACTGCATTCACACCTACTGCCAAATCTTTTAGAAAAAAGCTTATGTTCATCATTCCTATTGTACATCATCTTCCTTCCAGATGTACATTTCATTATGCAAGAGCAGCTGGGAGGCGGAGACTTGCTGAGTTTGTCAGCACATCCCTGAAGGTACCCATCGTGACGGTTCATGCCACGTGTGACCAGTTCTTCAAAGATGGCTGGACTCTTTGACCACATGAGCTCATCCAAATTGTATTCAGCACACCAATTAAATCAATACCTGCCCGAATAATGACCTGCTTTCTTCTTTTATGTGATTTCTCCCCCAGCTTTCCCACATTCAATCACAGTGAGGAATTGTGGAGACATTCGGTGTATCTTTGATTAGTTCTTCAAAGCAAGTATTTGTTGCTATAACTGGGCTGATAACTTGAAATATGCAATTTTCTGACTTTTTCAAAAACACTACTGCAAAAACTGTATCTTTTTTGTAATTGTTATTTTGTCAAGAACCATTTATTAGCAGTTTTTTTTTTTTAAGATGTTTTTGATGTGGACCACTTTCAAAGTCTTTATTGCATCTGTCACAACGTTGCCCCTGCTTTATGCTTTGGCCCTTTGGCCACGAGGCAAGCGGGATCCCAGCTCCCCAACCAGGGATCGAACCCGCACCCCCCGCACCGGAAGGCAAAGCCCCAACCACTGGACCGCCAGGGAAGTCCCTCTTGACAATTTTTTAAAAAACCTCTTTAAATGTATGTAAGCCCTTTACACCCTAACTCAATTCTTGGTGCAAAGCACCGTCCCTGGCCCAGAGTGGGCATCAACACATTTTTACTGGAGGAAGCACTTCATACTTGGTACCCCTGTCTGCATCACTTAGGACTTTTACATTAATATTTAGGCCAAAGTCTGTTAGTGTTAGATATTTTGAATACTTTAAAAGAATGACAGGAACCCAGAGAGTCAAGAGCGTCACCATGAAGGGTTTGTTCCACACAGGAACAACAGGAAAGTACAGCATCTAGCACATGAAGAGTCAGATCTCTTTGAACATGTCTGTCTGTTCCATTAGACTGAGCTCCTTGAGAGCAGGAACTGTGTCATATTCATATGTGTAGCTTCCATGCCTAGCACAGTGCCTGGTCTCTAGGAAGTTTTCAATAAGTGCTTAAATAATTAACTAGCACATTACACATGGAGACAGGGTTGTAATTATCAACTTCTCCTCAATCAATTACACTCACTTTGGTTTAGTTGAGGTAGGAGAGCATAGGAATTAGGAATGTTCCAGAGTCAGAGAGATGTGAGTTTTGGACTCTATTGGTAGAACTATGTGGCCTTGGACAAGTAACCTCTCTACCTCCAGTTTGTTCTTTTGTAAAACGGGGATAATAATAACTTCTTCACAGGTTACTGTGAGGATGAAATGAGATTATGCATGGGTAATGATTAGTACAATGCCTCAAACAAATAATTGCTCATAAGCATTATTTTTATGATCCCCACGCACCACTACTCCCCAGATGAAAAGCGCCAGAGGCTCTTCTGCTGCATTACAGACAGACTGCAAACACACACGTGTACATTATTCACCTGGCTTGCCACATCTCTTCGTTGGCCACAGATTCCCAGGAAGATGGAGCAAACCTGCAGTTACAAGAAAACGGTAACATGTTTCTGCTAGCTACCTTTATTGCTGTGGACATGTAATTCTTGTTTTATAATCTTACAAGGCAAATAAAATAGGCTGCATCCTGAAGTACTGATAGAGACCAAAATAACAAACTTATTCTCCTAGAAAAATTTGATCATTAGGAATTTGAGGTTTTGGTAAATGTATTCTTAATCTGCATAATGAGCCCCAGTGCCTCACGGGAGCAAACTAAAGATTAGTGGGAAGAGGCTGGAGGCATTTGGGGAGCCAGCTGTTCCTAAGAACTGTCAGGTGGGCGATGGGGCAGGGGTGAGGCCTGGGTCACTCTATGGACACAGCTAAGAGCCACTGAGCTGTAAAGAGAGGGAACTCCCGGCTTGGATAAGTCATTGCTGGAGCTAGGATGCTGCTCCAAAAACACTGGCTGAACCATTTGCTGATTTTTTTTCACTTAATTAAAATTTCTTTTATTACGTATCTATTTTGACAGAATGGAGATAATGAGTGATGCCATGTACCTGTACTGTCGTCAGCTGTTTGGAGAACAGGTGATTTTCTAACTTTTCCTCACAATGGTCACAGAGTACTTTTTTTTTTGGCTGCACCGTGCAGCTTGTGGGATCTTAATTCTCTGACCAGGGATTGAACCTGGGCCACGGCAGTGAAAGCGCTGAGTCTTAACCACGGGACTGCCAGGGAATTCCCGTCACAGAGTACTCTGATGTAGAACGACTTATCCAGCTCTCGCTGGTGCACAGCAATGTGGTCTATTTGCTCATATTGACTCAAAAAACTTTGGTACCATTTGTTCATATGATCTTGACTGTTGTTCTTGAATTATAAGCAATAATTATCTAATCTTTGAATAATTCATAATTTAAAAAATAGGCAATGGAGACACCTATCTTCAGATGGTGACTCGTCTTCCATATGGGAGAGAGTCAAGTCTAGGTAGAAATGCTTCCAGGAAGACTAATCATGCCCAACACGACAGACCAAGGCTGATGACAAACAACTGAAGAAAAAGTTACTCAAATCCCAGTCTTCCCTACAGAGAAGTGATCTGCCATTCTTGAAGAAAAAAAAATATGAGTTTATGCAGGTGGAAACTATCATGGGCAACAGAGTGAGTGCCTTTTAAAGCTCTGTTGCAGTTAATAAATCTCTTCCACTTTTAGGGTCTAAGCTACAGGATGGTGGACCGTGTAGCATTACAACAGCTGGAGGTGGACGGTGGCACATGTTTAACTACTGTGGTGCCCAATCAACCACCACCGCCCTTCCTCCATCTCCAAGCCTGAGGACAAGAAATACATGTTCTCCTTCTCTATTACAATACTCTGTGGGCAGCAAATAACAATATTAACTACTAATAAAAAAACACAAAATATATCAAATAATTTAAAGGCATCTCAAAACTTAGTAAGTTTTTTAGGCACACAAAATGGCTATACACTGATGAAAAACTTAACTGCTCGCCATACCTTCCATAGTCTTCAGTCCAGTTATAGATGTTTCTCGTAAGTTTAATCCATTCCTCAGGGTTGAATATAATCTCCGAAGAAACTAATTTGTCACAAGAACCCCATGGCCAAAGTGAATAGTTCTTTTTCCAGGTTGGGTCGCCTTCATGAATTCCTATGCAAACAAATGTTTCTTTTCTATTGAAAACAGAAAAATATGCATTTTTAACTTAAAGTTCTAAATGTTAAAGTATAACTCATGAAGGGTCACTTCTGACTCTTTAAACCTCGGTTACCAATAAACCATTTGTGAACACTTTGGTTTATTTAAATCTCTCCCAAATAGATTGTTTTAAATTTACATTGAGGGACTTCCCTGGTGGTGCAGTGGTTGGGAATCTGCCTGCCAACGTAGGGAACACAGGTTCGATCCCTAGTCCGGGAAGATCCCACATGCCGCAGAGCAACTAAGCCCGTGCGCCACAACTACTGAGCCTGTGCTCTACAGCCCGTGAGCCATAACTACTGAGCTTGCATGCCACAACTACTGAAGCCCACGCACCTAGAGCACGTGCTCTGCAACAAGAGAAGCCACCGCAATGAGAAGCCCGTGCACCGCAACGAAGAGTAGCCTCTGCTCGCCGCAACTAGAGAAAGCCCGTGCACAGCAACAAAGACCCAACGCAGCCAAAAATAAATAAATAAATTTTAAAAATAAATAAATTTACATTGATATTAGTGTAAAAAATGCTGTTTGGGAGGTTGAGGGGAAGCGCACAGACATAAATGATAAAACTACCTGTTTGTGACATTGTAAGAAATCACTTGGGGATAAGCACTGTTACAAGGAACGCTTCTGTGGTTCTGTCTCACGTGTAAATATACATATTATTTGATACCTTTAAAATTGTATAGGTGGAAATATGTCTTCATAGTAGTAGTAGTAGTAGTAGTAGTAGTAGTAGTAGTAGTAGTACTACTACTACTACTACTACTCTCTCCTTCCTCAAATTTCCATTGCATTTTATTTTAATCTCTTTTAACATTATTTTATTGAACTTGTTATCTTCATTTATAAATCTTTCTGAGAATAGGCTATCTCTGAATTAATTCTAAATCCCACATAGCATGATGCACAGCTAATACACAATATTTGCTGAATAAAATTAATTAGATTTGACTAACTATTAGGATCTTCAAATCCTGCAAAAATTAGTAATAGAAATGGTTTAAATAAACTTAGCTCAAAAACATTATAATTGACTGGTTCTATTCCAATTTTTGGTGTATACCTTAACAGCTATTACCAAGTAGAAAAAAAAAAGGAGCATGTTAGGAGCAATTACTTGAAAGTAAAAATTTCATGAACTTTGAAACAAGACACTTCTGGCTTAGATTTTGGATTTTTTCCACCATGTATTACCTCTATGATTTTGGGGAAATTACTTAATTACCTGTGTCTGGTCTCCTCATCAGTGAAATTGGTATGAACTATCTTTCACAGCTGTTTAAGATTAAATGCACTATCTGACATAAAGTAAAACATAATAGAGTTCTGGTTCTACGGAAGATGGAGTCATCATATTCTATTCTGTCTCTCTCACTGCACACAACTATAATTTCTGAACAGAAGACCTGGAACAACTATCTGAAGACTCTGAAAAGTAAATGGTAGAAAGAAGATTGAAGGAAGAAAGCAGAATTCTAAGTTCCACCAAATTCACAGTGAGTTTATCCCTTTTCCCCTTCCAGGATTACCTGGCCTGGACTCAAAGGAAGCCTGAAACCCAAAAGTACATACCAAGTAAGGACAGAAAGAACTCCAAGAAAAGCCCAGCCCCCTCCCTTTTTCCTAGCCCAAGGGGCAGGAAAAGGAACTTGTACGGACTGGAGAGAGCAGAGGAAATCCCCAGGATGTTTTCCCTTCTTTCCTTCCCTGGGCACCGGGCAATACTGTGCCAGCAGCAGCACAGTTACAGCAGTGGCAGCTGGGCAGGTCCCTATAGCTCTGAGGAAGGGGAACACTTCTCGCTAATCAGAGGAGCTGTGGTTCCAAAGGCTGGGAGCAAATTCCTATTACTCCTCCACTGGGTGAACTTGAAGACAGATCAAGGGAAATTATACAATTTAAACAAAGAGAAAAAATATTGAGGAAAATGTACAGAGTTTAGGCACCTGTGGGACAATATCAAAAGGTCTAACCCTGGTGTCATCAGAATCCCAGAAGGAGAAGAGAAAGAAGGTGGGGCAGAAAAAGTACTTAAAGAAATAATGTCAGGAAGCTTCCAAATTTTGTGAAAGACATAATCTTTCAGATTCGAGACACTCAGTAAATCCCAAGTAGGTTAAACTCAAAGAAATTCATGCCCAGATACATCATAATCAAACTGCTGAAAACTAAAGACAAATAAAAAATCTTGAAAGCAGCCAGAGAAAAACAACACATTTTACACAAGGGAAACAATGATTTGAGTAACTGCAGATTTCTCATCAGAAACCATGCATGTCAAAAGGATATAAAATAACATTGTTAAAGTGGTGGGGAAAAAAAAGAACTATCAAGCCAGAATTCCATATCCAGAAATATCCTTCAAATATGAAGGTGAAATAAAGACATTTTCAGATACAGGAAAACTAAGAGAATTCACTAACAGTCTTGTTCTAAAAGAAATGCTAAAGGACTAATTTCAGATGAAGAGAAATGATACAAGAGGGAACTTGGAATATCAGGATTGCAGGAAGAGCAACAGATCTGGTAAATATGTGGACAACTATTTTAGATTATCTTTTCTCTTAGATTTAAAAATATATGTATGATGGTTGAAAACAAAAATTATCACGTCTAATATATTTGACAACTCAATCAAAAGTGGGGAGGTTAAAGGAACTTATATGCCACTAAGGTTTCTACAGTTCACTTGAAGTAATAAGTAGATTGTAAAAAGTTAAGTATGTCTGTATACTGTAATTCCAAGAGCAACCAGTGAAAAAATTTACCAAGAGACATAGTAAAAATAATTTAATATGGAATACTAGAAAAAATCAAAGATCCCAAAGAAAGCAGGAAGGGAAACAGTGGAATGAAAAACAGAGAAACAAACAGAAAACAAATAATAAAATGATAGATGTACGTCTAATACATATCAATATTTACATTAAATGCAAATGATCTGAATACACAATGAAAACATAGACATTGTCAGAATGGATAATAAAACAAGAGCCAAATATATACTGTCTACAAGAAACCCACTTTAAACGTGACATAGGTGGTTAAAAGCAAAAGGATAAAAAGAGAAATACCATGAAAACACTAATCAAATTAAAACCAACCAAAAACCCAGAAGGATTTTTTTGTAAATATAGAAAAAGGTGCAAATGCAATTCAATGAAGAAAGAATAATGTTTTCAACAAATGATATTCATATGCAAAAAAAGACCTTTGTTCTAAGCAACCCCCTTGCAAAAATTAACTCAAAAGGGACCATTGATCTGAAATGTAAAACATAAAACTATAAAACTCTTAGAAGAAAACATGAGAGAATCTTTGAGACCTGGTATTAGGGAAAGAGTTCTTGATATGAGATCAAAAAATATGATCCATAAAAGAAAAAAAATGATAATTGGATTTCATCAAAATAAAGAAACTTTTATCTGCAAAAGACACTTTGAAGAGAACAAAAAGACTGGGAGAAAATATTTATGAATCACGTATTTGACAAAGAATTTGAATCTAGAATATACACAGAACTCTCAAAACTCAATAGTAAAAAAACAAACAATCCAGTAATCCCACTCCTAGGTATGAAAACATATTTACACACAAACGTGTACATGAATGTTTATAGCAGCTCTATTCACAAATGCCCCAAACTGGAAACAACCCAAATGTCCTTCAACAGGTGGATGGATAAACTGTAGTACATCCATACAATGGAATACTACTCAGTAACGAAAAGGAATAAACTATTGATATACAACAATAACTTGTATGGATCTCAAAGGCATTATGCTAAGTGAAATATGCTGGTGTCAAAAAGTCACATACTTTATGAGTCCATTTATATGACATTCTGGAAAAGGTAAAACTATAGGAACAGAGAATAGATCAGTGGTTGTGAGGGTTAGGGCTTTGGGGACAGTATGATGACACAGGACAGTGAAAGGGAGTTTCTGGGGTCATGAATGTGTTCTGTATCCTAATTGTTCCTACCCACTTGGCAAATTCTTACTTAGCCTTTAAGTCTCCAACATTTTATCCATACCACTATTATCAAGCTTGCCAGCTGATACTATAACTTATCTGTTTCATGTTTAAGGTACCACTTGACACCTCTGTGAAAGATTGCAACAGCAGGGATCACACCCATGCATCTGCAGCTAGTATAGGTCTTGGGACATTTTGAATACCCAATATTTATTAAATAAATACTGAATAAATGCCCCTGGGCAGAATTAATTGCTTCCTCATCCATGCTCCCAGAACACTTGGCTTATACTGTCAATTAAATCATCTATTTAGTAAACACACATTGAACATTTACTGTGTCTCACACTTTACAAGGCTTTGTTAGTATAGAGCTTATGCCATCATATTATGGCCAATTGTATTCATATCTGTGTATAGATGCAACTAGATTGTAGTCTTACTTAAATCTGGAACTGTCTCACTTTATTGCCTAATACAAACTGGTACATAGTAGGTTCAATTAATGTTTATAAGGTAGAATTAAATAAAATTCACCAAAAAATGCTGATTTGGAGATGTTAATTGTTAACATTCCAAAACAGAACAATTAAATATTACTCTCACAGCACATTTGTACCTATCACCTTCATATTACTTCATGAGCCACAGTAAACTTCAGGCTCTGAACACCAAAAGTACCACATCATTAGGTTCTTGGTAAGGGATAGTTTAACTTTTACAAAGAATTTCTGAAGTCCCCTTTATAAGAGAATAGAAATTATGAAATAAGTTTTCTTCTTCACGCTCTGGACAATCCCAAGCATTTCACAGACAGGAAAAATGTTCAACACTACCACTGAAGGAGTTATTTATTCTTGACCTTAACTATGAATAATTTTATGTTCTCAAGTATAGAATTCACAATTCTCATATGTTATCTCAGCCAGCATAACTGTGGGTGTTTTTCTTATTTATAAAAATGCCTTATCCTTTAGAAAAAAATCCTTAAGCTATTTTTATATAGTGATTATTCCTGGAAAACATTTGCATTAAACTTAAAAGGGGGCCATGGTGTTGATCAGGGGGAAACTATAATTGCTTGCGATCTACCTGCAATGATTTCAAGTAGGCAGGCACATCTCCAATTTCTCTGAATTGTACTAAGATCTTATTTGCTATTCTTGCTAATCTGTCTTTATTTTTCTTTTACCCAGAACAATAACATTTATTTCTGCCTGGCCTCATTTATGCACAGATATTCAATTTAATTACAGAGATAATCTCACCGGTGACAGGGAAATAGGTGTAGAAAATTGGTCTTTTGGATGAAGCACAGCTGCTACATAAACAATTTTAGAAAAGCTTAAGATTTTAGAAAAGCTATTATATGAAAAGAGTGCTTACAGTTTATTTACTTCAAGAAAATGATAAAGATTAAATGTGACCATTCCACTAGGTAATATTCCTTCCACAGGATTCCACCGGTTCCCAGGAAATTTGACGCCTGGTAAATGCTTTGCCATCTTGGGTAAATACCACTCATAAGTCATCATCTGCCAGAAAGATAAAATATGATATCATGCTTTTAATATGTTTCTTTAAAAAGAATCAACTTTATCAAGGACAATGAAAAGGTTCTACAATGTGGAGGTACTCATTAAATATAAACATAATTGAAAAGTACATACAAATGCAACTGAGGTATGTGGCACTGACTATTCTTCTAATGACTTAGACCTTAGGTTTCATGCCTTAAATTATAACTATCAGCCATCAATAAAATCAGCACCTAGTTTCACTTACCTCCATGCATTTGCCAGACTACCCAGAATGACCTCCCGTTCTCATGCCTAGAGAGTGTGTACTGAACTTTTCGGAACCAGCTTAAATACCACTTCCTCTCAGATGCCCTCCCCAGGTCCCATGCTCCTACAGCACTTTGTACCCACCTCAGTTATAGCTCTTAGCCTATTCCTCACTAGACTGCAAGCTCCTACATGAAAGGGACTGTTTTCATCTCACTGCCTCTGCACCTATCACAATGCCTGGCATAGACTAGTTCCCAAACTATGTTTGCTGGACCTGAAATGCCTTTCTGATGGCCAGACTAGACAACCTAGGCAAAATACAGAGATGTGTCATTACTCTGTTCTTTCATTCATTCATTCAAAAAACAAGTATTGCTCACCTAAAATGAAGAAGATATAATCCCTGCCCTTGAGAAGCTCAATTATATGATAACCTAGGCCTCAAAATTAAAAACCCTTTGGCTAAATTATCTGAATTTATTAGTAGCTCCAAATTAATTACATATCCTTTTGATTAAAATAAATCATTAGTATCAAAATTTTTTTCTTAATTCTATACTTAATATATACTTCATTCTATACTTTTATATGTACAGATTTCTTTTTTTTTTTTAAAGAGAAGACTCCTACTTACACCTTCAAAGCTTCATTAAGTTTGGATATCATCGTTTGAGCAATTATGCTTATGTTTTACTTGTCTATACAAGTCATTTAACTAGAAGTGACAAATTAATTTTAATCTAAGTGTACATTGTAAATACTCAAAAAATACTTATTGAATTAGAGTTTATTACCCAATAGTTTCAGTTCTTGGGTATAGTAACATTAATTAAATACCCACTGTGTGCTATGGCCTTACTCTTTCTAACTTAATTCTCATAATAACCTTATTATGTGAGAATAATTAAATTATATCAGATACTGTTGATTGCCCACTCAACAGCCATTCCTTTCCAACTAACACAATCCTGGTTTTAATCAGGTAGTTCTAGTGATTCTCCTTTGCTAGTGAGTAGTTTAGGAGTGGTCATGTGACCCAATACTGGTTAGTGGGGCCCAAGCAGAGGTCTGCTGGGGGCCTCTGGGGTACATGTTACTCCCAATACAGAGAGAGAGAGAGAAAGAGAGAGAGCCCAGAAGAAGCACTTGGCATGTGACGTTTGGAACCAGGCATCCATCAGTTCAGGAGACCCGCAGAAAAGCTGCCCCAGAACACTGCCCTCATGGAACCGCTTGTATTATCAATCCTAAACCTCCTCTCTCCAGACTACTTGTCTTGTGAGATTAAAAACTCCATAGTTTAAGCTACTCGTCGTCAGGGATTTTGTTCCTTACATTCAGAAGCATCCTAACTTACTTATCTAATGATCATTTCCATTTTATAGATAAGGAAACAGAAGCTCTGAGAGGAAAAATCAATAGACCCCAGTCACACATCCAGGAAGTGAGAGGATGAGGACTTGAATTTGGGTCTAATTAACTTTGAAATCCAAGCTTCTCAATCATAGTAGCTGTCATCCCAAATAGTATTTAAAATCATAGTCTGATACCAAATTTTCAACAAATGATCTAGCTTTTGTCAGATGCTAGACTGAAGATCAAATTAATCATTTGTGTACATGATATAAATGCAAACTCTGTCTAAAAAATGTGTAATTTTCAAATTTCCCTATATTTGCAAATCTGTTTATAGTGTTCTCAAAAAATTTTAATTAGTCATTAATTGAATGAAATTTATTAAGTAAGTATTGTGCCTAATAGTTTGCTCAGTCAAACTAAATGTATTTTTTCAAGGTTAAGAATTTCTCTTTTCCTGACAACCATTCTAAAAACACCAGAGAAAGATTTGTTTAACTATTTATGGCTTAAACAATAAATCCTATAGTTTACATATATTTTTTTCAGTTCAAGAAGATTGTTTTAATAGACCTTGAAATTTTTACAAGTCCTCTCCAAAAATACTTTTGTCATAAGATCAACAAAATTTACAAATAAATTCTATAGCAGAATTGTGGTCAATAATTTCTATTTTGCATGAAATATATACCAACCTGCAGTATGACTTATTTTATAGTCAACCTAATTTATTTTAATCCCTGGATCACTGGGAAGTGTTAATTTGAATGGTTGAGTTGGCTGGATGTAAAAGAACAATTTAAAAATAAATTTACAACACAACATTGTCATGGTCTGTCATGTGAACTAGAGACCTAGGATGCTGTTTGAATCTAATATGAAACACATTAATTCTTAGAACATTCAGTTTAAAAAGGAAAGAAGCAACTCATGACTTTTCCTATTAGTTAAAATAAAGAATGTGATATATATTTTACCTAAGAGTGATCATAGAAACTGTACCCACTCAATGTTTAAAAAAAATAGTTCTTTAAAAAACATATGTTTTAAAATGATCGCTACTACTATATTCTAAGTGTATCTTTCATATACTTACTTCCTGATCCACTAATGAAATATCTGGCCTCAGTCCCTCACAATAATGCATGTAACGGAGAGAATTCCCTGGCAGATCTCCTCTGAGTAAGATAATTGCATCATGAGGCATAGAGGCTAGAAGATTCTTTGCAAACTTATCGATCACATAGTTGGTCCTTTGGTCACAAATGCTAAATAAAAGGATTACAAAATATTAAAATAGCAACACATTGTTTTAGTTTTAATAAGACTGGGCTTATTTCCTGCTCCATTCCTTTCCCATCACACAATCTACATTTAGCGCTTTAAAATATTCTAACGTATCTTCTAAGAGGATGCATATATTTGAAAAGGGAACACTATTAACTGGGGAAAAAAAAAGAAGGAACTAATTGTGCAATTGAGAAAAATCACCATACTGCTTTACTTCTGGAATTCATTATCATTTCCATAAAAAAGGGAATCAGTTAGTGGTCAATAATAAGTACTTTTTTTCCTAAAAGCATATCCAATTTCATTAAAAAGAAGTAAGGTTTCTGATTCCACTTGGAGTTTAAGGTAATTTCATGTTAATTCCATTTAGCTCAAAGGAATTTTCAGAAATGCAAAAGGAAATCTGCCAGTTTCTGGCATAAATGTGCACGTTTGTCTGACTCTCTTGCACATAGAGGTTGATCCTTTCCACCACTTCCCTGGACCAAAGACTCCCTGTGTTCCTCTCTCCCTTCTAGACTCAGAAATCACTAGAGAATGAGACCAATGAGAAGGAAGGGAAGGAATAATTTGTTGAGATGTTTACTTCTCTCCAGGCATTATTTGCCATTGCCAACAGTAGCAGTACAACTCTTTTCAATGATGAAGTGGACTTTCTAACTTCAAAGAAAAAACTGGCATGAATTCTGAGAGCTTTCCATGAAAAAAGAAAAAGAATACAAGAAAGGAAAAGCATCGAAAAACAGAACAAGCAATGTCCTTCCTGCTATTATCAGGTCCATTACATGTAATGGTACTGAAAAACACAGCCTGAAGTTGAATCACTGGGTTAGCCTCACAAAGCAAATGAATACTTCCAGGAACAAAATATTATCCTTGCCTTTGTAACTGATGCAACCATTTTCTACTGTGATTCCCTACATTGCAGGGCGATGCCTCACATTTTGCCACCCAGGAAAGTTGCTGTCTATTCCATTCACCTGGGGTAAAAAAAGAATCAAAACCAAACCAAACCACCCAGTCTGTGCAGGCATCCCTGGTGTGGAACCGGAATTGCCCTAAAGACCTGAGCCACGAGAAGACTGGGATAAAAAAGGGTGAGTGGAACTTCCCTGGTGGCACAGTGGTTAAGAATCCGCCTGCTAATGCAGGGCACACGGGTTCGAGCCCTGCTCCAGGGAGATCCCACATGCCGCGGAGCAACTAAGCCCATGTGCCACAACTACTGAAGCCCGCGCACCTAGAGCCCGCGAGCTACAGCTACTGACCCTGCGGTCTAGAGCCCGCGAGCCACAGCTACTGACCCTGCGCTCTAGAGCCTGCGAGCCACAGCTACTGACCCTGCGTGCCTAGAGCCCGTGCTCCGCAACAAGAGAAGGCACCGCAATGAGAAGCCCCCGCACTGCAACGAAGAGGAGCCCCTGCTCGCCGTAACTAGAGAAAGCCCTCGTGCAGCAACGAAGACCCAGTGCAGCCAAAAACACAAATAAATAAATAAAATAAATAGTTAAGGTTTTTTTTTTTTTTAAAAAAAGGGTGGGAAACACACTATGGGCTCGGCAAACCCTTCTTGAGCTTGGAGTTGTATCTGGCACCTGCATCCCCTTCCCACAAGGCCTCCTGGTGACACAGCCTCCCTAACACCGGCTCTTCCTCAGTATTATAAAGAACATCAGTTTTTCAAGTTAAGTTGAAAGGGGGAATGTAACCTTTTAAAGTACCAATCAAATCTCAGTGTAACAAAACTCCAATGGACTCTTCCACTTCTGTAATGTTTACTCAATACTGCTGCAAATAAATGAACTATCATCTAAACTTCTACATCTTTTATGTTAGACTGAAGTTTTCATAATGGTTATTAAGCAGATTTTGAAAAATACATTTAATACTAATAATGCATAAGGGTTAAGAAACTTCTAGAACTTTGATTATTTAAAATACTTAATATACACTACTACAGAGAGTACTAGATAAGGGCCAAGAATTACTCAAAAGATGAAATCTTTGAAGCATAAAGTGAATTATTTTAGGGCATACAAAAAAACCCCAAATGTCTTTAGTCTCCATCTAAGTGGTATTTTAGATCATGGAATTTTACGTACACTCCAGATTCTAAAAAGTATCTCTAGGATTCCTTAGTGGAAAATATACAGATAGTTTACATGCACCACCCAAAACCTTGTTTGCAATGGCCTGAAACTACACATCACTCATGCTGAGATTCTTGTTCAAAAGTCTAAGAACCACTGCATTCAGACCAAACTGTCTCCCTTTGAAAACTAGTGGAAGGTAAAAATAAGACAAACCCCTAGAATCTAAATATCCAAATGCCTCTGGCTTGAATGCTACTTTTCATAAAAATAACCGTGTGTTACCTATAATTAGAATATATTTGGTAAATTACAAAAAGAGTTGCTGAAAGCCATTCCAGACACTGAAGCCCATTGGTGTTCAGTACTCGGTTACTCTCAGAAACAAGTGCAGCCAAACCGATGCCAGCGAGGACAGCCACCACTGCGTTGCTCTGCATCCAGAATCGTTCCACCTGTGGAATAGGCATGCAAACAGGGTGTCCAGTTGACTGGTTCATGCAATCAATCAGGTATTTATATATTTTAAAAATATATTGCATGTATCTAGTTGCTTATGCCTGTGTCATTTAGGTCTTCTTAACTGCCTTCTCCAACCTAACTCCATGTCACTTTACTTTTCAATTTTCAAGCATTCCTCCTTCCCTGTTTGACGTGTGGATCTTCCTTTTTGGATCCACACATTCTTTTCTATACTACAAACTTCATCTTGAACTCTTTATTCTAACAGGCAAAGCAGGAGAGGTGGAGAAATGCTTTTGCTTAACCCCTGATGTTTCCTTCCATGTAGAGAAGCTCCAGTAGTATTAACACTCCTGGCCTCTCTCTACCCTCACTTATTTCTTCCTGAAGGATTGTAGGGACTGAGCTGACTGGGGAGTTTGGGAGCTGGGACTGGGCCTGCATAGCCCTCCTCTTTCCTCTCTCTTCCTCTTGGAAGTGAGCCGCCCATAGGAAGTACTTGTCCAGGGGCAGACTCTGGGGTGAGGCGAGCTGGGGAGGGGAGCGGCCTGCCCTGTGCAGCACTGCCTGTGACTAGCCCATCCAGGGATGCAGGATGAGGAGACTCCCTTCCCCACAGATATTAACCACGTTCTCCAATCTCAGCATTATGGGTAACAAAGGTGATTCTCCCACCCAATGTACTGGTTTATCTTGTTCTCAACTGATTCAGAACTCAGGTGCTCAAGTAAGGTATTATTCATCAGGCCTCTTGAACACACACACACACACACACAAACTGTTTCAGCTGTTAAAAAAAGAGCTATCTACATTTATATAGTTTCTTCTGTAAGGAGAAGAAATACTCTAATCTCAGATATGGTAGTCAGGGAAAAACAGAAATATACTTGCTCTTTTGCATAGGCTTGGACTAGTGAGGTAAGAAATAAGGGAATGTGTTGGTAGAGCCCCTAATTTCAACCCATATTTCTTTGCTATTTTTAAAAAAAATTCCAGGAGAAATGCAGTAGTACCTATATCTGCAAGCACACATATAAAATGACTCACTGAAATCTACCTTACATTTATTTTTCTATTTAACTATTGTGTTAACTAAACAATGCTTCCCGCCCCCCTCCACCCCCCAAAAAAGAAGGCTTAGCCTTACTGGTTCAATAATTTAAATTTTGATTTATAATAATGTATATACAATTTTAACTATTTCTGAGATAACTTGCTCTTCTACAAGATTCATGAAAGACAAATTTGTACATTCTTCACTAACTTTCTGGTCAAAGGATATATCTAAGTAAAACTTACCACACCCATGAAAAGTGGTTTTGAAATATCTAAATTTGCCCTCCAAGCAAAGAACAATGAATAAATGCAAAACATTCCAGTAAAAAGCCATACTAATGATGAGTTCTGTCTGTCCCTATAAAAAAATTAAAATATGTCCAAAATTATTTATGTGACATGAATATCAATAATAATATTACATAGTTTTAAACTATGAAAAAAATATTTGGAACTAAAAAACTTTCCATTTTTAAGTAGGAAAAAAGAAAGATCTTAGGTTTAAAAATATGAGTTGGAATAGATAACCAAAGCATAGTAATAAACCATACACTGCACTACATATTGTCAACAGCATAATTTGGAACCATGCAGCAAAAGATATGAAGTTAAAATCTGCAGAAGAAATATAAATTACTAATCTTGTTAAATTTAAGATGTAATTAAACATATGCAAAACAAAAGAGTAATTTCATGCATCAAAATAATAAAGATTTAAAAATGACAAATCTCAGTGCTGGTGAGAATGCAGTTGTATGAGAATATATGTTAGTACAATGTTCAAGAAAAGTTAATTCGATAATATATATATCAAGAGCCTTAAAGAAAATATTCACATTCATTGACCCAGTAATTTGACATGTGGGCATAAATTTTTAAGCAAGAACCAGAAATGTAGATAAGAATTAATCCACAACAATGCTTTGGTATTACTTATAATAGTGGAAAAAGTGGAAGGAATCTAAGACCCTCAAATAGGAGAACATTTAAATTAATTGTCCTAGGTTATAGTATGGAGTATTATACAGAAATTTAAATGATTCTAAGTATCTCTTATGGTATGGGAAAACGTTCAAAATATAATGTTAAGGAAATAAAACTATAAATGTATATACAAATATATATTCACATAAAATACACTCAACAGGCTAGAAAGTAAATGAACAAGAAATTAATGGAGGTTAATAGTTCTATATTTTTTAGGTTTCCTTTTATCATTGGAGTTTACTTTTTTCTTCAGGGGAGTTCAAATAATTGTTTGCCTCTTTTGCAAAGCAACAATAATTGGCTATGGGATAGGAAGAGATCAAACCAGAAGTTTAAGATATCAGATGGCCCACCTAGTTAGATTATAATATACTGTTCAATGTTTCAAAGTCATTAATTTATAATTAGAAAAAAAACCTAGCAAAAAAGCAATATATATTTGCCTTAATAGAACTGGTTAGAGTCATTTATTTGGAATATAAAACACTACTGGCAATGTTCTATAATGACATATTGAATATATTAATTCAATTCATGAACATGGGAAAAATAATGGAAAAAGGAATTACTTTACTCACTTTCTTACTAAACATATATTTGCCCAAACTGCAAGGGCTTGAATGTTGAGTGAGAGTTGGGTCCTCATATTTGTCACCTGAGAACTGTAAAAGACAATCTAATTTATTGTTGGCAAAAAACAAATTTGTTAGTTCAAAATAAAGCATTCTTTATAGACTGTATCTGATTATGCACTGAATAATTTTAAGGCTTTGAGTCAGATTTTAAAATTATTTTGTATTCCTTTAAATTTGGGAGAAAAAGTACCACAAGAAAGAGTTAAACAGTCTAAGATATTTTCCAGTTGTAACATTTGGTTAACAACTTACACAATTTGACCTGAGATAAGAACAAATAATTATTCGGTATTTTTGATATTGGTATACTATACTGATATCATAAACCAATTGGTATCCTATATTAGTTTGATAAGAAGTCATATGAAACTGAAAATAAAACAAGTCAAATAATTTTCTGGAGATCCAATCATGAAGAAAAAAGGAAAGAGAAGTGATCTCTAACCATCCTTTTCTAGGTTATCTTCTTCCGTAAAAGGCTTCCTTGTTTTCTATACTATTTGGTTCAAAAAATGTTTAAGCAATCTCCAAGAAATGTATTTTTCCCCTACAATTAATCTAAATTCTTTCATTAACTAATAAGCATTTTCTAAGTGTTATCTGAGTTCTCAAATAGCTCTAGCAGTCTCCAATTTTTAAAAAAGAAATGACTCTATACACTATCTCAAAGAACTTTCTTCTTCCTACTGGCAATTTTACTGAAGAAAATGTGATGCCATAATTATGGAAACCACACAATGTGTATTTTACTAATGGAAACTTATCTACTATGAGAAGATATCCTTACTCATTTTCAAATACACTTGAAAAATTGATTCCAGCATGAGGCCCATTTCAAACCATTCTTCAAAAGGAATGAAGTCAGTCTCAAAATTTATTCTTGGAGATCTGTTGCTTAAATGTAAGCTCTAAAACATGGTCACTGCCTAGGGTTAGATTCAATAATTTCCAGTATGCAATTCAACAGGATTGCAATTTAAAGATATGCATGGAGAAAGAATGTAATTTGCTTGACTGGAAAAGAGTAGATGATTAGGTTCCATCATGTTGAACGATTTTCTAGTAAATTAATTATGAGTTGCCTTTCTCAATACTCTTGTCCACCCGAAACAATTAAAGACTAGAAATTCTCTCACTCATTCAGAGAGTGCTAGGATTATGCCCCCATACCATATCATGATTTCGTATGAGCAAATAGTGTCGGTGTGAGTGGTCATCACTCTTGTCAAGCCTTTTTTTCTAAGTATATGACCTAACTGCTATTATTTCAATGCAAAGGAGGCCTTTAAGTTCCCCAATAAATGACTTTTATGTGCAACTAATGAAAGTTAGATGTATGGCCTACGATTAGTCTTGAGGCTTCTCTGGAGTTCATGTGGGATTGTTAAGACAAAATATACTAGTGATTCTGAATGTGATAACAACTTCAAAGGTAGGTAGAAAAGAAAGGTAGGTAGAAAAGAGCAGGCAGGGAGTCTTGGCATGGAGAAAAGCAGAACAAAGGAGAAGCCCAGAGACACTGATAAAGTTGTCTTTATCTTTAAAACGGGAACTGAGCTTCTTGCTACCTTCTTCCCAACAGAAAAGAAAAAGGAGCCACAAAAGTCTCTGTCAGACATAAAAAGAAATATTTAAAGTCAATTGTAAGAACCTCAAAAGGTTATATAAGAATAACTGGTGGCAGGGAAATATTTTCAAGATATGGTATTAAATGAAAAACAGCAGGCTAACAAAACAGAGTATACATTATGATTACATTTTCAAAAACAAGCAAAAATATTAAAAATATTGGAAGGATATAGACAAAAATGTTAATGGGTTAAGAACAGTGATTATCTCTGCATGTTGGAATTATAGTAATTTTAATTTCTTGGTTTGCTTACCTGTATTTGCTAAATTTTCTGTAATAATTATGTATCATTTTGGGGAGTAAAAAGAAAGTAATTTAAAAAGAAAAGAAGGAAGTATGGAAGGAAGCAAGCAAGCTAGCAAATGAACAAGACAGAAACTGTGAGAACCTGTGAACTACCTCACATGTAGATTTGAAATATTTTCCCCATATTTTTAAAATAGTTTTCAAGTAGTCCTGTGAATTCCATATTAATAGTTAGGAGATCACTTTAGTGTTAGAGAAACCTATTCATCCCTAATTTTATATTGAAAATATTTTAAGAATATTACAGAACTGGTATGTATATTTTTCATGTTGCCTTAATCTGTATAGTTTTCTTTTTTAACATCTTTATTGGAGTATAATTGCTTTACAATGTTGTGTTAGTTTCTGCTGTATAACAAAATGAATCAACTATATGTATACATATATCCCCATGTCCCCTCCCCCTTGTGTCTCCCTCCCACCCTCCCTATCCCACCCCTCTAGGTGGTCACAAAGCACCGAGCTGATCTCCCTGTGCTATGCAGCTGCTTCCCACTAGCTATCTATTTTACATTTGGTAGTGTATATATGTCAATGTTACTCTCTCACTTCATCCCAGCTTTGTATAGGTTTTAAAGCAAATATGAACCCATTTTCCAAAGAACTCTAATAGATAATAGAGATGAAAATATATTTTCTGGCTCTAATAAGGCTGGATGTTTAAAAATATGCAAGTCAAAAATAGAGCTTACGGACAGCTTAAAGGAAGTCTTAGAAAACATTAAATAAATTAATGTTTGAAGAATTAAATGAATATAGCTCAAACCAAAATAACAAGAAAATAATTGTTCAAATTGTGCTAAATACAATGTTCTAAAATGTCTCCAAAAGAAAGAAGATATAAACAAAGAAAAAGTTATTTCTAAAGCAACAATACATTGGGTAATTTTGTATACAACTGAAAGTTGAAACATTTTCATTTTATATAGTCTATTTAGTCTCCTAATAGTCTTATTTACTGTTTTATTTATTGTTCATTTTAAGCTTTATCTTATTGAAGGAAATGCTGGAATATTTGTCATTATACACAAAAACTGTTAACCACAGAGGTGAAAACTACATCTCAGACGTACTGCTTCACAAAGAGATAAACTCAGAAATCCCTAAAATCATTTAAAGGAACTAATAAAGAATTCATTTAAAAATAGTTTAAGATATTTCATACTCACAGCAATATTTCAGACATACTGGATCCTATTTCAGATTTGGCCTAAACATAAAAAAGTTTATTTGCATAAGCATTAAACTGAAGCTTTGGTAGACTATTGTGTTTTAATTACCCTGATTTAAAAGATACATGTTTAAATATACAATGCAACTTGTCTCTTCATTCAAAGTGTTTACTTCAGAGCCTTATTAGATTTTTTAGGAGAAGTCAGTGAAAACTAAACACAGATATCCCTTAGGAATAATTTCAGAGACAATAATTGGCTAAAAATCAGTTACACTCTTCCAGCAGGAATGATTAACACATTAATGAACTAACAGATTTTACACTTTCATTACAAAGTCTCTTTAAGCTCTTTTTTTGGGCACTTTGGTTAAAGCTCATTATCGCCTGCCTGTAATTTCACAATTATGTGTGAATTATACACATTTCAAATCTGGAATGGCCCTCAAGCAATATTTCAATGGAATAACCATATAAGTAAATCAGAGTATAAATTTAAAGTACCAAACTTTCTAAGTCAAAAAATAATAATTATCCTTTTATTAAATGACTTTATTATGAAATACCTCCTACATACAAAAAACATACATAATATATATTTAGGGAATAAAGAGTTTTAAAAAATCTATAGACTCACCACTCATTGAAGAAACAGAACTGCACGAATACCATAAGGTATCTCACAAAGCTCTCAAAGGGGCTTTCTTATCCCCCAGTGGTAACTGGGGGATAAGAATTTTGTGTTAGTTATTCCCCTACTTTCTAAAAATATATAGTTTTATTACTTTTTATGTATCTTTCAGCAATAGACTGTTTAGTTTTTGCATGGTTTAGAATTTTGTATAAATGTTATCATATAATATTGTAGTCTTCTGAGATTTGCCTTCTTAAGACACAAAAAGTGCAAACCATGAAAGAAAAATCAGATACAACTGTCTATCTTAAAATAAAAACCCATCTGTTTATCCTTTCACTTTTCAGATAGCCATTACCTACAACCACATTTAGTGTTTTCCCCTAATTTATGTCTTAGGGAAAGAAAGGCCTTTTGAAATTCTTTAGAACATACAGTTTCCATTGAATGAGATCATATTTTATGAAGCATTTACATATTTAGATCCCCCACTGAATACTAACATGAACACTGTTCATCAAATATGTTTTAAAAAAAGAAACAAATATACTCATTAAGGTATATTAAAATTTTTGAGATTTTTTTCCCTTAATCATTTCCAAATATTTTTAATCACAGACCAAGAGCCCAAAGTGATACCCAATGCTAACAAGACTGAAATGCTTCACCTGCTGGCAGCAGTCTTTTTACTGCTTGTTATCCTGAAAAATATATTCAGGATATACAACAGGATGATGTCGGATTAAGTGATTCATTTTTTTCTCTAACATATGTGAAAGGCTACATTCCAAGGGGCAAGTCTGCTATACAAATAACAAATGAAAATTCCAGGTACTGTCATTGATACAAACACTGATTTTTTTTCTTTCCACTCAAGGTCCAGGCAGAACACTGAAGTTTTGCCACTTATTTCCTTAAAAGGGCTTGAAATATAAATTTACCAGACTGAATGTTCCATATTCTTCCCTGAGAAAATGTGTCAAAAATCCTAGCAATGTTGTCTGGTCTCCCCAGGTCCAACGGGCTTGATGGAGGTAGGATGAGATAGGAAGGTAGATATAGGGCAGCAAACCAGCAGAGAGGTACAGACTCAACTTCAACAAAGAGCCCAAGGAGAGTTCCTGCGTCAGAGCACACGGTGTCACATGTATAATAATGTTTATTTTAGTCAGATTCATCCTGGAACTTCAAGAACACATCAAGGAAAACATCAAATATGTTTACTCAGAGCTGATCTCTCAATTTATATTAAGTCACCACAGAATACGATGTTAAACTTTCTGATTACTGTGGATTACTAGAAAATTGCATCAGTCTGAATTCCTTTGCATGGCAGGTGAAATCTGAGTGAAGCAAATAATATTAGCAAAGACTCATGAGTATCATGTTTAATGCATCTTTTACATTTAAAACCATGTCATGACATGCAGCATTGCACAGCTGAGATAACCCACTTGGAAGTGATTACGGTGTCTGGCCGTTTTTGAAAATGCCCAAAATATTGTTCTAATACTGATTCACTTCATTCCCATCATCAGGAGCAGACTTCAACTATATACTTTATTATGACTGTACATTGACAATATGTTCTTTCTACAAGTGTTTTGGACATTTCATGGAAATACTTGGCACAAATGAAGCTAGCTTTTAAGTAACATCCCAGTTCATCCAAATGTTCTTTTTTCTCAATTTACATAGGAAGGAAGGAAATTTGTTGTTGCATGCAACAGTCTTGCCTCAAGGAGAATATATTTCTCATCTTCACATTTCTAAAACAAAGGACAACACTGCCAAATTTTTATAAAGATTAAGTCCAGAAGAATTCTGGTATACTAGAAAGATTCAAATAGTGGTTGCTTTAGTAACTGGGAAAGGGGTCTCTTACAAATATTGTGATTGGAAATTGCCCATTTTTCCTTTACAAAAAAGGAAAATTCATAGGTGACAGTGAATATGAGTACCAAAGTTTGCATTCACCAGAAGTAGAAAAGCAGTTGACTTCCATCAGCATTTTCAAATAAACATTCTTAATTGAAAATGGAGTGCTTTTATTATAGTACTAATTTTGTTTGACATTTCTAAAGTGGTAATGAGATTCATAAAAATGATGGGATGAAAAAAGTGTAAGAAATAACTAATTTAAAAATATGCCTTTGCTATTCTTAAAAGTAGCTTTAAAGAAAGTAAATGTTTAGATTTTGGCAGTTTCTGCATATTATAAGGTTCAGTTTAGAATGGCAAGATGCAGTTGCTGCAGAATTTTCCTTTTGTATGGGAAATAAACAGGGAAACAATCACATGAGAACTATTTCAGAGAGTGCAGGAGAGTGGTTCTGAGTCCCAGCTGCACATATACTGGAATCACCTGGGGAACTTTTTAAAAATATTAATATCTGGGCCTTACCCCAAATCAATTAAATCAGAATTATTTTAGGGTGCTGGGATCACACACACACACACACACACACAGATACCCACAGACACACACACATGCACACTCTCTCTTACTTACTTTCTTAAAGCTTCCCAGATAATTTAAGTGAGCAGTCAGGGTTGCAACCAACTGACTCAGGACTTCCAGCTCTGCCTTAGATCACCTGACCAGTGAGATCCAACTCCCTGTCACTTCACTGGTAGATCTTATTTTCTAGCCTCTGCTCTTTAAATAATGAAAATAAAAGGTCCTTTGAAGAGTCATACTTCCCCAAATTTCGTCATCCATCAGTAGCCGATCTAAGTACAGAGTAAACAGGCTCTCAGACCAGGCTCCTAACTTGTCAACTATGAGTCTTGCATGTTTTATACAAGAATACGGCTCTCCCTTCAAAGAACTAACACAAAAGATTTGCTTTTTAAGTTCATGCCAGAGAATGTACCTCCCTGATATCTAAATGCACCTCCTGTGATATCAGAAGACTGGCTAAGAGTGACACCATCAAGATGGCAACATAAATCATTCCCAACTTCAGTCCTTCTCACAAAACACCATCAGCGACTATCCATAGACATGGCCCCACTGTGAAAATCCCAGAAACTGGGGTTGAGGCTAAAGCATACTCCTGGACCACAGAGACTGAGAAGGACCGCTTTCGAAGTGTCAGGGGGCACGCTGACCATGTCACCCCTCCGCTAGGCCAGCATAGCACTGCACCAAGAGGACTTCCCTAGGACTACAGTTTTTCCAGTGGGAAAAGAGAGCCCAAGGTGGATATCCAGCTCCCCCAGCATTGCAGGATGCTTCCCAGGAGGCTCACTCAGTTCTCACCTCGCAGGGACCACTGGGGGGATCTTCAGGGCTCAACCACTGGGGATCAGATAGAGACGGAGAAGGGGAGCAGGCCTTACAGCAACCAGTCTCCAATCTTGGCAGACCACGTTCCTGCTTGCAGCAGTGCCAGAGCAGAGATCTCAGCCAGCAGTTCTGCCCATCTGCAGAGCCGAGCCAGTGGCTGATCCCACTCTAAAATAATTCTGATTTAATGGATGTGGGTCATATATTAACATAATAAAAGCTATATATGACAAGCCCACAGCTAACATCATACTCAGTGGTGACAGACTGAAAGCTTCTCCTCTGAGATCAGGAACAAGACAAGGGTGCCCACTCACCAGTCTCACCACTCATGTTCAACATAGTACTGGAAGTCCTACTCAGAGTAATCAGGCAAGAAAAAGAAATAAAAGGAATCCAAATTAGAAAGGAAGAAGTGGGAATTCCCTGGCAGTCCAGTGGTTAGGACTCCACGCTTCCACTGCAGGTGGCAGGGGTTCGATCCCTGGTGGGAGAACTAAGATCCCACATGCAGCTCAGCAGGGCCAAAAAAAAAAAAAAAAAAGAAGAAATAAAATTGTCTCTGTTTGCAGATGACATGATCTTATATAGAAAATCCTAAAGATTCCATCAAAAAGCTGTTAGAACTAATAAACAAATTCAGGAAAGTTGCAGGATACAAAATCAACACACAAAAATTAGTTGTGTTTCTATATAATAACAATGAACTATCTGGAAAAGAATAAACTATCACATTTACAATAACATCAAAAAAGATAAAATGCTTAGGAATAAATTTAACCAAGGAGGTGAAATATCTGTGTACTGAAAACTATAAGACATTGATGAAAGAAATTGAAGAAGACAGAAATAAATGAAAAGATATATCATGTTCATGGATTAAAATAATTAATATTGTTAAAATGTTCATACTACCCAACGCCAGCTATAGATTCAATGATATTCCTATCAAGCTTTATATGAAATAAATAAATAAATAAATAAATAAATAAAGCAAGTCCCATGTTTTCTGATTCCATAAATGTCATAGTGGGCATAAATAAAATATTATGAATTTTCATTTTTACTCAAAAACTTACCTTCTCTTTTAAAAGTCGAAAGAGAATCCATGGTATTATGCACAAAACATAGAGTACTATTGTGTGCTGATTACATAAGCTAAGGCCACAGCAGAAAGCACCAATTTTAGCTATCTGAAAATAAATAAAAGAAAAAATCCAAGTTAAAAATTCACCAAAAACAGGGCTTCCCTGGTGGCGCAGTGGTTGGGAGTCTGCCTGCCGATGCAGGGGGCACGGGTTCGAGCCCTGGTCTGGGAGGATCCCACATGCCGCAGAGCAACTGGGCCCGTGAGCCACAATTGCTGAGCCTGCGCATCTGGAGCCTGTGCTCCACAACAGGAGAGGCCGCGATGTTTAGAGGCCTGCGCACTGCGATGAAGAGTGGTCCCCACTTGCCACAACTGGAGAAAGCCCTCGCACAGAGACGAAGACCCAACACAGCCATAAATAAATAAATAAATAAATAAATAAATAAATAAAAATTAAAAAAAAAAAAAAAAATTCACCAAAAACAGCACAATAGTAAAAAACTACTCTTTATATTAAAGCTAAGCATTTGTACGATAAGTCAGGTTAAAATCAACCTCTTAGATGCAAACAGTCATGCTTTAACATGCACTAATATTTATCACCATTATTTTTTATTATTATTTTTCATTCTCATCAAATCATTGCAGAGTGACCTTAAATTACTGTCTTCAAACTAAGTTTTAGAAAGTCCTATATGATGACATGTCCTAACAGTAACAGGATATTGTGTAATTCTCATTCCAGTGAAATCTAGAACTGAAGTTCAACAGTTCTGTTTTACTTTTTCTCCTATTGAATTAAATAAATTGAATATAACACTTTTATTTAGAAACCTGGTTCTCTATGGGTGGTCTTTTTGCTATTTTTGAACATGTGTTATTTTCATAATCAGAAAAAAGTTTATTTTAAACAAAAAATAAACTCTAATAGCATCACAGGTGTGTTTATGGAAGCCACAGATAAACTTTTACATTCTTTTGTTTCTGTAATCTTTAATGACACAGGCTGCGCATATACTAAGATGATCCGGCACTCTTCAGTGTATAGACAGTAAGCCCTTAGAAGACAGGGTTCCTCCACATTTCAAATTATTCTGATGATAGTGTTGGCCTTAGAAGTCACTGTAATCTCTTTGGGATTACTTCATTTTATAGTTGCTCCTCTCCTTTTGGTTAAAAAAAAAAAAGTGCAAATTTGATCTTTTTTGCAATTAGAGAATAAGTCAATGTGCCATAATGGTAAATAAGGTAGTCAACCTAGGACTTGGCATCTTAAGATCACACACACACACACACACGCACACACACACACACACACACGATGGTGGATTAACCAACAAGTCTATCTTTCCCATAAGACTCAAAAGGGATTTCAGAATACCCTAATTCTCCAAAAAACTTCTGAACTCTGAAAGAAAAAAAATTTCATGTTTTATAAAGGCTCTCATGGTTCATAGTAAAAGAATTGAGAGTATTTTCTCTCTCAACATGCCTAGATTACCTTGACAGTAATCAGAATAGATAAACAATATCTAAACCAAAGTTAAAAAGAAATAGAGCATCTGTCTAAAAATTAAAACAAAAAGTGATTTCACTTTGATCAAAATAGGTTACCTTTGATCTTTCTTGTGCAGTTGTTGCCTCCTCAAAATGTACAGTAAGAGCCATAAGCAGCCCCACAAACAGATTGTTTAAGCTAAAAACCTCTGCTGCAATGGACCACTGCCATGTTAGACGAGAAAATGAAAACACCCCCGCAGCAAGGATTCCTCCAGCATATGAGCCAGAAAGCCTGCAAATACAGATAACATGAAATCTTCTTTCCCAACAAAAAGAACCGACTTTATTTCCCTTTATGTGAACTGTAGCAGCAGCAATTATGACAGTCGCCCAGCACTATCCCAACACATTAGATGGTTAATACATTACTTCATGTAATAATTCCTTTCAACAGATTTTAATTATGAAGTCCATATATTAACCTATTAACAAACAAATGAACAAACCTGCTTGGTATCCTATGGATTGGATGAGGTTTAGTTCTCAGATGTAACCTTTAGGATTCAAGCCAGTTCAGAAAGCCTGAAGAGACAGTAGCTAGAGAGATAACAAACCTGGGTCATTTTTCTTGCTATATCTAAGAAGAAGAATGATAACGACTGGTTAAGACTGAAATGTGTTTAATTGTAAAAATTAATGAAACGGCAGAATATCTGTTCAGGAACATTCACTTACTGTGGAATGTTTGGATCTACGTACTTCCTACATTTATCTCCCAACATTTGGCAAAATATGTCTTGGTCACAATATTTGGTGCTTTTAAGATCTTGTAAGCTAGATTCTTAGTTTCTGATGATTTCTTCTTTACACAAAGTCAAAGTTAAAAATGATGTATCTTTTAAAGAGAACGATGGGAATGTGAATTTTAGAAACCCTGAAGAATCAAATACTACACTTGGAAACAAATTCCTTGCCCCCAAATGCCAACAAGAGCCCCACATTTCAAATCAGTCAAGGAAACTGGATCTCAATTCAGAGATAAGATTTGAAACTGGTAATGTGGCATATGAAACCAACACAACTTCCTATTTCACTATAAATCTAAAGCTATGAAAATTAAAGCTATTACTGAAAATCTATTGCTTACAAGCATTATTCAGCAAGCATCTCTGTGTCTAATAATTATGATATTATATGGCCCCAGGTCATTACTTTTTAGCTGTATTGCTTTGTATAAAAATTATGGGGCTTCCCTGGTGGCGCAGTGGTTGGGAGTCTGCCTGCCAATGCAGGGGACACGGGTTCGAGCCCTGGTCTGGGAAGATCCCACATGCCGCGGAGCAACTGGGCCTGTGAGCCACAATTACTGAGCCTGCGCGTCGGGAGCCTGTGCGCCACAACAAAAGAGGCCGCGATAATGAGAGGCCCGCGCACCGCGATGAGGAGTGGCCCCCACTTGCCGCAATTAGAGAAAGCCCTCGCACATAAGCGAAGACCCAACACAGCCATAAATAAATAAATAAATAAATAAATAAATAAATAAATAAATAAATAAATAAAACCCACCCCCCGAAAAAAAAAAGTTTAAGATTGCCTCCTTTAAAAAAAAAAAAAAGGGCTTCCCTGGTGGCGCAGTGGTTGAGAATCTGCCTGCTAATGCAGGGGATACGGGTTCGAGCCCTAGTCTGGGAAGATCCCACATGCCACGGAGCAGCTGGGCCCGTGAGCCACAACTACTGAGCCTGCGCGTCTGGAGCCTGTGCCCCGCGACGGGAGGGGCCGCGATAGTGAAAGGCCCGCGCACCGCGATGAAGAGCGGTCCCCGCACCGCGATGAAGAGTGGCCCCCACTTGCCTCAACTAGAGAAAGCCCTTGCATGAACCGAAGACCCAACACAGCCAAAAATAAAATAAAATAAATAAATAAAGTAGCTATTAAAAAAAAAAAATTATGGAGTAATTGTATGGCTTTTAATCAATCTTAATAGAAAAAAAAAAAGCTAAAAAATTTCAGTATCACCAAACCTGTTTTTCTTTGAGTTTCTCTTTACAATTTTTCTGTTTTCTTTCCCTTATAAAAATCATCAGTTTCCTATTTCTTGCAGAGTACCCCATTCTCCCAGTTATCCTGATTCAGTACCCTAAAGTTATTTCTTCCTTCCAAATTCCTTCCCAGATTCCTTTCGATTTATATTCCTATTGCCTTAGACTCAATTATTTTAATAGTTTCCTAACTTGTCTTATGTTTTTCCAACCCTTCTGCAATATAACATCAGATTAAACTTTCTGAAACATACTCTTTGTGAATACTCTTCATCCCTATAGGATAAATTAGAAATGAGTCAGCCTGGAATCCAGGCTCCCAATAAACCAGACACCCCTAGCCACTAATTACCAACATGATCTCCCACCAACTAGTCAAGCTCCTCAAAATTCCCTAATAAGACAGGACTATTCCTAGCTCTGCACCTTTGCTCATGCTGTAGTGCTGAACTGAATAGCCTCGCTGCTCCTTTATTAAAACTCTGCTCTCTTCTCAATTTTCTCTTCAATTCCCTGGTTTCTAGCCCATCTCTGCGTATCGATAGCATTTAATTGTCTGTAACAATTATTTTGACATTGTTTTTGAAATATGAACTGGAGTTAAACTTCACTTAGATTGGAAGCATCTAGCCCCAAGCACAGAAAGGAAACTTAGCAAATGAGAGAATGAATTAATCTTAAAGTATTAGTAACATTTTAAAGGAACTTCTAAGTTTCAGCTCTCAATATGACTATGGACAGTCAGCGTAAGATACAAGATTCCTTCCTCTACTTAAAAGAAAGGAAGTGCTCAAACGGAGACATGACAAAAGGACATAGGAGCCAGCTTACAGGGCTCTCATGGCCAAACTGGGGATAACTTGATCATCAAGATAAATATAGTAATAGACTGTAACCCAATGAATAAATAAGAATCTATGCATCTATAGTGATACAAAAATTGGGTGAGAAGAGAAAGTCCATGGAAAGTCAACTAATAACTGTAGAAGAAATGATGGAATTAAAATCACCATTTGGCAACTGTCATAACAATAATCAATGGATACCAAAACAGTGGGTAAAAGGTTTGCAGTAACAGAAATATGTACATAGTCTAAAGTTATCGCCCTGTAAAAAGATTAATTACAAAGGGAGAAATGGTAACTTTACAGTGGCAAACTGGACAGACACAATCTTAACCACATGATCAAAGTTAACAGCCCAGTAATGGGACAAACAAACATCATATGCTTCCTTATCTATTGCAATAAAAAGAATACAGCATCATTTCTATGGCATTCCTGCCAAAAATGCATTACCTGAATTTAAGCAAGAGCAAAGACAAACTCAAACTGAAGGACATTGTACAAAATAACTAGCCTGTATGTATCAAAAAATGTCAAGGTCTTAACAAAAAACAAAAAAAAATCATGAGGAACCGTCTCAGATTAAAGACACTAAAGGGATAACACAATAGAATAAAAGACATGATCTACTATAAGCACACTATCTGAGAAAATTGGAAAAATCGAATCAAGTCTGAAGGTTAGGTAACAGTGTTGTATCACTGATAATTTCTTTATTTTGAGACCTCCACTGTGGATATACAAGAAAATGTTTTTAAGGAACATATCTTGAAGCATTTAAGGGTAGAAGGATACTATGACTGCAGCTTATTCTTAAATGGTTAAAAAACAAAACAAAACAATACATACATACCCACTGAGTCAAAGATAAAGCAAATGTGGTAAAATACTAACATCTGGGGAACCTGGGTAAAGGGTAGACAAAGAATTGGGCTCTTCTTGTCACTTTTCTATAAATCTGAAATTACGTCAAAATAAGAAGTTAAAAAAACAAATCAGCAAATTTCCAAGATAATTTGCTAACATTTATTGAGTTTCTTGCTAGCTGTTTCAGGTATTGCTCTAAGTGCCTTCTTTATATTAATTCATTTAATTTGCACAATAACCCTATGAGTAGATGTGATTTGTCTCCTTTTTTCAAATGAAGAAACTGAGGCTCAGGGAGGCCAAGTAATTTTTCCAAGTCCTATGGTAGGTTATTAAGTGGCAGAACCAGGATTGAAATTGTTAGTCTAGCTATTTAGGACCATGACATTATGGGGTAAAAGATGGTTATTTTAATTTTAATGTCAAATAATTTATTCCAGACTAATGATACATTGTACTTTTACTTGGTTAACTATGCACCTCCTTGAGTGAAGAATAGAACAGAACAAAAGTTTTGTCCATTATTAGAATCGTGTTTATGTCTATGTTTTATCAACACAACATACTACCAACTTGAATTGTACACAACACCTGTCAAGATTGATGTTAACCTTTTTTTTTGTTTTTTGAAAGGGCAATTAGTTAAAGTTTAAAACCACCAAACAGTTAATTAAAGAGAACGGATATGTACAAATCCTCAGGAAGAAAACTCATGATTCACTAATCTACAATGATTTTTAACACATTATTATGCTCAGAAGACATCCTAGTGTTTGAATTGTTGACATTAATTATTGGAATTATGAACTATGTTAACTGCCTTTTCAAATATTTCATAAGGTTTTAGAAATTGAAGAGTAAAGGTAAAATTATCAACTTCAGTGATAAAATTTATCTAGTCACCTTAGACTATTACAGATAGTTATGTACATTAGCATTTTATTGAAGACTTATCCTACAACAGCAAGGTCTTTATAATCTGAATTTTCCCCACCTGATTTCTGTCCCACACCACCCCCCTGCCAAGGTCAGGATGGTTTTACAACAAATAATCCATATACTCTTTCACTAGATTTTTCTTGGTATCAGAGAAATAATTTGTGAGACTGCTGAGTAAGGTTATAGGAGAGAAGGTAACTGATTATAAAACCAGTAATGGAAATCAAATCTATAATCTTGATCTTTTTAGCATCTCAAATGAGCTTGCTTAGAAATCAACTCAGTCTATAGGAATTTGGGTTGTAGTCCTAATATAAATTGAAGACAAAAGGGTAGTGGACCTTTTCTTTTCTTCTGGTTTTGCTGCTTAACATCTAAAATCCTCTCCTATGCTTGAAGGATACGAGTTTATGAGGCACGGCCCCTCCTATTATACACACTGAAAATACGAGATACTTTTCCAATCTCCCTTGCAGCTAGAGCATTGGGTGTATGACCTGGGCTCTGCCTGTCAGAATCACCTGCTCCATTCTTTGAATTGGAAAATCGTGAGGCCTAGAAGCAGGGATGGAGACAGAATCAGACATGGCTGGTGGGATTTGTGCATCATTTTCACAGACAATGATGGCAGCACTTTGAAGGGCAGTGCTCAGAATCCAGGACAGTGTTGGTGGTGTAAGCTGGGGTGTCTGGGGCCCAGAGGTGGCAGCAGTGGTGGTTTCACTAGCGTATACCTGCCTAGGACTCTGAATATTTTGGGCTCAGAGCCTGGTAATCCAGCCCTCCTAGAAATTCTGCAAGCTCTGCAACTTCCTTCTCTCTCTTTTTCTTTTTTCCAATGCTAGATTTGAATGCTTCCTTTTGTAAAAAGCTTTATTGAGACATAATTCATATACTGTACATTCACCCATTTAAAGTGTACAATTAAAGATTTTTAGTATATTTACAGATATATGCAACCATCACTACAGTCAACTTTATAACATTTTCATCACCTCAGAAAGAAACTCTATCTCCTTTAACTATCTCCCCCCTATCCCCACCCCCAATCTCACTGCCAGCCTTAAGCAACCACTAATCTACTTTCTGTCTGTGAATTTCCCTCTTCTGGGCTTTCTTATAAATGGAATCATAGAATATGTGGACTTTTGTGACCGGCTTCTTTCACTTAGCACAATGTGTTCGAGGTTCATCCAAGTTGTAGTATCAGTATCTCACTTCTTTTTATGGCTGAATTAATATTCCACTGTATAGATATACCACGTTTTGCTTATTCATTCTTCCGTTGATGGACATTTGGATTGTTTCCACCTTTTGCCTACTATGAATAGTGTGCCTATAAACATTTCTGTACAAGTTTTTGTGTGGACATATGCTTTCATTTCTCTAGGGTATGTAACTAGGAGTGGAATTGCTGGAGCCTATGGCAACCCACTTAATCATTTGAGAAACTGCTAGACTGTTTTCCAAAGCCAATACATAATTTTACATTCCCACTAGCAATGGATGAGGGTTCTGATTTTTCCACAACCTAGTGAACACTTGTTATCTGATTTTTTGATCTAGCCATCCTAGTGGGTGTGAAGTGGTATCTCACTGAGATTTTTTTTTAAAAGCATTTAAAAAAAAAACATTTATTTATTTGGTTGCGCTGGGTCTTAGTTGCGGCAGGCAGGCTCCTTAGTCACAGCAGGTGGGCTCCTTAGTTGCAGCTCTCCAGCTCCTTAGTTGCGGCATGCGACCTCTTAGTTGCAGCATGCATGTGGGATCTAGTTCCTTGACTAGGGATCGAACCCGGGCCCCCTGCATTGGGAGCGCAGAGTCTTAACCACTGCACCACCAGGGCAGTCCCTCTCATTGAGATTTTTTTTTTTTTTTCTCATTGAGATTTTGATTTGCATTTCTCTAATGGCTAATGATATTGTGCAACTTTTCAAGCGCTTATTGGCCATTTGTACATCTTCCCTGGAGAAATGTCTATTCAGATCTTTTGCCCATTTTTAAAATTATGTTGTCTTTTTATTATTGAGTTGCAGCATTCTTCCCAACTTCCTTTCAATGTTTCTTTTCTGCTAAACACGGCCAGAGTCAACTGCTTGCAACCAAGAATCCTGACTAAAACAACCTGCCTTCCCTGTTTATTATTTCTATTAAGTCTTCAAGAAAAACTGTGAGGAAATTCTGAAAATAAATGCTGAAGTTGTCAGAGCTTTGTGGAACACAGAAGAGACGGCAGTATGCTTCAGAGCAGAAAGTTACGTGTCCATCCATACAGAGAATATACTAAAACATTTTGGAGGCCTTGTCAGTTTACTATTTATGTTTTCCATAAAATAATGTATAGGCGAAGCCTGTGAGAATTTCGATTCCGACAGCCTTTTATAAATCAAACTGTGAATGTCCCTTCAAACACACACGTTTGAACACACTGCCTTTAAAAGTTTGCTTCATACTAAGATTCAGAATCAACCAACATTTACTGACCATGTAACATGTACAAATTAATGGATTAAGAAAAGTCGAGATAATTTGAAACGTCTGTTGTGAGAAAACTCCACAAGCTGAGGAGGGCTACATAACAAGGACTTGTAGGTAGCAAATAACATGTAATAATAAACGCTCAGCTGAGGCTGGAGACCGCAGGGGCTGTGGAGATGGGGCAGTAGCCTCAGTCCGCATGGCTGTGGAAAGGTGTGCAGCAGCCTGAGCTGGGCCTGGGCAGGCTGGACGGAGCTGGGGTTAGGGGCTTTACTAGGTAAGCAGGACAGAAGGACAAGAGGGAAAGATGCTAAAGTATGAACCACAGGGTCTGCATTGGATGGGGACGGAAGCAGAGCCAGCAGGGGGCTGATGGAGGGATCAAAAAGATGAGCAAAGGGATCTAGGTCTCAGTTAAATGGAAGGCAAGTGTAGGGGCATCGAGGAAATGAGGGAGCTGAAAGTCCCTCAAGTCAGGCAGGGAGCGGGAAGTGGGTTGGGAAAGGGGACGGCAAATTGTTGAAGGATGGAACAGGCCTGTAAACCAAGACTGGACTCTACTGTTGAAAGGAGCCTGTGATGGAAGAGTTTAATAAAGCTGTTCTCAAAATCATATGATATTCATTAAAATTAAGCATTTGTCTCCAAAGACAAGCAGTACATCATACATTAATTAGTCTGCAGGGTGAGCCCAATCTAGGAAGACAGGTGTGTGGCCCAGTGCCACATCACACGCAGGCTAACGAGGAGATGTGACACCCCACGTCAGTACACAGCAAGCTGAGTCTGTGACTGGCTAACCAGTCAAAGGATAATGTCAGCAATGGTTGAGAATGAGGAGCTTCTGAAGACTTCGGAGGTCTCCAGTTCATTCACTGACTCTGTAGGTAGGCAGTCTCATTGTATTGTTCACGGTATACACATTATCTGCGCATGCTTCGTTTCACCTCATTGAGATGGAGATAAATGACTAAAGAGCAAGCTGATGTCGAGGACGCTTTCCTGAAGGCAAGTTTCAGGGTCACGGCGAGGCTCAGCACTGGCTTCACACCGTCCACATCTGCAGCCTCCACCCTCTGTTCTCACCCTAGTTCTCTACTGAAATTGTTCTCACTGGGGTCCCCAGTGACCATCTAACTGCCAAATACGATAGGCTCTGGGGACCCCTCTGCTGCACTGGGTCACTCCCCCAGCCACACCCACTGAGTTGACATCTGGACCTCACATCCTCTGGTTTTCCTTCTATGGCTCTGGATCTTCCTTATGTGTTTTCTCCAAATGGCTCCTCTTCTTGCATTTCACTCCTTTAAAGCCAGTGTTTCCCAAGATTTCTTTCTCAGGACATTGTTCTCGTTCTGCTTTGCCTGGGTGACTTCATTCACCATCTTGATTTCACCTACCAGCTACAAACTAAAGAAACCAAATGTCTCCAGCAATGCCTCTCCCTTAGTTTTGAACTTACCTTATCCCCAACTTACTGTTGTACCCTCACCACAAAGCCACCCCAACTCTGGATGTGCCATAGAAGCTCAGTGTCCGTACATGCAAAATTGATTTCTCATCCTCCTCCCTGAGATAATTCCTGCTCCCGTGTCCTCTCTCTTAGTAAATTTCATTATCTCCCTCGTTTAGTTATCTAAGTGAAGAGACCTAGGAGTCACCATCAGAGCCCCTCTCCCTTTCTCCCTGCCAAATGTATCACATCCTGCCAACTGTACTTCATCAGCATTTTAAACACTCACGCTCTTCTCTCCACCCACATCGCCACTGCCCTGGTTCAGCTCATCTGAATCCTCACCTCAGGTTCACACCAATACTGCAGCTTTGCGTGCTGCCTGCTTCCAGGGCTAGGCCCACCGCTGCCACCAGAGTGAGGGACCTCAAGCATATCTGATCTTGAACTTCTCTGCCTCCAACCCTTTAAGGATTCCTCTTTGACCATCGAGCATATTCCAAGCTCCCCATGACAACAGACAAGGATTTGCGTGATCTGGTCTCCGTCCACCTGTAGCTTCATTTCTGACATAACCCATTTCGAGCTGCGCTCCAGCAACACTGAATGACTCGTAAGTCCCTGTGCTTACAGGCTCTTTCTCCCCCACCTCCAGGTTTCTCTGCACAGGAGGTTCTCTGTATCTGGAACACGGTTCTGCCTTCACTTGGCCACTGCCACTCATTGTTTACAACTCAATACGGGCGTCACCTTTCCAAGAAGTTTTCCCAAAAGTACTTTCACCGAGACTAGGGTAGTTGCTCCATCTCTAGATTCTCATTAAACATATTAAATGGGTACTGAATAGGTAGATTTTTCTGTATTTCTGAGGAATAGAATATTTTAACTGTAACCTAATCAAAACATAGTAAGGAAACCAGATGTGAGGAGCTTAAAACTCTCTAAAGTATTACAAAGCCAAGAGAATTATTTTTGGACTACTGATACCACTAGATAGCCATGTCAGCATATCAGCACTTTTTAAAAGGTAAAAGTATATTGCACTTTACATATATGTGTATTTGTGTATCCCTAGAAAAGCTATATGATTTTTTGAAAACTAAATGTTTATATATATGTATTTAATTTCAGATATACTTTATCTTCAGTTTTTAATGCTCTTCAAATATCCAAATAGCAATGGTTTCTGATTACCTCAACCTAAGTCCAACCATCTCCAGTAATGCTTTATAAAATAACTTATGCCATTACTTAGAAATTATTCTTTTTTAATTGTAAAAAAATTGAAAGAAAAGATGTTTTGGTACTGGAGTGAATTTTGTTTCTTTTAAGAACCATGTCCTTTATCACTGCTGTCCTTTACTGTTATAAAAGTGATGTTTTAGTAACAAATGAGATTAAGGGAAAAAAACTAAAAGATTCATTTTGATTTTGTTACATTGATTTTTTTAAATAAAGTGAGGTCCATATGGATATATCTTTCAGAAACTAGGGAATAATCATTTCATCATTCTGTACTTTAATTCAAGTGTTTAAATATTCTTTTGGCAACAGTATAGAAATAATAATTTACTTTAAAAGTTTTTTTCATATTACTTGATTTATCCCTTGTCTATAACATAAATATTTCAAAGGGAAAAATAAAATACGGAAGGTTCACAGTTACTCATATTGCCTTTCACACTGATGTGTAAAGAAGATCCCTTACGGTTTCTCAAACTTTTGTGAAATTTCAAACGAAATACCTCAAAGTTTCCATTTTTTGTCTTTTTGAGCCAAATATCAATGAATCTTTCATATCAATAAGCCACTGCGAATTTGAGATAGAAAAAGACATTAAATGTGCACAAGACTTATCTAAGGGATGCTGCAAAAATCACATTGACAAATATGTCTGTAGGTGAATCTGGTCTTAAACTTGTTAAGCAAATAAGATGACTTAGCGGGACTTCCCTGGTGGTCCAGTGGTTAAGAATCCACCTTCCAATGCAGGGGACACGGGTTCGATCCCTGGTCAGGGAACTAAGATCCCACGTGCCGCAGGGCAACTAAGCCCGTGCGCCGCAACTACTGAGCCCATGCGCTCTGGAGCCCATGTGCCACAACTACTGAGGCTGCGCGCTCTGAAGCCTGCGCACCACAACAAAGAGCCTGCGCGCCGCAACGAAAAGATCCCGCATACCGCAACTAAGACCCGATGCAGCCAAATAAGTAATAAATAAATAAACTAAAAAGAAAAGATGACTTAGCAAGCACTGTTTTAAATCTATCAGTTTTTTTTAAAAAGGCATGAATTCTATGAATACTATGAATCTACTGAATCCTTTTTTTTTTTTAAACATCTTTATTGGAGTATAATTGCTTTACGATGGTGTGTTAATTTCTGCTTTATAACAAAGTGAATCAGCTATACATATACATATATCCCCATATCTCCTCCCTCTTGCGTCTCCCTCCCACTCTCCCTATCCCACCCCTCTAGGTGGTCACAAAGCACCGAGCTGATCTCCCTGTGCTATGCAGCTGCTTCCCACTAGCTATCTATTTTACATTTGGTAGTGTATATACGTCCATGCCATTCTCTCACTTTGTCCCAGCTTACCCTTCCCCCTCCCCGTATCCTCAAGTCCATTCTCTAGTAGGTCTGTGTATTTATTCCCATCTTGCCCCTAGGTTCTTCATGACCATTTTTTTGTTTTTTTGTTTAGATTCCATATATATGTGTTAGCATACAGTATTTGTTTTTCTCTTTCTGACTTACTTCACTTTGTATGACAGACTCTAGGTCCATCCACCTCACTACAAACAACTCCATTTCATTTCTTTTTATGGCTGAGTAATATTCTATTGTATATATATGCCACATCTTCTTTATCCATTCATCTGTTGATGGACACTTAGGTTGCTTCCATGTCCTGGCTATTGTAAATAGAGCTGCAATGAACATTTTGGTACATGACTCTTTTTGAGTTATGGTTTTCTCAGGGTATATGCCCAGTTATGGGATTGCTGGGTCATATGGTAGTTCTATTTTTAGTTTTTTAAGGCACCTCCATAGTGTTCTCCATAGTGGCTGTATCAATTTACATTCCCACCAACAGTGCAAGAGGGTTCCCTTTTCTCCACACCCTCTCCAGCATTTATTGTTTGTAGATTTTTTGATGATGGCCATTCTGACCGGTGTGAGATGATATCTCATTGTAGTTTTGATTTGCATTTCTCTAATGGTTAATGATATTGAGCATTCTTTCATGTGTTTGTTGGCTACTGAATTCTTAAAGCCTCTAATTAATCCACCATCTGTTTTGATTGCTGGGGCCTTTGTTATGAGTTGGACCAATTATGAGCCTTCTCGATGAAGGGTTCCCCAAAATGGGTGATCAAACAAGTTAGTTGTAATCTAACTCTTTTGGGCAATAATTCTAACCAGAACACACACTCTACATTTTTTTTCCCCTGAAAAGGCTACAACATATATTTGTAATTTTTTGGCAGAGTTAGATTATATAAGTAGAGTGAAACACTATGCATAAATACTGGTACATGAATTGGTAGTCCAAATTTCTGGCTAAGCAATATTTCTTTCAAAAATATATGGAAGGAATATCTAATCTGATATTGTTATTTAAACATGAGTTTTAAATGAAATTGTTGTTCTGAGCCCACAAAACGAGCTGTTTGGTATCATCCATAAAGTCAAAGGTACAGATGGAGTATAAATATAAGTACCTCCCAAATAAGACAAAACAATTGTCATCTATCTGTAGACTAGGTATGAAGGGTTTTTTTCCCAAAGAAAAATGGCATAATCAAAAACACCATTATGTTTTCACTTAGCAGTCAAGGAGGCCTACTTTCAATTTTCATTTCATTCTTTTAAATAAATATGCTTAAGTAATTATTATTTTTTTAAAAAGCAACTAAGGAATTAATGAATTTATTTACCCTTAATATGCTAAAGTGACATCTTAAAATTAGCTCACTAAAATTAAAAGACGTACATTTTTCTACTGAAATTGATGAACCTACTTCAACCACACTAATAGGAAGCTGGAGGGAAAAAAAAAGGGAAATTCAAGTGAGGTTGTGAATAAAATGAGAACTGTTTTCAGCAGAACTCACTAATAAATTGCAAAATAATCTAAACTGTTTTCCACTTGAACTAAACAACACCTCATGATAAATTATATATAATATGAGAAAAAACTGTTTTCTATTCCCAATCTAGAGGCTCATAAAGCCTCATAGAAGGATATCAAGGGAGACACTTCTTCAAGTGAAACACATATTCTTAGAATCTAACCTGACTTACAGAAAGATAACATCTTACAAGGCTATATGAAGAACACACACTTCAAATATTACAGTGAAATTTTAATAAAACAACCATTGTATTTTAAAAGATAGTCACATGTCAACAGTGAAAATCAAGTTTTTACACTATTAGAGAGGCATGCTTAATTTTCAAGGTCTCACACTAACAGAGTAAGGTAATGATATGGATGATTCAAAATAACAAATAATCTAAAAGTCACTGAAGTATGTTTTATATAAATAAATATATCTTACAAATATGTTATATATAAAATATATTTTGCAGTATATTGGCAGTAAATAAATTTTCCTAATTGTTTTTAACTTGGGCTAACACTAAAACCATGTCGTTCACATTCCAGGAGATCACAGTGGTCAGTCACTGAGAAAAGATATACCAAGAGCATGACAGATAGTATGGGAAAGGTGGTTAAGTATTTAAACTTTCACCCAGAAAATGCAAATGACAGAAATTCTCCACTAGGGTAAGGAATATGTGATGCTTTTAAGAGCATCCTAACGAACGTGAGGCTCAGAATTCTACGAGGCCTACGTGAGATTCCTAAGAAAGGTACTGATTGTGCAGCAGTTTTCTCACTTATGGAATACTATTCATCTGTTGACACAATGGATAAATCAGGAGGTTACAAGTTACACCATTGACACAGGTTTGCTATTGATGATAAGGTATATTTTTCTTTCCGCTACACAGTATTTGATTTTCATGTGTAGTCACATGTTTGTCTAACCCTCAATCAAAAGGCAAATAACAGAAACCTGAAATTCTTTCAGAACACACATTTGATGTGCCTCATAAAATTCATGAATGTATTTGTCTTCAGTGTTACTTGTGTGCAAAGAACCCAACATGGAGGGTACACTACTTTCCTTCAACACTGAAAACTCCTACTTGAAGTAAGTAGAATCGAGTAGGAAGGCCACAATGCAGCATCTGAGCATTACTGTTAAATAAATTATTATTAGTGTCAACTCATATTCACGACTTTAAAAAAATGCAGTGGATTACAGGGAAGAGATATGGTAAAGCAGGGTACAATTAGTGGCAAATCTACTGCCCCTGCCCTCCCAAGTTCTTATCTTTCTGGGTCTTGTTCATGAAGATTATACAAATGTTATCTCTGGCTCCCATTCACAAAATCAACACCCATATATTTCTCTCTTCAATGTACCTGGAGATGGTCAAACTAGGAAGCTAAGCTACTGACAAGAAAGGTTTTCAGTTTCAGCTGAAACTTTCTCATTGAGTGGCAGTTCACTCAAGACCCTTTCAACAAATACGTATTGAGTATGTAACATGTTCCAGGTGGGCAAATTATAGTCAGTGGGCATTTGGAGAGCAGTAGAATCTAAATTTTTTCTTGTCATTTTCAAGTTTAGACCTAATAAACATAAATCAATAATTGAGGACATGGTATATTAAAGTTCTATCTCTGAAGCCACCTTCACTGCACCTAAAAAATAATGTAAAACATTTCCATCTTTAATAAATTTGCAAGTAACCCCATTTTCCTATATTTTAAAAAAATTTACTTTCACTCCAGGTAAAATCCTACCAAGGTTTATTCTGTTCCATGCGATTCTATCAAAAGGAAGAAAAGTGTTCTACCCTGAATTTTCAGCTACGTAAATATCAACTACCAGTACACTGAAAGGAAAAATACAAAGTATTATTCCTGATTTAAAACCACTAAATAAACTTGGGAAAAAAATGGAAAAGGCTTCAAAAAGGAAAAAGGCACAAGTGAAATGGAAGGAACAAGATTATGAATAGCTTCCATAAATAAAATGTAATTACACAATTTCCATTAGAATTAAAATTTGTTCACTAACCAATAAATGATGAAACTATTCAAGGCTTAGAACAATTCACTTTATTACAGCTCATCAACCTTATACCCAAATATCTAAAAGGAAAACACTGAACTGAGCTTTATAGGAATCACCATCATTTACTTTACATTTTACCAAGTTTCCATAGTATGCCAAATGACTTGCACTATGGGAGGCAATATCTTAAGGTACAGCCTAGCTTAAAATAACTCCCAAATTACAGATATTCATCAATTTTGTTTAAAATGTTTAAAAACACACAAGGCCTTAGTCTTCCCTGGTGGTACAGTGGTTAAGAATCCTCCTGGCAATGCAGGGGACACGGGTTCGAGCCCTGGTCCAGGAAGATCCCACATGCCCTGGAGCAACTAAGCCCGTGCACCACAACTACTGAGCCTGCGCTCTAGAGCCCTCAAGCCACAACTACTGAAGCCTGTGCGCCTAGAGCCCGTGCTCTGCAACAAGAGAAGCCACCGCAGTGAGAAGCCCGCGCACCGCAACGAAGAGTAGCCCCCGCTCGCCGCAACTAGAGAAAGCCCGCGCGCAGCAACAAAGACCCAACACAGCCAAAAATAAATAAATAAATAAATTTAAAAAAGAAAAGAAAAAAGCACACACACAAAGCCTCAAGATTAGCTTATTACTCAATCTTGACAGTGTATTTTGTATTCGGTAGCAAAACTGAAATTGGTTAAAAGTATAGTGCAGCATATTATTCTCAAAGTCCTTTTTAATTGAAAACTTAGAAAACGCTGCATAATTTTTAAAATGTTATATACTAAAGGTATATGAAGTAAACTTAAAAGATCCAAATAACTAAGATCAACAGAATGAGGGTATTAAACTACTTTCATCAGCAACACTAACTTACTAAACAATAGAGATTTAATATAAAGTAGTCTTATTATGCAAAGTTATGAAGTATATCGTAATATTTCAATTCATTAAGACTGTTTTCTACTTTTTATGGCTTTGAAAAGCAGCAAATCTATATGAGTTATGGTTTATAATTTTATTTGTAACTTTAAGAAATATATGCATTTATTATTATAGCCATAATGACTGATGACTAGTTCCAGTGGCAAAATCTCGGCAGGAAACAGATTTAGCAATTTAAATGTTTTTTAAGTTTCTGTAATTGAGGAAACTTTTCATAATCTGACGTTTGTTAAAACCACTTATTAGAAATTATGCAGCACAGTAGCTGTGGAAATATGAGCTAGCTTCACAATTATAAAGTCAGCCTATGTAGCCCTTTCCTATTGTATATAGTGGCATAAACCCCACGGCGGCCTATCAGCTAACTGGCAGGCAGGGGGCTGCTCTATTCAAAGTGAGAGATACAAGCTGCAGGGCAAAAACCTGGCAGCTCCCATCTGACCCCACAATCCCCTACTGGTGACAGCTCCAAGCTCCATGGCAAATTAGGCCTTCTCATATTACAATTGGAGAAGACAGATTCCATTAGCAGTATCTGAAATTGAGTGGAGAGCTGCACTGTTATCAGACTTGACTCATAAGCACTGCTATTAATCAGAGCTATGATAGCATTTATATATTTCAAGCTATCTGCTGCCGCTGTGATATTCTGCTACAAAGGGTTGATGGGACTTAGGAAAGTGAACAATAGAGCTTTCTGGGAAAAGCAGAGTAAATCAAGAAAGTCTATGACTTCCGCACATTCTGAAGGGATTGTGGTTTACATAAATTTTCTCCCAATTGGAGATTGAGCTCTTCCTCATCTTACACATGGGATTTAGTTGTCACTCAATGGTAACAGCTATGAAAAGGTGAAGCGGCCCACCGCTCAGAATATTGCCTTCGCTTTTAAAGCAATTAACCCATGAACAGGAGGATACCTGGTGATATCAAGGGGATTAGGCCAGGCAATGCATTATTAACATTTCCTTGAACTAATTCTAACTCTGACTAGCTGTCAGAAGAGCCTCTACAGTCTTAAAAAAGAGTTTTTGCCCTGCTTTTTTCCCTTCAAAACGAAATGCTGCTATTTGAGCCTAATATGTCCCTCTACTTATAAGAAAATGCAAATGAACCAAGCTCTTAATATGCTTAGCCAGTCTGAGTCAATGCAATTTTAATACAAGTATGAGAGAAATATATGATCAATTAACCAGGGATCAAGACAGATATTCTCCTGAATAGAAATTAATGCTCCAGTACTTTCCATTCTTCTTCAACTACAAAAACTTGGTGACTATTTGTTACTTATGCATAGTTACCTCTGAAATTAGGAAGAGCTTCACATTATTCTCTATGGCAATAATCTAAAATACTCTTTGAGCTGGAAAATCCAAATGTCTCTTAAGCAGGAGATTCTACGTTCTCTAAGGTATGGCATTTTAATTTTCGATTTTTATTGAATGGAATCTTAGCTGAAGCTATAAGAATAGCAGACACAGTGCTCAGAATCAAGTGTTCCTGTTCCAAAAGTTTAATAAAATTAATTTTTAGCAGCGGCAGAATGTTTAGGAATATATAACTTATAAAAAATAAAATATGCATAAATAAAATACTGGCATAAAACAACCTTCCAGGAGATATTTAAATATTACTGAAATTGGTTGTAAGTTCTTTGTAGTAAGCAGGCATAGTTTCAAGATACCTTTAATTACAATTAATATTCATATATTCTAGGGAACCTGCTTGACATTAAGAGATCTGATTTCTTACTGTACAATGTTAATGGTGTTAGAAAGTTTTTTTATGCAAGTTTCCTGAAACAGTGCCTTTTAGAAAAACTGTTTATTTAATAGTAACTTTGTCTTACTTTCTTTAAAATAAGCACTGAATCTTGATTATAAAAACTAAAAGAATTTTACTTTCGATTCATATGAGTGTGTAGCAAATATTGTTCAATGAATTCTTCTATAGTTCCATTTGGCCCATACTAGCTTGAAAAGGATATGCTGACTCTCAAGCCTGTTGAGAATATATTCCCTGCCTTGTAACTATCAAAATACATGATACAAGACATGCCCTCACCTGAGATCATAAGCAATTTAAATCTTCCCTCAAGTAAAGAATTTTTATATGATACTATCAACAGACTCCATTCTATTTCAGTGTTACCAGAACATATGAAATATAAGCATGTTGATATTAAGTACAGTGATTTCAGTACTCCTTCCTTACTAAGTATAGAGGATCTAGTTTGAGGTTTCTTAGAAAACAATTTTGAAATTCAAGTACTAAGGAAAGCTAAATGATGTTCCTATTAGTGATTTACATACCTATAACTTTTAAAATTTTATATTAATAGGATTTGTGAATTTCAAATATGACATTTTAAATATCATACTATCAAACTAAAAAATCATTTACTTCATTGGCCTTAAAAGAGAAAATTCCAGTTTCTCTAAATCACTAACTGTAGTACAGTCAAATGCACAGATGTACGTATTAATAAAATGAATACTAGTTCCTAGAAATGAAATATATTAGATTAAACTCTCTTAACATAGTGCATGCTTTAAAATACCCCTGAAGGGGACAATACATAAATAAATACATGCAGAAACAACTGCCACAATCTTACTATTTTTAATTCAATAAACTACAGTGACACAGCTTTCAATGTGCTGTTTTACTCATATGCTTTCTACATCAGGGCAAAGCAAACATAAAAGAGTCCTTGCCAACCATTAGGAAAGACTGACAAAAAATGCAGTGTTAATGACATCTTAAAGGCTTTTAAAAGCAAGAGAAAGATGTAAGAAAAGCAAAAATTACAAAGTAATTGGAAACAACAAATAAATTGTTCTTTCAATCTAAGTCATGTTTACTGAAAAAATGGAGCTTTTTACATCAACATATTTAAACAGAAATTTGCTTTTGAAATACAATCTTTGTTTAAAAGGTACAGAAGGTCTTTATACCCACCCCAAGAGCTAAATATAGTGAATGCTATGTGAACAATTACCTGAAAAAAACCTAAAACTGTTAAAAGAATTAATTTCCTGCACACCAGTCAGCACTAATCCTACATGTACAGTAATGTTCTCTTAAGTGATGGGGGAAAGAAAGAATACAGCTGTCTCCTGGATCAAACCCCTTCAATATTCAACAACAAAATGGAATGATGACTTGGTCGGCAAATGAATAAAGTAGTGAAATGTCTCCTGAATGAGTTCTGGTGAAGGAGTCAACCTGTGAAGGAACACATTTACTGTACGCTGGGACAGGAAAAAAGCCGTCACCGTAATGGCTGCACAAAAACCGCGCGCGTCCTGCTCTTGGGCTTATATTCACAGAAGGAAGGTTTTAGAGGCTAGGTTCAGGTCATACGACAAATGAAATTGTAACAAGCCAGCTGACATTGTATAATGTCTTCTTCCACTCGATCAATAGGCTACTGTTAGTCCTATTACCATAGAGATGGCTTGCTCTTTCCCGAAGGGTGGCTATTGTTTGACAAAACAGATTTGCCACTTGAACTAGGTTGTTCCCAAAGGACGTGTACCTTGTCAATTATTTGTATTCAAAATAATGAAGTATTTTCACATTAAAAGTACGTAAGAGATAATGTTGTCAGGTCCCTTTTCAGAAAGAAAGCAACTTTTCCAAAGTACTGGATTACTAAAAGCATGCAAATATCCAATTTAGTCTATGAAGAGTTTTTGATTTAAAACATATGTCAGCAAGTATACGAATTTATCATTAAGACTGTATATTAAAAGAAAAGGGTCACAGGCTTGTGTGCTAATCTAAAACCCATTATATCAAGCATAATAATTAATCAAAGCTATTTTAAAATGTGGACAACTCAAAGGAAAATTATTGTCCCAAACTATTCGGATTCTGGAAAGATAAAGATTTTTATATATGATTTTTACAGTGGTTTTTATGAGGAAGGGCATCGACAATTAATGTAGTGGAAAACATGGAAAAGTTATAGAAAACGAATCAGTTTACCTGCTTAAGAGCTAGCTACAGCCTTTAAATATATGTATATGTTGTAGAAATAATCTAAAGTACAGATGAACTAACAAAACAAATACAAGTATTAGTTTTCTTTAAAATGTCTTTGTCTTAAATGTCTTGCGAAAACTCATACATTTAACACAGGACAGGTAAGTTCTAAATTTCAACCTAGATATTTAAAAATAAAAAAAGAGTTTTTCTCTCAACAAAAATGACAGAGCCTTAATTATAAAAGATCAGTAGGAACAATTCTAATAATGATTATTCTAATCATTTAGAAAAAGAAAGTATTCATAACATTAATTAATCCAAGCAGAAATGTTATTTTAAACATTTCATACTTAAAGATATGGCTATCACTGAAAACCTGTAAGACTGAAATAGAAACAAATTAAATAATACAGATTAAAGTTTAGTAAATGATCAACAATTACAACTTTGAATCTGAAAGATTTCCACAAATAGATTTAATAGTAAGCTTTAGCCATAATTATTGTAACTTTTACCTTTCTACAAATAATCAAAAGGGAATTTACAAAGAATGTAGTCAAAGGGCAGTGATATGACATATGTAAATAAAAATATTAGTCTCCAAAAATGACATTTGAAATTGTCTATTCAAATTATACTCTATTTACATACAAAAATTATTTGTTTTTATAATAAAATCTGCAATACTTTTTGAAAGAAATGTTTTAACTTGGTTTCCCCTTTGCAGGAAGAATAATTTGTATTTTTGACTACAATCCTTTTAGGCATAGGTTAGACTGAGTTAATACCGAAGGAGAGAGAAACAGCAAAGACAAATGTGTTTACCGATATCCTAAACTAATGACCTGTTTTTTTAAAAGCAGCATAGCCTTCCAAACTAAGAAAGCCTTCCATCATGAAGTAAGTGGTGTCTAATTCGCCTATCTTCCCTACAGCAGTAATGGAACAAAGTGAAACCTTACTAAAACCACAACCCAAATTGATTTCCTTAGTTAACAGCTTCATTTCAAAAAGTATACATGTGCATATTTAAAATACAGTATAATTAGGTATTAGCTCTGGACCTGACAGGCAGCTGCCCATCAGCAATACTGTGAGTAATTAAGTGATATTTACCATTTACCAAAAGAGGAACTTTATATTGTTGAATTAAACTGGCCCATCTGCATCTTCCTGAAATGACAAACCTTATTAGTTCTGCCTAACCAGAGAACTGTGATAATGAACTGGTGACACCTTCTCTCCGTTGTATGAAGCAGAACCAACTGTGTAATCATTTAAGCAGTCAAACGTATATGAAATTACTGTAAATTGAGAAAGTGAAATCACATGAGTGATTAGGAAAAACCATTCAAACAACAAAAGATTTTTTTTTTGTAATGTATGTACATGGGCCATCTCCAATTAGTCAAAATTAACTAATCAACTACTTTACCTGAAAACGGTGAAAAAAAGTAATGCTGCAGCTACTGCTCCAAAGAAGCCACACAGAAGATTGACTCGGTAGGCAACTGAACCAAAAGGAAATAGTATAATTGCCAGTTTAGCCACCAGAGTGAACAAAGGATAGCCAGGAGGATGGGCAACCTAAGGGAAAATCAGCAACAGTCAGAAGGTTTTCATCTAGTAAAGGAAGAGTCACACTGGCTTTAATTGAAAAGTAGCGCTTTTCTCAGGCAAGTATAAAGATTAAGAGACAATGACTAAATGTTTGAATAGTGGTTTTCTATTGTAATCCTCTTGTGCCAATACAAATAAATATTTTCTTTAGTGGATTTGGCAGGGTCTATCACATGGTGTGTCACCTAGAGAAAGGGTGACATATTTCATTGTCAGTTCTTAAGCAGTTTGTTCTCTGGGTTCACAGTACGTTAGGGTCATTTAAAAGGCTATTGAAAAAGAGCGGGTTCTGAAATATCGTATTGGTTAGTAAGTTGAAAGACCACACTGCTATCGGATTACTACCATGCTGACAGTCCTAAGGTCTTGCCTAAAGGGATCATGCACCACAATAAAGTTTATTAAATAATAAACTTATTAAAACTGTTAACCCGATTTATTTTATTCTCCATAGCTTATACAAAATTTGGGGTGATAATAAGCCAGCTACTCTATATATAGTAAAGGCTTTGCTTTATAATTCAGTTTAATTGGATTTAAAACTTAAAGTAAATTGTCATGTACTGTACTTATAAGTTACTAAAAACTGGGGTCTGAAAATAAATTAATCTACTTTACTCCATGCTTAATTAAACTTTCTTAATTCCTAAAACTGTTAATGAGAGCATTGATTAAACAATAAAACTAATACTTACTCCAAGCTCATGTGCGGCTGTGATCAGTTCCCCTGTGAAAAAATAATGGAAAACCAATAATTACTATTAGAAAATGACACTCCTCCGAAGTTTTCAAAATCCAAATGCTTGCATTGGGGTTTTGCATTAATTTGACTGGATAAAACTGTAAATCTGTAGAGATTTAACAGCATGAAATAGTCTCAGAATATGTTCTCCCTTAGGTATTACTGAACAAACTATCTTTGATAGTTTTTAATAACTGGTCAGTGTAAATACACGTAAATTCTAGTTTCTAAAAATGCTTATTTTAAACAACAAGGTCCTACTGTATAGCATAGGGAACCATATTCAATATCTTGTAATAACCTATAATGAAGAATATGTAATATGTATAACTGAATCACTTTGCTGTACACCAGAAACTAACACAACATTGTAAATCAACTATACTTCAATTTTTTAAATATGCCTACTTTCCCTCCTGAAAGTTGTCTACCCTTGCAAATATATAAAAACTCTTACAGAGCATTAGTGTAAAATGCTGTATTATCCCTCAAGAATTTAGTACAAAACTGTCGGTAAAGATGCAACCTTATGATATGTAAAATGTGCAGACACTGGAGATTTGAACAGTCTATAAAATGTGCCATTCTGCCCTAAACTGACATTTGGATACATTCTCTACATTAATTATTTTGGATATCTTTAAACAATTGCCAAATGCTTATTAACTCCAGGTTATTTTGGTAAGCTTTGACTACCGAAGTACATTTTTTTCAAACCATTAAATCATATTATTTACATAGTTCTTTGTAATTCCTCACCATTAGTAATTACTTCTAAAATTATGATGTAGTAATTCAATGCTTATTTGTTAATACTTTAAGTATCCAGAGCACAGGGACTATTTCTGATTATCCCTATACACTTAATACAGTACAGTGTACGAAATCAATCAATATTGATGATTTATGAAAGTACTATTATCTATTGGGAAATGTATTAATGTCCATTTCCTATCCTTCAGTGGATATCAGTACTCTTCATTTCTACTGCCCTGACTGTATTTTAGACCTTTCCTCTCTCTGGCCTGGGCTACAGCAATAGCGTTGACCAACGTTCTATTCCAATTCATCTTCCTACTGAAATCACTGATTACTGCCATCCCCACTCCCCAGAGGTCAGATTGTTTCCTTAGACTAAAACTGCTCAATGGCTGCTCTCTGTGTACTGAATGAAGTTGATTCCTCAGCGTGACATGCAAGCCCTCTATGGCTTCCAGGTCCCTTTCCAAGGCTTATGTCCATGAAACCTACGCTCACCTTTGTCAGATCTGACTACCCACTGTTCCTCTGAATGGTCCTCTTTTGCACCTCTTATCACTCATTTTCTCAGCCAGCATTCTCTCCTAAATCCATCAAGACCTAGTTCAGTTGCTACCTTCTCGGTGACACCTTTCCTTACACATACCCTTCCCCAGCTTCACCCATCAGAATGAATCACTTCCTCCTCCTCCATAGAACCTGCTGGAACCTCTCTATTTAGCACTTACTTAGATTGCCTTTTATTCTGGTTAGTTGTTCTCATTTGTCTTTTCCACTACGTTGAAAATATCCTATCCATTTCAGGGTTCTGTCAAGAAGACATCAGCACCTCTCCCTCCTCGTGCCACACAGAAAAGCCCCGCACATAGAGACTGACAAAAAGACCTATCACGTTGTCATCCTTGCTACTCAGACACCCCCATCTCAGGTTGAAAGACTGCTCACTTCACAGAAATCCCATAAGGGCACCAAAGACAGATACTGCTCACTTAAGTCATTTACTTAAGGACATCTTTGACGTTTGCTGGAGATATTCAAGAGCACCTTACAAGCCAAAGGCCCTTCTTGTACCTTATATAAAGAAATTGTTTATGGTTTTAATATGTTTAAAATAACTCCTCCCTTTGTAGCTGTTACCAGGATTTTATAGTATGTCATAGTTTTATTCTAGAATGGGTTTGCTCTTTATGTCTTCAGTCCCAAATGGTTTTAATCAATTTTTGGTTCTTGTATCTCTGTAGGTGCTATGAAGCACAGTTCAGTTCAGATTTCCAAGGTCGCTATTCATTCTCCTCCATTTAAAATGTACTTAGAATTACATTTAACATTAAGAAAAATAGCCCATTTTCTCTAATTTCTTTTTACCATTGAAAAGTCAATATGCTGTTATTCTTTGCTGGAGTTCTGTTGGTAGAAAGATGAATCTGGAATGTGACTAACCTCCATCACCAACTCTTATCAAGTGTGAAACTAAAATCTAAATAGAAAAGATGCTACTATTCAAAGTCTATGAATGCACCCTTGATAAAAAGCTAAACACGACTCTTAAAATTGAATATGATAAAAAGAGAAAGTAAATATGATATAAGAGAAAGGGTCCTTGCTTTCCCTCAACCCTTTACACTAGGGTTGCCTCAAATGTAAGTCCTACTACAACCTGCATCAGAATTACCCAGATGCCTTTTAAAAAATGAAGATTTCTTGACCATAACCCAAATCTACCTACACTAAACCCTCTGGCATTGGGGCCCAAGTTTCCCAGGCAATTCTCCAGTACATTCAAGTTTGAGAACCACAGCTTTTTCACCTGGGACACAAATGGGTGGCAAGCTCAGAGTTGTTAGCAGAAGCTTCACCTTTACAAAACCCAGCTCCCTCCATATTATACTTTTTATATTAATTATAAAATTATATTGTCATATATCAAGTATGTTAAAAACAGTATCTTAAAAATATATAAACACATATATAAGCTAGTTTATTTTTCCCAAGGATAACAAAAAGAAGTGAAGGCTAGATTCCTACCCTTTCCTCTAAAGGACCAGGAGTGCTCCTGCCCATAAATCAACTATGTGTATCAAGCAGTGCAAAAAATAAATTTTGGCAAGGCCACACAATGTGATGGATTCATGGAGTATAATTTAAGACTTATCAGGAAGAAGAATACATGCTTTATGTTGGTTTTGAGATGTGTTCTGTTTATTGGTAAAAAAAAATTTCATAAACACAAAATTCAAAGAGAACAGTACATTCAACATATAAACAAAATCATCAAAGATGTGATTATACAAATTTTACTGGCAACCCTTGGAAAACAGTTTATTTATCACTCCCAAAAATGAACATAGAAATATTAGAAGCAACCACTACTCAGCGTCAAACTAAACAAGTCAGAATGCCTAAAAAGTTTGATAACTCAAAGTGAATAGATAACTTTATTCTTTGGGGAAAAGAGACAGTATTAATAAAAACAAGGCAACAGTAGTAATAGGGGCGGGACAGGTGCGAGCTATAGCAGCCCCGCTCAGCCACTGGTTGGCACTGCAGTGGGCCCCTCCTCCTCCCCATCTGTATAAAAGGAGCTCAAATTGGATTGAGGAAAGATGTTTTTTGAGACACTAGTCAGCCATCTCGGTCTGCTAGCTTTCCGATTCAAGTGGTTATTCCTTGCTCTAACAACACATCTCCCGATTTGTTGGCCTGTCATGTGGTGAGCAGACCAAGCTTGGGCTCCGTAACACAACTGTAAATTTTAAATAGACTTTATCACTAAATACGTGATGATAGATTTAACAAAGAATTTAGAGCACGGGTTGGTTAAGAGAGCATGTTCTAAAGTCAGTCTACTTGGTTTCTTTCCTCGACTGCCTCTACTTTGTAGCTGTGTGACTCTGGACACAGCTTAACCGCTTTGTCATCTATAAAATAAAGAAATTGATAGTACCTACCTCACAGGGTAGTAGCTGGGAGGATTAAAATAATTCACGTAAAGCACTTGGAACAGTGCTGGCACATAGTAAGTACTCAATAAGTGTTATTATTATTCATCCTAATCCCGTCCTTCAGGCTCAAACAACTATGGTAAAGAACTGTCAATGTTTTTTTGAAAGTTACAGAACTACTCAACCCCTGAGTAATGCTCTCCAATGTCAAAACTCTCACAACTATAAAGCTATTTCTATTATTTAGTATAAACTGTAGAAATACGGTTATTTCAGTACGGTTAAAAATGGTAACTCCATTCCCCACTATACTAATGAAACATTGCTCCTATTTGTTCAATAGGACCTGAAAGAAAGGGTAAAGGTAATGACGTGTAAAAGGAACATCAAGGATCATCAATGTGGTAGGCAGCCTTGAAGATGGCCTCCAAAGCTTCCCAACTCCAGTATTCTCACTGTGTAATCCTCTCGCCCTTGAGTGTGGGCTGACATATTGACTCACTTCCAAGAATAAAACAGGGCAGTGGTCTGTCGCTTCCAAGATTAGGTTACGAAATGACAGCGTTGTCAGGCAGAGGTGCCATCTCTTTCTCTTGACAAAAGTCAGCTTACAGAGAAACCCGTTTGGCAAAGAGCTGGATGGGGTTTAGAAGTTAATCCTCGCTAAGCTGAACCCTGAGAGGACTGCAGCTCTACCCCATACCACGATGGCAACCGTGTCCTAAGAGCACCCACTTAAACTGCACCCAGATTCCTGATCAACAGAAAATGTGAAATAATACACGTTTCTTGTTTTAAGCCACTCAATTTGGGGGTATTTTGTTATGCAGGAACTAGGGCACTCAGTTTTTTTTCAGCCTATATAGATTCACGACCCAAATTTACAGCACCATTCTAACAAAATTACGGATTATTAGGCGTTATTAGATGGTCAATTTGGCAGCAAAACAAAACCTGCATCTTGTCTCTCATCCTAAATACATAACGATTATTCATGTGATTTAAATGGCCCACGGGTCCCGCTTTTCAATAGAAGCAGCTTTAAGCCGCAACTGGCTTCCACCCTTTCAGGCGTTCTCCCGCAAATAGTCTGCAAGGCTGGCTCCTTTTCAACATTCAGGTTTCAACTAAAGTATCACCTCCTCAGAGGCCTTTCCCAACTAGCCATTCTGATGGAGCCACTGCCTACCCCACTGTCAATCACATTTCCCTCTTACTGTCTCCATTAAATTCTCCCCACCTAATACGTTGTTGGCTATTCAGTAGTTTGTGTACTGTCTCTGCCCGCATTACAACACTCTCCAAGATACTTGTCCACCACTCCTGTTAGTCCTTTTGTCTGGAACGCGATAAGGACTCAGGAAGTAATGTTTGTGGACTAAAAACGAATGGAAAGCAAAAACTCAGGTCCAGGAAAATGATCTGGAGAAGTGGAGAGAGAGGTCGGTAAGTCCCATCAGGCGAAACCAACCAGCCCCGTCTCGAAAGCCTGAGAACTAAAGAGACCAGAATTACAGAAAAATTACACGAATGGAAACACAGGTTGGTTCTGGAACGCAAAACCCTGCGGGGGCCCCGGCGGGTGGATGGAGGGGTCGAGCTGACCAGACCTCGTGGGGAGAGTGCGGACCAGAGAGGGGGGCAGGAGGCACGACCCTGAGAGTACGTTACCCGAGTCGCCCCCCGGCACCGAGGGGGGCAGCGTGAGGGTGAACACGGCGGCCACAGCGGCGAACACGGCGACGCCACCGCGGAGGCCCCCAGAGCGCCGCGGCCCCGCTCGGGCTGCCCGCCCCCCGGCCGGGCCCCCGCCGTCGCCATGGAGACCCATGGGCCAGAGGGGACCGAGGAAGGAGGACACGGCAGGCCCCGGGACTCGGGGCAGCCGGGAGTCCCCAGGGCGACAGGCGAGCGCGGCGCGCGGCGGCTTCCGGGTCGGGCCGGGCGGACGGGACCGCACCTTCTGCGCCGGCGCGGGGGGAGAAAATGCAGGGTCTCGCTGGAGCCAGGCCCAGGCAGCCTTCTGGCGCCGTACCGCGCGCCAAGGTTTACAGAATTATAATGTGCTTTCCACTAGCGCATCACAAGCGACAGCCTTCTTTTAAGAAAGGAAGCCTGGGCCCAGGGCCTCCGTCTCTATGGCCTCCCCCAACTTCCTAGCGACTTGGTCGGGTCTGACAGAGACAGGAGGCGGGTTGCTAAGCGGGCGTGAGGAAGGGCCGCGACTGCCCCCTGCGGTGTGGGGTGGAACTACACGAGGGGCCCCAGACTGCCAGCCCGAGGGGACGTGTGCTCACAGTATGTGCCAAGTAAGCCAATACATACATTAATCGCATGTTGACTACGAGTAATAGTAAACATGCGTAACAATTAGCACACGAGCCCGTGTGCTAATTGTTAACTCGCTGAGTTATTTTCAGAGAGATTAAAATAAGCTAGTTGGTCTATTTTTTTTTCTTATACTATGAGGAAAACTTGGGAGATGAATTGAGAAACTTGAGTTTCTGTAGTAATACAAATAATTTACAACGTGATAAAGTTGTCTCCTACTTTAATGAAGAGAAGTATATAGATGAAGATTTGACCACACAATGGAAAATGAACTGAAGACACTGCACTTTCCAACTAGCTGCAATGCAAAAAAGAATGGGGACTCTTGGATCACCACATAGCATGGCTCTTGGTGAGATCTTTAAGCTTACGTTTTACATTATTATAGCAATTATTCTGGAGTGGGAGGAGAAGAGGGCAACCTCCCTGGAATGCATCTCAAAATACACTGAAGATCAGTGACAATCTAATACGTGTTACAAGCAATCTGACAGGAACATAGAGTCTCAAGTGTAGAGTGACTAACACACTTGCAAAGATAGGCAGCCATTGTGTCAGCATCTCAGGTACTACATAATGCTTTCTCTGCTATATTGTGAGCCCTGGAGAGCAGGTAGGCAGCTTCTAAATGGACCCCCAGTAATCCCTGACTCCTGGTATTCACTCCCTTGTGTAATCCTCTCCCCTGTGTGTGGGCAGGATCTAGTGACTCACTTCCGTCTATAATAGCATAAGGAAAAAGTGATGGATGTCACTTTGGAGATTAGGTTATAAAAGACCGACTTTTCATCTTGCTTGCCCTCCCCTTGGTGGGCGCTACCTCTCTTGTCCTCCCACTTGTTCACTCTGATGAAGCCACCTACCATGTTGTGAGCTGCTTTATGGAGAGGTCCACATGGCAAGGAACTGAGCGTCACCTCCAGCCAAACAGCCAGCGAGGCGCTGAGGCCCTCAGTCCAACAACCTGCAAGGAACTGAATCCCACTAATACCTCACGAGGGAGCTAGGGAGCCGAGCCTTCCCCACATGAGCCATGAGATAATGACTAACTCCCTCCAAGACCTTGACTGCAGCCTTGACTACAAACCCTAATGCAGAGGACCAGCTAAGTCTCACCCACATTACTGTCCTTCAAAAACTGAAATAATAAATGTTGTTGTTTTACTACAAATAGAACTGCCATACGACCCAGCAATCACACTACTGGGCATATACCCTGAGAAAACCATAGGTCAAAAAGAGTCATGTACCAAAATGTTCATTGCAGCTCTATTTACAATAGCCAGGACATGGAAGCAACCTAAATGTCCATCGACAGATGAATGGATAAAGAAGATGTGGCACATATATACAATGGAATATTACTCAGCCATAAAAAGAAATGAAATGGAGGTATTTGTAATGAGGTGGATGGAGTTAGAGTCTGTCATACAGAGTGAAGTAAGTCAGAAAGAGAAAAACAAATACAGTATGCTAACACATATATATGGAATCTAAGGAGAAAAAAAAAAAAAGGCCATGAAGAACCTAGTGGCGAGATGGGAATAAAGACACAGACCTACTAGAGAATGGACTTGAGGATATGGGGAGGGGGTGGGGTGAGATGTGACAGGGTAAGAGAGTGTCATGGACATATATACACTACCAAATGTAAAATAGATAGCTAGTGGGAAGCAGCCGCATAGCACAGGGAGATCAGCTCGGTGCTTTGTGACCACCTAGAGGGGTGGGATGGGGAGGGTGTGAGGGAGGGAGATGCAAGAGGGAAGAGAAATGGGGACATATTGTATATGTATAACTGATTCACTTTGTTATAAAGCAGAAGCTAACACACCATTGTAAGGCAATTATACTTCAATAAAGTTGTTTAAAAAAATAAAATAAAATAAAAATAAATGTTGTTGTTTTAGTCCACTAAATTTGGGGTAATTTGTTGCTCAGCAATAGATTACTAAGACAGCCTGCCTTCAATTTCTTTTCTGAAAGAGCATGCCAGTGATTAATACTGACCGAGCCAAGCATATGCTTCTTTCCTTTTTTATCCATTTCATCTTTTGCTCATGAGCTTTATAAAAAGATAACTTTCTATCATGGCAATTACTTTCAAAAGAGCATAATTATGGGGCTTCCCCGGTGGCGCATTGGTTAAGAATCCGCCTGCCGATGCAGGGGACACGGGTTCGAGCCCTGGTCTGGGAAGATCCCACATGCCGCGGAGCAACTAAGCCCATGAGTCACAACTACTGAGCTTGTGCTCTAGAGCCCTCGAACCACAACTACTGAGCTCGCGTGCTGCAACTACTGAAGCCTGTGCTCCTAGAGCCCGTGCTCTGCAACAAGAGGAGCCACCACAATGAGAAGCCCGTGCACCGCAACAAAGAGCAGCCCCTGCTCGCCACAACTAGAGAAAGCCCGCGCGCAGCAACAAAGACCCAACATAGCCAAAAATAAATAAATAAAATAAATAAACTTATTTTAAAAAATTTTAAAAAAAGAAGGGCTCCAAGTGAGCCCTTAAAAAAAAAAGCGCATAATTATTTGCCCATGTTTGAGAGGTAGAGCTCAGTGCTGGAAGTTAGAATTTGGGAGTTGTCATGTAAGGATGAGGTGAATTAATAAGTTCACAGAGGCATAATGTAGGGAGAAGGTTGAGGTCAAATGTTAGACCACATCTTCATTTAGGGAATGGCAGGAGAAGAGGAGAGAACAGTGGAAGAGAGGGATGCACCACAGGGACCTAAGGATGAAATGATATCAGCGATGTATATGTGGTCAGGTTGTGTGGTCAGGTTGTCACAGAGAGGAGAAGGATGGTGAGGAGAGCCACATCTAGGTTTATGGGGCTTAAGTTTATACAATTTGGAGAATCATGTAAGCAAAAGAATACAAAACTGCAGATACAAAATTAGGTATGGGCATTGGAAGGAGCTTGTGCTAGTGACAGGCTGTGAAAAATTTTTTTAATTGAAGTATAGTTGATTTACAATGTTGTATTAGTTTCAGATTCTTTTCCATTATAGGTTATTACGATATAGTTCCCTGTGCTATAAGTAGGTTCTTGTTGTTTATTTTATGTACAGTAGTGTATATCTGTTAATCCCCAACTCCTAATTTATCCCTTCCCTCCCCTTCCCCTTTCGTAACCATAAGATTTGGGCTTTGTTAGCTTCATAGCTAATCTCCTTTGAGGATGGAGTTTCAGTAGAGTAGTACATATGGAAACAAGGTAATAGTGTGTAAGAAGTGAGGAAATGGAAGAAGGGAAAATAGAATACATTTGCAAGAAGTTTGGCGGTGAGGGGAAAGAGAGAAGTAGTGTGGGAAGTCACAGGGATTGAAGTGTCAAATGGATTTTTGGTAATCCAAGGGAGTATTTGGAGAGACATAGTGAGGAGATAAAGATGTACTGGAGGATGGAGGGGATGGAACCAAGGAGGGAAGAAGAGAAGAGATGAAAACAGAAAATGTTAGAGTTGTAGTTGTAGAAGAAAGAGGGAAACACATGACAGTTGGACCTTATCCTTGGGCACACTAGCGAAATATGCAAAGAGTATTATTTACCTGTTATGTATGCTCTGCTTCACTCCACAGTGGGTTAGAGGCAGCTACTATAATACATACAGTGTGGCTTTCCTGGTGGCGCAGTGGTTAATAGTCCGCCTGCCAATGCAGGGGACACAGGTTCAAGCCCTGGTCCGGGAAGATCCCACTTGCCGCGGAGCAACTAAGCCCATGTGCCACAACTACTGAGCCCATGTGCCACAACTACTGAGCCCACGCGCACCTAGAGCCCTGGCTCCGCAACAAGGGAAGCCACTACAGTGGGAAGCCCATGCACCGCAACGAAGAGTAGCCCCCGCTCATCGCAACTAGAGAAAGCCAGCACGCAGCAACGAAGACCCAACACAGCCAAAGATAAATAAATAAATAAAAATTGTAAAAAAATACATACTGTACAACAGAAAAATATGTGGATCATTTAGGATCCAACCAGAGAAACAGAACTAGTGGGAGATACATATTAGGAGATTTATTGCAAGGAATTGTCTCATGTGATTGGGGGGCTGGCTAGGCCAGTGTGAAATCCACAGGGAAAGCCAAGTCTAGCATCTACGGACAGTCTAGGGCTCCGCATTACAGCCGGGCAGCGGTGGGTGTCCCAGCTCCCCACCAGGCCTCCACTGATACCTCCCTCAATGGGAAAGGGGTAAGAGTGCCCATGACTGCTCCCCCGTAGCCCCCTCCGACACGACACCACAGTGAGGAGAGGGCAGAGCGGGGGAGTGCCCTCCATTTTCTGGGCACAAGTCCTGACTCTCCTCTAGGGCCCGTCTAACACCACCACGGCAGGGAGAAGATGGGCAGCTCATTACTGCTGGGTGGGTGGGAGTCTGTGCTCCCCACGTGGACTCCACTGATGCCATGGATGAAAGGTCTGGCTCCCTGTTCAGCCTTCTTTGCCATCAGCCTGGTGGGTGTGTTGGGGCGACTGGAGAGGGTGGAGGTCAAGTTTCCCCACTCAGCTTTTGCTGGAGTGGGGGTGGATGGCCACAGTTTTCTCTTTGGTTTCTGGCTACAGTAGAGAGTTATTTTCTAAATGTATCTATGTTGCCTTTTCCTCGGCCTCTGACCAGAGAGAGCAGGCTTTTTTTTTTTTTTGGTCTGTGCTCTTGGGGTCTCTGTGTTGCTTGCTTCTCTGGCACGTGGCCTGGGCTGCACGAAGCAAAAGGAAATCCAGGGATCTCACCACCGTGTTGTTCTTCAGGTTTCAAGGCTCCTGTCTGGTCTACCTTATTCTCTCCACCTTTCCGTCTTGTTACGTTTGTCTTATATATAATATCCAGGGTGTTTAGTTGTACTTAGCAAGAGGAATAGGGGAAACTATGGCCACTCCATCTCTCTGGAAGCAGAAGTCCCTCCCCTTTGTTTTATTCTTTCTGAGCATTCAGAGCAGCTTCACGGATATTAATGCACTGAAATTCACCTGGAAATTTTGTCATTATCCCCCAAAACCCCACTTGAAATAAAGTCAAATGCATCTTAATCTTACAAATACCTGTGAAATTTTAGATTAGAAACAACAGAAATTAGATACCTGGAATACTATCCAATAAGCCATCTACAATAGGACAATACAAGAAGACGCAAACATCCATGTTAAGTGCCTTAGAAAAATAATTTTAAACATTCAAATATATTAGTAACCAAAGGAATTTAAAATAAAAGCCATTTTCACCTTTCTAATTATCAAAGATTTTTTAAAATTGAAGTGTAGCTGATACACAATATCGTGTTAGTTTCAGGTATACAGCAAAGTGATTCAGTTATATATATATACGTATATATACACATACACGTATATATATTCTTTTTCAGATTCTTTTTCATTATAGGTTATTACAAGACATTGACTATAATTCCCTGTGCTATACAGTAGGTCCTTGTTGTTTATCTATTTTGTATATAGTAGTATGTATCTGTTAATCCTAAACTCCTAATTTACCCCCCTTCCCATTTGGTAACCATAAGATTGTTTTCTGTGTCTGTGAGTCTGTTTCTGTTTTGTAAATAAGTTCATTTGTATCATTTTTTTAGATTCCATATATAAGTGATATCATATGATATTTGTCTTTGTCTGACTTACTTCACTTAGTTTAATAATCTCTAGGTCCATCTGTATTGCTGCAAATGGCATTATTTCATCCTTTATTATGGCTGAGTAATAGTCCATTGTATATATGTATATATATATATAAATATATATATAACACATATATATACACACACACACACACACACACACACACACACACACATCTTCTTCATTCATTGTCAGTGGACACTTAGGTTGCTTCCACATCTTGACTATTGTAAATAGTGCTGCCATGAACATTGGGGTGCATATATCTTTTCAAATTAGAGTTTTCATCTTTTCCAGATATATGCCCAGGAGTGGGATTCCTGGATCATATGGTAACCCTATTTTTAGTTTTTAAGGAACCTCCATACTGTCCTCCACAGTGGCTGCACCAATTTACATTCCTACCAATAATGTAGGAGGGTTCCCTTTTCTCCCCACCCTCTCCAGCATTTACTATTTGTAGACATTTTGATGATGGCCATTCCAAAGGTATTTAATATCTCTAGAGTACTGGTGATAAAGGAATTTGGTATAACATTTTAGAGGACAATATACCTATGTGTATCCACAATCTGTAATATACTCATATAATTTAACCTATAATTGTGAGTAAATATATGAAAATGTGTTCAACTTTATTAGTAATCAGAGAAATGCAAATTAAAACCACAATGGGATACTACACACTTACCAGGTTAGCAAAAATGAAAGTCTAACTGTATATAAAGTCGGCAAGCGTGTAGAACAATGGAAATGTTAGCAGGAGAGCAAAATGGTACAACCACTTTGGAAAACAAACATTTTTTTCTAGTAAAGCCGAAAATATGCAGAGCCTACAACTCAGCAGTTCTACTCTACATTTGTACCTAGAGAAGCCAGGAGACAGATACAAAATGTTTATGGCAATATTGTTCCCAAGAACCCCCAGATAGGAATGACCCCAGACACTCATCAACGCTGGAATAGAGAAATAAATCCTAGCACATTTATACAATGAAATACTGTATAACAAACAATGAACAAACTACAGCTAGCTACCATGGAATAATACGGATGACTCCCACAAAAAATAGTGAGCAAAAGGAACAAGTGATAAAACAATACACACAGAATGAGTCTAGTTATTTAAAGTTGAAAGATAAATAGTTTAGAGATATATCCATAGAGTTTTAAACTATAAAGAAAATAAAACATTACCATCTCAGATGTTGGGACAGTGGTAGCTACCTCTAGAGATGAGTGGGCGCTTTGACGGGAAGGGGTACATTTGGGCTTTATGTGCTATTGTGTTCTTCAATGTTTCTATTCTTGACTTGGGTGGTGGCTACATGGGTATTTCCTTTATAATCATTCTTTTTTTTTTTTTTCGTTTAAAATAAATTGCAGTCTTTAATAAATTAAAATCATAATACCAGCCTAACTAGTAATCCAAAAAATGGTATTCTAGTGATGACAGACATGGAAAGTTCCACTGTCCTATAATTATTCTTTAAACTATTTATAAATATATACTTTTCTATCTATATGATATATCTCATGATAAAAAAAAGTAGACAGGAGGGAAGGAAGATTGCGGAGCTGTTACCTAATGGATAGTTTTGTAATGAATGCTAGCAAGAATATTACCCTGAGTTAGCATGCAATAACTCATGAATATTTCTGCATTTGTTTAGTTCCCTGTAATATAAGTGGTTATATGGAGGTGTTTTATACTCAAGGAAAATAACTTTCAGCATGAAAGTAAATTCTCTTTCAAAATCCCTTCTGGATATATAATATAATAGAGTACTAAACTCTCTCCTGAAATCAATTTACTTTTTAAACATAAATTTTGTGAATTGTGCTTCAATTTGGCAAAAAATCTTTGGCAAAAATAAATACTTGGTTTCATAGTCTGGTATCTGTCAGTATTCCTCAAAGTTTTAATGAACCAATTTTTTTTCAGACAAAACTCTAAGATATCACATAAGAAAGGAATATTGTTTAAAGGCACAGAAGTAAACAATTAAAAAAGCTAAACCTACAGCTATCAAAGTTAGAAGTGGAGGTGAGGATTGTAGCAATGAGCCAAATCCTCATTGTGTCTGGGGACTAATAGATAATGTCTTAAAGTGATAAATCAACAGATCGTTCTAGAGGTCTATTACTTAGGGAGGTAATCATGGGAAGAACCAAAATCAGAAAAGGTTAAAAGTGGTTGCCTCTGAGATGGGAGATGGGGAGGGGAGAAGTAGGATGGGAGATAACAGCTTTCGTTACAGTTGTTCTGCACTACTATATATTTTGCCATCTGCATTGTACTATTTTGATTAAAAAATAGGAAAATATTTGTAAAGGAACAAATGAGAAAGAAAAAAAAAGCCAAAACCATAGCTTTTTTTGAATTAGAGATTATAATATATGTGAAGAGCCTGAAACATAGTAGGAGATATATAAATATTTGCCCTAAAGTGATTGTTTCTTGTTTGAATTACATGTTATTTGTTTATTTTTCTTGCAGTTTTATTGAGATATAATTGCCGTACAACACTGGATAAGTTTAAGGTGTACAGCATGATGATTTACATACATCATGAAGTGATTATCACAATAAGTCTACTGAACGTGCATCACCTCATATAGATTACATGTCTGATGCTTCATTACATGTCTGATGCTTTGGTGGGAATGGTGGGAATGGTGGGCTTGGCTGAAACTTTTGATCTGAGTGGTCACATGTTGCAGTCTCAGGGTACTGGAACTTATTACCTGTTCAAGTTTGTTTACCAGAGACTTACAAGAGGCAAGGGTGGAAGCTGAAAGGTACAAAATTAAAGAAATAAGAAAAACATTTCTTTCTCATGATGAGAGCTCTCAGGATTTTCTCTAACAGCTTTCGTATATAGAATACAACAGTGTTAATTGTATTTATCATGTTGTACGTTACATCACTAGTGTTTATTTACCTTGTAACTGGAAGTTTGTAGTACCTTTTGACTGCCTTTATCCAGTTCCTCCTCTCCCGATCCCCCATATCTGGTAGCCACAAATCTGATCTCTTTTTCTATGTTTGTTTATTTGTTTGTTTGTTTTTGAAGTATAATTGACCTACAAGATTATATTATTTCTTGTTATATGGCATAGGGATTCGATATTTCTATACATTTTCAAACTGATCACCACCATAAGTCTAGTTGCAATATGTCACCATATGAAGATGTTACATAGTTACTGACTATATTCCCCACACTGTACATTTCATACCCTCAACTCATTTATTTTGAAACTGGAAGTTTGTCCCTCTTAATTAGTTACATTTGAAAAATTCTCTGATTTAGCCATTCTATTTCAATTTGCAAATAGAGTTTTATCCATATTAGACAAATTCATAAAGTATTTTGAAAATCTTGATTCTAATGATCTGTTTGCATGTTAAAAACTACCCCAAAACTTAGTGGCATATAACAACAACCATTCATTATATCTCACAATTTTGTGAGTCAGAAATGTGGACAGGGCTCAGCTAGAAGATTCTTCTGCATCGTCTGGCATTGACTGAGGTCACTTTGTGGTATGCAGCTGGCAGATGGTCTGTAAGGTCCAAGATGTCTTCATTACATGTCTGATGCTTTGGTGGGAATGGTGGGAATGCTGGGCTTGGCTGAAACTTTTGATCTGAGTGGTCACATGTTGCAGTCACAGGGTACTGGAACTTATTACCTGTTCAAGTTTGTTTACCAGAGACTTATAAGAGGCAAGGGTGGAAGCTGCGAGGTTTCTCTGTGTGTGTTTGTTTTGTCGTTATTGTTGTTTTAATGACTTAGCCTCAGAAAGCCCAGAATTTTCCTTCTGCTGTATTCCATTGGTCAGACAAGTTACTAAAACCAGCCCAGATTCAAGGGGAGGGAAATTGGACTCCACCTATCAAAGGGAGTAGGAAAGAATTTACAGCCATCTTTAATACATCCTCCAATAAGACCTCTTACAAAAATAAAGAAAATATATGGGACAAACATTATTTTTTTCTGCCTGAGCAAAAGAAAACACATTTGAGGCAGATGTCTGGAAAATTCAAACCATTAACCCAACACATATTTAGGAAAAGAAATGTCTGGCCCCAACACAGAAGAGTCTTAAATATTATGGTACAACTGTTCCAAAATCTGGTGAGCTTATACCTTAATTCAACTAGAGTTTTTGATGGTTTGAGCTATTTTCAAAACCTTTTTGTTCTAATTCAGTTCAAATAATGACTTTTTTACTTTCAGTAAAGAAGATGATGTTTAAAAGTATCTATCAGATTGAAAATGAACACTGAATACTAAGACTGTGGATTTATCCCAGTGCCTATCATAGTACTTAGAACATAATATGTACTCAAAAGTATTTGATGATTGACAGTAGAAAAGCTGTAGAGGGGATATCTAACTTTGCCAACTGTTTTCAGAAAAGATTATATCTAAACCACCCACCCTAAGGAAGGTCTCTCCTAAATCAGACCTGCGATAAATTAAATGACAAAGGAAATTTAAGAGGCATATAACTATACAGGTTAGCTTAGAAAGTAATTATGGAACCTATATTAAGCATTTTCATAATAGTTCAGGGAGCAGCTGTGTTAAGTCTTGGCTCTACTAATTATCTTTGTGATCTTGAACAAGTTTCTTAACTTCTCTGGCCCTCGGATGGCTCATCTGAAAAATGAGAATAACGGTAGTGCCATCCTCGTAAGTTTGGTCTGAAGAGTAGGTAAAATAATGAAAAGAACAAAGCCTTGCTCATTGTGAGCCACCATAAATATTCGCTATCATTATTATTATCTAAATTTAGAAGAAATACTCTAGGATATGATTTTAAAATAGGACAAGTAAAACTCATACTTTTCTACTGCATTTAAAACTTAATTCACTAGAATGGAAATATATGAGAGAAACGAACCATCCATTTGCAGCCTAGGTGTGATCTGAGAAGCTCCTTGCTCCCTAGAGATTTAGTCTAACTTGGGTAAAACCCCCAACCCAAAGCCCTTTCCAATATGTCCGGAGAAGGAGTATGGCAGACTGGGCAATTAGTGCCATTCCTGGTGGGATTTTTCCCCCCCACAAACCCAATAAAAGGGCTTTGCTCCCCTGTGGGAATGCACCATGTTAAGTGCATCATTTAGTTCAATCACGAGTTTGGGCTCAGGACATTGGAAATAAACTGCCAGTAAATCAGTGGAGTTAATTGAGGGAGCATTCATCAAGTGTTATTATTAAGATTCAAATACGCAACCTGAGGGGCAAGTGAGACCTTTCTCCCCTGTGCACATGAAAGAAGACGGGGTTAGTAAGTTCTAGAGTGTTCACCTTGGAAGGCAATGTCCTGGACATGAGGGCAGCACATAAAGCATGCATGTTCGTAGAAATAAAGGAAGGTTGCAAGAGCAGCATGTGGGGGGCGTGGAGTGAACAGGGAGTGTGCACGGAGTGCCAGAAGCGGTCATGACCCGTGAGGTGGGCCTCTCAGCAGAGCGGTGGTCTTGCTGGAGCCCAGGAAGATGGTGGTGCCTGACTACCAGGAGCTGTGCTCCTTTCAGGGCAGTGTTTAAGTCCATGGGCTGTGGAATTAGGCTACCTGAGTTCAAATCCCACCTCCATCACTTACGAGCTGAGCAAGTTTCTTAACTTCTCTTACCTTATTTTTCCCGTGTATAAAATGGTGATGTTGTCAGAATTAAATAAAATAATCTAGGTTAAGTGCTTAGCAGCCAGCCTGGCACAGAGTAAGCCAGAACAACAGTGTTTGTTCTATTATTATTCACTTCAAAAATATCAGCTGGGTATCCGTGTGCCAGGCTTTGTGCACTGTGTAAACAGTTATAAGTATGGCAGGCATTATTTCTCCATCCCACTTCATTGTCAGGAAATTCACCCAGTCATTATTGGGGCTCCTTTCCACCCCATCCAGGTCACATGAGAGTCCTGGGGCTTATACAGCCACCTCACTCTGGGCTTAATCTACATGGTGGCCTCTGGTGACGTGCTCGTTTTTCAAGTCCACCTGGTCTCTTGAAGGCAGGTGTCGTCTACGCCAATGCCAAGTTGGGGCCAGCAGAGATTTTCCCACCTGAATACCAAAGAGATGTCTCTCTGTGTATGTACCCCACACTTGTTCCCCTCACTCCACTCCATCAGTCCTTAGTCTCGGGTGGTGCTAACAGGTGAAGCTGGATCTCCACCTGCTTGAAAACCCTTGAGAATCTGGCCTCTCTGGAAATCTCTCTCACCTGCCTAGTTTGGCTACTTCTGTTTCTTAAATCTTCGGCTCTTGTGCCCTTCCTCCCCCTCTATGGGACAAACCAACATCCATGAGTCCAAACGTCACAAACAAAGGCCAGCCCTGGAGTTGTCTGGACAGATTTTCTTTAAATTAATATTATTGAACTCCTACTGTGTGCCAGGCACTCCAGCAAGTGCGTTATGTGAGTTATGGAGTAGTGGCTGAGGCCGTGGAGTCTGAGCCTACCTGCCTGGGTTGGAGACCCGCGTCCACCAGGGACATGTGTCCATACTCGTACAGTGCTTAGAACGCTGCCTGCTGCGCAGTAAGCACCGGAAACAAAGTTAGCTGTGTCACATGATCTCATTTTACATTCCAGCAACCCTGTGAGCTAGAAACCATTTTTATTCCTGCTTTACAGAGGAGGGAAGGGAGCTATGGAGAGGTTAGGTAGCTTGCCAGTTAGTGGTGGTGCCACGTATTTCATCTCAGGGCCCACACGTTAACCACGATGGGCAACTGTCTCGTCTGTAACCCCTTGCTTTGACACCACGTCCTTGAAGGAGCATTTGAAGTGACCTTGTCTTGGGCTAGCCTTCGCCCCAGAGCCTGAGTATGTGGATATGTGGGTGGTACCCTCGAGGGACTGGGTTCATCCCATCAGTGGCTTCAGCTGCGGGGGGTAGTGAGCTGCCGGGGCAGGAATCCAAGCAGTGGGAGCAGTGACGGGGATCCCCGTGGAGGAGGGACCTGCGGACACAGGAGGAGCAGAGGTGTCTGTCTGTGGCCACAGCTGCAAAGGAGCGCATCATGAAACCCCTCAGCAAGGAGTGGGAAAGTGATGGAAGAGACTGGGGTGAATTTGAGAGAGATTTCTTTAAGCAGGATGAGAAAACAGGTGTGTTAAAGAAAGACCAAGGGTGGCCAGTTTTCTAAGGTGGTGTTTCTTAGACCTGGCTGATCATCAGAAACATTCGGCAACGCTCTTAAAAAATGTAAATGCCTGGGCCCACCCCTGGAGATTTTAATTAGTAGTTCCAGGTAGATCTTGGGTATCTTCATGTTTTCAAAGCTTCCCAGGTGAACCTGTTGACTAGCTTGGTCTGGGGCCCACCGATCTAAAGTTACAACCCTTCATTTTATAGATAAGGAAGCAGATGCCAGGGAGGTTAAGCGTCTCACCTGAGCCACACAGCTGGTTGATGGCAGAAGTTGATGGAACTGGGCTTTAGCCCAATGTTCTTTCCACAACATTCTACCTTCCTGTCACTACACTGAATGGGTCCAATGCTTTCGGGGGAAAAACACCCAAATATAAGTATTTGTGGTTTGGTATGCCATTATCATATAGTATTCATCATCATAAACTGGGAGTAGCCATAATTATGCACAATATACATTCTATGTAAGTCTCTCTTCACAACTTCAAGGTGTGTGGTTCTATCCTCAAGTGGGATGTGAGCAGCTCAGAAGCTGGAACCATATTATTTTTTTCATTTTTATGTCGCCAATTTCTCCCATGTTAAATAACTGCAATGACTTTTTAAAAAGCCAACATACGTTCAGTAGGAAAACATTTATTTTTGGGCAAATCTCACAATTCTTTTCTCCTTTTAAGTCTGTCAAAACTTTGTTGCTTTTGAAATTACAGCTTGTTTGGTAAATAATATAAACCCTAGAAGGAGTAATTATCTTCTTTTTTTAAGGCAGTTTTGACAAATGGGGTTGCAGAGACCATTCTGTAGATTGAAGAATCCTCTGAGTTCACAGCGCTGATTTTCCCTTTTGGTAGTGCACCACACAAGCCTGGTTCTCATATGACCTCTCTTTTACAAAGAAGGAAACGGAGGCCTAGAAAGTTTGAGTAAACCTCGATCACACAACCGACCAGCTGAGAAATTTGGGGTCTGCTCTCTTTCTATACCTAGCATCACACTGCTGGGTTTGTGTTAGTATTTTCTGCCCAAAGTCACAGAAGCACAAGGCTGAAGGAACTTGGAGAGTGAGAGAAAAGGCAGGACCAGCGTGGGAGCTCTGCTGTCACACAAGCCATCCTTCTGGGTGTTCTCAGAAGCCAACGAGGTGCCCAAACCGTGGTATTTGAGGGGCTCCTGGTCCTGATGGAATCTCGGGGTCAGGAGTGGGACAGCTGGTGCTGATTTGCTCCTGGAGGCCTAGAGTCCACAGAGCCTGGTTCCCCTGGGTTTCTGGAAGGGGAGTCTGAAGGACCGACTGTTCAGGAGCCGCAGTGGAAGAAAGACGGCTCCTAAGTGTCCACGTGGATGGGGCTCTGCTTGGAAGCCAGAGAAGCTGCTCCTCACGTGACTTGGCTTAAAACTGTACTGACGTAGCGAGTGTGCCGCCTTTATTTAGAGTCTGCTTTTATTTGGGGTGGCTTTGAAAGGGCCTAGGTGTAGGTTATGAAACAGCACCTAAGACATTGACCAGCTTAAACTGGTTTTGCCTCCTTCAATAGGCAGTTGATTGATCAAACCTTGTGTTATTTTACAGCACGTGGGCCAGCCCGGAACCCTTGCCTCCAGAATGACCCCAGAACCAAGAATCTTCAGTCTTCGGAACTCAGAGAATAGAAATGATGCCACCGGCGCCCTTTACGAAGTGAGAAGACCTTCACTACGGAAAATCTGGTTTCGAGCAGCCAGAGTAGCTTATGTGGACTGATTCAAGACTAGCCAATCAGCTTCTGAGTTTAAAATTCCCCTAACTCCTTAAATTTCGCAGGGAACCCTAGATCTGGGAGATAGGTTTGAGAGTCTTGGCGCCTGTCTCTTTGTCAGTCAGCCTTGCAATACACTCTTTCTTTTCTCAAAAAGTGCCATGTTACTGGCTTCTGTGCATTTCGGGCAGCGAGCCCTTGCTCGGTAACTATTACTGCAGGGAGGAAGGGGGCCTGAAATCCTCCAAGCTACCTCTTTGTGGCTCCATTGTGCAAGAGAAACTTTGAACTAAAGAGCCTTCACCATCACCTCCCAGCTGAAAAGAGGGCTGGAATGTTGTCTGTTCTAAATCTGAGGTTCCTAGGAAGAGGGGGCACAAGTCGCACAGGGGTGGTTAGACACCTGTGGGGGGGGGGTCTCTCCAGGGGCAAAGGAAGTCTGGCTCGCTGGACCACCTCAGCACCCTGGGCTGTGGTCCCTTTAGGGCCAGTCTGCTTCAGGGTGGCCTCCAGAGCGGGACCTGGGCCGGGTCTCCATCTGTCTAGGCAGGACCCAGCCACGTACTGCTGTGAAAGTGGTCCTGGGCTATCCTCTGGTTAGAAGGAGAATGTAAGCCCCAGAGGTGGTGGTCGCTGAACCCTGGGCAGTGAGCCTTAGACATCCAGGCAGATAAGGGGTCCCAGCTACAAGGATGTAGTTGCAGACTTTGCTGGAGCAACTATACTGATGCCTAAAGAAGGAAGTTATACTGGGTCTCAAGCTGTTTAAAGGCCTAAGAGCAAAAGAGTGGGTCAGTGGAGGTATGAGGGGCCACTTTCTCTTGGGGAGGAGTAAAGATGAAAGGCAGTACTCTGTTCCAGTGGCGGGGCTGAAGGAGGAGGAGGTAATGCTAAAACGTGCTAGCATCAGACTGATGAGTGCGGTGCTGTCCGCCAGCATGACCGGCCCCCAGTGCGGAGACTGAGACTGTGCTCTCATCACCAGGGTGTCCAAGACCAGGGGAGGGGTCTTCTGCCAGGAACTTGAGACAAGGGCAAGGGACACTCAAGGAATGAATTCTTTCCAAGTCATGTCACTATACATCCATGCACTGGGCCATGGTGATGGTTATTTTATAAATCAAGACTTAACTGCCTGAAAGCATAGCTCGTCGATGGAGAGGGAAATATTTCTTACCATTGGAGCTAAACGGGCAAATTCCAAATACAAAAAATGAACTCACTCAAAACAGTATACATTAATATTGAAGGTAAAGTCTCCGGTTCCACTTTAATCATATCCAAGAACATAATCCAGCCTTACCAAGACACTTAAAGGGACACTTGTGAAATTAGATGCAAAAGATTTTTTTTCCTAGGCATTTCATCCGTCTACCTTGCCAACTTCCTAAAGAAAACATTCTGAATCTTATGGCACTAGAGCACACTCTAGTGGTGGTGAAGCAAAACAAATACTTCCAAACTGCTAAATTTAGCCACTGCCACCGAGCACTAGGTAAATATTCCTTGTTTGGGCAAAAGGTTAGGTAGGCTTGCCTCGAAACAGCTAAGGGAATTAGTAGAACATTTATGATGACTCCAAGCCTTATAATTCTCCTCTAAGAATAAGACAAGTTCTGTTTTATCCAATGTTCAATGCCAAAGGCAAACAAACAAGAATTATTCAAAATTGTAAAACAATCAAAAATAACACCCTACCCAGTGAGGATTTAGGAAAGCTTTTGTTTTTCCTTTTCTTCTTAAATCCAAGCCACATTCAGACTTTCTCCTTGGAGATTCTGTTTAAAGAAAGGAGAGGAAGCAGATAATAGATATAATACCTAAAACAAACTCCCTTCAGCCATGACGGTGTTATTACAAACTTGAGTGAGTACCATTATTGCAGATAAATAAAAACAATGGACCAGAACCAATTTTACATAAGGAAATATCATTCCATTTTTTGCAGGCCTTGGTTTTAGACTTTTCTCTGGTCTATCAAGTGATGGTTAATATAAATAAGAACATCTGTCTTTGCTTACAGATAGCACTCTTAGAAAAGCACCCGTATCCATTTAACCAAGTAACAATGTTACCATCTTTTGTGTGTTACTCTTAACCAAAGGAAATAGATTGACTAGGTTTGAAAGGTAAATTATACTCTTAAAATCAAACAAACACAAACTGGAAGAAAAAAATCCAACAACACACATATAAAAAAAGAAAAACTTTTTTTTTAAAAGCCAGAAGCTTTGTGTTCTATTGTGTTTAGACTTAAAATATGGAACTATTTACAAAGAATTAAAGAGATTATGTTTATTTGATTTCAAGTTATCTCAGCAAGGAACACATTTTTCCTACCTCTTTGGAAGAACAGCAGGTCAAATGACACATTTGTGAGTGCCTGCTTGAAATACTGCAGCCACGCTGCAGGGTCCACCTGACCTGAGCACCACAGATTGAGGGAACAAAGGCTCATGTTTTAAATGTTCCTTTAAGAGGCTTTCTGGGGAGTCAAGGGAAAGTGGGAAGCTGTCACAGGCCTTGCTTTTTATTTTTATCCTATGACACTAATCAGTTTATATTTCTAACCCATGACTTAGGATCATAATTTACTTTCCCAAATGCAAACATCATATAGCATAATTCTGCAACTTTGCAAGAATAATACAGTTAGTTTCAGTCACCCACATCCTTAAACTCCAAAGAGTTTCCCAATATGTGCAGATTCATTCCTCGCTTTGAGTATGTTTTGCTTGTGAATCTGTTCAATAACAAAGGTAGGTCTTTATTCTCAGTGCTAAAACAAGGAGCAGAACAGGTTTATGAAAGAGGAGATCTGGGATCTGAGAGAACCATTCACCTTATCACTTGACTAAATGAAAATCATAGCTTCATGTGAGGTTCAGTGGGACTGCGGTTCCCTTATTAAATGGAACAATTAATATTACAAGTGTCTGAAGATCATGCTTGGGAGGACTTCACTGAACATTTCCGAGAGTAATCATTCCAAACACAGAGCGGCACACAATCCCTGTTTAGGGTGTAACTCAATATAAGGACTTGTGAGTCAAATGTTGAGTCCTTAGAACTACAAACCTTTGTCTGTGGCCTTAAGAAGAAATCCTCCCATCTCCATTTAAAGGGATAGATCGCCAAGGTCTAAATAAAACGCCAGAACCTAAAACGAAAATGGTTTGACCTCAGTACTACACCTGATACTTCCAAGGCTGATTTCCTCCAAGCTCCCCTTTCTTCACCTCCTTTGCCCCAGGCTTTCATAAGCCAGAGAGAGAAAAATGAATTTCACTTCCCAAATGCTAGAATTGCTGGTGCAGAACGTAACTAAATATCAGCAGCTGTGCCAGGGCACCTGGGGCCATAAAAGGAAACCTGACAAAAGACTTAGTTATAAACAAGATCCCAGTTCTCTGCTCATCGTGGTTTCGTGTACTTTAAGAAGGGCAGGGAGAATTGGGAGAATTGCAGCTATGCTCTTTAAAAACAAACAAACAAACATGTATGAGAGAAATTCTTAGGAAAAAGGGTAAAACAGATGTTCCTAAAGCAACAAAGTGGGACAGAAGTAATGCCAATATTTCTCCTGACCACTCCTTCCAACTTTAATGTGTAAATATATCACCCGGGGATTGTGTAAGATGCAGATTGTGAACCAGTAGATCTGGGGTAGGGTCTGAGACTCTGCATTTCTGACAGGCTCCCAGGGGATGTCGGTGCAGCTGGTCTGAGGACCACATTTTAAATAATTAGGGGCTAGAGCAATTTACTGGTCTTTCAAATAATCATCCCCGCCCCCCAATATTATTTCAAAGTAGTTTCATTTAAGAATTGCTATTCAACTCAACAAGAGATCTCCCGAAGACAAGCACTGCGTATTCTAGCTCCTTGGTATACCCCTTAGCCCCTAGCCTAGCGCCATCATCAGAACAAGAAAGATGAAGTAACGAACAGTTTCAGAGGCAAACCCTTTCAGAGGTGATGGCAGCACAACTGCGAGGAAGGACCCTTAGGTTCAAGGACAATGTGTGATATTGGCAGAAAAGTTGTCAGAGAGCCTGTCTTTGTGTCTTTATAGTCTCTCATGAAGAATGTTTGAGAAGAGCATCTCTGGTCTCTTTCTACTTCTCTTTTCAGTGTTTGAAATGATGGTACTGTCCTTCCAGGGGAGCAGCAGTTAGAGCAGGAAAGGGTTAGGTTTGAGGGCAGACAGATATGGGACAGACTCTCTGTGACTGATTTAGCCTTAAGGCTTAGTGTATTCACTTCTCAAAATGGGATGGGCATACCTACCTGCAAGTTGATTTGAAGGATTGAAAAGGATCCATGTAAAGTGCCCAGCGCAGTGCCTGGGGATAGTAGTTGCTCAATAAATATCAGGTGCAATTAACTCCATCAGGGCTTGCTCTAATCCACAGGTTTTCAAACTTGGCACTTTGGCAGCTGCACATAAGAATCACCTGGAGGAGTTCAGAAAAACCCAATTCTTCCCTCCTTCCCCCTCCACCACACTGCAGCCCAATTAAAAGATAATCCCTGAGGGGCTGAGTGGGGGTGGGGGCTATTTTAAAGCTCCAGGCAGTTCAGATGTTCAGCCTAGGTTGAGAACCACTGGTCTACCTGTAGCTAAGGAGCCTAGTAATGGGCACTAGCTAATTAGCCTGCCCCAGGAGTGGTGGGGAGGAAACGGGGAGGGGAAGAGGCTGCCCCCCACCCCATGCACACCCCCAAGGCTTGTCTTTCTTCTTTTCCAACTTGCCAGAACAGCAATCTGCCAGCCATCAGCACTAATCAGTTTCTTCCTAGTTACATCTCTGCCCCGGGGACATCAGCACTGCACAGCTCCTTCTCTCCGGATATTTGAGCTAGGACTACTTTATTTCTGATTTGTGGTTATCTCCCTTCTCCTTAACCCTGTATGATTATTTTATTGTCACCCACGTTTTCTGAGGCTTCTCCAACCCATGAAATCCAATGGAGTTTGATTAAAATAGTCAGCAGAAAAACCCCAATATTTAGCCCCTGGAGAGCTCGCCCCACAAGTGTCTGTTTCCTGGGGATGGGGCAGCATCACGTGTGTTCTTGAACAAATCCAGTCTGTTACCTGCCTTGTTCTGTTGCACCATATCTGAGACCTCAAACTACCTCAGAGGATTGTGAATAGTAAATAAATAACGTACATGACGTACGTTAGCCTAGTGTTTGGAACAAGGCATGTTTTCAGTAAACGTTAGGGGTTTTTACCATCGATAGGTGACACCTGCCGGGCTCAGCCACCCTGCCAGGCACCACTCCGTTTGCCAGGCCCTGCCGTCCCTTCCCGACGCTGCTGTCTTTTCCCCATTAGACTGCTCCCTCACGATGCTCCTACCATTGTCTGGAGACCGCACAGGGGCTCATGGCAAAGATGAGCAGAGTCCCAGCCTTTTGGGAGACATTTTGTTACGCAGGTTCCCGGGGCAGGGACTGCTTGGGCCCCAAAGTCTCACTAAGCTTTTACTTGCTTCCTTTTCTCCCTCTGGCACAGGCATAAGTCCCTGCCTTGTACTCAGAAGCATATTCTGCCCTTTATTCCTTAAATGTTGCTACCAGGTTGTGCTCAACGGCCTGAATCCCTCTGTGCCCCACCTGCACCGGGTCATTAGACATTGCTGGGCACACAGCTGAATCTCTGCAGAGAGCACAGCTTGGGCCAGGCTGGAACACTGATGCGCTTTCCCTCCGTGAGAGGAGGAGGGCCTTTGGGGGGGGGGTACTGGTCTACACATCGCCATCCCCACCCTCTTCCACTACCAACTGATGAACAATTACTGTGCACCTGTTAGGTCATTCAGCAGGTGATGGATGCCGGACCCAGTCCTATCCTTGTTATGTGCTGTTTGAGGAGGTACAGGATGTACAGGAAGGGGTAATTAACATTTAAGTTTATATTTAGATAAGGGCTAATGAAGATGGACAGAGTACAATGGCTATACAAGATCTTAGAAGAAACAGGTACTAGGAGTCAGCTTGACATGGGCTGGTCAAAAAGATGTTATAGATGAGATGAACCTAAGACAATGTTTGAAGGAAGAGGAGTGGTGTACCAAGGGGCGGGGGGCCAGAGTCATAAGAGTGGTTACCCCCGGATGCAGGCAAAAGGAAGGTGTTCTCTGGAGAGAATCTAAAAAAAATAAAACCAACTAAAAGTCAGTCCACTTTTTATTATCATTGTGAACCAGCAATTCTAGATAATAAAAGATTATCCTGGGAGTAGTCCTTTACTGCCCTAGTAATTCTTACAAAACACTATGAGCTGGGTGCTTTATATTGACTCTCAGAGAAATCAGTGTCTTTCTGTCTTAAGTATTTGACCTCCCCATTCCTTCTGTCAAATAAGTTAAGCTTTCTATTTTCAATCTCTCACCTCACCTTTCTGGAAAGTCCAGTATTTGGTAAAAGTCAGATCATTATTCCAATTTAGAATGAAAAAGGGACATCAGTGAGAGGATTATGTACATAAAAAACATTCAGGGAATAGGCAATGGGTCTAAAATCCTAGAATTTTGCCTTCAGCCTTTACTTTCGACTCCCCATGTAAATCTGCTGTCCCATCCAAAATCAGTCAGCCCATGGTGCTGTGGATAGCTGGAATGTAGGCCCCATGCGGGCCGGGGTCCTTTCCTTGTAGTGTTCACTTGTGTACCCAAAGCACCAAGATTAGTGCTTGGCCAGAGGAGATGCTCAATAAATATTTGTTGTGTTGGAGGGAAAAAGAAATAGTTCAAGCGATTCAAACAGAGGTTAAAGGCTTTATTCAGCTGATGCAAATCTGGCTCTGAAGACCCAGAAATTTTCCAAGAGGAAGCAGTATTGGTGTCTTATAAATTGAGAAGTAAGGAGTATGTGACCTTGTGGTCTGGCCCAAGTTGCAATTTTCTTGATCTCTAACTGCTGCAAAATTTGCCTTGCAGCAAATGGTTGGAGATCGCTCTGGGTGCTCATGATTCTTGCTGGAGATCACTGGAGCAATCTCACCCCAGCAACCATCAGAATAGTTCTTTCCAGAGCTGTTTTTGTAAGCTTGGGAGTTGTCTGTTAATCAAGGTCATGGACAAGGGAGGTAGCCAAAAAAGGGATGACATGGAGAAAAAGGGAAAAAGAAAAAGAAAGGAGGCAAGGTTTGAAGCAAGGAAAATGAGGTCTGTTCTAATCCTTTTAGAACCAAATGAATGAATTGCCTCTTTACCCCCTCAGCCATGCATTTGCACTTGGAAAAGTTGCTAGAAATACTTATTTTATTTTTTTGGATCCACATATATAGCCAAAGCAGCTGCTGCAGAATATTCCCCTACCAGTTCTGATCTCACACAGGAGATTTGCTACTCCTCTAGTTTCCAAACCCTCTGTTTTAGCAGTCACATTGAATTAAAATCAGATTCACTAGAGGCATTTTAACATTTCTTGAGCGATGGGATCAGGACTTGGGGTCCCCACCGAACACTTCAAATGTACAGCTAAGAGAGAGCAAATCAGCCAGGTTCTACCAAGTTTTATATCCAGTCTAATTCTGTGCTTGTGTGTAACTCTGATCTGTTTTAGGAACACAGCCTGAACTTCTAATCTGGGCCGATGGTCCTGCTTGTAAGAGATGCTGAGAAAGAAGGGGTAAATACATAGGGCAAGACTACCACCACCACCCCTGGGAAAAGCACCTCAAAGGCATTGCTGGTGCTAGGTCAGCACTGCCACCTTTAATAGGAAACATCCTTCTGGAGTGTTCAAAAGTATTCCACTTATAATTAGGACTGTGCTTGAATTTGGGATTGATGAGGGAAAAGAGATAAGGCAAAATGCTATTTTACTTCTTAGGAAGACCTCAAACAACACCATCTTTTCTTTTTTTCAAAACACTTGTTGAACTGAATGAATCTTCATCACTTGTAAGTGTATTCAGTGGTGTTGGCATCAGCTTGCACTGGCTCACAAGAGCCAGTTATGAACAGTTCTCCCCACATCGCGTTCAGTGAGATCAGGTTGGTAGCTTTCAATCAGCGATGGTGGGAGTGTTTATGGAAATAGCAGATGCTACAGATCAGGCTCCCCCAGCCCACCAGCACACCCCTGCTCCTATCCATCTATCATGAACCAGCTTAATACTCATTTCCTCATAAAGCTTCAACTCCAACTCAATGATCTCCTGCCTGCCACAGCTTGAGGGCACATGTACGATCTATTCCACTTATTTGACACTTAAGCAGTATATTGTGGCTTAGGATGTTTTCAGAGTTATTTTATTAACATGCCACCATTTAACCTTTAATGATTCTTCATGTGGATTTTAAGCTCCATGAGAGCAGGAACAATGTGATGTGCATCTATACCCCATGGGGTTTGTCAGCATGAAAATGAATGGCAGGTGCTCAATAAAATATGTTAAAGAAATGAGTTACTTAGTCATAATTAGGCACTGGAAAAATGTAGGCAGTTGAATGGAAAATGAGGTACATTTTGAAATATGTAAAATCGTATTTTCAGAAGATGATTTAAATTAACCATACAAATAGCTGTTGCAATGCCACTTCCAATTTATTGATAATAGAGCTGGTTTATGCTTTTTGGAAACTTGGACCTGCCTTTTGTGCTTGTTAAAACATTGTTCGGTTGTGAAATCTGAACATTGACTTGCTGGTTGATCATGGCAGATGTCCTTCACTGCAATCAGACACATTCAAAGGCAGGGAAGCAAAATATGTCACAAGGTACCCTCTTTTTAATCCACTGTCTCACTAATCAGTTCTTAAATGGCCATCAAATCTTTGTTCTGCTACTAACTGAAAAAGTGATGTCAGTCATAATCTGTATTCCCTACCCAACTTCACATATAGTCATGATTTCTACTCAATGTTTTTGGGGTCAGGATATGTCTTAATACCAAGAAATAAAGTCCCATACATAGTGTACCAGTAATGGATACACGTGTTTTTAAATATGTTTTAACACTAATGTCAGATGACTTAAGGTCTAATCCATTCTGTTGATTGGACCTAGTATCAGTGGAAGGATAAAGATTTCTATCCCTACATTAATACATTTTATGGGTTGCAAAGCCACTTTTTCTCCACTAAAACATAAGGTCATGAACTAATAGAATCCTCACTTTCTGAGGGTTTCAGTTGGCTTTAAAAAAACAGTTTTAGAAAAGATTAATCTGCAAGATAGGCCTGTAGAAGAAGTGGGTAAATAAGCCATCTGAGTTTTAGGAAATGTTGCTCTCAAAGTAATGTCTGCTCCTCAAAATATTTATGTTAAATGGAGTAGAAGTAAATGTTAAGAAGCACTTTGCTCAAAGCTCTTTATGTAAATGTGCTGTCACAGATTAAAATTAAGTGACTTGAGGCAATCTCCCCCAAACAAAACAAGACTAAAAGGAAAGACTGGATTTTTCCATAACCTTTTTCCTTCTACATGGCTAAAATTTCTATCTTATGGCCATTAATAGTTGTAATACTAAATGATTTATTTTACTTATTTCATTGTTCTTTTTACTTTCCCCTCTATCACGTGCGTCTTCTCTATGCAACTGTTTTTACATCAGTTAACGACAATTTTATGGATAAAAAAAGTCGGACAGCAATATAATTAGCACTCCCTTTTTTTTTAAATTTTAATTTAATTTTTTTATACAGCAGGTTCTTATTAGTTATCTATTTTATACATAGTAGTGTATACATCTCAATCCCAATCTCCTAATTCAACACCCCTCCACCTTCCCCGCTTGGTGTCCATACGTTTGTTCTCTACATCTGAAGCACTCTAAGATGGTCTCCTCTCCCTTAGGCTCAGTTACTACCAATCTCCTGCCTGACATTAAAGAAAATTTTCTTTCTTTTCTCCCTCTTTTTTTTTCCTTCCTAATTTCCAGGGTTCTACTGCATTCTACTAATCTCTTGTTTCTCCAGAATGGCCCATTTACTCTTTTCCTTGGGCACTAGGAGCTGGGCGACCTGACTCTCTTTTATCACCAGCCTTTTCTATCTGCTGTTCAGGCTCCTGGCAGCTGATTCAGGACTCACAGTCTTGGACCAAGAGAGTCCATCTCCCAAGAAAACCTGGAATCAGCAGTCTCTGTGCTTGGTCTATTTGCTCTGAATTGTACCAGGATGAATAGATTACAAACTTTTTGCATCCGAAGTAAGAAAAGGCTACTGTAGGGCCATTACCATAGCTGAAACAAGTTTCAGGTGCCTGAGAAATTATATTTGCCCTGCAGGAACTTAATAAGCACTGGGTTTTAGTTTTCAAAGAAAAGGAAACCCTTTACAATTTTCCCCCCAAAGTAGTTTTCCCCAATGAAACAATGGAGATAAAGAGACATCCTGTGATTTGTCCCAGTAAGTTTACATTGTTATTTCTCTCTGAATTGTTATGTAGCACAAGTTTTCTCTTTTCTGCTCTTAAAGCATCTGTTAGCAGTGCTTTCCTTTCCATCCCCATTCCCAGGGCATTTTCTTTCCTCTGCTCCTGTTGGGCCATCTGTTATCTAGTCTTGCCACATTCAAAACCATCCTCTACGTAGCCACCTGAGGGGGGTCTTCCCCAAACAGAGACGTTATTATGTTATTCCACTTTTAAAAACTTTTCAACATGTATATCAAGGGAGTGGTTGCTTGAGAAAGTAAAAATCATCTGGGGTGGCCAGGCTGTGATGTTCCCAACTGAACATAAACTGTGCTCAGAGAACAGTAATCAGGCACCTTCTCTCCATAACCATGTCTGAAACAGACAAGGACGCTCCACAACCACAAAAATGAGTAAATATCCCCTCTTCCCAACTAACATGGAAGACTCTACCACGACAATGCTAACCCCGCTTTAATCCTTCCATCTCCTAGATTAAATACCCAACTACTGAATAGCCCCTGTTCTGGATGGGACTCAATCCAGAACAGGCCTGCACTTGCTTACACCCTCCTTAAAACCACTCAGCAAAAGCCTGAATGAGCCCCTCTCAACTTCCTATTACCCTCGCTGATCATTCTCTCCCGCTACAACAAGCTAAATAAATTTACCCTTTTTGCCCAGGTGTAAGTTCTTGATGGTTTTGGGCCATGGGCTTTAACACATCTCTCCCCTCCATAGCGGATGCTCTGGTCACAGCAAGCCCACATGCAGTTTCCCAAACATGCATCCTTTAGCACAGGGCAGCTCCCTTGGCTTCCAGGACATTTTTCCTCTCTTTCTCCACATAGAAAACTCTATCTTAATTTTCAAAATCCAACTCCCATGTCAAGTCATGTGTGAACACTTCCAAGAACCTACACACTTTCTTGGGTCAAGTTCGCATTGTTTTGTGTTAACGCTCAGCCAGAGCCTCTGACGTAGAGGCTTAACCTCTGTGGACATTGAAATCAGAGAAGACCAGATTCAAGTTCTGGTTTTTGCAATGTATGACTTTGAGACGCTTACTTTCTACTCAAATCAGGGCTGAACTAGCAAATGCTATTCCCCCAACGAATTCTATTTAATCGTTACCACCCTCTTTCTCACTTAAGAAACAACCCTGAAACCAACTGCACACCTATTAATAGTCCTGGGGCTGAGAAAAATACATCTTTTTCTTATTTGGAGCTTAATAAGACAATGCCCAAGATGGCTAAATAAATCATGTTCATTTTCTTTGCTTCTCGAGTTTGTAAACTGGGAATTATCAATTTGATTTATTCTAGAGCATGGTTGTGAAACATATATGAAGAATTGGCTCTTAAGAGACAGTGGTAGAGGGTCTGAGGATTACAGCCAGGTCTCAATCCTCAGATTCTGTCCTGACCACTTGACCAAGCCAGAGGGTCTCCATCTGAAAATATGTGATAATACCATCTTCCTCTGAGGGTTAATGGATGGGCTGTATGAACTTTCTAAATCAGTGGTTCTCGACCTGTGATGCACATTAGAGGGAGCTTTTGAAACATACCCATGCCTGGGTCTACCCTCTAAAGTCTGGAGGGCTGCCTGGGCATGAATAATCTTTTTAAAGTTTTGTAGGTCTAATTCATAGTCAGGGCTAAGCATCACTGATCTGGATGTAGGCAGGAAAGTTCCTCTAAAAACATAAAGCATTTCCTAGGACTGGGGAATGGATAATAAAACAAACATGGAAATCTATATCGAATAAGTGATTGATAAATGATCAAATTTTATGAAGACCCCAGGCACACCTTCATAAGGGCAGTACTCCTCCAAACTAAAAGGAAAGAAATGATGGATAGATTCACAATGAAATTCAGGCAGTAGAAATTTAAGACATTAACAAATTTGGAAATGTACACTGTTGCATATTTCAGGGAATGCTGAAATGAGATGGAGCCAGAAGCTAATTATATGGAAATATTTCTATTTGCACATTTCTCCAGAAGGCAAAGTAGAGATTGCAACCAATATATCTATACAAGTGACACGAATATTAGGTTTTCTGTCTTTCCCCTAATACACTACCTTTCTCAGCATGTATTCTGTCCTAGTTCTTGTCAAGGTGAGAATAATATCAAACTCATTAATTGTCTACATTTTAGATATGATAAGACTTTAGTGGATGGTGTTAATTAAACTACAAAACAACTCCTCTTGCTGTGGTGTGCATTCCAAGTTAGAGCAATTAATTCACACACTTAAACTGATCAAGATTTAATTACCATCACTCCGTGCAATTACTCCATAATTAAAGTAATTTGGTTCATTCCACTTGCTGACAGTCATTGAACAACAATTCACAGGATCAAAAGAAGTGATAATTAACTTAAAGAATAGCTCAGGGCAGTTTTACTCAGACAAGTTCACTGTTAGTTGTTCCTAAAATACCTAGAATGAGGTGAAGTATGGAGAGAAAATCCTGGAAGAATTTTAAAACAAGAATAATGATAAAAATAAACAACACTTTAGGGTTTTTCCTCCCCCAAATAAGGTCCGCAGCAATTTAAATAGCCATTGTTATAACCTAACCGTAAATTAGTGTCATGGGCAAAACACACAGACCTTGAAAAAAATTAAGTACTTAAATATTGGTTAGGGCTAGTCACCGTGGGGGATTGGTGCCTACTTGGGGGTTGGTAGGTGTGGTACAAAATACACTGGTATAAAAAGAACACCCAGAATCTTTAGAGAAGCACCAAAAAGGTGTTTAAGAATGGCAAAACTCAAGTTTGAAAGCAGCTTTAGGACACACACACACAAAAAGATCATGAAGATGAATAGTTGTCTCTACTTACATATAGAAATGTTGTCTTATGTAGTTAATTGACTAGTTCTCCAACCAGGAAAAAATGGAGAGATTAGTTTAGGAATTCTGATGGAGCATTACTGGGAAATGCTAGAACAGATTATAGGGTATGTGATTTGCCCAACATCATGGGACTAGAGAATGGGAGAGCTAGGCCTGGGACCCTGCTCTTTAGAAGGTGTACTCAGAGGCAAATTACACTGAACTGAACAGAATGGAATTAAATTGAATTTCTGGGAAAGACCAGATGGAATGTAAAGTAACCTCCCTCATAAAGGGCCAAATGAATTAAAATATTCAGGTAATGGTGGTTCTGCTGGGTTTTAGGGAGTAGTTTCTGAAAGCCCTGCTTCTAAGGGAAATAGTCATAAGAGGCAATAACCTGCCATTACACATCAAGGAAAACATTAGCTTTTGAAGGGTGATCCTTTAGAGTTTAGCTATTGGGCATGACCCCTGGGCAGCTTCTCCTGGATCCTGTGCTTGGGGTCAGAGAGAGGGTGAGGGAGACCATGTCCTCTTGCCCTTTTCTCAACATTATTTCAATGCAAGTTTGAAATTTTCACCTTTAACGATATATCGCACGGAGCCTGTAAAAGATGCCAAGAGTGCAATTACCTTGGATGGTCCACACTAGGGGAGTGGCCCCAGAAATGAGCCCTTTCAGGAGGTCCTGCCCACGTCTTCACCATTATACTGGTAAGGAAATTGGTTGTACTAAACAACTCTCTTCAAACACTGAGAACTAGGAGGTAAGGGGACTTGCCTGAGATCCCAAGTCTAGCTGGTGCCAGAGCTGGGGCTACAATTCCTGTCTCCTGTCTGCCTAGACCATGCTCTTTTCACTGACAGTGATTAATATAAACTATGGCACAAACGACTCTCTATTAATCAAAGCATTGTGTATTTCCCCACTCATGACAGTTCCATGTACACTTAGAAAATTTAGCATAATGCATTGCTCAGCCTTGTCTCAGAAAAATTCCTTCTGAAATCCTTCTCTTCTGATCCCATTTGAAAATATTAGAAGGGCATGATATTAAAATATCATTCAAAGGATAAAATATATACCCTCAGAGTTTTACTCACAAATTAGTTAAGTCACCTATGTATTATTAAGGGTATTTCCTGAATATAATGAAAAAGATTATAATAAGAATCCATGTAATGATAAAACTAAATTTTAAATAGGATAATCTCAGAGTGAGTGATTAGGATCATAGAACTTGATAGCTAGATGTGATTGTTGGAATTAAACTAACAACATAATCTGTATATAAGGAAATTGTTGCCTAGAGTGGCCGTGTGACTTGCCAAAGGGCAGGTGGCTAAATAGTGGCAGAGCTGGGACCAAATCAAGTCTCCTCACTCTCACCCAGGAAGCAGTGGAGAAAGTCAGATATTTGCATTAAATATAAAACTTCAAGTTTTCTGAGGAAACATGCCCAGGCTTCTGTGTACTAAGGGCACAGGCTCTTTAGCCAGACCACCTGGGCTAGACCCCAGACCCACCATTTCCTGACCTCTGTGTCCCTCAGTTTTGCCACATGTAGAAAGGGGGTATCGACAGCACGTCCTCATAGAATTAGTGTCGGATTAAATGAGTTATCTCCAGGGACTTCCATGGTGGTGCAGTGGTTAAGACTCCCTGCTTCCACTGCAGGGGGCACAGGTTTGATCCCTGGTTGGGGAACAAACATGCTGCATGCGGTGCGATGCGACTAAAAAGAAAAAAAAGAACGAAAAAAAGAGTTAACTCTAGGAAAAGGCTTAGAAGAGTGCCTGGCCATGGCAACCAGTAAATGTTGGCTACTATTCTCACTCCACCTTGGCAAACAAAGGCTGTCTCAGCAGCTGTGTGTCTCCTCTCTGCTGGGACCTCCAGCTCACCCCAGCATTGCTATTTTCTAACATAGATCCCTGAGCTTCTCAAGGTTCTGATACTCTGGGTTGGAACACAGTATACTAGGAGAATGTGCCAAACAGAAACCTCAGATCTCAGATTAGCTTACTCATTAAATCATTAACCCAGATCTGCAGGTTCAGCCACAACTCCAGGCAGGTTTTTCCATGGCTATTGAAAAACCACCCGCTGCTTCAGACTTCTCACCACCAACCTTAATTGCACCTCCTAGCTAATGAATTCTCTTCATATAACTGATGGACTTTCTATCATGATTTGGATTTCAAAAATATCTCCTGCTCGGTACAAAAGCAAAATTCTCATCGAAGTAGGTTGCTTTCATTTTTAAAAAGTGCGAGCGTGTGAGCATCTCAATGTGGTACTGTACACATGTGGTACAGGGTGCAAGAGTACTGAAGTAGGAATTTGAGGACTTGGTCTCTGATCTTGATCCATCCCCAACTGGCTGTGTGACCTTGGGCAGCTCACTAATCTCTCTGGTCTTCAGCTGATTCTGCTCTAAAATGAGGGAGGCTGGATGAAAAGCTTTCTCTATTAGGGTTCTCCAGAGAAATAGAACCAATAGAATATTTATTTGTTTATTTATTTATTATAAGGAATTGGCTTGTGTGATTTAAGGAGGCTGGCGAGTCCCAAGATCTGCAGGGTGAGTCAGTGGGTTGGAGACCTAGGAGAGTTGATGGTATGGTTCCCGCCTGGAGGCCAGCAGACGTGAAACCCAGGAAGACTTGATGTTTCAGTTTGAGTTGGAAGGCAGAAAAAAGCTGATGTCTCAGCTCAAAGGCCTTCAGACAGGAAGAATACTCTCACTTGGGGAAGGTCAGTCTTTTGTTCTATTCAGACCTTCAACTGATTGGATGAGGCTCACCCACATTATGGAGGGCAATTCCATTTACTCAAGCTACTGATTTAAATGTTAATCGTATCCCAAAATTCCCTCACAGAAACATCAAGTCTTGTTTGACCAAATATCTGGGTACCTCATGGCCCAGTCAAGTTGACACGTAAAATTAACCTTCCCACCCTCTGAAGCCTCTTCCAGTATATACCTCTGTGACACAAAACCATATTTACCACTAGTACATAGGCAAAAATCTCTCCTGTAAGCAGAATCAGTGCTCTCTGTCTCCCTAGCCATTTCCTAAGTGCAGAAGGCCTAAAAATTACTGTAAGGCAGGTGCATACAAAGCATGATGGGGAGAGAAAAGTAGGAGTTCTGAGTAGGCTCTCTTTACCAAACAGGTAAGTGGCTCAAAAGTAGGAAGTATTTCCTTCATTTTTTATAGTAGGCACTAAATAATATATACTTATTAAATTGAAAGATATAAAATGAGTAGAAATTTGATAACTGGGGGAAGGAAACACTTCAAAACATTGAACATGATATGAAATTATCTGGTCAATAGGATAAGTTAGACTGGGAAAAAGAAAGTCTGGCCACTAATGGCTATTGTGAATTGGTATGTGCTGTTGTATATGATACACACTGGAGAAAAGACTTAATATGAAAAAGAGAAAGTAAAATATCTCAAACTTTTATACTGATTATGTGTCGAAATAAAATAATATTGAATATATTGGTTAAACATAACACTAAAATTAACTTCATCTGTTTCTCTTTACTTTTTAAATGTGGCCACCAATAAATTAAAAACTATATGTGGCTTGTATTATATTTTTATTGGATAGCACTTCTATAGAATGTCAGCAAAAGGCTTTAATGAAATGGAAAATGGTGGAAATTTTAAATGAAGAGATATATGTATCCAGGAGGGGAATAATAGGTCACTTGAGTACATATATGTACATTCTAGGGAAAAGTCTGTAGAAGTTATTAAAGGTACAAGTGTATAGAATATCTTTATGTTAAATACCCATTAATAACATATAGATTGAATATATCTCATGAATGCAATACATGGTTATTGAGTACCAGGCACTGCACTTGACATTGGAGTTAAAAAGCTTTATCCTTCTTCTTACATCTCACTCACCAGAATCACCACAAAGGATAATGAGATTACCATAGATCTGGTAGGAAGAGTCTACCTTTCTTAAAATCAAGGAATCTCTGCCTATTATCTGAAGAAAATCTGAGGTTTTTAAAGCAGGGAATTAAGGTGACAATTGCTGTATGCCACAATCAACGTATATGCACTGGTGTCCTGGTTAAAAAATGAGCAGGTTCACAGCATTCAACATTATGACCCCTTAAATTAATAATTAAAAATACTATTACAAAAATCATTTGGGGTCATTCACATTTGATCATCATTTCTCCAAAAACTTCAACCATGGGCATGAATTTTAGTTTTGCTGACATAGGACTCTAACAATATGTGTTTCATTTAGACTTATGTTAGAAAAAAATTGGTTTCAAATTGAAAAAGATACACAGAAACATATGGCCTTCTTTTCCTTTCTTCCTTCCTTCCTTCCCTCCCTCCCTCCTTCCCGCTTTCCTTCCCTGTGGAGGAAATGTGTATATCTTAGCATTGATTTTTTTTTTTTTTAATTGGAAGGGAAAAGAGCAGGAGGGGAGACTTGAAGCTTTTCTAGAGGATAGGATTTCCCTGGATGAAGCATACCTGTGATTACATTTGTAAGGACATATAATACACTACCACAAAATCTTATCTTCCTCTGTTGACTGACTCAGTTATACAGCCCCTTATAGCATGGACTGAAGTACAGATTTATATCAGTAAACTCTTGTCCATAGGTATACTAGTCCATATTTTTAAAGCTTCAAAGAAAGTATTTAGAAAATAGAAAAGAGAGAGGATTCCACTGAATTGATTCAATAAGCTTTCATACACAAGAATGAGGCACATCTAGTAATAGGTGGATGTGGACATAATTCATACTAACCTTGCACATTTAATACCATTAATTTGTCAAAACTAATAATATTAATTCATTCAAAAATGAGATTAAACCTAGGCACCCCTTGCAGCCGTAATCCGTGACTGATGGCTCTTCGACACGGGCAGCACCGCACCTCCAGCAAAGCGAGCAGCGCACGTGTGGCAGATTGCAATGGGAAACCATCGAGTATCTCCTGTCTTCAGCTAAAGCATCCTTAAAAAAAAAAAAAAAAGAATGCCTCTGCACTCCTTGAATGTTGTATTTTAGCAGCCAAACCCACGATTTATATTTAATGCCAACAGGGCAGAGTCACACAATTATTTTTCTAAACAGCGTTTAATGGAAATCAGCAGGTATGAAGAGACCGACCAGACTCACAAAATGATGGTCGCTGCAGTTGACTTTATTTCTGACCATGCAAATCAGGTATGGGCGTCATTAAATGCAGCCGACCAAGGATGGTGCAGCGTGTTCCGTGGTGTCACTCTGAATTATGAAGGACACCCACTTGTCTCATTCCTCACTTGCTCCTTTGCAATATGTTAACACACCATACTACTTTTCTGCAGTCTTTTCTCTACTATTATTCATTCTATAAACATTTACTGAGCACCTACTATGAGTGAGGGACTCCACTAGAACTGGGCATGTGAAGATTAATAAGAAAGGGCAATCTTTCCCACGGAGGTCTTTGCCTATTGAGAGGTACTGAGGTGGGTGGAAAAGAGCACACACATGTACTAGAGTCAGGCAGCTCCAGCTTCTCCGTTCCAGATGCTGGAATTAGAATAACTAGCTATGTGACCTTGGATAAATTACTTAGCCTTTCTGAGCTTCTATTTCCTCCTCTGTAAAATGGAGATAACTACTTATCTGCTTTATAACATTGTCATGAGGATGAACTGAAAAAAAATAGATGTAAGACAATTAGTACAATACTTAGCAAATGCTTATTTTTTAAATGATAGCTAATATTGTTGTTTTAATTATTATCTAAAGTACCCAGCAAAACACACGTGTGAGGTAGACACTCAATAAATATTCACTCCCTTCTTCCTTGTTATTTAAGATGATAATTTGCTCAGCACCAGCCTTAGGGAGGGATGAAGGGGGAGAAATTTGTTTTGGGCACATTCCCTCACCTTATGCTTCTCTCCCTCCCTGGTGAGTCTCTATGCTCCTGTGTCTTCTGTTTAAAGCACCTATTTTCAGGAAAAAATCTGAAATTTCTCCAAGCTGAAAAATGTGGGTAAATAACTGTCAAGGAGAAAGAAACTCTAACAGAAGCCTAGTTACCAGCCTATAGATAAGGGAGTCCTCTGCTTTTATTAGATGCCAGTCACTGGAGATAGCAAGATACCGCTACCCTCTGATTCTAATCACTGGTGGGGTTGTCATAAATAGTGTATTCTTGTGATATGGAAAAACAAGCAAAAAAAAAAAAACACTTTTGTGGTCCCATATTCTATAGTGGGCATTTATTAAAGTATTTTTTCCAATCAGAGAGTTTTCTTTCTAAGACAGATTCCTGTGATAGCTGTTAGAATTAAAAATAAGCATGTGGGGACTCCCCTGGTGGCACAGTGGTTAAGAATCCGCCTGCCAGTTCAGGGGACATAGGTTCGAGCCCTGGTCTGGGAAGTTCCCCCATGACATGGAGCAGCTAAGCCCATGTGCCACAATTACTGAGCCTGTGCTCTAGAGCCCTCAAGCCACAACTACTGAGCCCCTGTGCCACAATTACTGAAGCCCATGCACCTAGAGCCCATGCTCTGCAACAAGAGAAGCCACCATAATGAGAAGCCTGCGCACCGCAACAAAGGGTAGCCCCCGCTCGCCGCAACTAGAGAAAGCCCACGTGCAGCAACGAAGACCAAATGCAGCCAAAAATAAATAAATAAATATTTTTTAAAAAGCATGCGACAGGGGCTTCCTTGGTGGTGCAGTGGTTGAGAATCTGCCTGCCAGTGCAGGGGACATGGGTTCGGGCCCTGGTCTGGGAAGATCCCACATGCCACGGAGCAACTGGGCCCATGAGCCACAATTACTGAGCCTGCGCGTCTGGAGCCTGTGCTCCGCAACAAGAGAGGCCGCGATAGTGAGAGGCCCGCGCACCGCGATGAAGAGTGGCCCCCGCTTGCTGCAGCTAGAGGAAGCCCTCGCACAGAAACGAAGACCCAACACAGCCAAAAATAAATAAATAAATAAATAAATTTTAAAAAAAAGCATGCGACCTACAGTAATAGTACCATTTATATGTTCTGTGTAAGTACATAATGTGGATCTTCTCATTACACCCTTCAAAGTTCTAGGAGGTAGGTAACTTATCATCTGCATTTTACAGATGAGAAAACTGAGGCCAGAGAAGTAAAACATCTCTACTAATTGATAAAGCTAGGATTTCCAGTCCCTTCTGAATGAACACAGAAATGGTGTTCTTTACACTGTCCTAGGAGTGGTTCCCACAAAGCTGAGCCTCAATAGACTATATGAAGTGAAATCCAATTTTTATTTTATCGTATGTTTATAGATGAAATTTTTCCTTATAGCTACTTTTACTGATAAAGCAAATCACCCACATAAATCTGCTGGGAGCAGCTGATGACTCAAAGCTACCTGTTAGGTCTAGCATCGCTGATGGAGGGAATTATGCTTGGTCCTAGAGGGAGAACTCAGGTGCTTCCTCGTGGACAATGTCCTACGTTGCAATGTGTGGGTTTTTTAAAAAATAGGTTCAATTCAATCTATCGTTTCTTTTAGGTAGGAATTGGGCACAGAAGATGCAACAAGATAATACAGAACCAACACAGAACGACCTACATATCTGAGCTAAAAGATGAGGCAATACCAAAAATGTTAACGGAGTAAGAAAATATACGGCAAAGATACCACTAAACTTTTTCAGACAATGTAAATCACAGACAATGTGCTATAAATGTAAAAGCTGGAAAACTAAGAGATGAGTCCAAATTCTTCCAGATATTTTGAAAAATTGACTATACAACGCCTTAAAAGTATAGACTCATGCTATTGTTTTGCTCATCTTCTCTTAACCTCGTGGGTGCGAGAGAGAGCCTTGCCCTAAGGTCCCAGGGAAAACTGAATAAGTGACCCTGGACACAACAGATGAGATTGACAGCAGTTTATTGGTCCCAGGTACTCACAGCCTGGGGGAGGACACCACATACCATGCAGAGCCACATACAGGTCGTAAAGTGAAGCAGCAGGGACTGTAGGAGACAAGCTCTGTAGTAGCAAGAGGGTGGGATGATGTCTGGTTCCCACAGGAGGATGGGATTTTCTTGTCTGAATAATGCCACGGGCTTGCAGAGAGGTGTAGCTCATTAGGTGGAGGACCAGGTGGGAAGCAGCTGGTCCGGCTGCTAGGGGAACTGGCTGGCTGGGGAGGCTTTCCATATGGAAAGATATGGGGGAGGCATATCTGGGAAGAGCAGGAGAGCTCAGAGTTAGGGCTTGGCCCTGTGAGGCTCAAAGGTGTCAAGGCAGCACATGAAATTTTAGGCCTTACCATCTAGTATGTTAGCCACTGGCCACATGTGACTGTTGAACACCTGAAATGTGACTAGTCTGCAATGGGATATGCTGTAAGTGTAAAATACACACCAGAGTGTAAGGATTTAATACACAAAAAAAAACAAAACAGGTAAAACTATCTCATTAACTTTTTTGATTACATGTTGGCATGATAATATTTTGGATATATTTTGGGGTAAAATATATTATTGAAACGAATTTTACCTGTGTCTTTTTACTTTTTTTAAAAAAAGTGATTACTAAAAACCTTAAAATTACATATGTGACTGGCATTTGTGGTTCACATTATGTTTCTGCTGGACAGTGCTAGCGTACACCTGCCTCTAGGAAACTGAGAAACTCAAAATACCTTGGAAAAGTTGACTGGAATCTTTGTAGTGTGGAAAACTCCTACTTTACTGACAGAGACTCATTGTAGCTATGTGCTCCAGTTATCACTCCTCAAACAGGCTCCTTAGCAAATAGGTGCTCTTTTTTCTGGCCTGGACAAAATCTAACCCTCCATTGACTAGCATTCCAAATTTAGCTTAGCTGAAGTTCAGAAAAAGAGGCGTTACTGTTAAGTGATTGGGCTGAGTTGTAGCAAAGTAACAGAAGGGGTAGGGCAGTAACGTCCAGGGCCTTGCTGCTGTGATGGACATGGCCAGGGATGCTCTAAATCACCACACATGATTTATTTTTAAGCCCCTTGTATTGATTGTGCTGGACCCCAAATATCAACAGCCTTCTCCTAAAACTAATTTATACAAGTTGAAAAAGCAACAACTGCTCATTTTGTCCCCAAAATTGAAACCAGGAGGCCAAAAGCATATCACACTAAATAAAGCAGAGTTAACGGCAATTCCACATACTCAAGAAAAAAAAGAAGTGCTATCTTTGGAGGCAAAAATCTGTGGTCCAAATAATGTTTCTCTGGTTTTTCATTGAAATGCCCTATTAGATGCTAATTTTGCAGTTTGCTGCTGTCATTACTGCTCAGGAATGAAATACAGCCAAGGAATTCGGTTTCACTATAAACAAAGCAACAGCTTGCTCTCTAAGTGTTAGAAACAGCTAGTGTGCATTAGCAATAAGCCAGAAAAATCTCCTAAAGTAAGAACAGAAGGATGCAGTTTTTGGATATTGGCTATTTATAGACCATCTTACTTAGGTAAGGCTTCCACCCCAGAATGACCTCAGCACCTTGCCCAGAAGAGTCCCCATCTCAGGGAAAGCTGGTCTCTGCTCCTTTAAGTTTCCTGAAAGGAAAAGAAATACTCATTTCAATCTTACCAATAAATAATAGCCTCCAATTATCACTGTGAGTCAGGTATTGGGCTAGGAATTATACATGTACCAACCAGGTTTTACAGCAAATCTTCAAAGTTGATAAAGATTAGATCTCCATTTTGTAGATAAGGAAATGAAGCTCAGAGACATTGGTTTATCATTCAGAAATGGCTTGGTTGCAAATAATAGAACACCTGACAACTGGTGGCTTAATGCAAGTTGGAGTTTACTTGGTCTATGCAAAAAGATGTTGCAGGGAGGCCACCTAGGGTTGCTGCATTGGCTCGAAGACCCAGGCTCTTTATGTCTTTCCACTCTGCCATTCAGAGTGTGTTGGCTTTTGTCCTTGGGTTCGTCATTGCCATGTGGTTGCTAGACCTTTAGCAGGAAGAGGGGAGGAGGACTGAGAGGCGAAGGACCCTGCCAGCTGCGGCTGCCCTTCTTAATTAAAAAGTTTCCCCAGAATCATATCTGGCATCTCATTGGCCAGAATATGTTTCATGGCTACCTCTATCTGCCGGGAAAGCCAGGAAACAGTATTTTTATCTGAACAATGAACGTAAAGCCGGATTCTTTTAGCAAGGAATAAGAAGAGACTGATTAGACAAGTAATTTTAGCATCTGTCATTTTGGGGTTGGATTCCAGGGTTATCTGATTCCAAAACCCATGCTCATGTCTTAAGTGCTTTGCAGCCTCCTGAGGACCTTATCTTGTTTATCACATTCCCACACTTGACTGGCACAAGTAGGCACACAGGTTTTTTTGACTTAAGGCACCATGTTGAAATCCCACCAGAGAAGGTTTAGTATCCCACCTTCCTTATAACCCTCCTTGGATGATGGTGATTGCAGCACAATTGGCTGCAGTTCAGTTGTGCAATATTAAGATAGTCTCTGTTTAGAGAAATTTTTTTTAAAAGACAGAATGCTAAGTGATTTTTTTTTTTTAAGGTTTGGAGACCACCTACATGAAAAGATTCTCCCAACAGCTAGATACAGAAAACAATTCCAAAACTAATTCTTTTCCCTTATTCTATCTAAGCTTTTACTAATGTGTTTTTAGCCCCAAAGAGCTGCCTCAAATCCTTTGCCTTTGGGTAGCAAGTTATTGGAACTAAGCTTCACGTTTTTGGTAAAATAACATTTTCTTCTTAGCAGACATGGGATGCTGTAGATAAAATGAGAACTATTTTAGTAATTGGAAAACAAGTGGGTGATATGTGTGAGGCTGTGTATACAAACATGTAGACACAAAAGCTGTGGAGGAAAGATTTTTCAGGGACAGAAGTTGATAAGTTAGACCCTGGATTGCAAACTCAGGAAGGAACGGGAGAAGCCATCATAAACATGACTTTCTTCTAGGCCAGCAACAGAATCCGTTATAGGGAAACTCACGGATTTGTCAGACCTTCTGGAGGCAGTCCCAGTTTTAAACATTCTGTCCTGTTGCAGATCAGATATTTGATGGTGTGTCCTGACCAGCTGGTCATGTGTGAAATATGTCCCCTTAGCTACTGGTGAGCATTGGGACATTTTCAATTAAAATGATCCTGAACCTCTTTAAGCTGTCTGTGAGGGATTCAAAGTTTGGCCATTCCCTCTTCTTTGTTCTTTACTCTTTTCCTTTTGTGGTAATAAGTTGCCAAGGGTAAAACTCAAATTTTCACGCCAGGGCAATTCTGCAGTTCAGACCACAGAGTTTGCTGTGGCCACAGTGCCAGGCAGTCTTTTTTATTATTTATTTTTATTTTTAAACATTTACTTATTTATAAATTTATTTATTTACTTTTGGCTGCATTGAGTCTTTGTTGCTGCACATGGCGGGCTTTCTCTAGTTGTGGCGAGCGGGGGCTGCTCTTCGTTGCAGCGCACGGGCTTCTCATTGCGGTGGCTTCTCTGGTGACTTCTCTTGTTGCAGAGCACGGGCTCTAGGAGTGAGGCCTTCAGTAGCTGTGGTACGTGGGCTCAGTCGTTGTGGTGCACGGGCTTAGTTGCTCCGCGGCATGTGGGATCTTCCCCCATCCAAGGCTGGACCGGGGCTTGAACCTGTGTGCCCTACATTAGCAGGCAGATTCTTAACCACTGCGCCACCAGGGAAGTCCCAGGCAGTCTTTTTAAATGGAGGCTCTTTTTGGAGTTCCTAATGATCAGCAAACAAACTCATAAAATCCATTTCCTCTGAAGTCATTGTACCTGGTCACAGATATGCTAATCAAATGGATGTAGTCATAGCTTCTCCCACAAATAAAATAAGCAAAAAATAAAGAAAAGAATTATTTTACTTTTTATGTGTTAACACTTGATGAAATGTTTGAATTTTATCACATAAATGTCATACATTTAATGCAAATCTATGGGCTACGTGGCTATTAACTAGAAATATTACAATCATTATAAGACTTTAATTATTGTACTAATTTATGCTCACAGGTCAACTATATTCGTTTGAGATTTGCTTCTGATTTCATGCACGCTATGGTATTTTATATTGAAAAATGCCCACATGATCTTCATACAGGGCATGGGGAATGCCATTTTACTTATTTTATGATAAGACGATAAAATTTTATTCCAGTTTTTTGTTTTACTTTGTTTTGTTTCATTTTTCCCTTCCCCTCTCTCCCAGAGACTCCCAAATCTCTGACATTCTGGAACTTTGATATTTTAAAATGCACATTTTAAAAGGTACTACAGTGATCGAGACTTTCTTTCCAAGGGTCTGCTGAAAATTACAACAGACAAGCCTAAAAAGAGCAGTTAATCAGTGCTTTGTCTCATCTTCTGGTGCATCAGTTCCAAATTTTCAGTCCAACTAATAGCGGTTTGGGATGTTTCTTTAAGTTGGCATATAGCTAACGGTTTCTGGAGACTCTCTCTCTAGTCAAAACCACACCATCTCAGCACACCCGCATCCATAATCCGAGGGTGGGCTCAAATGGGGCTAGACTGTGAAATGCTTTCATTTCCTATTGACTGGTTGTATACTTCCCTTGTGTTAATCCCTTGTTAATGGACACTTTCTTTGAGCCAGCTGAGATCGGGGTTGTGTTGTCTTTGTGATTCCAGCAGATTTTATTACTTGGATATCTTTGTTTTCATTATTTTTGAGATTTTGGGATTTTGTCTGTTTCATTGATATTGATTCTCTCAGTTAGAGATGGCCCGGCCTCCTACTGTTTCTGTTTGTGTTTGATCTACAAACAGTGGGAGGGAATCCTTAGGCTGCAAATGCTTTAGTTCTGTGCTTCAGCTGGGAAAGACATGGTAAGAGCCATTAGCAGCTTTCTCAACTGAAAACAGATGAATGTGGCTTTATACCTAGAAGGGGGACTTATATTTTGTCATTTAAATGACCTCAGGTCATTGTTCTGGGGCACCCATTTTAGAGGACAATGTGCAATTTTGAAGAGCTCTGACAATCACTTTCTGAGAAATCCAAAGAAAAACACATATGATTCCTTACTTTATTTATTTGCTCTGCCTCTTCCTAGCTGTGTGACTTTGGGCAAGTCATTTTACTTCTCTGGGCCTCAGTTTCCTTATCTTTAAAATGAAGGTACTAGACCAGATGATCTTTAAGTTCTTTCTCCCCTTGATTAATAGATGGAGAAGAAGTAACATTTCTTGAGCTGTTACTTAATGCTCAGGTATTTAAATATCTTATTTCAATGATGTACAGTTATTTCACTTAGTAACAACCCAGTGTGTAAGTATCATGATTTTGCAGATGAAATAATGGAGTTAAAATGTAGGTACATGATCTATCACCTATCTATGCTGAGATAGAGTTGGCTTCATGACTGCTTAGTATGGAAAAACATACATTCTCTCCCCATTAAGATTATAAGGTGCTAGAGAGAGAGACCACACCTGCCAAACACTTACTTCAAGGCTTGGTTTCAAATATGTGGCTGTTAAATTAGGTTATTTAGCAGTTTATATGCAAGCTAATGGGTCATGACATTGAAAATGCACTAGCTGTGTGGTTGCAACCAGGTTGACTTCAGATGACAGCTGCAAGATCTCTGATTCCCCTTCACTGGGGAGTCTAGCTGTTTATCGCCTTGTCATCCAACTAATTTCCAGAAAGATGTCACTTTCTGCTCAGGATCCCTTTTCAGGCAGCCTATCCTTTCACTTACGTGCCTGATAAGAAAGATTAAGAATTGACTTAAAAAAGAAGTAAAATCTTTACAAAAATGCTTATTAAGTACCAACATTAGTAAGGATTTCTTAAAAAATTGAAACATGTTGGCAAATGTATTTTATAATTGCACAGTTAAAAGTAATCTAAATTGGCTAGAGATTTTACAATAGCTGTGATAAAAATGCTATCTCAGAAAGAAGTATGCTTTGAGCTTCCCCCTTCATTGTCAATAGCAGTCTGGATTGGACATCACTGTCTTTGCAGAGGCAGGACCTGGACCAGAGCCTTTTTTCCAAGGAGGTAGAGGAAATGATGGACAGGTACAGACTAAGACAAGAGAACTTTATAACTTGGATCCCTTTCAAAGTGATATTCTTTACATTTTTGTTCAAAATGTAGAAACGCCAAAGGCTTTAGGGGAGAAGGTTGGAGAACACCAACTACTGGTATCAACAATTCAGCTCTGGCCCCAAATTTCTAATTGCCACCCAGTAAAGCAAAACCCATATGGTTAATGGAGCTCATTCTTCTTATAAGGCGGTTTGGAAACCATCAATTGCCCCTCATAACGTGCCCTTTGGGAGATTAATCATTTTATACATCAAGCTATTTATCAAAGAATTCCTTCCAACCTGTTGCAATTCTTCACCTCCTTCTGTTTCTAGAGATGTTTTAGATGGTCGTGAGCACGTGTTGCTGAGCTTCCCTTTATCCAGCTCATGGGCCCAGTGAGGGGGTTTTCCACCCTCGTGCTCCCAACTACCCTTCCATGGACTGACTTGTTAGGAGGCTTAAAGAATCTACCACTGGAATTTCTCAGATGATGGTGTCTCTACAGCAGTCATGCTCAACCCACATCAGAATCCCCTTCAGGAACTTAAAATAATCCCCAATGCCTAGGCTGCACCCCAGACCAGTAGCTCAGAATCTCTGGACTTGAGACCTGGCAGGAGTACTTTTAAAAGCTCCCCAGGTGATTCCAATGTGCAGCCAAGGTTGAAAACCAGGGCTTTGGAAGGACGGTGCTTATAAAGCTCTTACCTGGAATTTGCAATATATTCATTTGGATATATTTACCTGGAATTTGTGATATATAGTTGACTGTTGAACAACATGGGGGTTAGGGGTGTTGACCCTCCCCACAGGCTAAAATCCGCGTGTAATTTTACAGGTGGTCCTCAGTATCCATGGTTCCACGTACACAGATTCAACCACCCTTGTACTGTAAGAAGTATTTCTTTAAAAAAAAAATTTTTTTTGGCCGCGACGGGCGACCTGCGGGATCTTAGTTCCCCAACCAGGAGTTGAACCTGGGCCCCCTGCAGTGGAAGCGTGGAGTCTCAACCACTGGACCACCAGGGAATTCCTTGTAAGAAGTATTTATTGAAAAAGATCCACATATAAGTGGACCCTTGCAGTTCAAACCCGTGTTATTCAAGGGTCAACCATATTCACCTCAGCCGTTATCACCTGTTGAAAATTTTGTCTGATTCATCTGCTGGTCTACAGAGGTCTGAAGAAATAGATTTTCCCCTTTTTGAAAAGAGGAGTGGGGAGGAGCCTGAGAAACCAGGGTGTCGCTAACCACAGCAAACCTTGTTGCTTGTAGCGATGCGGGCTCTGTGCTCACTGAAGCTACAAAGATAGCTATTTGTCTAACCCTGCCCTGGAGAAGCAATTAGGGGAAAGGTGCCTTGTGGAGAGCAAGGTCTGGGAAAGGAGATGGGGGCACGGGCAGAAGAGGGCTCTGAGTCAAGGATTCCACCTAGATGCTGCCTTGGAAAGAAGACTCAGAATGGCCCACACCGCATCCGCTCCTTCCGCACCCCAGGACCTCAAACTTCCTTGTGTGTGCGTGTGTGTATGTGTGTGTGTGTGTGTGTGCATTTATTTAACATATATAATACATACAGAAATGCATATTTATGAGACAATCAAGTAAATTTGAGCTCCGAAAAATTTAGGAGTAATTGTTAATTTAAAAAAATTTTTATTTTATATCAGCATAGTTTATTAACAATGTTAGTTTCAGGTGTACAGAAAAGCGATTCAGTTATACATATACATGTATCTATTCTTTTTCAAATTATTTTCCTATTTAGGTTATTACAGAATACTGAGCAGAGTTCCCTGTGCTATACAGTAGGTCCTTGTCGGTTATCTATTTTAAAGATAGCAGTGTGCACATTGTCAGTCCCAAACTCCCAATCTATCCCTCCCACCCACACTTCCCCCCTGGTAACCCTGAATTCATTCTCTAAGTCTGTGAGTCTATTTCTGTTTTGTAAATTCTGTTTTGTAAGTTCATTTGCATCATTTTTTTTAGATTCTGCATATAAGTGATATCATGATATTTGTCTTTCTCTGTCTGACTTACTTCACTTAGTAGGATAATCTCCAGGTCCATCCATGTTGCTGCAAATGGCATTATTTCATTCTTTTTAATGATTGAGTAATATTTGGTTGTAGGTATGTATCACATCCTCTTTATCTATTCATTTTTCGATGGACACTTAGGTTGTCAAGCTTCCTTTTGATGGAAATTACTGCCCATTATCCTACTCCAGGACTTTTCCATTCCTCTGCCCTACCTGGTATGGACCACATCCCACCATTAGATAGCCATTTAGTCTATCATTTATTAAATACTGAGTATGTACTCTACTGGGCCCTACTGGGCAGTGGTTTCCTTACTACAGTATCAGAATTACCTGGGGGAATATGTTTTAAAAAAATATATTTCTACCCTAGCCCTTTTCTTTATTAAAAATGAAGATTTCCCTCACTCACCCCAGTATATTTGATTCAGTAGAGCTGGATAGGGGGTGGAAATCTGCATTTTTAAACATGCTCCCATGTGATTCTGTTGTAGGTGGTCTGAGAAATCCAGTTTGAGACACTGTCACAGAAGATATAAAGAGTCACATGTAGTCCCTAACCTTGAGGAGAACGACAACAACAGGTGGAAGCCAGAGCTCAGGACCAAAGCATGGGGCTCCCAGCCCAGGAGCAGTAGGGGTGGTCCATCCTGTGCTCAACTCACCACACTTGAACTCTGTCCTCTTACCTAGGAAAGTGCCATGTGGACGAGCCAGTCTTGCCAGAGGGTTGACCCAAGACCAGGGCAAGATCCATAGAACATGACTTACTATTCCCCAAACGAGTCACATTCTAGGCACCTTGGTGCTTGGTTTCTCCTGTCTCATCCTTTCTTGCCTGTCTGGAGAATCTCATCAATTCTTCAACATTCAATTAGTAAGTCATCCTCTGGGTAAAGTCTTTCCTCATCCTTCCAAAGCCCAGTTGGTACATCCTGTTGGCTCTCCTGGTGTTTTGTGCTTGCCTCTGTGTGTTTGTCTCTGTGTCTCATTATGTCACACTGTGTCTCACTGTGGCCTCCAGAATAGGTGGTGCTTGTCAGTCTCAGTATTAGCAGCGCTTCACCAGGGACTGGCACATGGCAGGTACTCAAGAAATCTTTATCGAGTGGAGTCCTGAGGGCAGGAACAGGCAACCACTGGACCCCTCCACACAATGGGAGTGAACATCCTGAGCAGTGGAAATGAGATGAGAAGACACTCCCCCACCCCCAGTATAAGTGCGCAAAATCCTACCCCCAGCTCCAGGAATGGTGAGGAACCATGGGATGTGAGCATCCCACTATAAGGACCACTGCATCCGGCATGGTGATGGATGCAGCTCCGCCAGAGCTCACAGTTCCAAAGACAGCTACCCAACAAGCAAAGAATGCGTGTGTAACAGATAGGAATAGCTAACACATAGTGCTTCCTGTGTGCTCGGCTCGCCTCTAAGCACTTACACTAGTAATTCACACATGGGCCCTACTTAACAGGTGAGACCAAGGCACAGAGTGCTTAGTTATCTTGCCCAAGGGCATATAGCTTGAAGTGGCAGAACTGCGATTCAAACTCATGCGATCTGGCTCCAGAGTCTATGTTTTAAGCACCACACTCTAGTGGTTCTCTCTAAATACTAGTAAGTGTTCATTTTATGGCAGAAGAATTGGGGGAGAAGGTCATCACTTGTGGGGGACTCAGGGTTTTCATTTTATTACGTTTTCATATCACTGGAAATCATTTAATCCCATTTGCTAATCCATTTGTGGCAAACACTCTTCATCATCTTCAGGTATTTAATGCCACTCCCAAATCTATATTAATTCACTAAGTTGAGAGTTTCAGAATTCAACATTTGTGCTTACCTCTTCAGCTGGTACATAGGAAAGCAAATTAGCCATGTAGAATCCTTTCCAGTACTTCAAATGATTTTATAGAATAAATTATTTTAGTTATTTAAGCTTAAATAATTTTCAATGGTAATTGCCTAATGCTCTCCACTGAGCTTGCTTTTTTGCTCTTTTCATTGCTTCAAGGTATTCACTAAAAAGGATTTAAAATTATTGCTTAGAATGCTCTTTCCCTCAACCAAGAGTACAAGGCATTCTACATTCAATACCCTGTGAACTCACCTTTTCCATTTAACTTTTCAGAAAAGTTTACCCCATGCTTAATATTTGCAAGCAGTTGAATAAGGAAAAAAAGCTGAGATGTTGATGATTTTTAGGAATCAATGCAAGTGAGCTCAGAGAGAACTGGCAGGGGCACAATTCAGTGGAAATAACCCTTCAGAAAGGCAGAAAAGAGGTGCTCTCTCTGAAACACCCTTGGCTGGCAGTGGGCTAGGGGCAGAGGCATTGGAGGATGCCTGGATGGGAGACCTGGTGCCAGAGCCTGCAGCAGACAGCTGTCTCCTGCTGCCCCAAGCAGGGGAACTCTGCTTCCTCAGCAATCAAAGAATCAGAGATTTAGAGCTTTTTTGCATTCGTCAGGAATTGTACACCAACTCTGAATCTTTTGTGATGAATTAAGGAAAGAAAGGAGGGAGGAAGGAAGGGAAGGAGGAAAGAATTAAGGAAGGTGGGGGAATATCTCCGCCAAAAAACCAAATATATACACTCACAGATGGCAGGAAGAAATGGCAACTCTCCTACATTCTACATATTGTCCATAAAGACTGTACTTAACTTTCTCAATGAATAGAAATTTGCATTACTAGGTCTTCTTTTTTAGTGTTAACAGACAAGGCATAATCGATTCTTGGTCTAGAAATTTTCTGAGGATGGGGTAGGAGGACAGGGATGGTCTGGGACTCTGCTAAGAAGCAAAATAAAACAAAAATTGTCAAAATGTTCTGAACTTGCCTCCTTGAATTAGCGGAAACATTTCACATCTGGTGGGGAGGTGACGGTGGTGAGAGCAGCTTTGGTGCTCTATAAACAAAATTCTAGCAAAGAAACTCAGACTGCACCCCTCCAAGGATCTATCCACCTCAATACGTATGTATTCTCATAGTATCAACAAGGGAATTTTGAAGGTAAGTACAAAAGTTACCTTCTCTAAAATTATCCTCCCAGATTATGGATGCTCCTTTGAGGGCAAGAATGCGATTTACCTGCAATATTCATTCTCTTTCTTTCTCTTCTTTAAAAAAATTTTTTTAAAGACTTTGTATTAGGTTTACAACAAAATTGAGAGGAAGGTACAGAGACTTTTCCTATGCTCCCTGCCGCTACATATGCATAGCGTACCTCATCATCAACACCACCCTTTCCTTGACTTCTTTTATGAGCGAAAGACACCTCTATCTCATTTAAGCCTCTGTTTGGTTTCTTGTTTGGGTTTTTTTGGTCATGCTCTTATATGTAGCCAAAGCTAATCTGAAAAGATATATCTGCTTTTTATGCCTCTTTATGGTACTGTTTTCTTTTACATTACACAAATATGTTCTTTTTAGGTGAGGAAAGTTGGGACAGATTTTCTTAGAGACCTGGAACTAAGAAACTTGTTGATTCACTGAAGTATATCTAATAGCCTCCTTTTGCACAAAAACTGACAAATAGCAAAAACAAAACACTACAAATTTGGCTAAAGAAATAAGGCATAAGAAATTTTAAAAAAGGGTAAATAAAAGAAATTTTTGAAGGGGTGAATGATTTGACAGTTTTAAATTCCCCTTTTTCCCATCAGGAAGTCTCTGGAAGAAGAACCCATTCTGATATCCTGACTCTTAATAACAAACATGGCAAGCATCACACTGACCTTCTACTTCTCAGCAATAGCTGGTGAAAGCATTAATCTTATTATTTCATGACGTTTTTTAATCATTGCAACCCAGCTGCCATTTCCTCTTGCACTAAGTGAATTGAAGCCCTCGGCTGAAGCACATCACACTCTTAGATGTGTGAAAAACTGATACCCACAACATAAATCACCATTCCTTTCTTTCCTGGGACCATGCACATGATTCAATATCCACACTAGGGCTGTCAGGAACGTGTCAGCTCAGTGTTAGGAAAATAATCCAACGCCATCTCCCAGGCACAAGATGTTATTCTTCAAAAACATTTTTAAAAATTCTTTAAGCAGGTGGATGATTGAAGGAATAAGTTGGCTGGCTTCTAAGAATGAACTTTTCAAAAGAAGTCCAACACAATTGTTGCTGACGTTTCTTTGGAAAGACGATGAGCAAATAAGATATTTTGCAGCAGAGGGTTTGGAGGGGTAGTGCAACAGCATCTGTGGAACCTAATTTACTGCTCCACAAGGCAAGGGGGTATCTCATTATGACCATGAATAGATGGCTCTAAGATTGAAACAAGAAGGGTGTTTTGGATGACTCCTGCCATTTTATTTGAGTAAAAGTAGATTTGGGCTTAGATCTGGCAAAGAGCTAAAAGAAAATAACGAGCAGTTGGAATGTCTGGTTTTTAATTTGTGCTTATCTATCTTTTTGCAGAGTACTCGTGGTGAATATGTGGTACTTTTTTACTCTGTTTCCCTTTCACACTCCTGAAAAACATTGTTGATTCTTTGCACTCCTGCTTACCAAGTTCAGATTTAACTTCAGGTTACTTCTCAACTCACCAGCTAAGCAGCTCCTACCAATCCATTGACTATGCCATAAAAATGATTATTGGCGCCCTGCTCTGGAAGCTTGAAAGTTTGGTGAAAGTTATTTTATCCAGTGCGGCTGGATGGGAGCCATGGCCGGTGCGTATGAGTCGGCTGGAGTTTCCAGTCATCTAGGTTTAAAACACGCCCAGGGTGCCTCCCCCATGGTTCCTAGCTTGTGTCTTTCAAGTAAAGTACAAACATTACAGACACCTATAAAGCAACCTAAGTTCAGAATTCCTTTTTATTTTTGTAATGTTCCCCTTCAATTTAACTTTACTTTGTCCACACCTACCTAGTACATCTGCAATATTTTTTTAGAGCTCAACTTTATCAAGTTTTCCTAAGGCATTCAATCTGGTTTTCATAGAAACAACTCTCTTTCTTTGTGAGCTCACATTTCACCTTACATAATATTTAATTAAATTGCATAATTAAAATAACCTGGTGTAAACATGTTTGGGGACAATCCTAACCGAATCTTAGGAGGCATTCAACAAACCGGTGGGAGCAGAATGCACAAGCATATGTAGTGGTGACGAGCATCAGCTTTTCCTGAGCCTTGGTCAGTAGATCCTACAGATGCAGCAGATGGCATTGGCTAATCCTCTGAGTCAGTTAAGCAGAGGTCAGTTAGAGACCCCACTGTCAAACAGAAGCCCTAACTCTCACTAAAGATGACACTAGGGCATGTTTTCCTTTTTGTTTGTGTGTTTTCTTTAAAAAAGGAAACCAATTAGCTTTGAATATCCTCATTAGTTATTTTTTGGGTGGTTGGGAGCAAATAATTTTTAATGGGGTGGTTTTTTTTGTTAAACAAAAACACTGGAGAATCATACAATGCTGCCAGCATTGGACACAATTAGGCCACAGGTCTGCACACACCTTTGCAATTGGCCCTATGATGGCAGAACCTCTCCTCTTGCCTTTACTGTTTCCTATGACCTCCACATGATACCAAAATAAAGGAACACACCATCTTTCTCCAGGATGACTTCCGTTGTTGAATTACCACTGCTGCATGTATCTTCCTTCTGAGCTCCAGTTTGCCTTTCTCGACTCTGGCCATCACCATGTAACCTGCATCAGCAGCAGGAATCTGTTCAACCGTCCCTCGATCCACTTCACGGAGACAGTACACAGAATTTTGACTCCTGTGCTGTCAGCGTAGCTGATCATGGTTCCTACCAGAAGACCCCAGAAATGCAGTACTTTGCATGGGAGGAACCACCACATCCTTGCTTCTACATCTTGAACATGAAAAAAGGCCACATTGCTTTTTTTTTTTATTGTGGTAAAATATATATAACATAAAATTTACCCTTTTAAGCCTTTTTGAGTGTATAATTCTGTGGCATTACGTCAGTCTCATGTTGTGCAGTCATCACCACTATCTTCAGAACATTATTTTTTATCACTACTAACGAACTCTGTACCCATTAAACACTAAGGTTTCCCCATTCCCCTCTCCCCTCAGCCACTGGCAAACACAATTTTACCTTCTGTCTCTACGCAGTTGACTATTCTAGGCACCTCATATAGGTGAAATCTACAATATCTGTCCTTCTTTGTCTGGCTTATGTCACTTAGCATAATGTCTTCAAGGTTCATCCATGTTGTCTCATTGCTTTTGAAATGGTTTTCCCACTGAGACCACACCATCATAGCCTAGAGTCTTCTGTACACCCCCATTTTGAGGTTGCCTTTCTTCCTCCAGCCTCCTGCAAAGTGGTGACCACCTGCCCCTACCACCCCAAAGTGTGAGTGCCTTTTAGGGAGACCACCCCACAGTCCACCAGACTTGGTTGCTGGGCTCTATTCGTCCTTTCCAAGGTTCTAGGATTTTCAAATGCCTGCTAAATCTTCTGTAACAATCAATTCAAATACACCAGTTTGGCTATTCAAATTACTTTTTCCAAAAGTACTTTAAAATGCATTAAGTTATTAATTGCCTGCTGGCACTTTAATCAAATGGGAAAATTGACATAGCCAGAGGCATGTATTTTTGTGGAAAGAAAATTTATTTAAGAAGAAACAGCAGCTCTTACTGCTTAATTTAAACTGAGAAAACTGTGGAAAATCAACTACTATGGAAAATTAATAAAACATTTCCAGCTGCAAACAGTGACTAATTGTACAAGATGAAGACTGTCCGGAATTAATAACTTGCAGTCTTCTGTGTGAAGAACCCCCTACCACTTCAATTTACTGGGAGATTAAATTACTTCTAAGTTTGCCATATTAAAACAGAACAGGAATAAAACGTTAGTGAAGGTACGTCTATTATTTACTGTCTGTGATATGGATATAATTATTTCCAAACAACTACAATGTGACGTGACCAGTAATATTTAAATGACTCTTTTAGCAAAAGAATCTACTGCAACTTTTTTTTACCCGAAGGGGGAAAAAAAATATCCTTCTATTACTTCGAAAGTAATAAAATGTTGCCCAGTGGACTTCTACAGAGGGTATGTCCCTGCCCCAGTGGACAGAAATGTGCTTGCTGTCTGAGTTTATACATTTCCCTCTCTGCATCAGATAGTGCTCTGGGGCAGTATGTGAAGCAGAAAACCTTAGCAACTCATTTTATGAGCTCTGATCTTAAATGGAAGTGATCCAGAGGAAACCAGTGTAGATGCTTCAAGGCTTCTCCTGGTGCCTGATGTGACCATGAGCACATGTCTAACAGGATAGGTTCCTTTATGGGAGGCAGGAGGGAAGGGCAGAGCGATTTCCTGAGACAAGAGGGTTCATTCATAAGGGACATACATTAGCACAGGCCCCGTCAACATCATGGGCACATCTTACAAGCTTGATCATGACACTGTACTACCTTGTAGGCCTTGGTTTCCTCCATGATAAAATGAGGATTAAATGACATAAACCAATGCTGTCCCTTTTCTCGCTCTGTTGCCAGGATTGGATTAATTTTCTTGCCCCAGAGGGTCACCAGGAGGTTCTGTCAGTTTTCCTAGTGCATCCAAACTCTGATCCTGTGAAACAAGATACAGCAAGAAGATGCCATTCATTGACCAAGAGAGATCTGTTCAAGTGAGAGGGATAAAGAAAAGAAATTCAGAAAACTAAGAGCTCTATTTGTATGAAGTGATGGGATGTTTGGGGGTTTGTTTAGTTTTTTGGTTTGTTCTTCAAATTTTAGAGATTAGCAAATAACTCAAGGAACCGAGGAACCGAATGAGCCAACTGGACGTGTGTGTTAAGGAGACGTCTCAAAGATGGACATTTCCTCGGCAGAGAGGTGCTGTCTTCCTTGGCTGCTTATCCTTTAATGCTCACACAGAGGGTACATTCAGCCTCTTGCTATTTGATATTGCTGGCAGGAAGGTCTGAGTATTGGCCTGGAGAGAATAAAGGCATGTTGTTTAGAAATGCAGAGGCTTGGGCTTCCCTGGTGGTGCAGTGGTTAAGAATCTGCCTGCCAATGCAGGGGACACGGGTTCGAGCCCTGGTCTGGGAAGATCCCACGTGCCGCGGAGCAACTAGGCCCGTGAGCCACAATTGCTGAGCCTGCGCGTCTGGAGCCTGTGCTTCGCAACAAGAGAGGCCACGATAGTGAGAGGCCCGCGCACCACAATGAAGAGTGGCCCCCGCTTGCCGCAACTAGAGGAAGCCCTCGCACAGAAACGAAGACCCAACACAGCCAATAAAAAATAAAATAAAATAAATAATAATTAAAGGTGCTAATAATTAAAAAAAAAAAAAAAAAAAGAAATGCAGAGGCTTAACCCGAGGCATAACTGGTTTGGGGTTTACCACAGAAATTATCTGGACATATCATTTGAATTCCAGGTTTTAAATGTTATTCTAAACAAGATCTGGCTGCACAGCCCTCCGCTGTATGACATACAAAGACTTTATCTGCCACCAAATGCCATTCAGGCTTAATGCTGCAGCAGTGAATTGTATAAATTGGGGCATTCTTTGAGACCTTAGAGCATTATGGCCTCTCAGAGGGGGAGAGATGAGGCCTGCTTCCTTCTCCCTGTTGCTCAGGCAAGACACTTTTTAGGCTGTTTCTCTCTATTTGGATCATTTTGGTTTTCCTTTTTAAGAAACACTTAAGAATAGTTACAGCAGGCCCACCCTTATCTACAGGCTGGGTGTCCAGCTGCATTTATCACTGGATTTGAGGAGTCATGGGGAAGGTTCACGACCTGGCAAAGCTTCCTCTCCCTGCTGGCAAATACCCCCAAGAGAGGTAACGAACTGATTTGCACTTTTGCCAGTAACTGCTATCAAGTAGGATGTGAAAGGGTGGACCTCCAGATCCTGAAGGGGAAGCAGGCTTAGGAAAGGCACCAGAAAGGGAGAAACGGGACACAGGACACAAAGTCAGACTGCCTGGGCCTGGGTGGTTTCTGCCCTTTAGAAGTGACAGACTGACCTGCCCTCTTGCCTTCACACATCATTTCATGTATAGAGCTTGCCCCAACCTTGAGTGAAAACAGGACATTTAGAAAACATAAATTTGCACTAAAGAGTTGTCTCGACTCAGTATCTCCAGCTCCCCTCATTTTCCTTGAGCTCACTTCAGTCAGACTCTCATCCCTGCTGCTCCTTCGGAACTGCCTTTGTCCAAGTCATCATGACCTCCAAATCCAGTGGACACTCCTGATCCTTAAGTTATTTGACTATGAGGAATATCTGATCTAGTTGACCTTTCCTCCTTAACACTTTTGTACTTTGAAGTTTGGACACACAAAGAACCATCAGAGGGGCATGCACACAGAAGGCCTTGTGAGTACACAGTGAGAAGGCAAGCCAAGGAGAGAGGCCTCAGAAGAAACCAAACCTGCAACACCTTGATCTTGGACTTCCAGCCTCCAGAACTAGGAGAAAATACATTTCTGTTGTTTAAGGCATCCAGTCTGTGGTATTTTGTTATGGCAGCCCTAACAAACTAATACTCTTGTCAAGATGCTAACCATCGATAAATCAAGTGTTCATCAAGTAGTTGTCTCTGAAAAGTACACTCAGACAAAAAAATAGAAGACAAAGACTTTGGCCTCAAGAAGCTTGCCATGTGTTGCACGTGCAGAGGTACTTGCATGTTAGGGATGGTTCTGGTTATTCTCCATTCCCCTCTCTAGCCCCACTCTCCCCCCCGCCCCATGATGCTCTGCTCAGTGCTTGGGGATGCTGATCCAGGGGATTGCATCACCTGGGCTCTCTTGCCCTCTGGCTTCCAACTGGGTTTGGCTAATGGAAATTAATACCAGGGGATTGGAGGTGGAAGAGAGAGGTAAGTTGGTTATTGCAACCCCTCTCCTTAAAGGGCCAGATTGTGTCAACGCCTGGGTTTCTTCCCAGCCAGAGCTTTCTCTAGATTCTGTCATCTCCATTCCCTCTCCTTGTCCCTGTAGGCCTATAGGTGGTCACGGCTTCCCATCACCCCTAATCCCCAGGTGCTCTCTCCTCTGTTGGCTCCTTTAAACATTACCCACACTTCTATAAAGAATCCTAAGTTAATTAAGCTCTTTTTGATTAGACCTCTTTGAGTATGCTGTTTGTTTTCCATCAGAACGCTGACTCATACAGAGAGGTAGAGTAGTATGGTGAGAAAAACCATCACTTTGGTGTCAGACAGCCCTGAGTTTGTTTTTTCTCAAATTGAAGTATAGTTGATGTACAATATTATATAAGTTACATGTGTACAATATAGTGATTAACAGTATGTAATGGTAATACTCCATTTATAGTTATTATAAAATATTGGTTATATTCCCTGTGTTGTACAATATATCCTCATAGCTTATTTTATACATAATAATATGTAGCTCTTAATCCCCTATCCCTAAATTGCCCCTTCTCCCTCCTCTCTCCCCACTCGTAACCACTAGTTTGTTCTCTATATCTGTGAGTCTGTTTCTTTTTTGTTATACTCACTAGTTTGTTGTATTTTTTAGATTCCACATGTAAGTGATATCATATAGTATTTGTCTTTCTTTGTCTGACACTTCACTTAGCATAAAACCCTCCAAATTCATCCATGTTGTTGCAAATGGCAAAATTTTATTCTTTTTTATGGCTGAGTAGTATTCCATTGTATATATATATACCACATCTTCTTTATCCATCTTCTTCATTCATCTGCTGATGGACACTTAGGTTGCTTCCATATCTTGGCAATTGTAAATAATGCTGCTATGAACATTGGGCATGTATTCTTTTGAATTAGTGTTTTTGTTTTTTTCTGATATATACCCAGGAGTGGAATTGCTGGGTGGTGTGATTAGACAGCCCTGAATTTGAATATCAGCCTGTCAGTAAACAATTGCACAATTGCACGATTCTGTTGCAAGTTTCTTTATCTCTCGGATCCTCAGTTTCCCCTGAGGATATATAAAGTGGGCACAATAACACTTTTCTTATAGGGTTGCTAAGAAGATTAAATAAGATAATATACAGTGCTTGGCAAATAGCAAATGCTCAACAATGGTATTACAGAAGTAGATGAAGTAGTTGGTTTTATTTTACAGACATTCTTAGAAATACTTAAGCCCAAAGAAATGCCTTCCTCATGAGAAAGTTGCAGATGCCAGAGCAATTTTAAAGAAGAGATGGAGGTCCTGACAGGTCCCCCATGCTGGGCAGAACTGATGGTCCCAAGCCATGGGGGACACACTCCTTCTCCCAGTTATTCAATCCAACACTAAAGTAGGTATTATTTTGAAGGGATTTCGTAATTAAGGTTCCACATCAGTTGACCTTAAGATAGGGAGATTACCTAATCACATGAGCCCTTTAGAAACAGAGACTTTTCTCTGGCTGGTCCCAGAAGGAGGAGGCAGAGAAACACACTCCAGCTGGCCTGGAGGAAAGAAAAACATCCAGGTTGTGAACTGCCTACAGGGGCCACATGGCAAAGAACTGCGGGCAGCACCTGGGGGCTGAGAGAGGTCCCCAGCCAACTGCTAGTAGGAAAACAGAAAAGCAAAGACCTCAGTCCTACAACCACAGGAAATGGATTCTGTCCACAAAATGACCTTGGGCCCCAGGTGAGAACTGTGGCCTCAGCTGACACTTTGATTTCATCCCAGTGGATCTTGCCCTACGGAAACTATGAGAAATAAATTTCTGCTGTTTTAAATCACCAAGTTTGTGGTCATTTGTTTCACAGTAAATAATAACAACCACACATCGAGCTTCTGCCCATGATGGGAAACAAAATTGTCTGTGTAGCTATTGGCCAAAGGGATAAACAAGTGAGGAGAAACAACACAGAAGAATAGTTTCTGACTTCAAGTGATGTTTTTAGTAGGCTCATTAATTTCAAAAATGGTAATGGAAGACTTTGGAAAATTCCACAGTTCAAGATAGGAAAAGGAAGGCTTACCAAAAGCTAAACACCTCAGTTCCTGTCTGCACACTGTTTCTTTAGGCTACTAAGCTCTCTCTTTCTCAGGGGGCCATAGTGCAAACAACTAAAATCTTAAAGAAACAATCAAGTAAAATAAAGCATATAGGAAACTTTGTTTACGTAGTAGAGGTGTGCCAGAAAAAAAAAATGGAATTTAAATAATTACCTTGGTAAAGCAGAGCAGATATTAGCTCTAGGAATCAAGTCTACTGTTTAAGGAACTTTTTGCAGTCTGTATTTATAAGTGATTAATAGCTATAAAGGAAGAATCTTACTTTGGCACATGTTAATCCACTTCATTATCTATGATATGTATTTGATTTTTCTTTTTTTTTCCATATTTGAAAATGTGTGCTTCAGGTAGATTTTCATGATTTGGATAGATTTTTAAAACTTTCCTTATGAGCATTTAAGGGAATCTAAATTCTTTTCTGAATCCTTATTTTTTCTCTGTTGTTCTCTGGAATAATGTGTAGAACTGAGCTTTGCAACACAGTGCTAAGGTCTTTGTTTTATTATGGGGCTAATTATTACCATAGGTCATTATAAGATAAGAAGCCACAAATACCTTAGTAATGGCAAAGATCTAAGCAGCTAATAGAGCATACATGCTTGAATGAGGATATATTCTTGCAAAGATATCTTTACATTTCAGTAATTAAGCATGTCATATTAATTGCATGGCCCTTTCATAAAACCATGCAAAAAAAACCACATCAAGAACTTTTCCTCTTGATATCAGATTAGAACTGATTGCATAATTACATTACCTGGATAATTAAATACAAATTTAGTAGCTTCAGAACTGTACAATGTTGTGGTTTCATTTTCTAATAGAATTACCCTGCCTTTGGTGTAGAATCCTTGCTAAGCAATGGAGATCTAATTACTTAGTGACATGACATTAACTCCTCAGGGACCTTTCCTCAGAGAAAAGGCTCAGATTAAAAATGATTCAGGGAGCTTCTTTCTCATTTCATTACTGAGATCTAAATCACAGGAATTAGAGATGTGAGAGATCTATTAGGTTTTCTTCTCTCTTATCCAGGGAGCAGGGGAAGAGTGTTCATCAGACATTGTTCTTCTGGGTTTGCTTTGGTCCAATTTAGATAAAAAAAGAACAATTTCTGGATGTAACATATTGTTGGGATGAGTCCCTCCTCCAGCCCCTGAAAGACACATCACTTCTGTCACCTCACAGATTCTTTAATGATGATCTCAGGACACACTTGTTTGCCAAGGTGCAGGGTGATAACATGGCTGTGTTCCTGACAGAATAATTACCTTATGTTGAAAATTATTTTAGGCAGAACTAAACAGGAATATCCTCATGTGAAGGATACCTTCCAGTAACTCTGAAAATAACTCTGTGTAGGATTTGAAGGCCTTCATCGTTTGGTTTGATAAAAGACCTTGAAGCCACTTCGGTAGGTCAGAGTCCAATTATTTTCACAGTACTTTAAACTTATACCAGCTCTGATTCCCTGAAAGTTTTAAAATCAGGGTGTGCAAAGAAACATCATCTATCACCTCTACCAGTGGGAATGACTGGGTAGAGCATGTGTTTTCCATGTTTGCTGTCTGTGTCAGTTTGTGTTCTAGGTCCTGTATCTGTGGCCATCTGGAGGTCATCTCAGTAGTCCTGCTGACCTTGGTTGGGCTTGTCCACTGGGGTGACTTAGCTCTTGTCCTGTATTAGTCTAGCCTCGTCTTGTCCCCTGCTGATGGCAGAAGTTCGAGGGTGAGCAAACCCAATGCACGAGCCCATATCAAGCCTCTGCTTGCAGCCTATCATTTCACATTGCACTGAACAAAGAAAGACACACAGTGAGCTCAGTGTCAGGTACAGGGTGCTACCATCAGGCTATCCTGCCCACAGAGGAGGGCGAAGGGACATGACACAGGGTATGGATAGAGGGAGGAATGAAAAATTGGGGCCATTATTGTTATTTACCACACAGTTCCATCAGCAACTGTGGGACTGCTCTTTTATATAATCTGGAAAAAATCTCTTTATTATTCAACTGTCTCTTAGATGATTTTCAACCCTGGAGTAGGTTTAGAAATGAGCCATTAAATGAGATGTTGTAGAAGAAAGTATGTAGTGTCTTGATTATCTTTGAGTCCTTTAGTCATCATTGAAATTGCTAATTAGAAAGATAATCTTGGATGCAATTGATATCTTTTCTATCTTTATTAATCAGAAGCACTATTCCTTAGGTATAACTGTCTTAGTCTGCTCAGGCTGCTATAACAATATGCCATAGACTGGGTGGCTTAAACAACAGGAATTTATCTCTCATGGTTCTGGAGGCTGGGAAGTCCAAGATCAAGGTGGCAGACAATTGAGTTCCACAGTGAGGGCTCTTTTCTGGCTTTTAGATAGCTACCAGCTCACTGTGTCCTCACATGGGAGGGAGGGAGGGAAGGAAATAGAGAGAGGAAGAGGGAAGGAGGGAGGCAGGGAGGGAAAGGGGGAGAGAGAGAGAGTTTGTTTCTGGTGTCTCTTCTTATAAGGACACTAATCCCATCATGAGGGGCCCACCCTCATGACCTCATCTAACCCTAATTACCACCCAAAGGCCCTATTTCCAAATACCCTCACACTGCGGGTTAGGGCTTCAACATAGAATCTGGGGTGGGGGGAGACATAATTCAGTCCACAGCAATAGCTATTACCCAAATAGATTCTTCAGTATATGAGGGAGCTCCATGAGAGCAGTGTCTCTATTGCTAAAAGTGAGATGTGGATTGTAATGGAAATGGGTGAGGGGTGAACTGGGAGGGCATTGTGAATAATGTAGGAAGGAGAGAGGTTGGGGTGTATCACTATGAGAACTTATTCCTGTGACCTGGGCTTCAGACTTCACATTATCCACTCCATGATAAGCACCCATCCAGAAGTCAGCCACATTGTCTAAGATTTGGCAAGACAAACACTACACTTCCCTGATGACCCCAGTGAGACCATGCTAGTGGTAGTTATTTTACAGTTGCATCAGAAAAGTGAAACATAGTTTATACTACAATTACAAAGATGATTAATATAAGATATTTTCACTTGGAATGATACAGTGAAAGAAGAAGCATTTTTATTTTATAAATTGTGAGTCTTTTTTTTATGTGCAGAAGATACTCTTCAGAAGATAACTTTAGTTTTAAAACAATAATATTTGATATACTAAATTACAAATTAAAAAACCTAGCTCTTCCATAAGCTTTTAGGTTTGACTTAAAATTTTTATTATTCTATTCATTAGCCTAGCAAATTTAACAATTACTTTTTAAACTGGCCTTCGAATACACTTTAATTTAATTAATAAATTTAAATATCTTAAAATAATTTCAATTACATTTACTAATTAATGTACTTGATTTCCTTTTAAAGTCCTTTGTTTGATAGACCAAACTTCTCAAGTACTCAACTTGTTCTTATAATTCCAATAATTGAAATTTGTATATGGTGATTCTTAAGCTCTCTTAGACAATCCAGTGCTATTTATAAACTTAGTTAGATTTCAACTTAAAATCACAAGTCTAAATCAATTACTGGCTCATACATCTTAATACTGGAATTACAAGGCTGATAAGTTACTCTAACAGGACAGATTCTCTTAAATATTACAAGTAGTATTATATACCAAATATGCAGATTTCTTTCCACTCAAACATATTGAGTGGACACTTCTACACTTAACACTTCTACATTTCATTCTGAAAGATTTGAATTATCTCAAGCCATGTTAAGGATTGAGGTCGCTTAATGACCAGAGTTTCCAAGTAGGACCAAGGCTGGATTCTTGTCAGCAATCCTGATAGAATATGCTGCTGCTTCTTCATAGTCATTTTATTTAAACCCCCACTGCCAAATGGGTGATCCCAGATAGACCTGTGCCCTGAGTTCGAGTTTTGTCTTACCTAATTCTTCTGTAATCCGAGTCTGAACACCTCCACCCAGGAAAATCACTAGATTATATTTGACATATTTTTGGCTCTTTATTGTATGTAAATTTCTTTTCTCCCTAATTCTAAAGATCTTTGAACTTACCAGAAGTGTGCATTCTTTCCATATACTTTTAATCTCTTATGACCATACAACTTTTTCAGATATAAAATAATACCCAATTCGATTGTGGAGATTTCTCATGGCTTTGAGTATTTTGGTCACAACTTTCAAGGTCATTTTAATGACACAGGTGTTTTTCAGAAAGTCAAAGTCTAAATGCTATCAGATTTCTTCATTTCAAACCAACTGATGGCATCTTCCAGATGGTGTGTTTTTCACTGCACAGCAAGATCACAGTATGATTTGAAGTTTTTTGAAGTATTCAAATGTAAATGACAAAAAAAAATGTAAATGACAAGTAATGTTTCCATAGCTTACTTTAAACCTTGTGAGTTGACCGAGAAATGCTGATTCCTCATTAGCAAATTTTGAATACATTTAAATATGGAAATTTTTATATGTTTATGTCTTGTCTCCTGAAGTAGATTGTAAGCTCCTTAAGGGATAACACCCAGTCTTACATTTATTAGCTGGAGAATAGTAATTGGCTAGATAATGAAGACTAGTTATTTGATCAGGACCTGGACTCTTGCCTCATAGCAAAGAAGGAATGTTTTTGTTCTTTAAATCAGAGGCTCAGTCCTGTGGCAAGAAAATAAATTCTGGGGACAAAGACGCTGCTTAGCTTGTAAAATTTATTTAGAATCCTTAAATCCAGGACCAAGTATGTATTCTAAGGGGACATTGCACTCTCTCTAAAAAGTCATTGACTTTATGTAAAAGACAATCTTTTAAAAATGTAATATAATCATATTCTGGACCATCTGGATGACAAATGTAATGGAGTCCTGCCATGTAATTTCAGCACCAAGTCTGTGATTGTAGTATTATTGGAGTCCAGTAGTACTTTCACAGTTTCAGACTAATGAGTGGAGAACACCACAAACTCAATTAGTAAATCACATATTAGCTTTTCACAACTGCATCAGAAAAATGAAGGAGAATATATATTGCAGTTAAAGATCATTATGATAACAATTACTCAAGGAAGTAATGCTTTGACCAATAAGTAATAAGGATCAAATGATGTCAACATATTCGGTTTGAAAAACACCTTCCAGGAATTCAGATAGTTGCATTGGCGTGCCCAACTCAACAGAACAAGGGAGGGTCAGGCAGCACTGTAGTCATGTTGTAAATGGTAATTCAATTTCAGGAAAACATTATGTATCTGTCTCATTAATTTAATGTTAATTTGAATTTTATTGGGTTTGCAATTTGTTTGTAATTAGTGCACAGACTTTGGTTTTATAATTGAATAAGAACTGCAATAGGAGTTCATCACTGGTTTTATGTTCATACATGTTTAAGTAATATTATTATAAACATAATTGAAGTCAACATCTGGGCATCAATGGGAATTTATTTTTTTTCTTTTAGATGGATTTTACAGTACTCACATTGAGAAACTTTGGTGCAACATTTATATACTAGTATGATTTCCATTTTCATCCCAGAGAACTTAAGTATTTTAAGGGCAATTTGAGTAAAATAATTGATTAAAAAAAGAGTACATATCCATGTGTATGTGAGTGTATACATGTATACATCTTACCAAAAACTACAAAATGCTTTGAAATCCCAGAAGATAAATTATATTTACATATGTACTATTACAATAAAAATTATTATAACATTGCATCAGGAGATTTGAAAATAAAGCACAGCATGGCTAATCCTGACCCAGGACTATAAATCTATGCAGTGAGGTATGTTCATTCCTCTCATGGAGTAGAGTTATATTAACCCATTAGGACACCCTGTTGCTTGTTTGCATTTCTCTCTCTGGGATTTTCATGCCAAATGCAAGCACCAGAATGGAGAGTTCAGTCTGCTCTGCTGGAGGGATGTAAACAGCACTCCCTAGTTCACCTGTTCATTGTCACTGTGACACCGTCTGAGTGATGGGGCCCTGGGAGGTGCCTGAACCTGAGAATCATTTGATTGGGGAGATGCCTGGGGCCTGGTCTTTGAAAACAAACCCCAAAAAAGCATTTTCAATCTGATTCTCTTAACCTGGGTTTCTTACTCTGGGTAGGACCCTGGGAGCTGGGGGAAAAAAAAGAAGGGGAAAAAACCTCCCCATACAGAGAAGAGCAAATTGAAAGTCACAGAGGGGTGTGCCTCAAGGCAGTGTGTAAATCCACTTCCTTTGTCATAACAAGGACAAATCCTACCTTTGAAGTTTTTCCTTCCTGTTACAAGGAGAATGTCTTTTGTTTAATCCATTTTAGCCCTTAATACCTGACCGGGATCAATCCCATTGGCTAGATTACACAGCATTCACACTGATTTTAAACTGGCCTGGGGTGGGGGGTCGGCGGACAAGGGTTGCCAGGGTACTGCCTCATTGGTGTGAGAATCTCAAAAACAACCAACATCTCTGTCCAGACCACCTTGATTTTGACAAACAAGCCGTCCTTTTACACTTAAATGCATAATCATAATGACCATTGTTAAACAGATTTTGGTGTGTTCTATAAACGGTATATTTTCAGTGGTCCTTTAAAAACATTCTTATTCACTCATTCACAGTGGCATAGGAGACTGTGAGGTTCATCACATAGAACATAATGCCTTCAATTAGAATTCAAGGACCACCGTCTTCCGCAGTCCCCATATCAACTGTGGGTGCCGTTTTGAGCATAGGGGACACTGAGCTTCTCAGTCCTTAGCCTCAATGTCATATCTTTCACAGGGATCTGATTATTGAGTACGAAAAAAAAGATAAGAAAGAAAGCCTTTTAATAAAATGCAGTCCTATGTTTTTCAATCTCTAAGAAAGCTTTCAGCGCCTTTTCTTACAAGAATTCTCAAAGCCAGTGACAAGCAAAGGTGAGGAGCCTTCAGAGTAGACCTCAAAAAGGGCCAATTGCTAATTAGGTATTTTTCTAGGCACGTGGCTATTAACTGGTTCTTAACCAATACACATTGTCTCTCAAATCACTTCAGGTTGCCTGAGTGCTGAGAAACTATCCCAGAAAACCAAACAGCAGAACGGGGAGGAAGGAAGATAGAGCAGGCTGCCATTACCAGTGGGACTTTCACTTACCCTCTTGTCCAGAAGGAGGCCAAGACTTCACAACTACTTCTCACCAACCTGTTGTGTCTTGGAAAAACTTAATCACATAGGAATGACCAGAAAATAACACAGTCAGTGGGGACAGGGAATGCACATTTGATGCTTGCGTCAAAGGCAAAACAGATTGGCTCCTGGTTTCTTCATTTTGGCTGGTTATGTTTGCTCTGACAGTCACCCCGAGCTTCCCAAGGGCAGAAAACATGCTATTCATCTCTCCAGCCACAGGTCACTTCACAAGGGCTTGGGGCTTTGTGAAGTCTCAAAAAGAGGTTTATGGGTAACCAAATGAATTGATTTTGAGAGTAAACTGTGTGCCCCCCTCCAGAAGAAGGTGAAAATATCATTTGTCACCAATAACCATATCAAGTAACAAATGTGAAACATGCTAGTATTTTTTTTTTTTTTTCTCTTTAACAGTCAGGAGAGAGAAGTACTGTTTGAGAACTGAAATTGCTTATTGGGTGTCACGTTAATTCATTTATTCTTGTGATGCTTTTTTCACCTCCATCCTTCACACTGGCAGCTGGAATACACTTTTGCTTGCACAAGGTAGGAAAAACTGAGAGACAAAGTAGAGCATCTTGAGTTACATGGATTAGATTTTAAAGTTACTGATTTATCAATTTATCTTAATATAAAAATGATTGGGGGGTACAGAAATTGACAAGCTGATCCCAAAATTCACATGGAAATGCAAAGCACCCTGAAGAGCCAACACAATCTTGAAAAGGAAGAACAAAGTTAGAAGACTCACACTTCCTGATTCCAAAACTTATCACTAAGCTGCAGTAATCAAGACCGCATGGTGCTGGCATGTAGAGAGACATTTAGATGGTGATGGTCAGTTTCATGTGTCAGCTTTGCTCAGCTACAGTCTCCTGTTATTCGATCAAACTCTAATCTAGGTGTTGCTGTGGAGGTATTTTGTAAATGTGACTAAAGTCTATAATCAGTTTACTTTAAGGAAGATTATCCCAGATAATCTGGGTGGGCCTGATTCAATCAGTTGAAAGGCCTCAAGAGCAGAGCTGAGGCTTCCCTGAGGAAGAAATTCTGCCTGTGGATAGCAGCTTCAGCCTGTTGCCTGAGATGTTCAGCCTGCCCTTCCTCACAGCCTGCCCTATGGATTTCAGATTGCCACAGTTGCAAAGTCAATTCTTTACAATAAATCCCTCTTTCTCTCTCTCTCTCTGTATGTATGTATGTGTAGGTGTATATATACATAGATGTGTGTATATACATCTCTCTATGTATGTATGTGTGTGTGTGCAAATATGTAAATAAAGGCATACCTTATTTTACTGGGCTTTGCTTTACTGCACTTCACAGATACTGCATTTTTTACAAATTGAAGTTTTGTGGCAACCCTATGTTGAGCAAGTCTACTGGCACCATTTTTCCAATGGCATTTGCTCATTTTGTGTCACTGTGTCACATTTTGGTAATTCTTGCAATATTTCAAACTTTTTCATTAATTTCATATTTGTTATGGTTGTTAGTGAACTGAACTTGGGTCCACTCACCTGCCTTACAGCAAAGCCAATCTACTGACGCTGGATTGTGGTGAAGGAAAGTACAATGTTTATTGCAGGGCACCAAGCAATGAGAATGGGCAGCTCATACTGAAAAGATCCAAACTCCCTGATGGCTTTCAGGGAAGGGTTTTCAAAGGCAGTATTTGGGGTGAGGGTTGAAGCTCATGGAGTTTCTTCTGACTGGTTGGTGATGTTTCAGGAATCTTAATCATCAACCTTCTGGTTCAAGCCAGTCTGGGGTTTATGTTTTTGTGGTTGGCATGTACTCACCATCCTCCACCTGGGTGGGGGTCTTAGTTTCTGCAGAACAACTCAAAGATATGCATCAGATTGTTATGTATATGCTTTGAGGAGAACTAGGACTCTGTTTTATTGCTGAACTCTTTGCTTTTCCTTTGTTTCTGCATTCCCTCACTTCCCTAATGAGTAATCCCTTGAGTCTGCTCTTTGGAACTCAGGGAAGGCCTAGGAGACTAAAGCCTTTTTCTACAAACAAGAAATGGGGTACAGGGAGGAGTTTTTGTACCTGGGAGAGACCTGCAGGGTCCTGCTCAGTTTCAAATCCCCCCTTTTCTTTGATACTCCCCAATTCTGAGGGGAACAGGGGTGGGACAAGAAAAGGGATAAAGTTTTGGATAGAGAGGTTAATCATAAACTTGGCAGGGAAACTCAGTTTTATGGGGACTCCATTTCATGGTGATTGGTGATTTGTGATCAGTGATCTTTGATGTTACTCTTGTAATTGTTTTGGGAGCCACAAACCACAACCATATAAGACATCAAACTTAATTGATAGATGTTGCGTGTATTCTGACTGCTCTACCAACTGGCTGTTCCCCATCTCTCCCCCCTCCTCAGGCCTCCCTATTCCCTAAGACACTACAGTATTGAAATTAGGCCAGTTAATAACCTTACAACGGCCTTCAGGTGTTCCAGTGAAATAAAGAGTCGCATGTCTCTCACTTTAAGTCAAAAGCTAGAAATGATTAAACTTAGTGAGGAAGGCATGTTGAATGTGAAGACAGGCTGAAAGCTAGGCCTCTTGCACCAAACAGCCAAGTTGCGAATGCAAAGGAAAAGCTCTTGAAGAAAATTAAAAGTGCTACTCCGGGGGTCGGGGGAAGAGATAAATTAGGAGTTTGGGATTAACAGATACACACTACTATATATAAAACAGATAAACAACAAGGGCCTACTGTATAGCACAGGGAACTATATTCAATATCTTGTAATAACCTATAATGGAAAAGAATCTGAAAAAGAATATATATATAAAACTGAATCACTTTACTGCACACCTGAGACTAATACGACATTGTAAATTAACTATACTTCAATTAAAAAATGGTTTTAAATAAAGTGCTACTCCAGTGAGCACACAATTGATAAGAAAGTGAAACAGGCTTATTGTTGATATGGAGAAAGTTTGAGTGGTCTGCATAGAAGATCAAATCAGCCACAACATTCCCTTAAACCAAAGCCTTAATCCAGAGCAAGGCCCTAACTCTCTTCAGTTCTATGAAGGCTGAGAGAGGTGAGGAAGCTGCAGAAGAAAAGTTTGAAGCTAGCAGAGGTTGGCTCATGAAGTTTGAGGAAAGAAGCCATCTCCATAACATAAGAGTATAAAGTGAAACAGCAAGTGCTAATGTAGAAGCTGCAGCAAGTTATCCAGAAGATCCAGCTAAGATAATTAACGAAGGTCGCTACATAAACAACGGATTTTCAGCGTAGATAAAACAGCCTTATACTGGAAGACGATGCCATCTAGAACTTTCATAGCTAGAGAGGAGAAGTCAATGCCTGGTTTCAAAGCTTCAAAGGACAGGTTGACTCTTGTTAGGGGCTAATGCAGCTGGCAACTGTAAGTTGAGGCTCTTTAAGTTGAGTTCTCATTTACCATTCTGAAAATCCTAGGGCCCTGAAGAATTATACTATATCTACTCAGCTTGTGCTCTCTAAATGGAACAACAAAGCCTAGATGATAGCATATCTGTTTATAACATGGTTTATTGACTATTTTAAGCCCACTGTTGAGATCTACCGCTCAGAAAAAAAGATTACTTTCAAAATATTACTGCTCACTGACAATGCGCCTGGTCTTCCAAGAGCTCTGATGGAGATGTACAAAGAGATTCATGTTTTTTCATGCCTGCTAACACAACATCCATTCTGCAGCCCATGGATCAAAGAGTAATTTCTACTTTCAAGTCTTCTAATTTAAGAAATACATTTCATAAGACTATAACTGCCATATGGAGTGATTCCTCTGATGGATCTGGGCAAAGTAAATGGAAAACCTCTGGAAAGGATTTACCATTCTAAATGCCATTAAGAACATTTGTGACTCATGGAAGATGTCAAAATATCAGTATTAACAGGAGTTTAGAAAAAGTTGATTCCAGCTCTCATGGATGACATTCTTCAAAAGAATGAAATTGTACCCTTACCTCATAACCTTTGGAAAAATTAACTTAAAATAGATCAAAGACATAAATGTAAGGGCTAAAACTATAAAATTCATAGAAAGAAACATAGGTGTGCATTTTGTGATCTTGCATTAAGCAATGGATTCTTAGATATGACACCAAGAACACAAGCAACAACAAAAAAATAGATAAATTGGCCTTCATCAAAATTAAAATTTTGGGGACTTCCCTCGTGGCACAGTGTTTAAGAATCCACCTGCCAATGCAGGGGACATGGGTTCGAACCCTGATCTGGGAAGATCCCACATGCCACAGAACAACTAAGCCCGTGCGCCACAACTACTGAGTGTGCATGCCACAACTACTGAAGCCTGTGTGCCTAGAGCCCGTGCTCTGCAACAGGAGAAGCCACCACAATGAGAAGCCCACGCACCACAACGAAGAGTAGCCCCCACTCGCCGCAACTAGAGAAAGCCTGCACGCAGCAACGAAGACCCAATGCAGCCATAAATAAATAAGTAAGTAAATAAATAAATAATTGAAAATTTTGTATTTCAAAGGACATTATGAAGAAAGTGAAAAGATAACCCATAGAATGGGAGGGAAAATTTGCAAATCATATATCTAATAAAGGTCTAGTACCCAGAATATATAAAGAATGATTACAACTCAACAACAAAGACAAATGGCCCAATTAAAAAATGGGCAAATGATTTGAATAGACATTTCTCCAAAAAAAAAAAAATTCAAGTGGATATGAAATACATGAAAAGATACTCAATATTATTAGTCTTTAGGAAAATGCAAGTCAATGAAATACCACTTCATACTACTAGAATGGCTAAAATTAAAAAAACAGACAAAAATAATGGAGATGTGGAGAAATTGGAACCCTTAGACATGGCTGGTGAAAATGTAAAATGTAACAGCCACTTTGAAAACAGCAGTTCTTCAAAAGTTTAAACATAAAGTTAGCACTCAATCCAGCAATTCCACCCTTAGGTATATACCCAAGAGAAATGAAAACATATGTCCACATAAAAACTTGCACACAAATGTTCATAGTAGTGTTATTCATAATCACCCCAAAGTGGAAGCAACACAAATAGTTATCAAATGATGAATGGATAAACAAAATGTGACATATCTCTATAATAGAGTTTATTCAGCCATAAAAAGGAATGAAATACTGAAACATGCTACAACATGAATGAACCTTGAAATGATTATGCCAAGTGAAGAAGCCAGACACAAAGGTCACATATTATGGGATTCCATTGATATGAACTATCTAGGACAGGTAAATCCATAGGAATAGGAAGGAGATTAGTGCTTTCCAGTGACTGGGTGAGGGGTGGGCAAGAGTATGGGAGTGACAGCTAATGTAGATGGGGATTTCTTTTTGGAGTGAAGAGAATATTCTGGAGTTAGACTATGACAATGGTTGCACAACTCGGAAAATACAAAAATCCACTGGATTGTATACTTTAAAGGGCAAATTTTATGGTATGTGAATTATATCTCAATGAAAGAATGAATGAGGGATAATTATAAATTCTTTTATACATATGTAGAATACATATGACCTTACTATAAGTAAGTCTTCATGCGTACATAATATCGATACGTAAAACACACAGCAGTTCCTATGGAGATATTCTGTGACATTTCCTTGAAACTGGGGCTACAATTATCACCAGGTTTTTTTTTTTTTTTTTAATATAGAGGTGCCTAGATACATAAATGATATGTAGCTAAGAAATTTCTCAGCTTCATTGTGTGATACAGAGCTTTTTGGCTCTAGGGCAGTGAAATAATCTGCAAATAAGAGAACTTTGACCTGATAAAAGTATGTTATTGACGATCCAAGATTCTTTCACTAATAATAATAATATTTTGAGTATCTACCATGTGCTGAGCATTTTACATATGCCATGTCATTTAATATTTAAAATAACCCTCTGAGGCTATTATTCATATTCTATTATATCACATTCTACCAATAAGCAAACTGAAGATCAATGAGGTTAGCTAACAGGCTAACTCGTATTGCTTTTCAGTAAAATTCCATAATGGCTGAGCCAAGAATCAAACCTCCAAAGCTCAGACTCTTTTCCCAGTGAAACACTGTCTTCCCAGAGATGGCCCATGGATGAGGGCAATCTCACTCCACCATGTACATTTGGGGAGTAGGCGTAGGTAAAGGGATGGTACCAGAGTCCAGCAGACAAAGGTAGAAAAGCCATCCAGGATCAGCTTCTCTTTGAGACAAAGCCCTTCTTCCTTGAAAGGTGTGCTCTTTTCTAATTGCAAATAATGAACTCTCCTGTATATGCTTTATCCAGAAATGCCATTTCTTAAGGAATTACAGCATGTAGCAAAACGTTTTGGAGCTCTCATTTATTCAGTTAGTATGTGCCAGGCTTTGTGCTCAGTCTTGGGAATATGAATATGACATATATGAATAAGATTCCGCAAGAAGCCCAATCTGGGGGTGAACAAAGATATGGAAAGAGACAGCTGCAACTCAGTGTGATACATGCCAGGGTAGAGTTTGTTGTGGGAGCAGAGGCGTGGACATGCCTAACACTGGGATGTGAGGCCAGGAAAGGACTCATGAAGATGATTTCAGTAGGATCTTAAGGATGAGAAGAAATTTGCTTGCAATCTACCTGTGTGTATAAGGAGAAAACGTTAGTTCAGAAGAGGGAGGGAAGGGAAGGAGAAGAAGGTATGCAAGGCAAAGAGTGATGAAGTCCGTTGTACTTCCATCCCACAACAGCTAAAAACCATTGGGTCTGACATGGCAAGGGATTGTGACAGACACTGTTAGTTGTTTACCCAATAACTCTTCTTGTTTCTTGCTACTGGAATCCCAATTTTGTTTGTGATAACAAATGGCCCGGCTCTTGGAGATGATTTATGGCTGGTTTAAACCAGTCATGACAATCCTCTTCTTCTTAGACAGACATTCATTTCTCCAGCCTCCATTAGAGCTTGGGGTGACCACATGACCCAGTTCTGGCCGTAATATGTAGAGGGAAAGGCTTCTCCTTTCCTGATAGAAGAGGCAGAAATGGTTGGTGTTATATGAAGGAATAAGCAAAACCTAAAATGCCAACATGCTAAGAATGAGGGACAGAATAGAGAGAAAAACTACCCATATAGGACTTCTTGGTATGCAATAAAATAATAAGCCATCGATATTGGGTTTGCTGTAAAGTAGCAATCAAAAGCATTTCCATACGATATAGAGTACTTCCAACTAAAAACAAAGAAGCAAAGTTTTCTCCCCACCCTTTCTTTAAAATCCACCCATAAACAGCTTTCCTTAATATGGTGCATGGAATTCATCTCTGATTAACCACCACCATAAGTGGTTAATAGGCTGAGTTCTGTGTGTGTCCTTCCTAATGTCCATTTCCAGCTCCATTTGCCCTGGGAAGTTACGAGAAGAACATGGCCTTGGCACATTCATGATAATGCAGCAGCCATGGGGGCCATCATATAGTATGAGGTCCTTGGAGCCACTACAGATAGTAAATGGTTATGGTAGCGATGGTCCGTGATCCTGGGGCCATGCACATGTCAGGTTGCCATTACCAGAAAGATTTAGCTTTTGCTCCTGGCAGAGGACCTTGTTTATCTTTGTCACTGGCACTATTGCTTCCATCACTGGGCCAAAAGCTTATTAGCCACCGGAAGTTGGCAGAGGTACACGAACCAGAGCAGCCACCTGTGACACGAAGAACCAAGATTCTTGCAGACTTAACAGTACATCTTCCAATTGGTCAAATCTGTGACCCTAACTGGCTAGATTTACTTGTCTGTGTCAAATTCATCTCCAGCCCAAAAGCCAGAAATAAGTTAACATTAGACTTGGATGGATTCTGTCAGTTTTTTTTCCTTTCATGCCCAAAGTGAGAAAAACCCACAAGAAAAGCAGCCCCAAATGACTTCTGCCCCTGAACTGAAGCCACTTCAATTTTATTCATCCAGTGAAAGCTCTGAGAAATGACAGAAATTTGAAAATACATATATCCTTTTCTGTGAATACCAGAGACTTGATTATGTATGATCTTCTTCAGGAAATTGTAAGCTTATCGAGGGCAGAATCAAGGTCCTTATCTTAGTACCTCCCCATAATTCAGGGCCTTGTCCTATAACTTCAATTTGTGCTGACTGTTTTCCTCTTTTCTTTGCCTGTGCTCTATATATCCAACTCGTTTTGAATTATCTCACCTTCACATGTTTGCTTACTCTGTCCATTTGGTTTGGGCTACCCTTTCTTTCATCACCCAGTTCTATCAACCTAAACTTGATTTCCTCACACTGGAAGCTTTAAGTGTTTGTCCTTTGAATTCTCAATAACATTTTGCTGATACCTCTCATAACTTAATTCTCCATTTCCATTTGTCTCCTTGAGTGTAGTAACTATTTCGTGGGTGCTCAGCAAAAGAGCATTTGCCAAATGGGTACGTGAATGTATCTTTTGTGGTGGAAAATTGAGAACATGAGGGTGAAAGATAATGTTCTCTTTCCTTAGTGAAGGAGGCCACAGGGGGCTCATTCTCTTGCTTTTTGCATCCTTTTACTGAGTTACTGGCAATATATTATAATAGGTCTGAGGATTCAATAGATCCTGCCCTACTCAAAAGAATTGAAAGAAGTAAGCAAGCTGATCTTGATTATTCCCTCCCACCACACACATGGTGAGTGCCCTGAACCACTCTCATTGTTACTAAGTGTTGAGAGCAGCTTAGGCCACACTCCTTCTCCAGTGCATCCCTGGAAATGGGTCCCTGACAGCCCCAGCCTCATCTGACCCACCCCTGCTCCCACAGCCGTCAGCACTCACATTTTGGGAAGCCTTTCTGCCATAGTAAGTCACATGAGCAGATTATTTTACATGAGGAAAAAAAATTTTTCCCACCTAGGGTCAAACTTTTCTTCTATAAGTCATTTCTCACCCCTAGAGACAAAGCAACAAGAATCTCATGGATTCCAGTACAGCCTTCCAGTTGTCGTGGTGACTGACCCAATGTGGTTTTGGAAACTGTGCTTACAGCCAACCAACCATTACAGGAGTCCTTCACCGAATAGTTTCCTCAGCGGGTAAATTCATTTCAAGTATTTCTACACTGCCACCTGGAGTTCACTGGGAACGCTGTGTGCTTCTCCTCTTGTCTCCGAGCAGACCGAGCTGTGTGACGGCACATTCTCTGTGCCTGCCATGACAGGCGCTGCTGCAGGGTCAAGAAACAGAAACCTTGTCCTTATCGCTGGACATTAGTCACTCAGGCTATTCTGGCCACGAGGCAGACCTGTCAATGGAACAGTTGAGGTCTTATTGCTCTCTGACATTTCCTGCACATAACCAGGTTGCTTTCTTTAAAGCTTAGAAGTAAAAAAGCTCAGAATGAAATGGAATTACAAAAATAGAAAAAAGAAAATCCCTTTTAGAATCTCTACTCCCATGAGACTGACCAGGACTCACTTTTTACAAGCAAAAATCAGAATAGTGACCAAGGAATACATATTTGTGTGTGTGTGTAAAAGATGGAGAAAATACGATGTTGTTCAATTTCCCTCTGACTTCCCAAACAATTCCATATCACTGAAGTTAATACTTTCTCATTTTATATGATGAGGCTTTTTTTTTTTTTAACCCAAATAATATCTTTAAACAGAAAGTACATTTAAAATTATTTCACTATTTGAAACCCTGGAGTAAGCTTTTTCTCCTGGGCTTGTACCAGGTGACTGGTTTGAAAATCTAAAAGATCTTTTTTTTCCTTTGGCCACTCCTTTTTTTTTTTGAGTTGGAGTGTTTTTCTTAAATACATGTCTGTTACATTAATGATTAAAATCAATTAATCAGAAAATCACCTTGGAAGGTGGTATAAAAGGACACACCAATTTGCTCATTTCATTTAGGTGATGTATTGCCCTCTAGTGGTATGAGGTGCTAAATATTGATGTAAAGTGAAGGCAATGAATTTGAAATGACTCAATTCTTAATTGAACAGCTGCTCTGTGCCGTGCGCAGTTCCAGGCTCTGCGGTTAGAATTATGCTGCGGGCAGCAGCAAAAAAGATAAGTCAGGATTCTAACTTCAAGGAGCATACACTTTAATGGGAGAGACAGAAAATTACAGTTTAAACAAGAAAAATCTTAGATAGCGATACTTACTCTGCAGAGAATTAAAATAGGGTGATGTGGTTGCGAGTGACCGAGTGGATCATCTAGACGGGGTAACAAGAATAGTCTCCCTAAGAAGGTGATCTATGCCCTTAGGTCTGCATGCCAAGACAGTCAGCCACATGAAGGTCAGGAGAGAGGCAGAACGTTCCAGGCAGCGCAAACAGCTAGTGCAAGACTCTTAAGACAGAAGTGAGCTTGGGGTGTTCAAGGAACAGAACGATGATCAGAGTGGCTGGAGAATGGTAGATGGAGAGAATGGTTTAAGATGAAGATGGAAAGACAGCTAATGGCCAGAACATGTAGGGCCTTGAAAAGCCAAAGAAAAAGTTGAAGGACCACAAGCGGGGGAATAACATAATTTGGTTCACAGTCTTTAAAAGCTCACTCTGGGGGCTTCCCTGGTGGCGCAGTGGTTGAGAATCTGCCTGCCAATGCAGGGGACACGGGTTCGAGCCCTGGTCTGGGAAGATCCCCCGTGCCACGGAGCAGCTGGGCCCGTGAGCCACAACTACTGAGCCTGCACGTCTGGAGCCTGTGCTCCGCAACAAGAGAGGCCGCGATAGTGAGAGGCCCGCGCACCGCGATGAAGAGTGGCCCCCGCTCGCCGCAACTAGAGAAAGCCCTCGCACAGAAACGAAGACCCAACGCAGCCATAAATAAATAAAAATTAAAAAAAAAAACAAAAGCTCACTCTGGTTACGACGTGGAGAATCAACTGTAGGTGAGCACAGGAGGACGCTGTGAGACCGGTTGGGAGGCTGCTATAGTGATCCTGTGTCAGAAATGATGGTGGCTTGCTCCAGTATAGCAGGGGTAGAAATGGAGAGAGCTGACATATTTGGATATGTTTTAATGGTAGAATCAACAGGACTTGTTGTCCTGGCTTGGATGAGGTGGTGAGGGAAAGCAAGGACATAAGAGTGAGATCTTGATTTTTTTAATTGATGAAATGAGTGGAAGGAAATAGTATATACCAAGATGAGGAAGATGGCCTGAGGATTAGGTCTGGGAAGCAAATCAGGTCATGGCCTTCATGGCTTTGATACAAAATACAGTACAAAGGATTAAAGAATGTGTTATGCAATGATGCCAGACCAATACATGTAAATGTTAAGATTTCAAGAGGTACAGGAGAGCTACAGAGTTTGCCAAAGGAAATTAAGAAGAACAGCTCCCAGATTGCAGTGTGAGTCATCCTAAGCAGGTAGGGAAAGAGAATTTAGTGCCAGGGGGCTAAGAGCCAAGGGCTTTGAGACCTTCTATGACCAGCATTTGTGGTACTCCTGAAATATACCAGATACTATATGAAGAACTTCACATACCTTACCTCATCAATTCTTTGAACAATCTTGCAAAGTATTGGGTTGGCCAAAAATTTGTTCAGGTTTTCCGGTAAGATGTTAACGGCTTGATCAGCTGAACATCTCCGGTGTGAGATCGCTAAGGGCTTGAGATGTGTAAGAGGAAGAAACATGTGTGAAGCATGGCCCTTATTCTTCTGAATCTGGTCCACTAACTTAAAATAGAACAAACCTTTTTATTATCTTTTTTTTTTAAGGAGTCTAAAACTAGACATGCATTGGCTATTGTTTACTGCTCTGGTGAAAATCATGGAGCCAATAGAGGGAGCTAAAGCAGCACAAATGGGACTCCTGGATACAGAGACTCATTGCAAAGAAATTCCCAAATACTTGGAGAAGGGCTTAAAGTAACTTTATTTCAGGGAATTTGGGATGCAGTGGAAAAGAGGCAAAAGACCAATAAAAACATTGTTAACAAGATTCTGTGAATAAGTGGTGATTACTCCAATACCTAAATATTTAATTAGAATGAGTATCATGAATGAAAGAAAAACTTCTTGGCTATCATGCTGGTGACTAGGGTACAAAAAATTGTGCCCTTTTCTCTATTCTAATTGGTCATGCTAAATGGGATTCTCTGGGTTTATCAAATCTCTGGATTTACAAAAGCTGAGAGGTGTGATAAATTTTAAATAGCTCAGGCTTTCTGGAAACAATAGGAAATAGAACTTTTAACTAAAGAAACAGTGAATGTATGGGTATTAATAGACACTAATTTTTTCCACATTCACCCACTTTGGCCATGAAAATGTTAGGCAGGACCTATTCATTTACTCTGGAATGAGCTCCATAATTGTAGTAAAGAAAGCAACCTGAAGAAGAATGGGATGTTCAATATCAATGATTGAACCTGACATTGTCTTAATAATACCTTCTTCTCCACCCTAAGAGAGAGAGGTCAAGCAGGGACCATTTGCTTTTACATGGACCAGAATGCAGTATACTTTTACTATACTATCTTAAGGATACATTAATTCTTCTATTTATGGTAATAAGTAAGAAGAAATCTGACCATGATAACCACAGTCTTTTTTTTAAACGATAAATTTTTATTTATTTGGAATAGTTTAACCATATTTTAAAAAATTAATTCTCACAAATTTTAACAGAACACTCTTATTTGTACAAGATGATAGAAAATATGACATTTTGTTGGCTGGTGAATATACCTAAGCATAAGGACTTAGTATAAGTATAAGCCCTTCTCCAAAAATCGTAAGCATATCTTAAGCCTATCCTTGACTAGAATAATAAGCTGAGCATATTTCTAATTCTACCCTAAGATGGAAACAAATGTGCTGATAGAAATATTTGGATATTGGACAAGCCATTCCATACCTGGGTGTATTTTGGAGCTCTGTTTGCCACATTTCACATGAAAAGACTGATTTTTAAGTGAGGAGAAATATAGCAGAGGCCACTGGGTCCTTATGAGCTTATTGACACTATAATATTTATAGTGTCCATAGGAGAGACCTGTTGAGATTGGAGACTGGCAGAAACAAGGAGGAGTGTTAGCCGTGGGACCTAAGAATTTGATGAGTACCTAATGCAGTTGCCCATTGCTCCCCTTTTTTTTTCTTTTTTTAAAAAAAATTATTAGCACCTTTAATTATTATTTATTTTTATTTCTTTATTTATTTATTTTGGCTGTGTTGGGTCTTCGTTTCTGTGTGAGGGCTTTCTCTAGCTGCGGCAAGCAGGGGCCACTCTTCATCGCGGTGCGCGGGCCTCTCACTATCGTGGCCTCTCTTGTTGGGAGCACAGGCTCCAGACGCGCAGGATCGGTAGCTGTGGCTCACGGGCCTAGTTGCTCCGCGGCATGTGGGATCTTCCCAGACCAGGGCTCGAACCCGTGTCCCCTGCATTGGCAGGCAGATTCTCAACCACTGCGCCACCAGGGAAGCCCCCATTGCTCCCCTTTTGAAAGACAATTGTCTGCTACTGATCACTGGTTAAGATGGCATCTCCTATGAAAGGAAACCAAAATAATTCTAATACCAGGAACGCCCAAACTGTCTTCGGTAATATTTGAGAGATATTTGGATATTAGTGGGGAAGCACAAAAAAGCTTACTGATTAGATAGAAATGAATTGATAGTGGTCCTAGGATCCGCAATGGCAGCAACAGCCCTGGAGCCAAAACTGTCCTCACCATAAGATTTACTTCTGGCAATAAGGGTTTGTGAGTATACAGTATATGAATTCAGAAGAACTTGACTGTGGCCAAGTTTAGTTTACTGAGCACAGCCCAATTAACTCAGAAGGGTCAAGGAAGGCTCTGACCATCCATTCAGCCACAAGAAAGACTTGGGTAGAGACAAGTATATGTCCATTCAAAGGGCGAAGTAGAAACTGTTTTGGTTGACTCTCCATACCTCCCAACACAAGAAACTCTCATACTACTGTGTATTTTTACATACACTCCTAGCCAATAGCAAAGAGCTTCTATAAACTCTTAGGCTAGAACTTGTTTTGTCTGGCAAGTATTAAAAAGATCTTAATTTAAGGACAAAATATACAGAAAAACTATGGGCTTTTTCATCTCAAATATGGGTGACTACTTGTTATATATATATGGATGAGAATGGTGGTAATGATTGAAAACACCAAGGGTTTTTGTTTTTGTTTTTGGCCGCGTTGGGTCTTTTTTGCTGCGCACAGCCTTCAGTAGTTGTAGCACGTAGGCTCAGCTGTTGTGGCTCACGGGCTCTAGAGTGCAGGCTCAGTAGCTGTGGCACATGGGCTTAGTTGCTCCACGACATGTGGGATCCTCCCAGACCAGGGCTCGAACCCATGTCCCCTGCATTGGCAGGCAGATTATTAACCACTGCACCACCAGGGAAGTCCCAACACCAAGGGTTTTAAAGGTGGTAACTGAAGTCCACAAGATGAGTGAACACTGGGAAACCATGAGATATGAAACATTGGATTCAATCATGACACATCCTTTTGACTCCATCTAAAACTGCTTTGTCTCCCAGGATTGCTCAAGCAGCCAACAGCAAAAGGCAAATCAACTTTTGTTCGAAGGACAGAGCCCAAAGGGGTGTAGGCCGTTACATGCTGGCAGTTTGACTATATTGAACCTTTACCTACAATACCATGTACTTTTAAGTTATATTGCCTGGTATTGTCTTTTTTCTAGTTTAAACTTTGTTCACCCTCAGCATGGTCTATAATCAATGGACTGGAAATATAGACTTCCATCAATGCTGACTCTGGATTGTTATATCAGCAGATAAGAGAACATAATCTATAGAATGAAGAGGACAGAAGTGGCCAAGAAATGCAATACAGAGTAATCTTTTCATTTTCACAACCCTCCCAAAGTAGTAGTATTCCTGGAGATCAGAATGGGCAATTGAAGCAATTGTTATACAAAGTGACGCCACACACGTGACGGATCCACTGGCTTTCCAGGCAGGGAGAACAAGGAAACTAAACATGCTGGGCTGCAAAAGCAGGTCATTGGCTGAACTCGTTTCTAAGGCATGGGATCAAAAATGAGGCAGTGGGAAAAAATGGATTGATTCATACCTACCATTTTATATGCTTTTCTTGGGTAATGCATAGCAAAGTCCTATTAACCTGGGAGGGTTTTTGATACCCTCACGTTAAACCACCATGTGCTGCTGTATCTATTCTGGCTACTACTAATACTATGACTACTACTGATAATAATAATAGCAAACAGATAATACTTATTATATGCCCAGCACTATTCTAAGCACTTTACATATCTCTTTATGTTAAATATGAGATTGATTCTGGCAAGTCACTAATATTTAAGGAAATCGGCTCCTTTCCTTAGAGGTGGTGGAGCAAATACCTTTAAAAAACTTTTGAGAGGTAGAGAGGGAAGAAATAAGTAAGAGAGGAATAAGTGGAGTCATAGTAAGGCATTAGTCAGGACGTTTGGGTTACACACTACCAAAATTTCAACTCAAAGAAGCTTTGGCCAGATAGAAGATGTACTGACTCCTGTAACTAGAAAGGGACAGGGTACAGCTCAGAACAACTCAGATGAGGAAATGAATGACATCTGTACCCTTTCCTCATATTTTGTCCCTGCTTCTCTGAGTGACAGCTGCATTCTCCCCTTCCACAAATGAGTTTTCTCCTTGGGGCCAGAACCAAGGCGTCTGACAGTTCCTGAGCTCACATCTTCCTAAGTTTGCCATTCAGGAAGAAAAGGGCCCAGCTTCAAGAATCCTAGAGAAGGACTCTGACCGGCCCAGCTGTCATGTGCCAGCATTCTGATCCAAACTCCATGACCAAGGGAAAGGAGAACAGTGATTGACAGCTCCCACTGGAACCACCTATAGGGCTGTGGGTAGGGGGATGGTGTGCGGGGAGAAAGCATTTCCCCCAGAGGAGGATGGCCTGCTACGCAGGTACCACATTTGATGTGCGTTGCAAAGAACTGAAAGAAAACATAAGACAGGTAAAATTTGTCCCAGGCTCCTCTACGTTCTTTGCTTCTCCCACCCCCAGCAGTCAGAGTCCTAATGTTTCCCCTGCAGCCCACCCCCACCCAAAGGTCAGAAACACTTTGTTTCTCCCTGGTAGCACATTCTTTCTCACCTTCCTCAATCCCCCTCCTAAAGATGCATCTTCTCCTAGAAACGCTACTCATGGGGTTTTCATGCTGTGAAATGACAGGAGCTACTCAGAGAAAGTAAGACCCAGCTCTTTATTAATTAGGGACCTTCTGGATACAGTGCCCACAAGGAGACATTTTAATGGGCAATATAGGCAGAGCTTGCAGCATCCCATATTCAGTCAGCCACTCCTGCCTGCACATCTTCTACCAGGATCAAACTAACCACAGGCTCCGATATTTCCTTGCAGGGACGATGAGCTAGCAGTGAAAACTTTGAGGAGTTCTGAGGCATAACCTGCTGGACATCCTGGAAGACAGAGTGGGATTATTGGTTGGCTCCTAAACGTAGAAATTAATACTGTGCATTTGTGTGCGTGTGTGTGTGTGTGTGTGTGTGTGTGTGTGTGTGTTTGTGTGTGTGTGAAGACCTTGGGGCATCTATGAGAGCGTTCACCTGGCACAGGACAGATTTTCAGTCCTGCTTTCTCACTTGGGAACCTGTTACACTGTCAGCGGAAAGGGATGCCTTTCAGTAACATGCAGGTGGAGCCCCTAGGACCTCAACCAAATTCTTCTGGAGACAAGACTGTCAAGTAAGAGCTCAGGCACTCTTCTCGAGCTCTCCGCATAGAGGAGTAAGGTACCCCCTTCCACCAGCAAGAGCAGGAGAAACTGCAGGGTGCCCAGGGAGGTCAGAGCAGGCTCCTGGCAGAGAAGGGGCCTACAAGCTGCACAATTCATTGTATTTTGTGTGAATGGCGCCCCTGGGGCATGGAAAGGAACAGCTATGGCATAGCCCTGGCAGGAGAAGTCAGAGAGTGGTGACAATGGACACTGCAATAACCAGAAAATTTTTACTGGTCCCCAAGCCAGCGCATGAGGTCCTGGATCTCTGGAAAGGAATAGAGGAATAGTCGGGGTGTGGTGCATTTGGAGACCTAGTGATCTTACTGGAAGCAGGAAGGTGGATGGGGTCAATGTCAATTACAGTCGGTAGCCATGTGCTTATTTGCTGTCCCCCACAGGCTGGTGTGGCCAGGGGAACTGAAGGTTACATCTCTCTTCTGAGTCCTTAGGAATAGAAATCCTAAGATCAGTGAAGAGGACCAAGCTTGGAGGTGACAGAGGAGAAAAAGAGAGCTAAAAATTTCAGTGTGTGAAGTTGACATTATTTATGGCTACAGCTAAGAACAGAGGAAGCATTTTATAACCACACGCAGCCTTCACAAGCAAAACAAATGGAAAAGGAGTAGACAGATCATAAATTTCCCAATGCAGCCAGTGTTTTTATTATTATTTTAATTTTAATTAGCATCTTCTTTTATTCGGTTTTAGGACTGTCATTAGATGATATACCAAGGTCAAACTGAGTGCCAGTGGGCAGACAGCAGCCCTGTGTCAGCCAAGTATTTTGGTGATTAATGTTCTTCTTGGCTCAGAGAAAACAATATCCTCTCTCCAAATTCAGAGGGGTTTTTTTGCCATAAAATTTTGGAAGCTTGGCCTAAAATTCTCCATGGTGACCATCTTGTCTATTCTCAGCCTAGTCATAAGATTCATATTTGTAAAACCAAGGAGAAATTGTAGAGGTCATCTACTCCAACCCTTATATACTTCCTCCCTCCCTTCCTTCCTTTCTTCCTTTCTTCGTTTTCTTCTTTCTTTCTGAGAATTCATTAATATATTTAATTTTAGATTGCATTTTATCTGACTATAAAACATACATTAAGATTTTTAAAACCCTGGAAACAGAAAATTTAAAGTAAAAGCCTCAAAATCTTCTACCCAGGGATAAACACTGTAAACTTTTTTCAGTAATCGTTATAAGACTTTAATTCACTACCTCCTTTTGCTCTTTTTCTAAATCTCAGGACTTTTCCTTGGGACAGTGGCCCCTAAACTTTTGATTAGACAGAGGCAGCTATCCGCTAGGGGGAGCCATGAAGAACCATCCCGGGATCTTGGGAACTTGAAGACCTGTCAGAATACACCACTCTCACCTCATTTTCAAATTAGCTAAAAGCCAGTGGCTCTGTTAGGACTCCTCCAATATAAGTGATAATTACTTCAAAATTCACTGTGCTCCATTTCAAATGTGAAGTCCAGGAAATGGACAGAATATGTCATGTGATAGGATGCCAGAAAAGTCTCCAATTTTCTCTTTTGAAGTTATGGCTCTTCAAAGTGTAAAAACAAAGTGCCAAAAAGGAACGTTTCTTAGGTTAGATAAAAATGGGTAACAATTTTAGATCAATAAAAATACAACAAATTCTGTCTTCTATAAAATGAATAAGTTGGTAGGTAAATACAGTTTAAGATGTGTCTACTGATATTAGTAATGTCCAGTTTAGTTGAAATATGTAAAAAAGTCTTTGAGGAAAGGATTTTTACGACTGTCAGTGACCTTTAAGATGTCACATGTACTTTGGATGTCCAATAGAGATTAACTCTGTATGTGGAAGTGATGGTGGATTTCATTTTTAAATGAAACAGTGATCAAAAATAAATAAACATATGGGAATGGAGGTAAATTCTCTCAAAGTCCAAACCAATGCCATGTAAATATCCTATTATCTACTTTTAATTTTAGATTGTAGGCCATGTATTGAAAATGTATATGAGTTAGTAACAGAAAGTATTCTGAACCCATCATACACAGTCTTTCCCTAATCCACTATCCATGCACAAAGCTGACATCTGGGCTGCTCTTTTTTATCAAGGGTGGTGATAGCTTTGTGCTGACGCAGGTGACCCTTCCATCAGAAGTACAAGGTGAGACACTGGATGGTTCGCTGATGTAATGTGCTACCCCAGAGAGCCTCACTTGGCTTTTGCCTTCTTATCAGGCTGGGTTAGCTCCTCGTTTCTCAAGGTGTTAACTGTGGACCAGCAGCGTCAACATCAGCATCATCAGAAGAACTTGTAAGAAATGCAGAATCGCAAGTCTTGCTCCAGACCTACTGAGTCACAATCTGCGTGCACGCGCGCCAACACACACACACACACACACACACACACACACACACACACTCTTCGGGTTTAAAATTAAAGAGCTGACCAGACATTGGTCCAAATCATAGAGTCATGGGATTTAATACTAAGTGCCATACTGAAAATCCTCCAGTCTGAACCCTTCAAACGGCAGAGATTGCTAAGTGTTCCCCACTATATATTCTCCCCTTCTTTGTTTTAGTCGTAGAACTCCCCAAGATTGAACTGAGCACATGACCACCCCAAAATAGAGTGCATTTCCCATGCTCCTTTGCAGCTAGGGATGGCCATGAGACCAAGTCTGAATCAATAAGAGGTCAGCAGAAGAGATGCATGCAACTTCAGTTCTGTAGTAAAGTAGCTAGTCAGTTCTGTAGTAAAGTAGCTGCTTGTTCTCAAACTTCTTTTATCCCACTGGTCGGGAAGCAGCAACAACTGCAGTAGATACCTTGGGCCCAAGAGATGGAAGTCACATATTGAGAACATAGAGTTGACTAGCCGTCCTGGGTCAGTCATGGTTTTGTGTAGTCGACCTGCCCAGCTATTTCAGAGTGCCTGTTCAGCTTTGGATGTGGAAGAGAAACCAAACTTTGTCTTTTCTAACCCGTTGAAGCCACCATGATTTTGAGTCTCTTTTTTTATGGCAGCTTTAGCTTCTGTGACCTGATTAATAACTTCATAAATCAGGAACTGAGGCCCAGAAAAATTATGATTTACAGTGAAAATACCACCTATAAATGTAAAAATAAATCTGTGGAAATTATTTTTTAAATTTAAAAAACATATACTCAATTTTATAATGAAAACATTTTTTAAAGATTCCAGACCAAGAGTGGTAGAACACTTTGGCTTTCCTGACTACACTATTTGGCTTTGTGGTTTCATCTTAATTACCCTTGAAGGAGAAATCCATGCTTGTTTATCACACAGTGGCTCCTTGGACGAATGAATAAATGAGTGAAAGGATAAAGCAAGCTCTGTTTTTACTAAACCAACAGGTATTTTATATTTGCTTGGCCCTTGCTTATTTTAAAGAATGTAACCTTAAGGTACTTCTTAGTTTGACTTCTTGGTCAGTTTACCACAAGGAAATGTAGTGGCAGCCAATAAAGGTTTCAAATAGGCATATCTTTTATAGTTTTAAGAGTTTTTAATTATAGTTGATATGCGGGTGGTGTTTGCGGTAGGTTAGGACTACAGCTCAGCACTACCTTTTCCTGTTTGTTTTACGGCTGTGCCTTAATAGTCACTAAACCAAAGCCATAAAGACAATTGAAGGTGTCAGGGCATGATATTATCTACATGAGCATGGCTTACTGGTGCCAGAGTTCAGTCATTTTTGAATTCAAGGTAGTCTTTGGCTAGTACCAGCTTCTAAACAGGTTTTTCTAGAATCATATTTCGACTAACATAAGTGAAATTGTCTCCTGCTATACAAAGATAAAGACTCTCGCCCAGTGGCCCAGTCATATTTATTAATTTAAATATTAATTATTAATTAATTAATCAAGCCATTAGGTTATAAAAATACAGAATTTGACTATATGAGCCAGTTATGGAAACAAGAAAATAACAAAGCACCAGTCACCCCAGATCGTCTTCAATCAGAGGTAACCCATTATAGGGTTGTCCCCTGAGGCAAAGTCTGAAAGAATTGCATGCATAGGGATGTGAACAATATGTAGACTTGTTTTATCTTTCTGTTTGTTAAAAATTGTCCATCACTGACACAATGGACAAGGTATCATCTTTCTTAGGGTGTGTTTATAATATTGACAAGAACTCAATAAATTCAACATAAAGTTGTCTAAAACTGTTAAAAATGAAAAAAATTTAATGTAAGCAAAATTATTTAAAATGTTTTAAGTTCACGATAAAAATTCTATAAACAATTCACATCTCTAGTTTGTTTTAGTTTTTGTTGCATTAATAAATCGTATTCCCAAATCCATCCAAGTCTCTGCTTACACTGGCCTTCTCAATCTTGGGTGCATATTAAAATCACTTGGAGAGCTTAAAAAAATCCCGAAGCCCAGGCCAAAACCAAAATATGATATCAGGCTCTCTTGGGGTGGGACCTCAGTATTTTCACCTTCATTTAGATGTAGGGAGAGGTTTGGCTGGGTCAACAGGTGTAATCTATTAACCAACGAGACAGATGTTCATTCAAGATAAAGGGACACCAGATGTTCACCGGGCATTCCATTCCAAGAGACACTATTTTCCATCTGAAACACATTTGCCTTCATCAGTTATTTCATGTCTCTTTCACCAAAGTCACCAAGAGGATTTAGTGCTTTCAAAATAGAGGGGCCTTCTATTTTGAGGGCTCTTCTGAAAAGTTACACCTGAGAGAAATGAATAGTTCCTTGTCCTCTGCATAGAACTCCCATTTAGCCCATTGAACTACACAAAGGTTTTTAAATAACCAGGTGATGTCTTGGGCAGGTGCCTTGTAGTCAGCATTAGTCTTCCCAAATGACCAGCCTGATCCAGTCAGTTCTCCCATTTCCCCTCTGGCTCGGAGGCTTCATTCCTAATCTGTCAGCACAGGAAATTGCTGGCAGGTATCTTCTTTCATGCACGAGGCGGGGAAAACAAAGAGGTCATACTGCTCAGTGCTTTGACTGTGTTCAGCTGAGACCGGAAAAATTTCCCCAGAACAAAGCCGTTCCATTTCTGATGAACCAGGCCACCACACATAAAGGACCAAAGACAGCATCCAATTCTCAGAATGCTTCTGGGCAAAAATGAAAAAGAGCAACGTTTTTAACAAAATTAGTAAAAAGCACATGCGACGTAGCCACTAAATAGAAAATCATTCGAATTTCTGTTCACAGACTTCATTTAGTTTTCTCAATCATTTGGCAACCTACATCTCAAAACATAGTTCTTCTGGACATCCCTGTTCTAAATCAATTGTTTAAAACTGAACATTTAAAGTTGGATGTTTATAGAAAACAAACTTATGGTTACCAAAGCGGAAGGGGGGTGGGGGAGGGATAAATTAGGAGTCTGGGATTAGCAGATGCAAACTACTATATATAAAATAGATAAACAACAAGGTCCTACTGCATAGCACAGGGAACTATATTCAGTATCCTGTAATAAACCATAATGGAAAAGAATATAAAAAAGAATATATATATATTGAAATATATAGTGAATCACTTCACTGTACACCAGAAACTAACACAACATTGTAAATCAACTATACTTCAATAAAAATTTTTTTTTAAAGTTGGATGTTTAGAATCATTAAATTAGCATGAACTGAAGTGTGGTGAAGAGTAAAGAAAGATGAGAATTTGGCTAATGAAGGTCCCCTTGAATTCAATAGATCTTTGTTGACAACCTAATATGTACAAAGCAGGTACGTGGAATGAAATGGGTTCTCCTCCAGCTGCAGCATTTCCCAGTCGTGCTCAGAGGGCTAATCGCCAGCTGACGATGAACCTCTTAGTTTCATGGTTTCGTTTTCTTGGCTTATCCAATAACTTCACTTATCTGAAACCAATACTGGTATAGACATTCTTCAGAGACTCCAAGGAATATCTGTTCTTTTAACGAGTCTGTATATTGCTCAAATGGTTATACGTGGAATCCTTCCAGACTTTTCCTCAGGGGGCAATCCAATTTTTTTTTTTTTTCATCTCTCTGGCTTGCTTTTTTTAAAGAAGTTAACTTTGCCATGATTCTTGGTTCTTATTTTTTTTTCTCCAGCTTCAAATATACAAAGACTCCCTGGCATTACAGCTATTTCAAAGAAGACAGATTTTAAATTTGTGAAATATCCAAAGGAATATAGTTTTCAAGTATTTACTTTAAATATACAGCTAGTTTTCTATCATATACTTCTTACCCCAGTCTTCACGCAAAATATATCTGAGCAAAATAAAACATTTCTTCATGTCTTTCATTTCAGAGAAGAGCTTTTAGTACAGTCCAGGGGAGTTTATTGCGTATTGCGGGAGATCCTAAGTTTAAAATACAATTCCTTTGTAACTAGGCATTTATAATTTTATTGGAAATATATAAAATATAATGTAAAATATAAAGCACTATATATATATACATATATATGTGTATATATATGTGTGTGTATGTATATATGTTTAAAGGGTTGAGATAGCAACCCTTTAAAAAGTAGTTTTAACAGGCTTTCTAGAAGAGAGAGCCAGAGAGAGAATGGGGAAGAGGAAAATATAGAAAACTTATATTGAGTTTGGGATGGGTGTCCTCACACATGGAAGAACTCACTGCGGAAGTCTTATCTAACGCATCTGCTTTGCAAGGGAAGGCTCTTGATAATAATGATAATGTTAATAATAACAGTAATAGCTAATATCTGTTGAGTGTCTGTGCTCTACAGATTCTGATACACAACAATTATTCATTCACTGTTCACGTAAATGTTCACATAAAAAAATTTTATTAAGCATTTACCATGGTGCTAGGATATGGAAGGAAGAAGGAGGGTAAGAGAGAGCTATGCAAACAAACAAATAAAAAAAAAAACTATAGGGTTTCCCTGGTGGCGCAGTGGTTGAGAATCTGCCTGCCAATGCAGGGGACACGGGTTCGAGCCCTGGTCTGGGAGGATCCCACATGCCGCGGAGCGGCTGGGCCCGTGAGCCACAATTACTGAGCCTGCGCGTCTGGAGCCTGTGCTCCGCAACAGGAGAGGCCACGATGGTGAGAGGCCCGCGCACCGCGATGAAGAATGGCCCCCACTTGCCGCAACTGGAGAAAGCCCTCACACAGAAACGGAGACCCAACACAGCCATAAAAAAAAAAAAAAAAAACTATAATAGAGGAAGGCACTGGGTGTGGCCATGCATTTCCTCTTAACTGGCAACACATTCTTGCATTTTTAGGCAAAGATAGAACACAGTGGTGGGACTTTTCATTGATAACTGAGAAGTTGAAATATGGTGGGATGGAGCCTTCATCGCTGTGGTACTAACTTTGCTCAAAAGATGGCAGCAAAGTTCAGCTGGCTCTTCAGAAGCCACTTAAATGCTAGGGGAGGAGGGAATGGCTGTTGACATCCTTTAAAGGTTAATGGGTTAAAAAAAAAAAGGTTAAGGGGTAAGTTGGAGAAAGACTGTCTTGGTGATTTTACAAATGGACTTTATTTTCTGATCATTTATCACAATATTTATTAACTATTAAAAATATCACAAATTTAATGTAAGCCAAGTCACAATATGAAAATTACATTTATTCATTCATTTGTTAATTTACAAATGTGAAGAGCCATTAGCTCCCCAAACGTTTGAGTATCTGCTGGGAGCTAGCACTGTGCTGAGGGCTGATGATACTTGACAGAAAAACAGACACAATCCCAGCTCTCATTGGACACAGGGCCCAGTGCAGGACAGACATTAAAAAGGTAAGCACTGAAGTGAATTTATAGTTACCCATATAACGTAAGCCAATTTAGAGCAGGGAGTTTTGTCTGTTTAGTTCCCCAATGGATCTCAAGAGCCTAGAACAGTGCTTGGCACAAAGCAGGTGCTCAGGAAAGGATGGTTGACGTAATGAAGGAGTATAATTACAAATCTGAGCTCTGTGTGTCCGGGGCATCAATCTATGTGCATGTTGAACAAAGGAACAGAGCCTGGGGTTGAGGAAATGATGCTTGGGCAAGCCCTGGAGGATGAGCAGGAGGTGACAAGGTGGTGGTGTGTATGTATGTGCACTGGGAGTGGGACAGAGAAGACCATGGGTGAAGGCCCTGCGACAGTAGTTGGGGAGGAGGGGGCCAAGGCAGTCAGCTTGGCGGCAGCATAGTGAGGGAAGGTGGTGCAGGGAAGCACCATAGAAGCTGATGAGTGATGTGCAGAGCCTTTGGTGTAAAGAGGAGTAAGAGGAACAAGAGTGGATTTGAGGAGAAGTGCAGGCTACTTATTGCAAGTCCAGATGAGAGACGATGGTAACTTAGGTCGGGGAGATGCAGGTGGAGTAGGGGGAAGTTGTCACTGTCACCAGATACTCAGCCGGCAAAACCAGCAGACTGGGTCATGCATAGGCTCCAGAGGGGAAGGGAGAGAGGAGTTCCCGGGACTTGGCAATGGGATGTGTGGTAGATAGGAAATCAATCCTGCAGGAAAACCAGTTTGGGGGAAGAGGGAAGATCCTGAGTTCTGTCTGGGGTGTGTTGAGAATTTGAGAAATCCTAGTAGACACAGTAAATCCCTAGTTGGATTTAAGGGTCGAAGCTCAGAGAGGACTGGGGTAAAAATGGTTTGGGAGTTAATGGCATGTAGGTGACATCTGAAGGAGAGGGCAAGGTTGAACCCAGTTCGGGAGTGAGTATAGCAGAGGAAAGAGGGGCCTAAGACTCACCTGGAGGACCTCCCAGGTTTAGCGGCCAGGTGGAGAATGATGGGCCTGCAAACAAGGCAGAAGGAGTGGCCCAGGAAGAAAGGAGGAAACCCAGAAAAGATGGTGTGAGCACAGGGGAGAGAGCTCTCCAGGAGCAGGAAGACCTTCCCCCGAGTCCTGAGAAAGGCAGGCCAGCGTCTCCATCCTCCACCACTGTCCTTCCCTTCAGTAGGTTCATTCATTCATTCATCCATGCAACAGGGGCCCCTACCAGGCCCAACGCAAATGTCCTTGGCTCCAGGTAGAACCAGGCCCTGGGAAGCTAAAAAGTTTAGAGCCATAGGTAAAGGCATAGGTAAAGGCAAACAGGAGTAAGTAATAATGGCATGGACAGAAACTCCTGTTAATTAGTGCAAGAAATTAATGGGAGAATTTATTTACAGATTCAATAGGAGAGCCCACTGGACTACGGGTCAGGAATCCTGAGATCCAATCCGAGTTCCCCCACTGGCTGCCATACCAGCTTGGGGATCTCTCCTTAGGCTTGATTTCAGTGTTATCATTAAATTTCAGGGCAGAGGATTGTTGGGAGAGTGAGCAGGTAGGTGGGGAAAGAGAGGAGAGAAAGGGAAAAATAATACTCACTCTGCGTACTTCATGGGGTTCTTAGAGAAGATCTTATGAAATCAAGTTTCTAAATGTGCTTTTGAAAGCATATAGCATCAGATATGTTTCTATATGGCTGAAGGAATTTTTTTATTAGTCTTATAAAAATAGAAATATATAATTTCTAAATCTGGAGTGTTGCCAGGTATTTATTCGTAAAAAGCTATGTGACTGCCTTTTATCCCTTTCTAGCCTGCTGTGAGCACCATATCCTTTTCCAACTAAAAAATAAAACACAAAACAAAAAAAGAGAAAACATCTAAAATCTATCACTGATGCAAGGAAAAAGATAAAGAATTTTAACAAAATAGATTCAGGACCACCCAAGTTAATGGATTTCAGGCCAAACAGTGAAAACAAAAGGATTACCACTAAATCCTCAAATCTGTTTTAAAAGCTGAGGAGAAGTGAGAGGCCTCATCCAACATTACCTAGAAAACCCTACCTATCTGTGAGGGCTCTTTTGACCTTTCTTTCTGAGGGCCACCTGGTGCCTGGCCTTTTAATCTGCCCTCTTCTGAGTGATGGCTGTGGTGCCAGTCCTGACGAGGCAAAGCCCTTTCCTATTTGCAGCAAATTATCTCTAGAACAGTACCACATTAGCCCATATAATCACCGTCCTGGAATAAGAAGCAGGTTCCAGCACCTTCTGTCATACACCCTTGTGTTTGAACTGCTCTGAAAGGACTCAAGCTTTCCTTTTCTAAATATAATCTTGACTTGAGAGGTTAGATATGTCATTCATTTCCTTAAACTCTGCTTTAAAAATACCTTGAATTTAGAGGCTGATGTACCACATTGCAAATAAGTCTTCGGCTTCAGAGCTTTTAGATTGAGAGGTCCCTGCTCAGGCCCAGACCTTGTTTTATTTGAATAATTTGGCGTTCTTTTTCTTAAACGGTCAGCTCCCCCAGACCTGCTTTGCCCCTGCTCTGAACCAGCAAGAAGATGCCTAGACTTGCGAATTACCCAGACAGTAATCGGGTTGGAGATGACGGCTTCAATCCACTTTCCATGGCCCATTTCACTCCAGATTTTTAAGGTATATTTATGTAACCGGGATTCTCCAGCTCTCTAGGATTCTGGGATCATTCTTTCTTTTAATTAAGAAAAATGAATTGAGCCCTCCTTTCATATAAATGTAGGGAATCCAGCATGCTTTCCCCATTTCTAAGGTTTTTTGGGAGCTGGGCAGAGGGCGGGTGACCTCCTGTGACTTCTCAGGCCGAATGCCTCCTCCTGGCCACCTCAGCTTTTGTGGCTACTGTCCCCTCCTCTCCACACTTCTCCTGCCTGAGCTTGGCCCCCTCCTCCTTGATTCCCCAAAGTATCTGCTTAAGGTGACAGATTTCTACTGAAAGGCTGAGGGGACTGAGTGCAATCATAGAGCAGCAGGAAAAAATTCAAAATCAAGTACTGGGCATGATTTTTGTTCAAGATTTTTCTCTCTGTGGAAGGATCTGCCTCTGCAGCCTTGGGGCCTGCTCTCTCATGGAAACTTCTCTCTTCTCCTCACTTTCTCCACATCCCTCAGGGACCACACACTTCCTCCCTCTAAAGAAGCTTCCAGAAAACTCTTTTACTTTATTACCGAGACCAATTTCTCTCTCTTCATTTTAATCATCTCCTCTCTGTTCAGGTCCAGAAAGAGCCAGTCACTAATGAACCTCATCGTGACCCTTTAAGGAGGAAGGAGTATTGATCATTTCCCTCCCCCCAGTTTAAATATAAAAACTTCCTTTTTGTTCTATCTGAGGTTGAATTATTAATAGGAATCCAGTATTTGAGATTATACAGCATAGCTGATGCCTTTTTGGGTTTGTGTTTATAACTCTTAGGTAGCAAACTGGTCCTTCCCATTCTGGATTGCTTAGTAATTCTGGACAGAATGGTCTTTTCACTTTGTTCTCCCCGCTTCTTCCCACTCAGCCCTCTCCTGCCCACTCGACCACTGTGATAGTGAATTTGGAATGTCTCAGTTCAATGCTGAGGCAAGTTGCTGGTAATTCAAAACCCATCTGGACTTCAGACATGCTGTAAAACAAGCAACACTGATGTTTCATGGAAACTCATTTTTTGGTCTTTGAGAACACTGGCTTCTAACCAGCATTATCAGTGTCTATTGGTTACTTGTCTTCTTAGCCCTTGAGAAGTACATCAGTGTCAAAGTATAATTTTCACAAGGTTACAAACATAACTGTTGTACAAAAGTAAAGTAAGAGCATACTAATGGTCTGCTTATCTCTTCATGAAAGACCAAAATTGGTTCTAAGGAATATAGGGGAAACATCATCTGTAGTCACTTAGAAAAACATACTTGAATAAATGACTAAATTATACACAAAAGTGGTTAATATCATACAGGACAATAAAACTTAGACCTTTGGGTTGTAATCTTTTTTACCAGGCACAAACAATTTCTCTGTGGACAAAATTCATTTGTATTGCCACCAGACAAGAATCATTTGCATTGCTTAAATTTACTACAGGTTAACATATACAAATCAGTAGTAAATAAAGTCAAACAAAGGTATATATCATACCTTAGAGAATTAGGTAATCCTTATGTGGCCCATTGGACATTGCTCCAGTGTGATGTAGAAAGGATATGCAGTCACTTTTTCTCTATTTCCAAGTTTTGGATATGTTTTTTCCCCAAAATATAAGAAAACAATTGTATTTTCCTCAACTTCTCTAAGCTATACCAATCATTAAAAGTTCTTTGCTCAACAATGGCTTCTATGATAGGTATTTTAGAAAACAATATAGTTAATATATTTCTGAGTTTTAAGCCTTCCCTACCCTCTCCCCCTGCAATGCTCTCTTATTTATTTAGAATAATCTATGAATGGGTTGGTGTCTTTACCTTAACCTCTAGAACAAGATATTTATACACATGCAGAAAAATGAATAGTATTGACTATGGTTTCTGTAACATGACACCTAGTGTGACCGGACACTGGGCTAAAGGTACCACGATTATGCTTTCATCGGATATAAAAAGACAAGAGTAATTTATTTCCTCTCCGTTAACTTTGACATACTAAAGTTATAGAACCTTAAGAAGAGATGAAACAATAGATTCTTCTGGGTGATAGGCATGATTTTAAATATATTAAAGGGAGGAAAGTGTAAAATGTATTGATATTCTGACTGCTTCTCGTCCAATGGTCATCATCACTATAGAGCAAACGTACAGTTTTGAGATAGCAGATGATTGCTATAGCTGAGCGTGTGAGCTGTGCTCACTTCAGTGACTGCCTGTTTCCCAGCAGACGTCCGGAGGATACTGCCGTATGATAAGCAAGGGATGTTTCCAGCAGTTCCTGCTTATTAGTACGAGAGGAAGGAGACTATTCAGAGATAAGCAAACATAGGCAAGAGTTAGCTGTGCTTTGGAAATATGACGTTAACAAATAGCCTAAGTGTCCATCTGCAGCATCCCAGCCCCTGTGCCTGAGCTTCAAATTCCAGCTCTAATCCTACAGAATTCCCACTGCTCCCCTTTGGCTGAGCTATTGCGGAAATTCTTTCTGCAGCTGTTGGGGAGACTGGTCGCCATCAGAGGAGAGTAGCAATGACGGCACGAGCTACTGCACATCCAAAACATAATATCCCCGACTGTGAAGGAGAAATGGGATGAGAAAAGTTTGAAATCTACTGATAATCTCTACACTTAAATATTGATTAGACTGTGATAAACACCATGCTGCAAGAGGACCATGGATTCGACCAAAAATCAGCAGTATTTATAAGGTTAAATTTCCTCTCCCTTTATTTCCCTTGTTGAAGAACAATATAGGACAAAAGGCCAAAGGATGACTGAGGGGGGAGGTGGCAGTAAATACCTCTGAGTTTTACAAAATTGCATAATGTGCCTATTTATATAATTTGGAATGCACTGGCGTCACACAGGAAACACTGCTTTTTTGGTATTTTTGTTATTGTGGTAAAATATACATAAGATAAAATTTACCATTTAAACCACTTTTAGGAATATAATTTGGTGGCATTAGGCACATTCACTACGATGTGCAGCAATTACCATCATCCTTTTTCAGAATTTTTCATCATCCCGAACAGAAACTCTGACCCAATGAACAATGACTCCTCATTCCCTCTTCCCCCGTCCCTGGCAACCATTTGCTTTCTGCCTCTAGGAATTTGACTACTCTAGGTCCCTCATATAAGTGGAATCACAGTATTTGTCCTTTTGTGTCAGGCTTATTTCATTTGGCATAATGTTTTCAAAGTTCAACAGTGCTTTGCTTTTAAACAAAGTTACTTTCAATACTTTATTGGTGAGTCTCTTATAGAGAGAATAACTTCGTATGTAGTATCTTGTGATATGATTTAATACGTCTCAAACTCAAAAGCCTCAGTTTTGCGTTACAAAAGAGCTAGCAGTTGGGCTCTGATTACTTTTTTTTTTTTTTTTTTTTAAGCCAGGTATTGGCTCTGTAAAATACGAACAGGGAAAAAAGAACAGTAAGAATCTTCACCAAGTGATTAATTTTGGCTGCAAGCATGACTTGCAATTCAGTAATAAAATGAAATCTTCCCCTTGTACCTAGATTGAAAAACATCAACAACAATATGTTCTCTGCACTGATCCCTCCTGTGAGCCAGGGAGAGATGGGACCATGACTGATGCCACTTGTTAGTTGATAATGAAATGCAATTCGTGTCCAGCAGACCCAGCAGAAATATTCCCAGGCACAAGAGAAATATACCCAGATGGTACTCTCCATTTTTCAAACTAAAAAAGCCAGTTGCCTCTCCATTTTGTGCCCAGGATGCTACCTTTTCTAGATAGAGGCTCAAGCATTGACTTTCATGCCCAGTGAAACAGTGTACCTATTAACTAGCCAATCCAAGCTTCTTTCATGCCTTAAATACTTAATTGGGGAGTGGGAGGGTATGAACTGAGAGAACAACATAATATGAAAATAAGATCAAATATAATCACGTAGAAACCCCCAACCTTGTTCATCCCAGCTGTACTCCTATTGCAATCAGTAGCTTCCAGGTGTACCTCAAAACAGCCATAACAGAAAAGTAAGTTCTTCTTTAGGATAAGCTTCTCATGAGCAGTTCCAGTTGTATCCAAATTCATGCCATCAAATGAAAGCCTCAAATTATGTGAAGCTTAAAACACAAACACACGCAAATACACATGCAAGACCAAAATGAGATACAGTGAAGGGAATAAATTAGCACCAGCTGCAGGCCAATTAAGCAAAGGCTTCCACAAGGGAAAGCTTACTTATAATTTACCTAAACAAACCCCTTCCTTTTTGTTGCAATTTGCTGCTTATTAATTTTTCTTATTAAAATGACTGCAAAGAGGAACCAGGAGCATTATCACATCAGGAAAAAAACCCCAGTTCTTCCAATCAAAAGAATGCTTTGAAATGGTATTTTTAGTCAAATGTTTGTGTTTGTAACATTTTAAAAATATTTAAAATTAAAAAAATCAAATTACATAGGCACATATTTAAAAGAGTCAAAACTTATGATGAAATAACCAGTAATTTCCAGCTCCATCCCTTCTTACCTCCTCAGAGGCCACAACTTTCAAATCTTTTAGCCATTTCTTCTAGAATTTGCCTCTGTATTTCTAGATAGTATGCTTCCATTGTGATTTCTGGATTTATGAATTTTTACTTTATCTGTTGATTTCCTGCATGATGAAGATTTTGCTGTCTTTCATCATGAGTCCTACCGCTACCAACCTCTCATCTCTCCTCCAAACTCCCAATATTGAAGGGAGGAGGGAGAAAAGGGTGAAGAAAGTCTGAGGTCTTGTTCTACTGCATATTGTGAAGTGCGCGTATATGGGCAAAGAAGAAAATAAAATCACAGCCAGCTCTTACCGTTCTAAGCATGTTACAGATATTCATTTACCCTTCACAACGATCCTACAAAGTAGGTACCAGGATTATCCTCATTTTACAGATGAGAAAACTAAGGCACAGAGAGTTTAAGTAACTAGGAGATGCTGTAAGTCATCCATAGTCTCTACGCTAGATCCAAGGTAATGGAAGTGACTGCTCTTCCAAAGTCGGAAGCAAAACATGCTTGCAAAGGAGATAATGATCCTGTGGATGACGACAATGTTGGGGGTGCCTGGTCAGTACTGGACACACATGTGCAGCTGGGTATCAGCAGGAAGATGTACAAAATCTGGCCCAGGTTTTGTGGGGGAATGATGTGTATGCGATTTAGAGGCCCCTCTTTAAGAAAAAGAGTATGAAATTGCTGCCAAATGAATATTTATTTAGAGTGAAAAAGAAGTAAGAGCAAATTAGACATCTAAAATAGTGACCAATAACACAAACATTACAACACCCGTATAAACAACATCATATATTCATTAACAATCTGACATACCTCTCTAATTTCCCTATTTTAGCTGCCTGCTCTTTGAGTGTCTTTTTATATATCAACAATCTTTTAAGATATAATTTTCTAAAGAGAGCCTAGAAAGCAAATTCATTCTTTGCTCTGCCATGATTGATAAAAATGTGTTTTTAATATTAATGGTTTAGCACTTTATTTCAGTTTTACAATTTGTTCTTGGAAATATATGAATTTTAAGATGTTGTCTAATGTGAGGACATCTCTTGTATATAGATCTTTCATAATGAGCTGACAATTTCAGGGCATCTCCAGTTTTATTGTGTTATGTCTGTCTTGCCTACTCTTTGAATTGATGACATTCATAAACCAGAGACTGGAAAGGGACCCAAAGTGTGGAGCCCTTCAGCTCACCACTCAAGGCCTTAAGCTCCCAACCTCTAATGAACGCCCAGGCTGATATGGCCCTCACCTTACAGCTCTGATGTTACAGCTCAGTTCTAAGAGACAGAGTCTGTTGTTTCTTCAGGAAGCTGGCATCCTGCCCCCAAGCGCCAATCAGGTTTCATCTCCCAGGTTGGAGACTGAAGTGCATCGGTAATGATGGCTGTGTGATTCAGGTCATGCTGTCTGTGCTGGCAGCAGCATCGAGGGGCAGGAGGCTCAGGCAGCCCCTGGAGTTCAAGCCATGACTCATTCCAGGAAGGAGGCCAGGGCTAGATGGGCAAAGACTGAGCCGAAAATGCTAATGAGAAGACTTGCTAGACTGTACATGAGCTGAAAGGCAACTATGCATTTCATAATTCAAATCAAACCCTTGAGACATTCCACCAAAATAAAGAGATAAATCTTCATTTGAACAACTTTCATCACAAAGCCATGGAAAGAGCAGAGTAGGGTTTGCGGAGACCTGAGTTTTGCTGCGTGTTCTAGGCTGCAGTGAATAAGCCATTCACCCCAGCCTCCAATTCCTCACTGTAAATGGGAATGCTGGAACAGCTTACCAACTCAGTCCCTTTCAGGACTCTGGACCAGCCAGACAAGAGAGTGAATGGGAATCCGGACCCCTCACATCCCAAACCAAACCAAACAGGCAGTTACAGCTGAGTGGAAAGCTGGTCCTTGCCACATTTCCTAGGTTGATCTTGGAGCAGCCAAGGTCATGCACCAGTCTGGGATTTTAAAAGGAAATCCAAGAGAGGGCACCATTAACCATTTTATAAGAGCAGAATAGTTTCCATTGTCATCCAGGAGTTTTACAAATTGTACAAATTCACAAAAACCTTGGTGCTTGCAAAGTTAAACAGAAAAGAGGGAGTGTGAAAAAATCTTCAAGCACCTTCTTTTAGCTAAAGGCTTGCAGAGTGTATTTCTAACGATGGAGATAAAGAGAAATATCATTTCCTGAATAGAATTTCCAAATGCTTTTCTTCTCCCCTTTCTCTCTTCCTCCTTCTCCTCCTCCTATTCTCATTAATGTATAATATAGGAAGGCTTGTCACTTTCCAAATTGTGTCCATGTAAGCATCTCAAGACAACTTGTGGGCTTTTCTAGTTAAAATCGTAGGAAATAACCTATTAAGCTACTGCTTCTCCGATCAATGGAAAAATACGTTGTAATGATGCACAGTGGCATCCCACGACAAATTAGAATATAATTTGAAGCAGTAAAGAAACTTCCCTTCCCAAAACTTAGTCACTGGTGTGCAGATCTGGTCAGAGGAGCAGACTAATTTTTATCAGTAACTTCACAAGCTTCCTGATGTCAGTTGCCTTTAAGAATGATTGTGCAGCAGTTTTTTTCTGATCAATATTTTTTCTTATTTTAAAAATCATTATTGTTATCTCTGATAGTAAAAGTAACACATGACTATAATAAAAATTACAAAGTGTATGCTATAAAACAGTAGAAGTCCCTATAACCCCAGAGATAAACACTGCTTCTTTTATACTTGTCCAGATATCTTTTTAGTGCATGCTACTATAGATCTTTATATTATATATAAATTGATATAAGAACATACATAATGCTTTTTCACTTTTCCTTTTTTAAAAAACTTGGCTCTCAATTATGGACATTTTTCTGTGTCAAAACATGTAGAGCTGCTTCTCTTTATGCCACCATAGTATCCCATTGTACAGAAGTATCACGATTGTTTAATCTGCTATTGACATGCACTTGGGTTGTTTCCAATCTTCCTAAATAGGAACAGTAATGAATAAAATTCCTGTACAATAATCTTTGTGCACATCTGCAAGTGTTTCTGCAAAAGGAATCCTAGAAGGGGAATTGCTGCCTCAGGGACTATGCACATCTTACTTTGAACAGATACTGCCAAATTGTCTTCTAAAAGAATTGAGCTAACTTACACCCACCACCACTACTACATAAATGAGCCTGCCTTTTCCTCTCACACTTTTGCTAACACTTGTACTCCCAAACTTTCTTTTTTTACAATCTAATATCCATAACTGTGTATTAAGTGTCTGCTGAAACACAACATTTTTTCTCTTTAGAATCACCCTCATTTCTACCAAAGACAGCCAAATTAAGACTAATTTATTTGCAAAATAAGTTTAGTCTCATTAAACTTGGCCTGATTATTTACAGAAGTCCAGCAAGGATAGCAATTGACCATATAGGCTCTTCTGAATCTGCTTTGCTGGAACTTTTCATAAGGAAACTCCAGATCGAATATTTAAATGACTCTCAAGGCCAGGAAGCCACGCCAAGAACTTGCCATCAGAGTTGCCTGTAAAAACCTATAGATTTGGGTGAATTCCTCTCTTCTTAAGGTCCCCCAAATATCCCGAGGTTCCTGCATCTGCCAGGAAATAGTCTCCCTTACTCACCTGGTAAGGCTGCTGGGAACCCTGGCTGCAAGGTACCAAGCTCTTTTTCCAAGGGGCTTTATGGCTCCATAAAGTCAATCTTACTTCCTTAAAGCTGTCTGGTCATATACATATTCTCAAATATGACATTCCAGTCAAAGCCATGGTAATGTTTATAACCAGTGTTGCCAGTTGTGTCCTGTTACAATGAACTTATGCATCAGGTTTTCCATTAGAGTTCTGTGATTTCTTACCCAGTTCCGTGATATAATCTGAACATTATGAGAAACCTGTATTTGTCAAAAAGTCCTTTCTATGAATCTTCTTGAAGCTGAAGCATTTTTGCAAAAGCATTAGATTAAAACGATAACTGTCTACGAATGACGAAAGAATTAAAATGACATGGTTGAATATCTGATTACAATGCAATTGACAAGGAACTTTGGTTATTTCTGTAACATACAACATTTTAAGATAATATCTAGAATATAACTGATAACATACTAGGACATATTCAAGTTTTAGGAATTTCATACAATTTTTAGAACACATATTAATAACATTTACCTACATAACCGAAGAAGGTTTATCATCTTTATTTGATAACACTTCCCATGTAATTTAGCATATAAAGCCTAATTAGTTTAATATCTCCTTTTATAAGGAGAGAAAAGAAATTTCTTGAGGTGTTCCAGGGGCTCTCTGGAAAACCTCAAAGTTATTTCCAGGTCAATAACACTTCATTTAGAATTTGATTTGGGGGAAGTTTATCGAAAATATCAAAAAGGTTTTTAAACACTTCGTCAAAAAGACCATAGGTCACTGTGAAATAAATAATTATCCACTTAACCAAAGTGACAATAAAAAATTTCAAAAGCAAATACAGAAAGTTACAACAGATTACTTAAAAGGTAAGGAAATTTTTACAATCTGTTTTCAAAAACAGACCAATAGTCCAAGAAAACTTTGTTCTCTCTCTAGAAAACCAGATTGTAGGTTTGCACAGCTTACCTTTGATGTTAAAATTCAATTAATTTCATTCCAATCTGAGCCAGTTTACCATGTATAACTCTTCTCTCAAGGTTCCCTTTCTAAAAACCTTCTGTAACTTCCTTTTTTATATTCAGATTGTCTTGTGCTCCCCCTCACCCCACCACCCCACCCCCGCTCCTTTTTAAAATCCTCACTTTAGGACAAAAGTACTTTCTTTCCTTTTAACAAAATGCATTTCCATTCCTTATACTTTTTCCCCTTGCATATGAAGATGTTGTCCTTATTAACTGTAGTAGTTTTAACTAAATGTGTTAATTAGAATTCCTAACCTTAGAAACATTAATTTCTAGTGAAAACTAAGAAGAAAGCAATTGTAAACTGTTTATCATACCAGTATTTTTTTGATTGCAAACTTATGAACAGATATCATAATTTCTAAAAACGTACATTTCCTCATAGCATAATTTTTTTTCAATGTGGTATAAGACATGTTTCTAACAAACCCCCAAAATCTTTAGTTTTTCTGCAATAATAAGACAAAAGTAGGTAAGCTTAGACTTGTTTAGCAATTAATGTTTCAGTATTTTATCTTATTTGGAAATGATCTGTATGTTTAATGAATTTCCATCATGTAACTTAGCTTAGCAAAACTCTAAAGTTATAAATTACTGAAATATTTGGAGAAACTATTTTTAAGTGGACATATGATAAAACATCATTATTCTTAAAGAGTTCACCTAAAAACTCTTATCCCTTTTACATTTATTTAATTTACTTGTTCCCAACAGTTATGTTTAGATTACCCATGAAAACTTCATGAAACATTAGACAACGTCAACCATCATCCCAAGCTACTTTTCTTGCTGACAAATTTTGTAACGCAGATAACATGATCTTATTTGACTTTCAGTAAACCTAGGTACAATATTATTACACTTAATGTTGATAACTCTAAAGACATATCTGTATTAAACCAACAAATTTAAACTAGCTTTAATACCAAATATTTTCCCAGATCACATGAAGCTGAAATTCATTTGGGTTAGCTCCTATTATATTTCTGAGAATTTAATTACGCACTTAATTTTCTTTAAGCAACTAAATAGAGCTCTTTTACAAATTAATTTTGGCAATACCATCCAAAGGTAGAAAATACCACACATTTATAACACATGTATATAGACATGTACAAACACACAAACAGAAGCAAACAGAGACCGCATAGTCCCATTCCAAAATTTCAGCCATGAATCAGGTACAATAATATAAAACACACCAGTTACAAAAGAGTTTGGATTCAAATTGGGTTTCTGGCAGATTGAGCAAGTCAATGTCACCTGTTTAGCTGGCTAAACGCTTTTTACTAATATCTATGAAGACGCTTAAGATTTGCATTTGTCCGTGAAGAGTCAAGTTTCAAATGTCCTTTCCCCATTTTGTTCTTTCTTTTGATAAGATTTACCGACCTGAAATTTGTATTTTAAAGAGATGGTCGAGACCAGGTAGAACATTTACATCTCAAAAGCACAGGGAGAGAAATGCAAGTTCCTCCTAGGAGGACTTTTGTTCCCTTAAGGCCAGAATTATGTTTTGCAATATTTATAAGCCTCTTAAGATAAATAGGGGAGGTTTTGGAAGTGGTAAAAAGGATTGGTGGGTTTTGAATTATTTCTGGAGCCACACCTCTGATCCTGTAAAGACTAGATTTGTAAAACGACGACAGCTGTTTTTAATTCCTCAAATAATTGGGTGGCCACCTAAATGATATTGAAGGACTGACATACCCATCCACCTATGTTAGAATGTTTTTCTTTCCCTCTGGGTACATTTAGCTTAGGAAAGTAGGTCAAAAAAATTCCTATCAGGCTCTGAATATAAGCTGTGGTCACCGGTAGCCTCCCATTTACAAAAATCCATTTACAAAAACTTTTGAGGATCCTCCCTGGGTTTAAGAAATTCTTTAACTATGGCCCTCAGTTTGGTCTTTGACCTGAAGATGATTGCCTATAATCTCAGATGGTCCCATTTCTGAAGGTAATTGTTTAACAGTCTCTCCAGAGTAGAAAGGCAATTTAAAGAGAGAATGAGTACTCAAAGGAGAATAGAGGGGAGCGGTAGTTATATCAGTCTTATAGTTTTAGGTACCTTTTGTATATTTAATATTTCATTAGCCTTTGACAACAAATCATTCAGTAAAGCTATTTTGGAATTTTGAAGGCTTTGGGGGCTTTGCATACCAATCAGGTACAATTGTTTGGGGGTAAAAGCTCTCTAAAAATTTACCAATTTAGAATTTTTTCTAATTCAAAGGGTACATCGTCTGGCCATTGATGCGTAGGAGCTTAATAGTGACTCAAACCAATAAGATACAAGAGGCATGCCTACAAGAGAGTGCAAAGGATGCAGCCCTTACAAGATCCAGAAAGTCCACTCCCCAAAATAGTCTAAGAAAACAAAGACCTTTGTGGCATCATTAACAAAGCAACAAAGGTTGAGATTCCAAAGGCCCCCATATGAACTGGGACCCCTTATGACAAATTTCCCTGAGAGCTGACAAAGAGATGCTTAGAATCTCAGTCTGTCTGACTGGCTGCCAAATGCACACCATTTTGGGTACCTTCAGGATGGCAGAGATCAGAGACAGTTTTCTCAATGGCCAGTAAGCCAAGCTATATACAGAACAAGATGAAAGAAAAACCTAATCAGACCAATGGTTTTCCTCCTTTATGACAAACGGCACAAAAGACAAAGACAAAAAAAGAGACCATATCTGGGAGGAAACAGATCTACAAACCAAGAGCACTCTGACAAACTTTAAACCAAGAGTCACCGAGTCCAAGAAATTAGCAAATATTTTCTCCTGCTAAATCTAATTTTTTAAAAAAGAGAAAAACTCTTACCACTTTCATTTCCAGCAGACCCTGCAGACAGACTGACATATATAGCAAGAATTCTCACCTCCTGCTGGCTTTTGTCAGGTGTCCCAGCGTCTCTTAGCTGCAGCAGCATTGGGGCAAGTAGCGTCCAGCCAGTAAAGTTGCATCCCATCTTATTACCAACTGTTCAGGGAGGAAAAAATTTTCTTCTACCCTTCTAGGTTTTTCTGGCAAGCCTAAGAATTAAATTGACATACACAGATTAACAGGAGAAAGTCAACCAGAAATTTAATAACATGTATACATGGGAGAGACCCAGGAAAACTGAGTAACTCCTCCCCAAATTTTAAAGCTTTACCAATCTGATAAACATGTCTTGTTTAAATTTCTCACACTTGGATTTATTGCTATATAAGATAAAAGATATTATGTAAGGAATCACTAATAATAAATCACTAAATAATAAACTTATAAATAAATAAAGCAGTAATGAAAAAAATTTAGTGTAGTACTTTATTAAGCTTTCTCTGATTTCCTAAGTTTTCTCTAAGTTTCTTAGGCTTTCTCTAAGCTTAGGCACAAAAATTAATAAATCATTAAGTGAAAGTACAGATGACTAAAGTGGCAGTTACATATTGGAAGCAGCATGAGCCCACTTCAGTTTCCCAAACTTAGGAGGTTCCAGAATTGAGGCTGTGCTCTGGGTCCTGCCACCTTCTGAGTACCCACTCACACCCACGAGCCCACACATCTGGATACCATCTACAGCCGAAGGACCACACACAGAGAGGAAGGCTGGGAAAGGTGACTAACAACACATCTCAACAAGAGCGTGAAGGGAAAATGTCTCCATGATTCCTTCCTTCAAATTCAAACAGAACCCCAAGCTCAATATCTGTTCTTTCTATCAGTGGACATGGCTGATCTTTAAAATGTGATTGGCTAGAAGTGTTGCCAAAATCTTGGCTCTCTGTGCACCGACGCCAAACAGAAATAAGGAGACAGAGTTATGGAGGAGAAAGAAAGAGTGGCTTTATTTCTTTGCCAGGCAAAGAGAACACAGTAGGCCAGCTCCTTAAGAACTGTGCCCCACTCCCTGGGGAATAGGGAGAGGTTATATAGTCAGGACTTGTTGTCAGAGTTATGTGATATAAGGATCAAAGTTTCTTCTTTCTTCTGCAAAGTTTCAAAAGGGTGGGGCTGCTGACAAGATTAGGGTGTGTGCAGGGTCACAGGTGGGTGGGTCTCCTAACTTTGATGAGCTTCTCTGGTCCCTTTAATCTGGCCTCAGGTGGTTTCGGGGGCTGCTCCTCCCTTGATTAGCAACTGTTCGAATCTGCCCTTTGGAACTCAGGGAATGTCATGGAGGTTGGAGTCTTGCCTACAAGAAATGGGGGACAAAACGGCCTCTGTGCCCAGGAGCCCCACAGGACCCTGCTTGGCATCAGAAGGGCAAATAAAACAAGATTCTCTCCTCTACGGAACCAGTGCTGCTTATTCTCAGTTCGCAGTACTGTTGCCTTGGAAATGGGGGCTCCCTTTGAAAGGGGCCTATTTGTTTGTTTTCTAGTGTTTTTCCCTAGTTGAGAAAGAAGTGCACGAACAAGGTAAAATAAAATCAAACAGTATGAGAAGACCTGTTGAAATGTAAGCTTCTCTCTCAGTCCAGCCCTCCAGACTTGCTACACCTGCTAATGATTTCCGGTGTATCCTTCTAGTAATTTTCCCTGCACACACACCTGTCAATTTTGGACATAAATGAAAGCACACCATGCACACTGTTGTGACCCTTGCTTTTTTTTCCAGCTAATGTATTGTGTGGATTTTTCCAAATCTTCATGTAGGATGTACCTCATTCTTCTTAATATCTGCACAGTGTCCTGTGGTAGCTCTGCTATGACCCTACCCTTATGACCTCATTTGACTTTAATTACTTATGTAAATTATTTCCAAATATAATCATGTTGGGGTTAAGGCTTCAGCCTATGAGTTTGGGGGTAAGACAAAAACATTCAGTCTATAACAGAGATGTACTGGAGGCTTTCAGGCCAAGGAGATGTGGAGAAAATGCAGAACAGAATATTCAGGAGAACTTGCAGGCAGGCAGTTGGTGTCACTTCCCTGGGCCCAGACTTGGGCACTTGGCAATGCTCAGGATGGGTACCTTCTGGACCCGAGCTTCTCTGCTGTCTCATTACAGGACAAAATGTTGGCTTTTCTTTTCTTGTTTTGGTGGCAATATATGTCGGGGCTTGCTGGTTTCAAGATAAATCCACGTCTTAAGGTTGTGGTATCCCACCTGGGAAAACTAAATTAGTTAACTGAAAATGAAAAATAGGAAAATTAAACCAGCAAATTCTCCAAACACATTGGGCCAATTTAAAACCCAGGTTAACATTGATTTATTGTTTTAATAAGATTCCTGTGTAAGGAAAAATGACTGGTCTACAACATAAATAAGTACAGGGAATGTGTTCATTTGTCTGCAATATACAGGAGCAACAGGGCAAATGACTCCTCAAGCTTTATGCATTTTTTTTTCTTATTTTTAAAACCACTGGGCCATAAAGCATTTTTAACCTAAGATTAATGTCCACAGAACAGTGTAAAAGACAGTTAATATTCTGAGTTTGCTCTTCACTGAAACTGATGGGGGTCTGGGAAAGCACTGGCCCACAGCTCTCCAGCCAGGACATGGCTGAAAGAGAAGACGTCAAGTGGAGAGACAGCTGGACCTGCCACCACCCTCAATACCAGCACAAGCCAAGGCCATCCTGCTGTCACAAAGTTGTCACTGTAGTGCTGAGGCTTCGGGAGGCAGTGGCACTCATTCCTCTTCAATGAGTCAAGTCCACCTCATTGTCCATCTCAAGTTCAGAGAGCTTGACCAGCTCGCCTTGGTCTCTCTGGCCACCCATAATGCAGTGTTATGGTCGAGGGCTCTGGGCCCTCTCCCTGTACTCAGGAAGAGGTGGTCGCAGGAAGCTGTGTGCACTTCCACCTGACAACACGGCCAGAGGGAAAGTGCCCAAAAGTCACAGCCAAGGTCCAGACATTCCATGGCTAACCCACAGCCTGGAAAATCACATGGTCATCTCTGACTCTACCACAAAGGCCAGAGACATAAGGACCATTTCCAGGGCCTTGAAAAGGTGGGCAGAGCCAAGTATTCAGGTCCCTGGCCACTCAGGAAATAGCCTCTTAGGAAGTAACAGGCTCTATCAAGAAGCCATGGAGCATAAAATGGATTTAACTGTGTTCCCAATGTTTCATTTCTTGAGCTGATCAGTGGACACCTGGGTATTTCTTGTATTTTTCCTTGTCCTCTTTTTTTTTTAACGTCTTAAATATTGTAGAATACATTTAAAAAACAAAATTATATTAAGAAAAGAAGGCATTGAGGCAAGAAGTAGGAATATTTTCTGAAACTCGATATGTTTAAGGAATTTGAGGGGTAACTAAAGAACTGTGTTTCGTAAGAAGTTCAGATAAGATACGTCCCATCTAGCACCAACAATGTTTTAAATCTTTGCCCGGGGAAAAGAAATAGAGTACATCAGCTATTGAGTCAAGCCTTAAAATATTAGCCATAGACTATTCTGCTCCTTGTTTGGACCCAACAGAATGGAAAAATGACAACTTCCATCTTTTTACATGCATTTCATCCTTACAAAGCTCATTTTTCATTTATGTAGTTCCACACAGCCCCAGAAAGTAGATGATGGCCTTTTGTCTTTTCACTATGGAGGATGAAATTTGGACACATCACATGAGGAAGTTGAGCACACCCTGGGAAGGAGCAAGAGGGCTGGACTCAGAAACAAAGGCCCTTTGCTCCATAACCCCTCATTCCTCACCAAGGCATTTTATTCCATAAACCTTCAATCAAGCTCAAAGGCTTTACTCTTGCCCTACCATTTAGCAATCTAGCGTGTAACGTTAACGTTAGATAACATTAATTGGGAACAGATATTTATCATTACTGATTTATATTTGATGAGTATTTATAACACTGCATTAACAACAGTAGAAGATAAAAAGGCTGAGGAGTATCGGGGGTTGGAAAGGTTTCATGAAAGGATGGAATCTCTATCATGAGGCTCTCTATCACTGGCTCATACTAACAAGTCCATGAAATTGATTTCTGTGGAAAAAATTTAGTTGAAAACCCAAGGAATTATTTCAGAATTACTGCAACTGTTATCTTTTGGGGAATGTCTGTGCGTATGTATGTGCCTACGCATACCTATGTATGTGTTTGTTTGTTTGTTTTATTTTTGGCTATGTCGTGTCTTAGTTGCGGCACGCGGGATCTTTGTTGTGGCGCACGGACTTCTCTCTAGTTGTGGTGTGCGGATTTTCTCTCTCTCGTTGTGGCATGAGGACTCCAGAGTGAGTGGGCTCTGTAGTTTGTGTCACGCGGGCTCAGTAGATGTGGCAAGTGGGCTTAGTTCCCCCCACGGCATGTGGGATCTTAGTTCCCCGACCAGGGATCGAACTCGCGTCCCCTGCATTGGAAGGCGGATTCTTTACCATTGGACCATCAGGGAAGTCCCATATGTATGTGTTTTTAACTGAACTGTTTCTTGCTTTTGATAATAAGGAGGCCTAAGTAAAAAAGGCTTTGCTATATGCAGTAAGCACATAATTCAAATAAGTTAAATGTGGCTTTGTTCATTGCTCCATTAAAAGTGATAACTTCAGTGTGATTAGGCTGATTAGTGAATTACTGGTTGAGTTGATCAATGGAAATAAAATGAATACGGTTATATAAGAGGAATTGGGTGGGGGTGGGGTGGTTAAAAAGAATACAGTGGACCTATCTGATAAAATATACAGGCCTAACACCCACCTGGAGAACGGTATCCCCAAACAGTTTACAAGAAAACCTTGAAAGCCGTAGTGTGATGTGGTGGGAAGGAAGGGAATCAGCTGAGGAATCAGGTCGGTTTGGGTGGAATTTGGATCTATCTACGTTTTACTAGATGTGTGGCCTTGGGCGCCAAGCTCCTCCTCTGAAAATAGGAATAATAAATCCCCACCTGGGTGGTGGTTGTGAGGGAAAGTGAAACGACGGGTGGAAAACTCCAAGCCCAGGGGCTGGCACTTAGCAGGCACTCAACACAGAGTGATTTCCCTCTCCGCCTCAGGAAAAGATGCTTGTATCTAGAAGAATGAGTCTAGGTTTGAATTCACTATAGGGACAGTGAACGAAAACGAAGAAATGGGATTCTATCCATCGTTTCTCTCCATGGCTTCAAAACCCTTATGAGAGTTGTTTATTACTGACTTAAACAGCCAATATGCAGGGTACAGCCTTTTCAGGAGTGAAGTATGGAAAGGCTTTCTTACCAGTTACTGAGCTGCCTCTGAATCAAGTCCCTGCACAGCTGTCCCAACCACCTTGGAAAACCTGACCTTCCCTTGATCCAGCAACCAAAGGGTTAATGCCTGCTCATTAGGGTGGGAGGTGAGAGGGGGCTGCTTTGCTGCTTCAGAACCTTCTGGGGGATCTTAATTCCCCAACCAGGGGTCGAACCCGTGGCCCTGCAGTGGAAGCACGCAGGGTCTCAACCGCTGGCCCGCCAGGGAAGTCCCAGAACCTTCTTAACATCTCAGCTTCGTTGTCCATTCTGATACCCCAGAATGTCTCACCATGTCCTACTGGTTTCTAAATATTTTTTCGCTCTGGTTTCTAGCCAATTCTCTCTTCATTCGCCTCTTCTTTGGTTCCCAGCATATTTGCAGGATAACAGAGAACTCCCACTCTCCCCTGGGGAGGTCCCTTTTGCGGACTAGAGCTGCCTGTCCTGATTGCTGCCTCGTCGTCTACTTGCACAGTTTCTCTTCTGAGCTCCAGCTGCTGCGGAGGTCACTTTTCCTTGTAAGATTTGTAACATAAACCGAAAGGGTGTAACTGGAGTCCCGGCCTACGGGGTAGCTTCGTCTGAAGGATTCTGAACCATGAAAGGAGGGATCTCAGCAATGTGGTTTCCTGTGGGTGGGCCTGCTCTGAACTGCCATCTTGCCCGCCCTCCCCCTCGCCCCACTCCCCCAGGGCACATACATCCTTGGAGAGAGCTGACGGGGCAGTTCCCAGACCCGGCCCCCACCACACACACAAACTGGGCAAGTCTGGTCCCATTTCGCTCCAGTGGGGCCCCCTCCTGGGAGCCACCGTCTCTCTAGGGAGTCGAATTATTGTCAAGATCCCATGTATCCATATTCACAAGAAGCGCCATCTTTATTCTTTCCATTAATATTAAAGAGCACACGCTTTTTGTACTGGCCACTGCCGCGGACTGTCCTGGCTGGGTTTTAAATGGTATTAGATACTGTTGTGATTAATAAAACACAAATGTATCCAAAACTTACTGCACTCAGATGCTTTCGGTGGCATATTTTAAAGAGCAACTGTTACTAAAAGTACAACTGCGGTACTCTCCTGTGGGAAGGCTGTAAAATTTGACATTAACAAGAGGTTCTCATCCTAGAAAAGTTGAACAGTATTGTTGTAGCTCATTATGGAGATGAGAGGAAGGTAGAGAGAAGTTAATGATTAGCATATTAGTAAAGAGACATAAGAACGTCAACTCACCACTCTGCTGCCTGGGAGGCCACCGTTCTAGCCAGTGGGGTCTTCCTTGTTCTCCATAACTGCAGAATCAAGAGGAAGATTAGGGTAATTCCAGAAACTCAAACCTCAGGAAAGCGTGCCCACATCTAAATAGGAGTTTTACAAGCAAGATCCGTGATGGCTGCTGAATACAAGTATGTCATCACCTCTGGGAGCGTGGAGATCTAAGGCAGCTGCGGCCAACGCAATTAGATTTGCATCTTCTCTTCCCTCCCTCCTCAGCCCCCTGACCCCCTGTTCCTCCCTCCCCTGGCTGGTCTTCAGAAGAGTGTTGGCAGGTAGCACCAAGCTGGGACGGCTGCCAGGTTTCTAGATGGAGGAGCTGAGCTGCAGTTGTGTTGGCAGAGAAAGGCATGGAAGAGCCAGGGTAAATGAATTAAGTCCTGATTGTCCACAGGAGCTACAGGACATTTCTAACACACGGGGGCAGCTGCTGGCTACACTGCATCAGCTGGTACCAGCACAGTGCTGCAGACAGACGGAAACACTGCAACGGTGACCAAAATGAAAAAGAATCACCACGCTAGAGCAATGCAGGGAGGGGTAAACCTTGTTTTAAACACAACCTCAACACAAATGATTTTTTAAAATAATCTCCTTTTTCTTATTATTTGCTGATGATGGTGTAGTACATCTTCAGTTAAGCCACACTAGTTCAAGCAACCATCTCATACTCTCTCTCCTCTAAGCCCAGACTGGCAGTATTTTAGGGAGTGGCCAGTTTCCAAGGGCAATATGCCAGGTCTCTACAGAATTAAATATAATAGAGAAGGGAAGGCAACCAACGTATGTAGTCATCTCTGTGTCTCAGATCCAAAAACACATTACTCTTTCCTCAAGAAATTAGATGAGTCGTGACTAAGCAATGGAGTGGTGGAGGGTCGTCTAGAATAACCTTAGCCAATCTTTAAAACTTCCCTCAGGAGTTAATTTCTGACATAAAGCGGATGAAAATATTTAACAAAGAAAATGGTTTAGGCTTCAATATCTTGTGGCAACAGAATAATGCCCTACCACCACCAAAATGTCCACATCCTACAACCCAGAACCTGTACATGTGTTGCCTTACCTGGCAAAAGTGTCTTTGTGGTTAGGGATCTCGAGACGGGAAGATGATCCTGGATTATCGGGGTGGGCCTGATCGAATCACAAAGTGCTTGTATGTGAAAAAGTGAGACAGGACAGTCAGCCTCAGTGATAGGATGTGGGAAAGACTGGACTGGCCATTGCTGGCTTTGAAGATGGAAGGAGGTCATGAGCCAAGGAATGCAGGCAATTTCTAGAATCTGGAAAAGGCAAGAAAACAGATTCTCTTCTAGAGTCTCCAAAAAGGAACACAGACTTACTGATACCTTGACTTTAGCCCCGTGAGAGTGAAAGATAAATAAGTGTGTTATAAATGATAATAATAATAAATAATAATAAATGTATATTGTTTTAAGCCACTAAGCTTGTGGTCATTTGTTACAGCAGCAATAAGAATCTAATACAATCACAATCAAATAACGTTAGAGACTAGATAAAAAGTTCTGTATTTCATTTAGAATAAAAGACAGTCTATTCCATTTAGAATAGATCCTCTGGCAATATTTAGTTACTAAACAAATCTATATGAAATATCTCAATTTTCATAAGATGCTATTTTCTTAGTTCCTCTTCTCAACAGGAGGTGAGTATCAAACTTTAATTACATTCTATAGTTGGGTATTATGGAAAAAGGGATTTTCACAAAACCTAAGGCACACAAAAAGTAGATCACAAACAGAAACGGACCCTGAGGTCTCACATGGGTCACTGCTGGGATAGTTTAACTCCTATGCCTCACTAGTTTTGGAAATAAGCAAATGTTTAGATAAAACTTATTTTCCACACCCCCAAATTCTGAAATACATTAGAGACTCAGCCTTCAGAAGTTGTTAGTACATCAGTTAAGATCCAAAATTTTACTGGCAGAAGATGAAGGCATGAAACTTCTCCAAATTTATAGGTTTCACGAGAGGAAAAGGATTAAAGACGCCACTTACTTGAATTGTTCAGGTTAAACTACTGTTCCCCAAGGTGCATTTCAATGGCCTTTTTTGGGGCCAGGTGTGCATTTCATGCAAAGTGATCTCCGATTTCAAAAGGTTTTGGGGTGGGAAAACAATGTATCTATTATTGGCCTCACGTCCTAACAACCTAATCTGTGCCTAACTATGGGAAGATACAAGCCTGAGTCAGATCACATGGGAGCATGTTTTCCTAGTTCTATCCCTATTCTAATGTCTTAGCAAGTCAATGTGGGTCAGCTGCAAGTAATCCCAGGCCCCCATTGGTGCCCTGCAATGGTTGGAGGAGTAAAAACATGCTGGAATTGGTAGGGGTCAGGACCAGGAGAATGATACAGCTATAACACTGGCCTCTCAGGAAGAGGATCAGCCACCTAAATGTAATGAGCTGGGGACGTGGGAAGCTTCCCTCCTCCGCCGCCCCCCACCCCCAGCCCAGGATGGTATTGCTATTCAAGTATTCTAACCAGTGGACAATGTCTCTGGATGGACAGAATATCCAGTAGCACATGGATAATAGCAGTGCCTTCTAAGAAGCGATGGAGTTCCTGTGGGTGGAAGCAGAGCAGCTTCAAGCTGGGGTGGAAGGGAGGTGGGTGTGTGAAAAAACAGCATATACAGCTCCGCAGGGAGGAAGCATTCAGCAGACAGCCATGGAGTTAAACTAAGGGGCTGGTTCGTGGCAGCTCCTGGCTACGGAGAAAAGAGAAGTTCACAAAGCAGGGCGAAAGCTCCTTGCTACATGGAATACGCACAAAGGGAGTTACTTCCGAACATTGCAGCAACTCCTCGAGAAACAACTACCAGGCTTAAGAACCTAATTCTAAATCTCGTGCATGATGGGTGTGGGACCCTGAATAAACTTCTTAGCTTATACAGATTAGTTTAGTAACTGGTTCTGGCTGGAATTTCCTGTTGAAAATCCTCAGACCTTTCAGCTGGGCAGAGCTGGGGGTGGGGTAGGAGGGGCCTTTCTCACAATGTTGGCTTCTTCCAAGTGGATCATTACATTTTTTCAGCAGGAAGCTGCAAGGATTCGAATCTCACATCCCTTCTCCAATCTTAAAGCCCCTGAGTTCCCGTGACATGGACATTTCACTTTGCAATTCAATTAAGTGAGCCGGGAATGAAAAACGGAAAAAGTTAAAACAAGTGACTGCCACAATTTAATTCTCAGGTTTGGCCCTGCATTTGCTTAGCCCAAAAACAGTCAGATAGCTCAAGAGAGATGAATCTGAGGAGACGGGAGCAAGGAAGGGGGGGCACGAAGTGAACTCTTTGAACTGAATCAGAGCAAATGAGTCAAACAAAGTGCAGGAGTAAGAAAGGTGCAACAGAGAGGACGGAGCGTCGCTGTTCAGGGCTCTCTGAAGACGCCTAAGGAAAACAGCACACACAGGGGGCCAGTAGTGACCCAAACACGAGGCCATGAAATATCCCAGCTCTTCTGAGACCTCAGGCAGCTGAGCCTCCCGGGAACAGCATGCGCTTCTGCAGACAAGGAGGGCAGGAGAGCAGGCGGAGGGTGAAGCGATCCACGCTGGGTGTTATGAGGGTGGAGACAAGAGGTTTTGGTTCACCGGAGAGGCTTTTAGGTTTCAGGCCTGACATCTTCCTAAACACAAGGGTGGCTGATTGTACACTTCAGTGGGGCAGAAGTCCACCCCAGGGTTTCCCCGGGAGTCCCATTCCGTGCGGGCTCGTGGAAGGAGAGCAGAAGAACATTTGCACAGAGCCTGGAAGTATTTCATGGCTGATACGGCCGATTAGCAATCTTCTTGTTAACCTCAGATTGCTGCTGTTTCTTCAATTCTCTTTTCTCTTCCGTCTCATCACCCCTTAAAACAACCTTGACGGGCTTCCCTGGTGGCACAGTGGTTGAGAATCTGCCTGCCAATGCAGGGGACACGGGTTAGAGCCTTGGTCTGGGAAGATCCCACATGCCGCGGAGCAACTGGGCCCGTGAGCCACAATTACTGAGCCTGCGCGTCTGGAGCCTGTGCTCCGCAACGAGAGGCCGCGATAGTGAGAGGCCCGCGCACCGCGATGAAGAGTGGCCCCCGCTTGCCACAACTAGAGAAAGCCCTCGCATAGAAACGAAGACCCAACACAGCCAAAAATAAATAAATAAATAAATTAATTTTTTAAAAAACCAACAACTTCACGTGCCAGGGGTGGAGAGTGGGGCAGGAGAAAGGGGGAGGTGGGTGCAGAGAAGACTCAGTGATCCCCTTGTCAAGACTGAGAGTGACCCTTGGGGCGCCCTTGGGCAAACGCTGATTGTGAACTTCAGGGCTAGAAAGGTCCCGTGCCTCACACAAAATTTGGCCACGGAATTATTAGGTGACAGGCCAAATAATAGCTCCTTTCTTTTTTTTTCAGGTTCCCTACTGGCTTAGCTTACGCTAGCCTGCCTGTCAGACTAAGAGTGGTATGGAGCTTTGTAAATGAAAATGCCAGTTACGAAAACGCGTCTGGCAATTGTCTCAGGTGGGGTCTCCAGGAAACAGAATTTGAGGTGGAGAGTGAATGCAGGCGATGTATTGGGAAGTGCTATCCGTGGAGGAGTACAGAGGGCAGGATTGGGCAGTGGAAGAAGTTTGGCGACGTAGTCATCTAAAAAGCCTCAGCTAATCCCACTGTGAGTTTTGGGGCTGGATGGCGTTACAGAGTTGTCCTGAAATGGGGTGAGCAGGCCAGACTTTGATACTTCTGCATTGCCACTTAATGGTTGTGGATTCAAGGTCCACCCTGCTTCCTGGAGGATGGTACCACCCATCCTCACTGGGTATCCTCTCCCCCAGCTGGCCCCTTTTCCTCAGATCTCCTTGTTCTCAGTCTTCTTTATCTTTCTCCTTCCAGGCCCCTGACCAACCAGCCAAGCATTCACCACTGTCTGAGTCTATATATATGCTAACCTCAAATCACTTCTCTTTCTACATAGAGCAGATAAGCAGGTGAATCACACAAAGCTCTGCCTCTTGTGAGGATTTCCAGCTTAAGACTTCATGCTGAGCTGATCAGTCCATGAAGCAAACTTGACTTTTACTCTCCACTGTCAGGTGCTCATGGAGCTGAGGGAGAGGTCCCAGTATATGAGTGGATGACATGGGGACCTGGGCTACTTCCTTATGCAGCTTACCTCTGACCTCTGGCCCTGTTTGTTCCCCTTTCCAAATGCACCACTTCTACCTCTTTTTTTTTTTTTTGGCCACACCACGTGGCTTGTGGGAGCTTAGTTCTCTGACCAGGGATTGAACCCGGGCCCTTAGCAGTGAAAGCATGAGGTCCTAACCGCTGGCCTACCAGGGAATTCCCCCGCTTCTACTTTATTTATGGCGGAGAGTGGAAGAGTTCACCTAGTTCTGGGAAAAGACCATAAATGCATTTTCTTGTCTGTCCAAAGTGACTGTCCACTATTTCTGATCTTCCTTTCTGATCAGAATTTAAAAAAAAACAAAACACTCGTTCATATTAGTAGCCACAGACCACGTACCAAGGCCATGTTAATTCGTTGTAGCTAAAATGCTACATGTGGCACAACATCTGCAATTGGGGCTACTATTTGGTTAGGTTTGCAGCAGTTCACTCTCATTCGTCAAGATCTGTCTGGCTTTTGTAGGGGACAGACTGATTAATTAATGGGAATATGATGGGGACCCCTCCCCGTCCCCTGTATCCTTTAGGGCTTTAAGGATGGCACTAATCTTTGTCATTCCCCCTTGGCTGTGAAGTTGTTTTTTATGTACTATCTTGGCCAGTGGGGAAAGGGGACCGTTTCTGTTTGGCCTTCCTCTCAGTGATTGCTCTTACCCCACAGCCAAGAAGCTAACGTGGGTGTCTGCCCACTACCGATGATTCCTTTTCCAATTATACATTCCAGGTCTGGGGAAGAGACCACCTAGTGTGTCTATGCACCCAGTGGACTCACTGAGAATTGGACTTGACCAGGACCTCATTTATCACCCAGACTCCGTGTCTACCCTCGAACAGGGGGCCTAGATGACACCTCCATTCCCTAGGGCATCCAGATCAGCTCGGACCCTGTGTCCAACAGTGTCTGCCATGTTGGGGGTCTTCCCTTTTGCCCAGTGTGTGAGTACCCAAGCTCTGGAGGCAGCATATTCCAAGAACTTTCTGGCCTTACATAGAATATCCACTCCAGTATACCTGCTTCTCTGAGTCTTTGGTCCTGCCTTCTGCCATCTTCCATGGCACTTCTGGCATTTCCTTCATATAGTGTGAGCCATCGATTTCTCCAAGCTCCAAGAGCCATCCTAGAAGCATGTTAGACTGTTTCCCTGGGGTCCTTGTCAAGGTATTACATTCTCTGCCCACTGGCAGTGTTCCCGTATCCATAACCTCTCCCTTGTCCAACTTTATCTTCTGCCCCCACGGATCCAGTATCTCAGGATCCAGTCCTATCAGCAGTGTCCCGACTCTTTCCCAGACCATGTTAGCTAGGTACTGCAGCTCCTCCAGAGTACAGCCCTTTTCTTTTTTAGCAGACTCGGCACTTCCCCAGCCAAATTATGGTGTGACTCAACCCTCGTCATTTGTCTATTGGTCAAGAGGAGAGCTGTGAATGGAGTTTGGGGAGAAGGAGTGTGTTGTCTTGCAAAGCAGAGAGTTCTGCACCATCTTCGGGCAGGGGAGGTGCAACTAGCCTTTAACATGCAGGAATGGGCCACATCTGTGAATCCAGAGGGTTCAGAAGAATCTGGGCATTCACAGTTTCTAGATACACCTATCCCATGTCTCAAGGCATTAGCACAGCAGACCTGTTGGGGCCAAGAACCCAACCTTCTCTGGAGCTCTGCTACTTTCGTACATAAGCCCTGGGCCTGTTCCTCAGCTTTTCTGCCCTCCAACTGCAGAGGCATCTCTATATGCTCTCACAGAGGCCCTCTGGCTTTCATACTTGAGTTCATAATTTTTCACTCTCAGTACCAATTGTTGCAGTTCTGGTTCCCAGGGAAGCCAAGTCCAAGACAGAGATTTGCCCACGGAAACTAGGAAGTGGAAGAGCTCTCAGGATCAACCTTTGTTGGGGGAAGAAAGGAAGCAGAATTGGGCAGAGGGAGAAGATGCACAGGGATGACGTCGCAACAAATACCTCAGCTGATCGGAGCTCTGGACCTGGGATGGCTCTGCAGGGTGATCCCAAATTGGGATGAGGGCCCAGGCCTTTATGCCCTGCATCAAACAGTCACCCAGTAGGGGCTGTCCCTGGGAAGGAAGCAAGGTGACCTTGAGCAAGGTCTTCAGCCCAGAGCAAGTCCCAGAAAAGGACTTAGCTGAGAGCAGGACTTACCCTCTGGCACAGAGGGTAGATGGGGGAATGAATGTTTGAGTCCTCTAGGGAGATCTGGGTGAGAATCATGACTCCACCATACCAACCTACCTACTAACATAAAGTTTTAGAGATCTTAACTATACAACAAGCAATGACTTTCAGATCCTCAGATAAAACTTAATGGTGAAATATGCCTCTGTCAATTACACAGCACTTAGGTTTTCCAGGGGTCCCAAGTTTCAAAACAAACCAAGATCGTTTTTTCTTTTTAACCTAGACAACAGAAAGGAGTGCGTTTGTCATTTGGAGTAGACAACCATATTGACGGTTCTGCCACTGGTTCTAGAATTTCAATCCTCTTTTCTACCCTCTCTTCTTTGCTGTTTGGAGCTAAAAGCCGCACCCACTCTCTAAGCAACTCAAAAGGTTAACAGCCTCATGGAATATATACATGTGTTCCCGGGGCCATGGTGAGCCATGCCTTGTGGTCCTGAGCTGCCCAGAGCATACACTATTTGCATTGTGCCTGCAGAGAGCACACTGACGCACCCCTGTCCAAAGAAGCAGTGTAACACGCATGGCCCATTCCTTAGCAAGGAAAAGCAGTTAAATTCTGTGCGCTGAAGACACATTGGCCATAAACTCTGCAAGCTGCAGAGGTTATTTCAGTTAGTAAATGATTAAAGTCCTTAATCTCTGGAGCGGTGATAAAGAACACCAGAGAAGAGGGCTGGGTTTTTGATATTTGGGGAAGGTATAGAACGTCTCTCTTGAGACCATGCCGGAGGAAGCCCACCCCATCAAAGAACCACAGGTAAGTAAGACATCATTAATAAATCAATGATAGGAAAATGAAAACGGAAGCAGATGAATCAGCTAGTGGATCAGGTCAGAGATGAAAAACAGCACATCTGTTGCTACCGTCGGTGCATTAACAAATACGTCTGCTGGATCAGACAGCCTTTCGGACTAATACTTGGAATAATGAAGCTTCAAGAGCGATTAAGGCATAAATCAATTTTTAAATGTATCTTGTACCTCACCCAAACAACAGGAGGCATATTTTTTCCTTGCTTTGAATTCTTTTTGGCAGGCATCGGGGAGGTGCAGGGATAAAAAACACTGCCTCATTTTGGCTCTGCTGTGATGTACAGCACACAGCTAATTTAGTGTTTAGCCTCACACTTTTTGATTCTTACCAGCTGAAGGCATTGAGCTGTGCTTAATCAATACGTTAAATCCAAGCCAATGCATTTCAGCTCCAGCAAGATGCTCCAACCTCCTTGTCCAGGACAGCTTGGTTCTCGCTCCTTTCCCTCTTCATGTAGATATTGATTTACATTTTATTTTGTTTTTATTGAAGACTTCAGCAAAATTAACAGTTGAGGTGGTGAAGCGTTTTTCTCCTTTGAAGCATAATTTTTCCTTCATATCCAATGAAAAGTGTTGCTTCTCCATAATGGTAAAATGGTCAGGTTTTAGGACATTAAGGATACACGTGAGCAATTACTTTGATGAATTGTACATCCATGTCCAAAGGGGGGAGAAGTACTCTCCACATAATAATCTTTGATTTAGAGATGTTGGGATAAGGTGAGGTTGAAGGGAGATGGCTTAGGTTGGGAAAGGGGGAAGGTCCAGAAAGGGCATAGGGCAACACAATCAAGAAAGGAAACGAAATTTATGTCCAAAACTTCCCTGAAAAGCAGAAAGCTGGCTAATAAATGAGTTTTTATTGAAGAAGACAAATGGGGAGGGCACAGGAAGAAAGAAGGACCAAGAAAGAGAAGGTAAGAAATAAGATGATTAGAAATAGTGGGGGAGAACCCCAGATGAGGGAGAGGAAAAGCAGGCCATGTTTCTTTTCAGAGCATGACCTTCACTCACATTACACCCCCAAATCAGCCAGAGGACAATAGGACCCCAAGGAAGTAAACTATCTTCCCTTCTTGCTCTTCCCCTGGAAACACAACAGTTCTTTCAGAAAATGAAGAAAAGCAAGGAGAGATACTGTTTTGTTCATCTTGACTGCCCTCAGGTCAGCAGATACGGTATTTTGAGTTCCGTTAGGACAGCCACCAGTACTCACGTTTCCTAAGAAGACTCCAAAATATTGTAGCAATCGTAAACTTTTATACCGATTGAGTGGCAAGCAAACATGAGCATCAAAGTTCATACAAATATTTCCAGATGTAAGCACTAAGTTAGAAAGAGACTGTTTGAGTTTTTGATCATCATAGGATCTGGCAGTATAAACTTTTTGTATTAGGTATTATCAACATATGATTAGAATAGAAACCAGCTGAAAAATTCCACAACCACCTGATAACTTAAAATGAGGGTATCTGGAAAGTTTAGGGACCAATGATGTCCTGTAAACCAGTTTCTCAAACTTTTGTGTGCCTACAAATACCTGGGGATCTTGCAAAAATGCAAATTCTAGGGGGACATTTCTGGAAGGGTGGAGGAAGGACCTCCAAAAATAGACTCTTCCATAAAAGCAATGAAAATACTGGTAAGAATGATCAAAATCAACTTTTTCAGAAATTTGGAAATTAACCAAAGGTATATGAAAATTTGAGGAGCATTTATTCAAGAAAAACAGCTGGATCTTGGTAAGAACAGTGAGTTGTCACATTTTAGATTGCCTTTTTCCCATTCTCCCAGTTCCACAGCAGCCTTGGAAATGAACAGCATTATAACCACAGTAGCTGTGAAAAACCGGCAGCCTAACAGATACTGGAGGGGGAAGAATGGATTTGGAGCTCCCCCAAAAGCTCCATCCCCAGAGAATTGTTACTATCCAACCTATCTGGCAGCTCTCTGGAAAAGCCTCATTTCCAGGGCTTGTGTTTATTTGACCTGAATCACCTTGCTCAGTGCAAGTAGCCCTATCGCCAAGGTATTTGTTGGAAATAATCAGCAGCAATTGTTTAAAATTCAGCTTACTTAGTTAGCAATGCCAGTTGGGGAAAATGAGAAGCTGACCAAAAACCCCCCCAAAAACCAAAATGTAAACAGGGAAACTGGGGGATGAGATGTCCATAATGAGCTTGGAAAAGCTTCAACACATCCTAGAGACCTAGAAGCCCACATGTATGTGCAGGGGTGTGCACACACCCAAGAAAAACATGAGAAGTTTCTAATATCAGCTCTGGCTGACCTTGAGGTTCTGCATAAGCAGGAAGTGAAGGCTAAGGCAGAGTTTTAAACTGCCAGAGCACTGATCGTGGGCCCCAACACACACACCAGCAAAGCTAGGAGATATATTGGTTCAAGACATTTAAGAAAATCTCTGTCTAATCAGCTGATTATTAAGCTAACTGGGGAGAGGCATCATTGGCTGCACACAACAAAAAATACAGACGTTACAGAAATAGTCCAGGAAAAGCACTAAACAAACAAACAGAAGTAGCAGCAGCAACAAAAAAACAACAAACAACAACAAACTCTGGAGTGGGTGGCAGGGGTGGTGGTGGCTGGGGACAGGAATCTGATTTCCAGAGTTGTCACATTATATTAATTAAGATGTTCAGTTTTTAACAAAAAATTGCAAGGTGTGCAAAGGAGCAGGAAAAGATTGGCCATACAAAGAAAAATAACGGTCAATTGTAACTATCCCTGTCCCTAATAGGATGTTAGATTTGTTGTATAAAAAGTTTAAAACAACAGTTATCAATACATTCAAAGAACTAAGAAAAACTATTTCTAAAGAATTAGAGGAAAGTAACTTCTCAGCAAATAGAGAATATCAATAAAGAGGTAGAAATTAAAAACAGAATCAAACAGAAATTCTGGAGTTGCAAAGTATGAAAAGTGAAGTGAAAAATTCACTAAAAGAGCTCAAAAGACTTAAACTGTCAGAAGAAAGAATCTGTGAACTTGAAGATAGGTCAATTGAGATTATCCAGTTTGAGGAACAAAAGAAAAAAATTAGGAAAAATGAACAGAATCTAAGAGACCTGTGGGTAGGCACCAAGCCTACCAACACATGCATAATGAGAGTCCCAGAAGGAGAGGAAAGAGAGAAAGAGACAAATAAATATTTAAAGAAATAATGGCTTAAAACATCTCAAATTTGGTGAAAAACGTTATACATCCAAGAAACTCAATGAACTTCAAGAAAAATTAGCACAGAGAGATTCACAAACAGATATATCAAACTGTCAAAAGTTAAAGACAGAGAATTTGAAAGCAACAAGAGAAAAATGACTCATCATATACAGGGATCCTCTAGGGTTTGAGGGTTCTCGTTTCAAGAAGATCAGAAATCCCTTATTTCCAATGGTGGGTCCTTTCGTAATCCTTGGCATACTTTTTCTTTTTTTATACATTTATTTATTTTTTGGCTGCATTGGGTCTTTGTTGCTGTGCGTGGGCTTTCCTCTAGTTGCAGCGAGCAGGGGCTATGCTTCGTTGCGGTGCGCGTGCTTCTCATTGGGTGGCTTCTCTTGTTGCAGAGCATGGGCTCTAGGCGCGCAGGCTTCAGTAGTTGTGGCACGCGGGCTCAGTAGTTGTGACTCGCAGGCTCTAGAGTGCAGGCTCAGTAGTTGCAGCACACAGGCTTAGTTGCTCTGCCGCATGTGGGATCATCCCGGACCAGGGCTCGAACCCATGTCCCCTGCACTGGCAGGTGGATTCTTAACCACTGCACCACCAGGGAAGCCCCGGCATACTTGTAATAAAAGGAAATTTAGTAGGTGTCAAATAAATGCTTGTTGATCTATTGAGTCATCCTCATCATGGAACTGATGAAAATTTAGTCCAAAAAGAAGTAAAATTGTGCTTAAAGCCCACAGTACAGGGTAGTTTAGGGGGGTATCACCAGGGTACCTCGGCTTTCCCATTTGTTAAATGATGATGTTATTTTTGAAGTGTTGGAGCATCTTTAGATAAATGCTAATACACAGGAAAATGAGTTCAGCATCTGAGTATCTGAAATTAGCAGGAGTTGAGAGAAAAGCCTTTCCTCCTGAGGTAGTCCTCTCCACAATACAGGGGAGGGTGTTCTCCAGCAAGCTCAGGGGAAGAGCACAGAGAAGGGAAACTAAAGAGAGGGACCAGCTCATGACTCAACAGACATCATTTTTCCCTCCATACTTTCTCTCTCTTCTTACTTGAGCAAAGTTAAAATTAAGTTTCCTTCCTGAGCAGGTTTTTCCAAAGTATTAGGAAACACAGTCAGTAATTGGGATATATTTGTATATGTTAAAACTCATGAATTCAAGAAGTGGCTGAGTTCAAACTAAAGTAAGTGTGACATATAAAGTTCTTTAGTGATCTTTAACCCAGACCATAACGAGACTCCCTGGAATGTAGAAAAACCAGAACATTTCAATGAACTCATATTGTGGTGTAAAGTCCATTGGCATTCCATATTCCAGCAGATCCAGGCCTGGGTGGGCTCTTCTTCTCTTTTCTTCTTGAATTCTTTGTTTTACCAATGAACTCTGTACTCATTAGAAGCTGTTAGCACATTACAACAGCACTTATGAAGCATCAAAGGGGTAGAGATTTGTCCCATATTCACTCTTTCATTCCTAAAGCTAATGCTCAGGGGTTTTGTTCATGCCGGTTCTCTTTCCAGAACACTCTGGTGTTTTGGAAACAACAGTCAGGGCCAACTTCACAGGAATACAACTTGTGCTGTCACACAGGGCTCTGTGCTTAGAAGGACCCCACACTTGGGAGGGCTCCACACTTTGTTTAATGTTCTTCTGACATTGTCTTGACATTCCTAATAACTTTTGATCAAGGGGTCACAATTTCATTTTGTACTTGGCCCTGCAAATTACGTAGCTAGTACTGAACACTACACTTGGGATTTCAGACCTCAGCTTTGATCCTTATTAGCTTTGTGATCTTGGAAGAGTCTCTTAACCTCTCTCAATTTCATTTTCCTCAGTTGTTAAATATGGAAAGAATAATACCTGCCTCACAGAGTTGTTATAAGAATTAAATGAGATAGAAAACATGCCAGTCCCTTGGGACATGGTTCTAGTAACCTTTATTGATTGCTTACTCTGTGCCAGGTACTATGCCAAGCAGTTTACAAAAATTAGGTCACTATTCCTCATAACCATGGCAGATAATCAGCCAGCACACCCTGGTTTGCACTTACAAGTTTTTATAGCCAGTGTCTATTCCCATTGGCCCAGCATCCATTCTGGTTGGTTGGTGTCTGTGATCATAGTGGTTAGCGTCACCACTGCTCTGAATGTTCTGTGTGGTCAGGAGTGTTTTGCAAATGAGGAAACTGAGGCACAGACATACTGAGGACACTGCCCAAGTCCACACAGCTTGTAAGTAGACACTAACTATTAATGTCATAACCTCTAGTAAAGGGCAGAGACTCTAAAAGTGAGATCTTTTAACTTGAAGTTTAATGTTTTTTCCTTCTGGCCCCCAAGTTCCTCCATCACCAAGGCGTTAATAATTGAGTGAGGGTGATAAATCACATATAAACCTGGCTACCTGGCTACTGTACAAGGTCATGTTCCCAACTTTACCTGCCAAACACATGCACCTAAGGTGCTTATAGTTGCCCTTTCAGGTGTCCAGGACTTCAAGTCTTCCCTCATCTGAAGGCTGTTCCCTAGTTCCCAGTCTTCATCACTCTCTACCTAATTCCTTATTTTCCTTCAAGACTCAACTGAGGTGCCTCATTCCTCTAGAAGCCCCTCCTCTGAGCACTCTGAGTATCTTGTGCATAGCTCTATCACAGCATTTCTCACGTAAATTCTAATTGCTGGCTTTCTGGTCTGCCTTCCTTTAGGCCTGAGAAATCTTCAATGGGCAAAGATGATATATTGCTCATCTGGGTGTACCCAACACTTAGGAAAGTGAGCCTGACACATAACTGCTATTCAATAAGTGAGCGATGCAAAAATGGTGCTATTTTCCAAGGAACACCAAGTGCTTCTGTTTGTTCAAAGGAGAGAGAGGTGAACTCAACTGATGGATGGAAGCTTCATGGAGGAGGTGGTCTGCATGTTAGGTCTTGAAGGATGGGGGAGACTGAAATAGGTAGAATTAGGGATAGAGGCAGGAAATCAGTCTAGACAGAAAGAACAGCTTGAGCAAAAGTGGGAATACAGAAAGGTTAAAGACAAAGCTTGTTTAGAGAACAGCAGGTAGACCATTTGGCCTGGAACTAGGGATTTTCACTGAGCGATGAATCCCAAATTCAAATGTTTCTTGGAACCAGGCTTGTAGCACAAGAACTAAATAAATAAATCATGGCCCCATGCAGACAATAGGGAGGAGAAGGGACTGTGGCAAACTGGAGAACATGCCCTACTTAAAGGCAGGCGGCTGCTGTTCCACACCAAATGGTCATATGTAGACCTTTCAATTTTCCCAGATAACATGGAAATTCAGATTGTGTGTATGTGTGAAATATCCTGTGGATTTTTTTTTACTTTTTATTTAAAAATAATTTTAGACTTACAGAAAAGCTGAAAAAATAGTACAGAGAGTTCATGTATACCCTTCACCCAGCTTTCCCTAATATTAATGACTTACAGACTCATAGTATAATGATTAAAAACTAAAAAACTAAGATTTCTATCAGAGTACTAATTAAACTATAGTGCTTATTCAAATTTTACCAGTTTTTCTCCTAATGCCCCTTTTTATTTCCTGTCCCAGGACCCAATGTTGCTTCTAGTGGTTGCATTTCTTTGGTCTCCTCTGATCTGGGACAGTTCCTCAGCTTTTCCTTGTCTTTCATTATCTTGACAGTTTGGATGATTACTGGTCAGTTATTTTGTAGAGTTTCTGTCAATTTGTGTTTGATGTTTTTTTCATGGTTAAGGTGAGATGATGCATTTTTGGCCAAAATACTACAGAAGCAATGCTGTGCCTTTTTTCAGTGCATAATGTCAAGGGTACATGATGTCGATATGTCTCATTACTGGTGAGGTCCACTTTGATCATTTGGTAAAGGTGGTGTCTGCTGTGTTTTTCCACTGGAAAGTTACCATCTTTTCCTCTTTCAGTGATAAATATTTGGGAGAGATACTCTGGGGGTTACATAAATGCCCCATTTCTTCTCAAACCTTTGTCCACTGATTTTAACATCCATCGGTGGATCTTGCCTACAGCAATGATTACTGTGATGTTTGCCTAATGACGATTTTGTGTTTCCCTCATTCATTCTACTTTTATTAGTTTCAATTTTTCTGTCAGTAAAAGCTGTCCCTCTTCCCCCATTTACTTATTTATTTAATTATTACATTTATATTAGTATGGACTAATGGATATGATTTTATTTCATGGTATAATAGTATAATCCAATACTATCATTATTATTTTGTTGCTCAAATTGCCCAGATTTGGACACTGGGATCTCCTTCCCATTGACTCCTATATCTTTTTGACTTGCCCCTATCCTTTTTTGAGCACTTCCTTATTTTCTGACACTATACAATCTTCCAGGCTCATCTGTATTTTCCTTCCCCCAACCCTGGAATCAACCACTTCTTCAAAGAGCCCTGGTTTTTTTTTCATTGGAGAATAAATATCTTGGCTTTAAAATGTAGAAGATGAATTCAAACAACTAAAAAACATTGTGGATGCATATTTTGTCCATCGTCTTTGTGTGAAAGACTATGTGTGTCAGAAGATCTCAAAGCAGGAGAGAAAGGTTGGGGTCAGGGTAATGAAAGTCTTGAATATCCAATGAAGAGTTTGGAATTCATTCATCCAGGACATGAAGTGCTCTGGACCAGTTTTGAGTAGAAATGTGATATACTTAAAGACATATTTTGGGGAGATAAGCAGGAAGATTTACAAAGAGAAGTTTCTAGAAGCAAGAAGTTGATTCAATGGAATATTTAGAAGTAAAGTGATAAAAGTCTAAACTAGGGGCTGATGTCTGATGTTCCCTCATGCTGGGGAAACTTTCTCCTGTTTTCCTCCAACCCAAATCCTCCTTACCTATGAAGGACTCCTTCTCCAGAAAGTCTTTCCTGACTCCCTCCCAGAATTTACCTTTCTTCCCCGTGTATCCATGGCCCAGGTTGGCTGGTACCTCCTTTGTACACGTATTCAATTCTGCCCTGTCTGCTGGGGCTTTGAATGCTTGTCTCGCTCACTTGGTTACTAACTTCTTGTAGACGGGGTAGGCCTTAGTCATCTTTATCCCTTCCCAGGGCCTAGCATAGTTCCTCTCATCCAGGAGAGATGCTCAACTCAGAACTGAACTGGTTATAGGGACCATTTATAATTCATTTCGGGATTCTGGAAAAATAAAAGCAAAATGCAAGGATATGTAAATTTCTCTGAAGTCATACAATTTTTCAGTTGAAATTGAACTGCCTGCCAAATTACTCCAGCATAATGTGTGAGGCAGTACAAGTGATTGAGAGCACAACAGTAAGAGCATTAAAGACACACACACACACCACACACACCACACACACACAGAATTTCTGAGCCCACAGACTAAGTCTGTTCTTAAGAGGAATACTAGTCAGATCTGCACTTAATATTGAGGGAGTTTAATAGTAAAAGGATTTTCCTTATGGACGACACAAGGGCTGTCTTGAAAGGTCCATTTGGAAGGTACCTCTTAGGACCACACTAAGCTTTATGAAAGCATGGTCGGGATAACCTTCCATTTTTGAAGGAGAACATTTCTAAAGGCCTTGATAGGAGTGAACTCTGTGATAATCATGTTTCCTCTTTAGAGTTGTGTTGTTACAGAGATAGCTTTCCCCTCAAAGCATGATTAAAAGCTATGCTTCAAGTGCAGAAAATATTTAAAAATCAAATTTCACCCTAAAAATTTTAAGGAAGAGAATTGACAATAGTCAATAAGGCAATTACTCTGCAGAAAACAGGGTTCTGTGATATTTGTCAAGGAGAGAGCATGAAGGTTTATGGCCTCTGCCAGCCTCCTGCTGGATTTGCCAACCTCACTTCTGGCAGCAGCTACCTGTGTGACAGTTGACAGCTTGAATCAAGAAGGAAGAAAGGCAAAGAAAAAAGGAGGGAGAAGTGAGGGAGAAGGAAGGCCCCAAAGACAGGAGCTATTGACTGTTTCCTTTTCTACCAGGCAGCACCCACTGGCCAGCACAGCATCAGGAGAGGCAGGATTATAAAGATGAGCAGGTCAAAGGAATGCAGAGCAAGGAAAATGCCAGAGAATAAGACGACAGACATGACGCCTGTGAAGAAAGTAGACCATAGCCATGTGGGGACTGGGAGAGCAGAGGAAATGATTCGTGTGTGCAAATGAAGCATCCCACCCTAGAGACTGGAGTGGGATAGGATTTTTGTCAAACTAACCACAGTCCCCTCATTCTGCTCCTGATTGCAATGACTTCCCCTCTCCCCTGCCTCCTATGTCAGCTGCATTCATTTGGATCAAGAGCGCCATTATTTTGGATCAGGAGCGCAATTCATTGGCCCTGGAGAAGGGAAACAATGGGGGAAAAACAAGGAAGTTGATTCTCTGCTTTTGAATTCCTAAAAACATATTCTAAACTTATATCAGAGACTGTAGCTTTGAGGTACTGGCCTCAGTTACCCAGAGCCAAGGTCCTGGGTAATTTTTAAGAATATGGTACTCAAAGATAGTCCAGGTGGCATGGTGCAGGAACAATACAGAAGGAAAATAGAAACAAAAGAGAATTTTTCACAGCCCTCTGACTCTCCTGCACACATACAGGAGGAAGTTCGCCTTGCTCCTAGGAGTGTCAAAGGGGTGATGGACACGGGGGTGGGGGCAATGGATCCAAAGGGGCTTTCAGCTGGGATGAGGGCTACAGAGTACGTGAGCATGATAATCTGATGCCAGAGAGCAACCGAGGACACTGAGCTATAACCAGAGGCCATCTGGTGTGATGTCCAAAGACCAGATGGTACATGCTACATCTCAGCGATCAGTGAACACCAAGCCACTCCTTCCCACTGCTTAGTGGCCCCAGCCTTCCCCCAACTTAGAATGTCTGTGGAGAACAGGGACCTTGATACACTAAGTCTGTAAAGTTATAGAAACATAAAATGAGTTATGTTTTAGCACACTTGATAACTTGGATTTCAAAAATCTTACCTGCTACATATTTATGAAGCTAAATTAATGCTAACATATTAAACATACATTTATGAGGTTAATTTTGTGTCTAAATTCACACTTCTGGAGCATAAATGGCAGTAGAGTCCTCTTGAAGGGTAGGGGAACCTTCTCTTTTTACTCCTTGTGTGTGTGAAGATGTGTGTGTGTGTGTGTGTGTGTGTGTGTGTGTGTGTGTGTGTATTCTAACCAGGAAAGGCTTCCCACCCCTCACTCCAGGTTATCTTATTTCATGTAGTTTGTTTCGATGTGTTGGGTCATGACTAATTAGATAAGAACATTTTCTTTAGCCTCATGTATTTAGAAGTCCACATGATCTAAGGTCAAACCTCAAATGAAAGGTACATAGAAGTGATGCAATTACACTGATTTCAGAGCAGATGGCTGTTTTCTGGAGGGAAATGGTGCATAAAACAGACAAACAATGAAAGACTTGAGAGAGAAATTCTCCATGGCAATCGGGGCTATAAAATCAACACAAAGTGACTAGTTCACAGAATTGGTGCACTGTTGAAAAGCATTAGGGAAAACAAGGGATACCGGCACCCTCATGGGGCATCCTGCCTGGACTTGGAGGAGGAAGGACATGGGATGGGGTGCAGGAACACATCTTTCTGTAAGTAGTACATGCAAATCTCAGATCACAAATCCAGCTGTGGACAAAGTAAGTTCATTTTTCTGTACAGGAAGTTAATACTTATAATAACCCCCCTTTCTTCCAGGCAGTAGAAACTTAACTTTAGTCCTTTCAGAGTTCCTGCCCTTTCTTTGTGATGGCCTCTAAATTTGAGGCTTATATCACGTCCATGAATGAAGGTTAGTGGCGGGAGAACATCTCACCCGAGCTGGCATCACTCTGCACTAATACAGCTGCTTAGATGGGATGTGGACACTTGCTGGTCACTGCTGAGTCATCCCTTGTACGGGTCACATCACAGCAACTTTGGGTCTGCCTCTGGGTCAGCTAACTCTCAGGACCCTCTCGGGCACCCAGGATAATCCTGATGCTTCCATGCCATTCTGGGACCACACCCAGTAGGGCCATCCACAGCCATCTGTCATTTCCATGGCACTCTTGAGTACAAAAGAATCATTCCACCTCCCCAGCACTGCCCCTGGCCCCTTCCATTCACAGCTCTACCCTGGGGCTTTTTCAAACTCATCTGCCAGGACACAGTAGACAGCCATATTTCCTTCAGTTCTTACCTCCTTCCAAGAGTCTCCCTGTACTACTGTTCCCAAATGTATCTGAAGTTCCTGCTGTGGGACATTCTCTCTGCTTCATCCCAGGAAAGGATCAGGGTGCAGACCTTTTTCATCAAGAACTCATCACCATCTAGTTAGTCTACTCTCTTCTCGTAACTTCCTGTGTTTTCCTGGTTGGTGGAAGGGGGTGGGGGGGGGCATTTTAGCCTAGAGGATGGGGAGCAGTGTGGATTGGGAAAGCTTCTTTGTTATTATTCAGCACTTCTTCTCCCACATCTATTGTACATGCTTCGGTTCTTTCTGTTCTCTTGAAGCCAAGACATCAAAAACGAAAAAGCTAACAATTGACTCCTTTTGTGGCATTTGCTTTCTGCAGAGTCATTCCTTGCCTGAGGTAGTGATGCTGACTAATTCATCGGAAGAAGGAATACAAGGTGAAAGGAGAGGTGAAAATCTGTATGTAGCATCACTTGGTATCCAGTGGGGACTGGTTCCAGGACCCCCACAGATACCAAAATCCACGGATGCTCAAGTCCCTTATATAAAATGGCCCTTATATAGTATTTGCAAATAACCTATGCACATCCTCCTGTATACTTTGTCATCTCCAGGATACTTATAATACCTAACACAATGTAAATGCTAAGTAAATAGTTGCCAGCATGTGGAAAATTCAAATGTTGCTTTTTGGAACTTTCTGGAATTTTTTTCAAATATTTTTGGTGCTCAGTTGGTTGAATTCGCATATATGGAACTCATGGATAGGGAGGGCTGTCTGTAGTTCTCTATTCCAGCCACACATGTAACTACTTTGCCCAGACCTAAGATTAGTCACAACCCATAAGGCACGCTGGGAAGAAATCAGAATATGATGTAAGGACTTAGCAGCTGGATTAACTGTGGGCTCAGCTTAGGTGATCTTACCTTAGATACTTTGGTTCATTCTCTGGTCTTCTTCTTGCAGAGGCTCTAGTTAGTGTATTTTAAAGACTGTGACTTCATCAATCAGAGGTCATACGAAAATGAGTTCAGTCTTTCTCTTGTCTCCTCCCACTTTGCTTCTTCTCCTTTCCCTCTTTTTCTTCCCACCTCTCCACTTTTCTCAGTCCACTCTGCTCTGACTATCCTCCCTCCCCAATGGCAAGTCCAAAGGACATGACTCCAGAATCCTTGCAGGAGACGATTGTTTGCCTCATTACTAAAATGACTGTGTGTCTTCTTTCCTTGAATCTGTGGCCCCAGCATCCTATCCAGATAGCGTCTCCCTTCACCTTCAATGGTGTTCAGATGTGAATGATGAATTATATGGCTGCTCTAGTCACTAGAGACCGGCTCCTTCTCAAAAACATTTGACCTCAGCGGAGAACCGTTTAAATGCAAGGAGGATTTTAACGAATACAAATATACAATTTAGGGAGTGTCAGGGCGTGGCGAAAGAGTCACCATAAAGCTAATAATACACAGAATGAGATGGTCCAGGAGAAGCCTGGGTTAAGTCCCACCAGAGTCCATAGGGTTAAGTCAGAGCTGCGAACCCTTGGTTATGATGCTGAGGTGGGAGGGTCAGCCGTGAGCAGGCTTGACCTTGGAGTCCTGCTCGGGGGCACATGGATCTAGCTGGGAGTTTTGGGGGGTGAGTTGGAGGTGGGGTAGGAAAAGAACAGAATGTTGGAGTGTCTTCCAGTCTGGATACTTGACAAATGGCAGGTCATGTGGGGATGAAGCTGGAGCAGAAACAAAGAGCTCAAGAGAGATGCTGGCCAAGGAGCTATGTCTTCCCAGTAGAGAGTGAGGGGAGATTTAAATCACACTTTGCCCTGCTCTTAAAGGGCCCCCTCTTCTGTGTTGGGTAAACTTTGAGAAGTTGTCTTCCATGAAAACGAGAATCCGTTATGTAGCTTAAATAATTCCTGGATTAAGAATCACTTTCTAATCATCGTATGTTATTATCTTCATGAAAGAGGGAGAATAACAAAAAAAAAACATGTGCTCATTTTGGCAGCACATATACTGAAGTTAGAAAATTTTAAAATAATTTAAACTTAAAAAATAGAGATATGATAAAAAGCTGGATCTTTCATTCAACACTTGTGAACAATGATTACAATCAGTAGCCCTTAATTGAAAACCATAGATTTGAACCAAAATTATAGCAAAATCTGGAATCCTTACTTATATAGCAGATGTATCTTTCCAGTCATGTTTAGCTTAAACTAATTGGGAGATGGCAATCTGGCAGGGCTCTGAGTGATGGAGACTTTGAGCTTGGAATAAAAACTTTAGAAAATCCACAAAGTGAATAATCAAGAATTCGCTAAGTTCATTATCCTTCGGGTTAAGGGCTCTGCATAGAATATACAAAAGAAATTAATAGTACTAAAGCCACTAAAGAAATTTTCATAGTTTTATGAAAAGCAGAGACTTGATCAGTATATGGGAAGCTTGTTTTGTCTTGTGACATCATTTCTTCTCTTGGCCCAGTGACACATCTTTTGAAGAACAGAATAAGGAGTACTTGGTACACACAGCCCACAACCAACAGTCACTGTGGAACTGATCAGGGAGCCTCTGTTGGGGGATCCAATTTGGATCAGCCAAGACCCAAACCGAGTCATAGTCAGATGGCCAGTTAGAGACTGTACGTCACTGAATAATCAATGCTTCTAGAATCTGGTCAAAACACTCTTCTTTTTATAAAGTAGGTTTTGTTTGTTTGTTTGTTTTGTTTTTTAAACACAGAGATGATCCTAGCTAGAAATGTAAAAATAAAAAAAAAAGAAAGAAAGAAAAAGAAATTATGAGATTGCAGTTTTTAAACATTGAGCGTAAAAATCAGAGCCCTTGTAAACATGAACAGTCCTGGGTCCTACTTGCAGAGATTCTCATTCCGTTGGTCTGCCATAGGCCCTGGGAATCTGGGTCTGATGTAGGTGCTACACTGACTGTGGATTGGATGCCAAATGCAAACTCCTATGGTTTGGGGCTGGAGGGGAGAGAAGAGGCTGTTGAAACCTCAGGCCTTATGAGCCGATACTGCCAAAGTCAGGCAGCCAGACTTTGGTCAGGGCTGAGGCAACACTGTCAGTCTAAAAAAAACAAAAAGACCCACAGATATAGAGAACAAAAGAGTCGTTACCAGTGGGGAGAGGGAAGAGGGGAGGGACGAGATAGGCGTAGGGGATTAAGAGGTACAAACTACTGTGTATAAAATAAGCTACAAAGATATATTGTGCAGCATAGGGAATAGTCAATATTTTATAATAACTATGAATGGAGTATAACCTTTAAAAATTGGGAATCACTATGTTGTATACCTGAAACTTATATAATATGGTAACTCAACCATACTTCAGTTTGAAAAAAAAAAAAGAAATAGCTAACTGTATATAAAAAAGAAAAAGAATTAACTGTTTTTGTAGCTAAATGGGCAGCGGCGGCAGTGATATTGTCCACCCAGAGCTTTATCAGGGAAGGAAAAGAAAAGCTCATGACCACGAGTGTGCGGGCCGCATTTCCAGACATCACCCCAGAACTGAGAAATCACCCTCCCCGACAAACATCAGCACGCTCAGCTGAATCTGAGCCCTTCATTAAAGTTACTCTTGCCTCCTCCTATATCCTTCCCACGTGAGCCCGATTCATTACCTAGTTCCTTTAAATCAGAGCCTCGGGCTTCCCTGGTGGCGCAGTGGTTAAGAATCCGCCTGCCAATGCAGGGGACACGGGTTTGAGTGCTGGTCCGGGAAGATCACACATGCCACAGAACAACTAAGTCCGTGCGCCACAACTACTGAGCCTGTGCTCTAGAGCCGGTGCTCTGCAACAAAGGAGGCCACCGCAGTGAGAAGCCAGTGCACCGCAGCAAAGAGTGGCCCCCACTCGCCTCAACTAGAGAAAAGCCTGGGTGCAGCAACAGAGACCCAGTGCAGCCAAAAATAAAAAATAAATAAATTAAAAAAAAAAAAAAAGCAGAGCCTTTTACAATTCATTGCTGAGTGCAAGATCTCTTTGGGGGAGCAAAGAAAGTACTATTTTTGGATCTTGTTTATTTTATAATTTTGCATATAAAGAGTAGGCAGCCAGAAGCACAAATGATCTATTTTTTTCTCTATTCTCTTCCCTCCAGCAGAATTCACATTAAAGCTAGAGCAATATTGTTTTGAAAATCACCAAGTACCGGGCACAGTGCACAGGCAACTTAAAGTGGCGTAAATACCCCCACCAATACATACACAGGCCACGTGGCACGTACACATCACACCACACACTCTCAAACTGCCCTATGTTGCTTTTAAAAATACTCTCTTTTTTTTCTTTTCTCACATACATTCTCATGTTCTCTTGCTCCCAACTTTGGTATGGAGTCTACTTTTTGATTTGGTCAGGATCTTAAGGATCCTACCTACCACAGATGATCAGATCTAATCCTACGAGATACTGCTAATGCAGGAACTCAGGTAGTAAAAGGTCTCAACACAAACAAAAGAGAGTCAGCTGTGGATCAGTGAGCCACACTCTACTGACGGTTTTTGTGGGCTTAAGGGAAGGAGGTTCAGGCTGAGGACCTTGGGATGTACAAATTGGCTGAGCAAACATCAATTTGTCTACCAAAGTGCCTCTGAATTACAAATGAGTAAAATGGAGTTGCCTTGGGATCTGAGTTATTTGGCTTTAAACTTGCCTAGCAGTACCATTAACTATTGATCTGTTAATTTATGATGGTTTAGAACAAGACTTTGATGGAAGCTACTAGACCCTTGACCAGAGAGTCAATAAGTCTTTTATAAAACAACCTTACCCATGTATTATACGTGTCCTCGTTGGCAAGACTTCATCAGGAGTATTTATCAGTCGAGCTTGGATTCACCGACTATTCATAATATTGAAAACCTCCTATAAAACCCAGGCCATTTAAATTTCTAATTATCTGACCATTAGACATTACCTTAATACTGATGACTCAGTACTCTGTAAATCTCTAACGTGCTAATAAAAAGAGAGTGTGAATCATTTTCATATGTTCCCTTTTCTGGGAGATGAATCAGACGCTCTTGCTCCAATGTTTGTGTTCAAAGTTTATTTCAAAACTGGAGTAATTGAAAACATTTCTCTATATGGAAAATCTAATGAAAATCTTAAACTAGAGCAGACACATGCGTAAGCCTAATGGGGCAAGTGATGGGGGACCAGAGTGGCTTGAAACTGGGAAAGTCAGGAGCAAGCAGGGAGAAATGCTATCTGAGTTCCTGTACGGTGGGTCTTTAGTGCGTGTCTGTCCTCGCTCAACATTTCCTTCACTTTCACGCGTCTTATTTTCCTTTTACCCACCAGGCTTCCTGTCTCCATGTTGAGAGACAGTCCTCCCCAAGGTCTAGTTTTCTACAAACAAACAATCCTGAAAGATCGACTTCTATCATTACCATATTTTGGATAGGAGCCCATCTCAGTGAGCTCAAGACACTTTGTAAGTTGGAGGCATATTTGTATGAAAACGAGTGGCAGAGCTCCTTCCCAGAATGACTTTAACTGTTCCCTTGACGCCTCGCCTTGCTCAGTCCAGCCTGCAAATGACCCTCTTCTGCAGACCATGGATCTCTGAAAAATCTTTCCAGATAAATTAGGAAAAAACACACAAATTTTTAATAAACTTATGAATTATAAACATGTAATCTCATCAGTAATTAAAGAACAGCAAATTCCAACAAAATTAAGTTGCTATTTTTGTGTGTGAATTAATTTGCGAAAGGTTTTTTAGTAATTATAATGCTGGCTTTCCCATTAAAATGCTTTTAGGTGACAATAAAAAAACAACCAAATCAAACTTCTTAAATAACATGTATAATATATGATTTCAAGTGAAAATAAGTCCCAAGGAAGGGGGTTCCTGGGTTGATTAATTCAGGACTTCCATAACATCATCAAGCCCCCATCCTTCACTGGTTTTGTCCCTAAGCTGGCATGCAGACATGACACTGTCCAGTAAAGGAAAGGAGACTGTTTTTCCCTTCTCTCTCTCTCTTTTTTTTTTTTTTTTTGATAATGGATTATATTTAAGAAGAACTGAAGAAGATGAATCATTTTGAGGCAACTCTCTGTGTATCTGAGGACACTATGCTTTCTTTTTATTATTGAAGTATCATTGATTTACAATGTTGTATTAGTTTCAGGTGTACAGCAAAGTGATTCAGTTATATATATACATATAGGTATATATACATATATATATTCTTTTTCATATTCTTTTCCATTATAGGTTATAACAAGATACTGAATATAGTTCCCTATGCTATACAGTAGGTCCTTATATCTATTTTATATATAGTAGTGTGTATCTATTAATCCCAAACTTCTAATTTATCCCTCCCCCTCCTTTTCCCTTTGGTAACCATAAGTTTGTCTTCTATGTCTGTGAGTCTATTTCTGTTTTATAAATAAGTTTATTTGTATCATTTTTTTAGATTCCACATATAAGTGATATCATATGATGTTTGTCTTTCTCTGTCTGACTTACTTCACTTAGCATGATAATATCTAGGTCCATCCATGTTGCTGCAAATAAAAATGAAAAATATATACCCAGTAAACCTCACATCTCATCTCCTTAGCCAGGACTGTGTCATATGCCCACCTCTAGCCCAATCACTGGCAAGAGAAATGAGATGACCAAGGTTGGTTTAGACTAATCCAGGTTTATTCTCAGAGGAAGTATGGTCACCTGGACCAACCAAATCTCTATCAACAGGGAAAAAGGGAAAATAATGTTCCTTGGGCAGACAACCCGTGGTGTCTGCTCTGGCTGCCAAGGGTCCAGTGAGACAGGCCACACACGTGGCTCGTAGGAGTTGTGGAAAGAAATTTGGCATTATATACCAAGACTCTTAAAAGTGTCCTTAAGCTTTGGCATAGTAATTCCACTTCTAGGAACAAAGCCCATGGAAAGTGTGCCTAAATAAAGATAAAGCTTTATGCTCAAAGATGTTCACTGTAGCACCCTTTATAACAGAAAAAGGAAAGAACAACAACAACAAAACCAAACTTCAGGGTCCAAAAATAAAGAAAAAATTATGTAATTATAGTACATTCATATGATGTGCTGCTCTGTAGCACTTAAAAATGATGTTTACAAAAAGTTTTGAAAAACATGGGAAGATGCTCATATTATAGTGTTAAATGGGAAAAACAGATATCAGATTGTATATATAACTCTATGTCAGATATTAACAGCAACTATCTCCTCAACATCTACTATGAGCTAGTAACCTACACACGATCTCTAATCCTAACAACAACCTTGAAATGTAAGGGTTCTTATGCCCATTTGGCAACCGAGGCAACCAAGGCTCAGAGATGTTCAGCAGGTTTTCCAGAATCACTCAGCTAGTAAAAGGCAGGACAGGGATTTGAGTCTAGGTCTTTCTGGTTGTTTGAATCACGGCTTCACAGTTTAGGAGCAATTCTCTTTCTTACCCCTTTTTTTCTGTTCTCTTTTCTCCACAGTGGATGGATAAGATATTCATGAGTTTAGCTGCATGAATGAGCCAAGCTTCAGAGGTATAAACACACCTATATTCAGTGAAGTGGAATAGAATAAGGACAATGGGAAACTGGGGGACTTAGGGGTAGACAGACAGATAGGAAAGTAGGAGTAAGAGGAAAGAGAGGTAACTGGAATGACTGTATGGAGAACCAGGAAGTGACTGTTTACCAAACCAATCAGCATTCTCTGATTTCTTTTTTAGCTGAAATTGTTCTCCAAGTGCCTCATTCAGTACACGGGCCTTCTGTCATGGATGGTCCACACCAGTTCACCAAGAGCCCCTTTCAGGCCCCAGACGTGTCTCTAGATGTTGGATCCTTGTCTAATTCATATGCCAATCAGAAATTCCTCCTGCCGTGGCTGGCCAGATCAGGAGGGGATGGTGTACATGTGATCCTAGGGATAAAGGTAGCGATTGATAAATCTGTGAAAGATGGCGTTGGGGAGTCAATACTTTGGAGATCACACCTTTTTCCCCTTAGAACCATATCCCAGCCCCAAGCTGGGGGGTATACTTGCAGCTAATAAATGGAAATTATTGAATTAAGGAGGGGAAAAAAGGAAAGACAATCCTCTGGACGTCTGGTTCTGTTGTTTTTCACATCCGTGCTGTCTCTGCTAACCCATATCTACACTGGAACCCTTTTATGCCCATTGGCCAAAGACACAATCTGTTGCTGCAGAATACATACAGACAAGCTTTGTTTCAGCATTTATCTGATGACCAAGAGGACACTGAATCAGGCCTCAGCACTGTCTTTTTGCTGCCACTTCCATATTGGTGTTGAAAGCCCTGCTGTCATGGTTCGAGGGTTATAGAATGATTAGCATCCCCAGGTCCCTTGGCTCCCTTGTTTGTTTGAAAAAAATGCAGGAATAAAACAACCATGCAGGGGCTTCCCTGGTGGTGTAGTGGTTAAGAACCTGCCTGCCAACGCAGGGGACACAGGTTTGACCCCTGGTCCGGGAAGATCCCACATGCCGCGGAGCAACTAAGCCCGTGCGTCACAACTACTGAGCCTATGCTCTAGAGCCCACGAGCCACACTACTGAGCCCATGTGCCACAACTACTGAAGCCCTTGCACCTGGAGGCCATGCTCCGCAACAAGAGAAGCCACCGCAACAAGAAGCCCGTGCACTGCAACGAAGAGTAGCCCCTGCTCACCGCAACTAGAGAAAGCCCGCACACAGCAATGAAGACCCAATGCAGCCAAAAATAAATAAAATAAATAAATTTATTAAAAAAAAAAACCATGCAAGAATAATAGGCATCACATCTGATTTCAGAAAGCCCATTAAAATAAAAAATCAGAAATGTCTTCAATAAAAATTGCTGGAGATAAGAATCATGCAAAGACTGGCTCTTTTGGAGGGAAGAATGCATGCTATTGTAGGTATTTTTTTATGCTGAGGTTCTTAAAGGCAGATTTTTCTCTTTCATTTAATATTTTCAGGTTTATTTAGTATGTCTGATGTTTCATATCTAGCAATGCATATAAAAATCAAAAGAGAAGAAATTCTTGTGTGGCAAAATCATCCCCTTGTGAAACAGGAGGGAAGTGGGCAGGGCACAACTTTTGAAAGAATGACATAGACCAAGGACATGATATAAACTGATTAGAACCAAATGGGTCCAAGATGGCAGACAAGACTTCCACTAGACCTTGAGCCTCAGTATACGCTCATTGTAACACATCAGCAAGCTAAATGACACAACCACAGGCACCATGACAGTTCTAAGGCCGACCATAAGGATCAAAAGTGGGCAGTGGTCAAATTCCTGGAAATCCCCACCCCTTCCTGAAATAGCTGAATACTCCTCCCACTCATTAGCCTATGAAATTACCCACCCCTATAAAAACTGACAACCCCATACCCTGGTGCCTTTCTCACCTTCTGAGGTGACACACACTCTGTCTGTGGAGTGTTTCTCCCAAGGCTGCTCTTGCCTTCTGGGATGGTCCACACTCTGTCTGTGGTGTGTGCTTCTCTCTAAATAAATCCACTTCTTACCTATCACTTTGTCTCTCACTGAATCCTTTCTGCAATGAGACATTAAGAACCTGAGCTTCATTAAGTCTTGAAACCAGGTGTGTGGTCTCAGTTGGAAGACTGTGGGTTTTGGCCAGGTTCGAGCCCCAGCCGCGTGGGTTCAAGTCCCAGTCTGGGTTTTGGCTGGGTTCAAGTCCTGGCATCTGGGTTCAAGTCCCAATCTGAGGTGCACAGTTTCACTTGGACATCTTTACATGATACAGTCATGTGCAGATTTCCCCAGTCAGTCCTGAGCAGGCAGTACACCATCCTGATAACCTGAGTCCTTTCCTTGAGAGCACTTTATCTCCAAAGCCCTTCACAATCATCAACCCAGACATCATAAGAAGCAGCACAACAGCTCTGGGGCTCCCTCTTACAAGTCCAAAGGAAAATTCTTTGCCAGACAAGTTCTTCTGGCATTTTTGATGTTGGATCAGAAATAATAGGGAAAGCCCAGAGAGGAAGAACTGATGTTAGCTACGTCACTTGCATCTCTGGGCCTCAGTTTCCTCATCTGTAAAATGGGGAGGATAGATAGGGTCAATGTTTCTAAATTATGTTCTGTGAGGTGAATGGAATTACCAGGTGTGCAATTTGAGAGCCAGGGCCACTCCTCAAAGGGTAGAGGCCAGAGGAAATCCCCCCAATATTTCTATCCCTGTGGGATCTGTTAAAAATGAGCACCGAGGGCTGTCTTGACAACACACAGGGTTAAGAGACACATACAGAGAAAGGAAGAAAGGCTGGGAGCCAGGGAGGAAAGGCTGTATGACCTTGAAAGCAGTCCTTCCCATCTTCCTCAGTCTGCCCAAAAGAAGCCTGGCATTGTTATTCCAATTTCCCTCTCTCCACACTTGCCCCTGACGAGCATTTATCTTTGCCAGACAAGTTCTTCTGGCATTTTGATGTTGGGTCAGAAATAATAGGGAAAGCCCAGAGAGGTAGAACTGATGTTAGCCATGTCACTTGCATCTCTGGGCCTTGGTTTCATCATCTGTAAAATGGGGAGGATAGATAGGATCAGCGTTTCTAAATTATGTTCTGTAGGAACTTAATAAAAATTATCTAGGAAAAAAAGTATCTTAGTTGGGGTCCCCCTGGTTAAAAAAAAAAAAGTATCATAAGTGAAACATATTTTGGAAACAATGGGTTAAACATATTTAGACCAGCTTATTATCTCAACGGCTTCTGAGAGCCTTTGAAATTTAGCCAATATGACTTGGGAATTTCACATTAATGTTCCCCAAAGTTGTTTGATTGTTGTTATAAGCTGAATTTTGTCTTTCTTCAAATTCATGTGTTGAAATCCTAACCCCTAGTACCACAGAATGTGACTGTATTTTTTTTTAATTAATTAATTAATTAATTTATTTATTTTTGCTGCATGCTGGCTTTCTCTAGTTGCGGCGAGCGGGGGCTGCTCTTCGTTGCGGTGCGCGGGCTTCTCATTGTGGTGGCTTCTCTTGTTGCGGAGCACGGGCTCTAGGTGCACGGACTTCAGTAGTTGTGGTGCACAGGCTTAGTTGCTCTGCGGCATGTGGGATCTTCCCGGACCAGGGATCAAACCCATTTCCCCTGCAGTGGCAGGCAGATTCTTAACCACTGAGCCACCAGGGAAGCCCCAGAATGTGACTGTATTTGAGATAAGTTCTTTAAAGAGTTTAAATTAAAATGAGGTCATTAGGGTGGGTCCTAATCCAATTTGTCTAGTACCTTTATAAATTTATTTATTTATTTATCTATTTATGGCTGTGTTGGGTCTTCGTTTCTGTGCAAGGGCTTTCTCTAGTCGTGGCAAGCGGGGGCCACTCTTCATCGCAGTGCGCGGGCCTCTCATTATCGCGGCCTCTCTTGTTGTGGAGCAGGGGCTCCAGACGCGCAGGCTCAGTAGTTGTGGCTCACGGGCCTAGCCGCTCCGCGGCATGTGGGATCCTCCCGGACCGGGACACGAACCCGTGTGCCCTGCATTGGCAGGCAGATTCCCAACCGCTGCGCCACCAGGGAAGCCCTGTCTAGTACCTTTAAAAGAAGAGGCAATTAGTACTTGTCTTCCTCTGTATGATTTCATTTATGTGTGAAATCTAAAAAACAAAACAAATGAGCAAGCATAAAACAGAAACAGAGTTGTAGATACAGAGAACAAACAGGTCGTCAGAGGGTGGGGGGCCTGGGGGGAAGGAAAGAAATAGGTGAGGGAGATCAAGAGGTACAAACTTGCAGTTGCAAAATAAATGAGTCATGGGTATGAAATGTACAGTGTGGGGAATACAGTCCATATGTATGTAATATCTTTATACGGTGACAGATTGTAACTAGACGTATTGTGGTGATCATTTTGAAATACATAGAAAAATCGAGTCACTGTGTTGTGTAACAGGAACTAACATAGTGTTGTAGGTCAATTATACTTTAGAAACAAACAAATAAACTCAGAAAAAGAGATAAGATTTGTGGTTACCAGAAATGGGGGTGGAGGGAGGGGGAATTGGATGAAGGTGGGCAAAAGGTACAAACTTCCAGTTACAAGATAAGTAAGAACTAGGGATGTAATGTACAACGTGATGAATATAATTAGCACTGCTGTGTGCTCTACATGAAAGTTGTTAAGAGAGTAAACCCTAAGAGTTCTTATCACAAGGAAAACATTATTTTCTTTTTCTTTAATTTTGTATCTGTAAGAGATGATATAGGTTCATTAAATTTATTGTGATTATCATTTCATGATATATGTAAGTCAGATCATTATGTACATATTAAACTTGTACAGTGCTGTGTGTCAATTATATCTCAATAAAACTGGAAGAAAATAAAAGAAAAGAAGAAGAAAAAGAGGAGGCAATTAGGACACAGACATATACATAGAGGGAAGATGATGTGAAGACGTGGGGTGAAGATGGGCATCTGCAAGTCGAGGAGAGAGGCCCCCTTGACACAAGAAACCAACCCTGCTGACACCTTAGTCTTGAACTTCTAGTCTCTAGCTCTTTAAGAAAATAAATGTTTATTGTTTAAGGCACCCAGTCGGTGGTACTTTGTTATAGCAGCCCTAGAAAACTAATAATCCTTTCTCCATAATACCTCTCTTCTAAACAGGGTTTCTTAGGTTATACTTTGGGTAAATCCTGAACTAGATGTCCTTTAAGGTTTTGTTTTTTACCCCTAGCTCTAAAATGCCATGATTTAATGAAAAATCATGTCAATTGATGTAAGACATCATATAATTGATCCGTTAAGAAAATATATTTCCTGAGAGGTCAGAAAAGTTAAGGATTGGTGGTGACTGAGTTGGTAGTTGGGCTTCATGAAGATGGCAGAGAGGAGGGCTTGGAAGGAAAGGTAGGCAGGGGGGCTACAGGGGACCCTGGCAGGAGTCAGTCATTCTCCCAGAGATGTTGAATTCACTTGCCTTTGGAATGGCCAGAATGCTCATATGCAATTTTTTAAAAAATCCTAGTTGTAAGCACCAGTGATCTATATGTCTTCTTGAGACAGTGGCTGTCAGGTCAAGGAGGACTGTATCTTATAGTCTCTGGAGTTTTGCCACCAAGACCTTCATCCACAGGTGAGCAATGAATAAGCATCATTTCAGATGCTGCAAAAGCAGCACAGAAGGTTGAAAGTTCTTTTAAAAAAAAAAGAGAGAGAGAGAGAGACTTGAATTCTCATACGTTCTCTCTGTGGGCAGCTGTGGATCCTTTCTTCATTCTTTGAAAATTTACTGCAGGAATAAGGGAGACTTGGGAACATTGGAATTTCTAGGTCCAGAATCAAACCTTCACAGGAAGACTGACGTAAATGGATTGTAGTGACATTTATTTCCTGTGGGACATCACAGCTTCATATTGGCAGATCTAAAGACCTGGAATTATACAAGAAAACACCACCAAATCAGGGTGGACGTTGACATGTGTTGCTTGATGCACTTCCTACTGGTATTTCTTTCCCTTTTTAGGGGTTGATTAGAGGCCACTCATAAGAAAAGATAAGCCAGGTCCTAGACGGCTGTCACAGAGTGGTTTTCACTTACTGAGATAACTCTTTATCAAAAGTAATTTTTTTTAAAGCATGTATTACATAGTTTCTCAGTTGGGAAATCTGGCCAGATAATCAGACAGAATTACTCCCTTCATTTGCTGTATGGAAAGTTCTCATTTCCAGCATGCTGAGGGCCTCACAGAGCATAACAGTGCATCAGATACTCTACCACCCTCCTATGTTGGCTTTCAAACACATGCCCTTAAAGGAGGACAGCAATTCCACAACAACATTAAAACAGCAACTGGGAGCAAAGCCCTGTGGCCAAGACTCACCCAACCAGATTGCACTGCTATTTTTATCCCCCGAGCTGAGCGTACTGACAGAATACAGAATTACTTTTGTGATTAAACGTGGCCAAAAACCTTGCAAGTGTTAATCTCTGGAAATCTGTTACAAATTGGATGGCAAGCACCAGCAAACTGCTATTTTTTAAGTCTAAAAATAATTCTTGGTGCTCTTGTGTGTAAGTAATGCAGCAGGAAGAAAAGAAATTTTAATTTAATTGGGTTGAGTGGTTCAGTTTTTAGCAGTCAATTCCTAAATATAATGGGTATGGTTCTCTGAAAGCCCCCAAGTGGAGAGAGGGTCAGATGCCCAGGGGATACACAGAGGCCTCAGCGGTTCTTTGCATTTACACATCTTAGTCGCTCTGGCCCAGAGAGCATGGTTCTGTAATCTCAAGTACCCCAATTCCACTGATTTTGAGAATTATGTGATTGTGATGGGAGTAGGATCAGATGTGGGCAAAAAGGTGATGGAGGATTCACTGACCGTGTACCACGATTCGAACTAGTGGTGAATGTATTGGCTATATGAAGCCAGTATTGGCTCCAATTCCTTTGGCTATGTCCCTTTGGAAATCAGGTCCTTTTGGTTCTGTCACAGAAGGTTATGGAGTTTTCAATTAGGGTTTATGTGGAGTGGTTGGTGCCAAACCAACGAAGGCAGAGTCATCTCCAGACCCAGGTGGAACAGCACAATCCTTCAACCACCCAAACCCAGGCCCTTCAAACACCTTTCAGAACACTCGCTCCAGGTCAGTCCCACATTCATTCTTCATTCCCCATCCCCTTCAAGAAGCCCAGCCACACGTGGGCTCAGTCTCCTTCTTACTTGGGTCAAGACCCTAGACAGTCTCAGGCCCATTGATGTTCTTCTTCCTCCCTCTTTCAGGTGTCAGGTCCATTATCCCTGGGTCTCTGTTCTATATCCCCATCGTACTCCAGTTCTGTGCCTGCATTAGCCTCCCAGGTTGGGGCCAGAAAATCTGCTTAAATTTTGCCAGTCTTTTCTCCCTAAAGCTTGGCCCAATCTTCTCATTCCATCTTCCAGGAATCCTGGAATCCCAACAGGAATCCTGATCAATCTGGATAGATTGTCTTGGGATCTAAGGATGAGGACCTCCACTGCTAGAACCGTCTGATGCCTATCAGATTACACCCATAGGAAAGCAATATCTTTCCAGGATAGCATGGCAGTAAAAGTCATGGGCTTTACAGCTATCCTGCCTTTCCTGTATTAAATGTATTTTAGGGCTTCTAACTGGTTGACAAGGGCAAGTTTTTCTTTATAGAGTTCCAGCTAATAAATGCATAAAGAATAGTGGAATTAGAAAATTACCCTTTGGAACACCCAGTGAAAAAATGGGTCTATTCTAGGCAATGATCAATGACTGCTCAAAGCATTAGGTAAATTTTGATGGGGAGTTTTATAATGGATGGATCAAGTTGACGGTACCTGATTTGACTGATCAATCTTAAAGGCATTAATGGAAAGACAGCCAGACACTATAAGCCTTCCAGAGCTATTCAATGGGAAGTTCATAGCCCCACCTATGAGGTATCCTTTAAGAAAATTGAACCTGAATCTAATCAAGCCTTTTTATGTAAATACCAGTTTACAAAATTATGGGGAATAGAGGAATATGTTAAATGATATCATGTGGACTCATCAGCCAAATCTAGATTGTGGGATTCCACCACAGGGTGAATGACCCAGTTTCTTTAAAAAAAACAAAAAAATAAAGCAAAAAACAAAACAAAACCAAGTGTTAATTGTTATAGATTTAAAATGACTTAAGACCGTATCAACCAAATGGAACATATGGGTGAAAGTGATTTGTAAATGGCCAAGTTGTTAAACATTAGGTATTATTATTATGACTTTTGCCCTACCTCTCAGTTCCAGATCCTTAAGTCTGGGAAATCCATCATTAAAATGAACTTCAAAAACTATATACTTTATTTTCCAAAGCTTGTGTCTGGAGTATTTGACGAATCTCCGACAGACGAAGAAAACACAATTTCTTAACGGGCAAAGGGAAGCCATGATACGCAGGTGATGTAATACCTAGCCTGACTCATTAAGCAATGGCAAAACTGAATGTCTAATCGGATTGTAAGATCTAAACCTTCCCATATTTTTAAAAACCTTCTGGCCACAGAAAGATTTGGCTTGAGCACGTATACATACCCATATGTACTCACTTTAAACAGTATAACAACGTTATATCCTTATATATGTACACACATATGTCGACAAAATTTACTAACATATGTTCATATATACACATACCTTGCAGCAGTGAATAGATAACAAACCTTTTTGTTTTTCTCTTTCCCAACTAAAATCTCACATAGTAAAACACTGGCTATGGGACACTCATGGGAAATAAATTCATCTGGATACATGAGGAGGCCCAAACAAATCAAGAATTTATCTCTTCAGTTTTGGTCTTTCTAAAAAACCAATTTAGTTTTGGTCTAAAAACTAAAACAACAATTTTAGTTTTGGTCTTTCTAAACAGTAACCTTTCTAAAATATGCTTCACTCTTCCCTGCATCTTGAAAAGAGAATTCCAAATACCTCCTTGGTACCTTAGGGCTGTCATTAGGAACACGATTATACTAGGAAATAATATATGCACTTGGAGTTTATTCTAGGAATTTGAAGTGCTGGCTGTTTTCCAATATGTGATATGACCTCATCCCACTGGGCTCTTTGAATTCTTATTTCTACATTAATAGCATTTATTTCTATTCCGATATTTCAACATGTATCTGTAGTAGCTACCTTCTAATCCCTTCTAATTGCTGCTTCCAATCTGTTTTATAACAGATAATCAAGTACATTGATTTGTGGGCAAAATATGAGTGAAGAGGCTCTGCTGATCACCTAAGAGATTCTTCTGTAGGTAAAGTGCATGCCCTTGAGTACCTAGACTTTGTGAACATTATTTTACTGCTAAGAGGCCTTTTTTTTGTTGCCTATCAATTTCTTAGCTCTGTTTCACATGAGTGAAAGAGTCTGCCAAAAAAGTGATTGCTCAGAAACGCAAGATAAAAATGTATCCTTGGAGTGTACTCGAGTTGGAGGTTTCCATTAACTCCTTTTAGGAAAAATATGACTTATTCCCACGGAAAAATGAGTATTGCTTTTCATAAATTCACAACGAACCTCTATAACAGCATTATGCTGAGACCCCAAACTCAGATTGCAAATTACCCTTTTAAAGCAAGGACAGATTTATCTTCCTGAGATCTTAGTAAATTGTACACACAAAGACCCCTGACAAATGGAAGTTTACAGTGACTCTATTTAGAACTCTTTCACATACAAATACCTGGCAGTCATATGAACATTTAATACTATTGAATGATTTTCTGAGTAAAGGGAATTTTCTGGACCCAGTTGGACTGATGCTCAGATGTAGTTAGGGTAGGCCTGTGAAATTTATTTTTATGAAGTACCAGGTTGAAGTGTATTATTCTAGCCCTCTCACCCTGTATGAATCTCACTCTCTCACTCTCTCCCTCCTCCAATGTATGAATCAACCCAGGTCCCCAGTATGCTACCACACAATGTCCCCAATCCCAAACACTTTCTTTTTTTTTTTAAATTAATTATTTATTTATTTATTTTTGGCTGTGTTGGGTCTTCGTTTCTGTGCGAGGGCTTTCTCTAGTTGCGGCAAGCGGGGGCCACTCTTCATCACGGTGCGCGGGCCTCTCACTATCGCGGCCTCTCTTGTTGCGGAGCACAGGCTCCAGACGCGCAGGCTCAGTAGTTGTGGCTCACGGGCCCAGTTGCTCCGCGGCATGTGGGATCTTCCCAGACCAGGGCTCGAACCCGTGTGCCCTGCATTGGCAGGCAGATTCTCAACCACTGCGCCACCAGGGAAGCCCCCAAACACTTTCAATTAGATCTTGGATGCCCTCCATTCATCCAGACTAGATAAATAGTTTAAGTGCTTGGAAATAACAACCAGAACTCTTCAGGTCCTCTCCATAATATACACAAGTGATTCCTGCTACATCAGACTTCAGTGCTCATCCCAATTACAATGGGCTTACCTTGCTCCTTGCAATCTGAAGTGGTGTGTCTGTGATTTTAGCGTGTGCATAGAGCAATGGATGTATGGCTTAAGAGCACAAGCTAGGTAATCCCTAGGCTTTTCTGAGCTCAGCAGCTCAAATGCACACAGAATCATGAGTGCATTACTGCAGAAACAAAGCATTTCCATCTAAAATAATATGCCCATTAGCACATACTTACAGTACTCTTTCCTCTCCACAAGACTGGAGATATCACAGGAGGAAGCTCAGCTGATTTTCATGAGACCAATATCCCTTTTTTTAAAAAAAAATATTTTTAATTGAAGTATAGTTGATTTACAATGTTTTGGGTGTGCAGCAAAGTGATTCAGATATATCTATATATAGATATATAAGTATGCTTTTTCAGATTCTTTTCCATTATAGGTTACTAAAAGATATTGAATATAGTTCCTTGTGCTATATAGTAGGTCCTTGTTTATATATTTTTTGTATAGAAGTGTGTATCTGTTAATTCCAAATTCCCAATGTATCCCCCTCCCCACAAAATCCCTTTTAGTTATGGTGAATAATCTAGCTGCTATTAGTATTTGAGTCAAACAGATGTACAATAGCCACCATTCACAAGTTCTTTTTCTTAAAAGAATAAGTATCTTTATAGCAACAAACTGTTTCTGACCTGGGAAAACAGGGATTCTCAAAACATATCTTCTGCATCATTTGCTTGCCTCTAGGATATTCTGCTTTTACCTACATTTTAATAAAGTATCAGTTGGGGTAGGTTATGGGAATATGAAAATCGCAAAAGTATCCTGTTTTCAGGTTCAAGAGTATTCTCGTTATTTTGATTTCAAAAAGAATTTGTAGGCTCCCACCTACCTGTCTACATATATCATACAAAGTTAATTGAATTTACTTTTTTATTTATTTATTTATTTTTTATTTATTTATGGCTGTGTTGGGTTTTCGTTTCTGTGCGAGGGCTTTCTCTAGTTGCGGCAAGCGGGGGCCACTCTCCATCGCGGCAAGCGGGCCTCTCACTATCGCGGCCTCTCTTGTTGCGGAGCACAGGCTCCAGACGCGCAGGCTCAGTAGTTGTGGCTCACGGGCCTAGTTGCTCCGCGGCATGTGGGATCTTCCCAGACCAGGGCTCGAACCCGTGTCCCCTGCATTGGCAGGCAGATTCTCAACCACTGCGCCACCAGGGAAGCCCTTGAATTTACTTTTTAAGATCCATAGAAAACTCAGATCTGGTAGAGTGATTTGGGAGGTTTGGGTTACCTCATTCAGAGCACCTTGGTTAATGAAATCAAGGCAAAAGATGACCTCAGTGGAACCTATAGGCATAGTCCTGACCCACTCATCCTGAAAGCATATATTCTTTTGCTGGTGGACCAGTCTTAGGACTACCCTTGAATATTAAGGACTGAACAGTCTATATTAGTATGAACCAATTTCAGAAAGAAAACAAGAAACAATAAAGTGTAGTGGTTGAGTGCAGAGGTCTTAGAGTCTGATACACCAAGGTTCAAATCCAGCTCCACCATTTAATGCTGAGTGACCTTTGGTGTGATACTTAACCCCTTTGAGTGTCGTTTGCTTCACCTATAAAATGAAGATGATAAACAGTGTACACGAGTTTAATGCAGAAAAAACACTCCAGGTATTTCAAGAAGAAACGGATCTAATACAGGGAACATGCTCACAAAATTGTAGGATGGACTGGAGCAGTGGAAATCACAGGAGCCACCAATGGACCATAGACTTCCAGAGCGTGCCACCATTGCTGAGTTCCGGAGTCCACGAAGCTGCTGTTGTTGGCCACCACTGCTTCTCACGCCCACAAAGCTGGTGACCAGACACTGAAATGTGGAATTCTCTGTGGCAAACACTCACAGCCATCCAACTTTACTTGCTAACACTAACAATAGCAAACAAATAGTCACCACCTCACTTTCACCTTCCAAATCTGGGGCCATTGCTTCTCACAGGTTCTTGCATCCAGAATCCTAGCTTCAAGGGAATCTGGGAAATGTAGTTTTTAGATTTCCCAAACCAGCAGTAGAGGAAGGTACCTAGAAAGAAATTGAATATGCTAAATGGCAATAGACCACATCCAGCACAGGACACCGACCTCCTTGGGTTATTATAAGGATTATATGAGACCGTATGGGTAAAGCACTTAGCACAGTGTCTGCAACATAGTAAGTACACACTATTTATATGGCTGTTTATATTTATGTCGTTATTACATTATCAAAATTGAGATATCAGCTGAGCATTTAATGCCCCTTACTTCACAGTTCTTCCCTACTAGCAGGATCTCTCCTTTCTTAGACAACTTTTCCAACTCAATTCCTAGATGTCCAAGGCTCTGTCTCAAAGCTGTCTCATTCTCTCCTGGCCCCATCCTTCCCCAGGCTTTTCTCAATTCCCAGTTTTACCCTATCTTTATCTCTCAACATACCCTCACCTGAAAATGTATTTTCTTATTCTTTACCAATAAGGTCCCAATTATTAGCAAACAACCAACCAAAAAAACAAATGAAAAGTGATCCTCCTTTCTTCCAGGCAGAGAGAGTTTAATCTTCAAACATTTCCAGGATAAGAGGAAATATTTTCCTTCCATTTGTCTAATGAAGGAAAGAAGAGAGAGAAAAATAAAATAGTTACTTATCTGTATTGAAGAAGGCAGAAAGATCACATCCTGTCAAATCTCAAATGGTTAAGTGTTTCTAAGTTTCCAAAATCAGAATTTTAACCATGTTTTCTCTCCCAAGATTAAAAAGCCCTGAGATCACCAAGAGTTCAGGTGATATCTCCCAATTCAAGATGGTAAATTGATCATATATGATTTCCTTCTTGCTCTCTCAAGATTTGATTGGAATGGCAAAAGTGAACAGAAAACCAACCAACCAAACAAAAACTATGGTAGTACTGAAAGCAGTAAGAGTATCATTAGCAGATCAGAGATTTTTAAAATAAATTTCCTGAAGAGAAAGTAAACAGGATTGTATGGATGGATAAACTGGAGTAGTAGAAAAGAAATCTGGAATATGTATAGAAGAAGGCTTGCCAGGGAGGAGAGTCATTCTTCTGGCAGAGAAGGGAGCTGTTTTGTTTTGTTTTTGTTTTTTGTTTGTTTTTGGCAGAACCAGGCTCCAAGTTGGGGCAACTGAGGCAGCAGATGTTCCTTCTACTTCTTGGCATTTGCCCCCCTCCTCCTGCCCATCTGGCCAAAACAGAGACCTGTAGGAAGAAACGGTAAACAGAATGGGAGGTCTTCTTGGAAAGAGTCATGGCAAGAGGCAGAAGGACCCTGAGGGAACTCCAGATCTCCACAACAGAGGAAGAAATAGATGGCAGCTCTATCTAGAGGGGAATACACAGAACTTCTCACACCTCCAACACAAGTGTAAAGTCTGCATTATTTTGGTAATTGTGGAGGCATTCTCTACCCATGCTCCCTAAATGGAGGTGATTTGTTGACATGACCTCTCCACTTTCATGGAACCCATAGTCAGCCCAACCAGTGGGTGACAAGCCAGAGAATGGACAAACAAAGGATCCCTACATACTAACATGGCCCTTCAAAGGTCATCAGGCATTTGAGGAAAACCAATAGCATGGATTAAGAGGAAATATTAAGATTAAAAATTAAAGAAGGAGGAGAAGGAGAAGGAAATGGAGAAGGAGGGGAAGGGGAAGGGGAAAGAGATGAAGACCCATTCTGGAGAAAATAGACACTAAACAAGAATATGCTGCTATGAAAAAGGAGCAATGCAGAAATATTTTTAGAAATGAACCATATTACTACTAAAATAAAATAATTTATTAGAAAGTTTGGAAGGATATCACCTTCCAAATACACAAAGAATTCTAAAATATGAGAGAAAACCATAAACATGGCAGATTAATCTAGGAGCTCCAACATTCTACTAATAAGAGTTTAAGGAAGATATAACAGAAAATTAGGTGGATAATTATTTTTGAAAATAACACAAGAAAATTTCCCAGAGTTGAAGGTTTTGGAGAATTTTATTCCATCAGAAACACTGCCAGCTTGGACTGACGGAGACAGAGAGAGTATGAAATGAAGGTTGTCTGACTCCCATATTGTACCCTTCAGTACCTTGTGAATTTATTTTATAATGCTATTATTTCTGTGATAACCAGTTAAATACAGGTTTTATATTTTTGCTTTTAAACTTAAATTTAAATAAGACAGTGTAGATAAACCCAATGGTGTGAGTTTTATTCCTGGGACTCTGAAAGGCACCTACCTTTCTCAGGGGTACCATTGACTCAAAGGATGACTCCCCAAAGGCTGACATCACCTTGTCACCTCCACAGTTTACACACCAATCACCTGTGCCTGCTCCATGGTTTACTTGTTTCCCTAGTTGGAGGAAGGGCCCTCTTCACATGTACACCCATCTACCTCTAAGTAAAACCAGCTCTTGCCTTCAACCTTGGGTGGCCTAACTTGTAACCAATTCCCAGTCTTTCTAGATCTTCCAAAGGTAGACTTGTCCTTTTGGCATTACTGTGTCCATTCAGAGAAGTAATGCAGGGATTAGACTGAGAGATAGCTGAGGAAAAGTCCCCTGCATCTCAGTTGCTTCTGAACTTCTGTTCTATCACAGAATTCAGGTACTTTAATCCCTCTACTAAATTATAAATTTCCTGCCAACTGGGTTGCTTGATTAACCCTCACTTACTCCCAACCCCCAACTTCAAGAAAAATAAATTAAGCCCCAGAGATGTTGGATGAGTATCCAAAATGCGGAGCAAATTTCCAAACAAATAAAAATAAAGCCAGCCCAGCAATGCTGACTCCCAGCCCACATTCTTCTTAATGGCTGTTAGGAGTCTTGGCACTTCAGGAAGCCTGGGTGCTGGGTTTTTGGCCACCTGAACTTCATACTTCCTGCTACCTGCAGTTAAGGCATCACATTCATTCAAGTCTCAGCCTTGAATAATCTGTTTGAAATCAAAACGTAAAGGATTACATTGGGAGAGACTGAGACCCTGAACTGTAATACCAATGGCCAGGAGGATGCCACGGCCAACACCACTTGCTCAGTACGGCACACTGGCTAAAGGCTTAGACTCTGGGCAGACAGCCCTGAGTTTAAATTCTTGCCTGCCATTTTCAAGTTGTGAGATTTGGGATGAGTCATATAGCTTCTGTGAGCCTCATTTTCCCCATCTGTAAAATGGAAACTAGCAATAGCATCTATTTCATAAATTTTTAAAATGAGGATTAAATGGAATGATGTTTCTATATGCATATAAAGTAGTTGGCATATATTCATTGAATGTCAGCTTTTAATATCAAAATGTTATTTTTGTTGTTATTATAAGTGACATACTGATTAATCAGATTGACTAAACCACCCAGGAGAGAGAAGTGAATGCATATGCTACTATTAGAAACAAGGAGAGTTAAGTCCAAAAATTGACCCCTTCAAGGAGGAAAGCACCTCAATGCAGATGGTTTGGAAAGAGCACTTTGTCATTTGGATCACACCCAACTTTCCTTTCCATAATCACAGCGACTTTGCATGGGTCATAGCAAGGAGAGCCCAAATCAAAACTGAGAAAAACCAACTCCAGCAAAAGCCAGGGGAGATAACTCATCTCATTGTGCTGAATGCGCTCTCAGGGCTTAACTGCCCTGGAGGGAGAGCAAACAGTGCAGCGGCTCCCCAAGAAGCTATTTTTTGTTTTGTGTTTTGAGCATCTGACTCAAGCTGAGTAAAAGGGTTCATTTTCTCACTTGGAAAGTTTTCAAAACACCAAAAGGATTAGGTCAAGAGGGAAATATACCCAGCCTGGCCAAATCTTTTGCAGTGGTCAAAAAAAAAGCCAGCAAAAAATTAATCACAAATCTGCTTCAGACAATATATGGACCCATTCAGAGGAAGTTGTCATTTGTTTATCAGTAGCAAGCAGCAGCTTCCTGCAACCAACAACAGCTGTCACCCTACAAAAGGACATCTTTCCATTTTCATGAAGAGTAATGAAAATTTTAAGGCAAAGCAAATGACAAAATATTTGACTGTATTTATCTGCCTTTTTGGCTATTTTTACCCCTGTGCCATGCACACGCTTTCCAGACCTCCCTGACAACATCTTACTTTTTATCCAAGTCTTGCTTTACAGCCAAAGCACAAGTCTTGTCATTTACACCTTACAGATGGAGAAGCTGAGACCCTGAACCTTAAGTAATGTGAAGAGAGTAGGGTCAGGCAGAGCTGCATCACGGGTGGCTTGCAACCACTCCAAGTCCCACGAGAGAGACAGTGGCCATCAGGTAAATGGGAAAGCATACTAATTCAATGGATGCCAACTTGGGACAGGACAAAGTGGTAAATGTGGTGACCTAGAAAAATACAGAGCCTAATTGATGCTTTCTTCCCCAATGAAGACCTTGATATATAACGCTCACAGCGTCATCTGTTTGCCATGTATGGATTTTGTTTTCTCAGCTAAAAATAAAGTATGAGAGCCCGTGTTTATTGGTGCAGTTTACTCCCCATAATTCCTTTTTACATATTCATAATCTTGGTAATATTTTCTACATATTTCTGCCAGGATAGGGAGGTTTTTTCCCCATTCAGAATTACCATAATTATTTTGCTAAGGTACCTGAGCCCATTCATTAATTCATTGATCTTATACTGAGTTCCTGCTACAGGGCACAGGGCTGGGAACCTGGGGACGCTGATGAACGAGTCTTAGTTCCTGCCATCAAGGGGTTCAGAGTCTATAAGGGGGAAACTGACATGGAAACAAGAAGGTAGATTTGTAAAGAAATACCCTGGGAGCTGTGGACCAGGAAAGGCTTTCCATTCTCTTGGGCACCCTTGGTTGTCCCACTTTGCCCTCTCCTCTCTACCCTGCCCACTCCTCTCTACCCTGCCCACTCTGCACAGGTCCCCTTTGGTACTGATATTTCCTTTTAGATCTCCCCACTGCACTTCAGATGAGACCTCCAACATCCGTTAAAGATATTATTCCAGGCCACAGAAGACAGGTTTGTGCATATGATACAGATTTTTCCAGATGTCTTGCTTATAAGCAGTCCTTTCATAGAGCAAATCAAGGCTAATTCTTTAAAACGAAGCAACATTAAAGTTATTTTTTTTTTCCTGGAGCACATTCCAAAGATTATGATCTACAAAGAATACCAAAATAAGAAAGGATCCCTGGGTTTGGTTTGTTGCTAATTTTTTATTGTCTGATTTATAGAGTTGATAGACAAGCCATGTCCTCCTCATCTCTGGATTGAGATGTGCTGACAGCTGCATCCATCAAGCAAGCCGTCAGAGCACAATGCTTCATAGAGGTTGTTAAACAGAGGTCCAGCTGGCTAACCCTTCCAGGATATGAGAAAGAAGAAAGTTAATCTTAGTGCCCATAGAAAAGTATTTCACTCATCCAGCAGAGAAATGGACATAGCAGTAAAGTCTTTAGCCACAGGTATTAGAATTTAAAGACAAATTTCAAACATATGTCTGTATTTCTTCTTCCTTTATGATCCTGGAATCAATCCCTGCTTGAAACACTTTGATAAATAATCAGCCAGCAATGGCAATCTCACTGAAATATGGATCCATCTTCATTAGCAAATTTAAGGACCATTTGTGTCTATAAATTCAGGGCAGAGCGGATAGAGGAGATGTAATTCTAAGTCCACAGTTATACTGGTCCACTGAGGAGCTGGACTGCAGCTGGATACTTTTAACAATTAGGGGTACAAGGGAAAGACAGTGGCCATTGACACAATCACATTAATAGTTTGATTGGTGATCATTTTACGGTGGCTTGAAGAATTTTAAGCACATGCGAAACATCAGAGGGACATATTTTAGCTGCTAGGTTTTCTGTCTTTCAACACCTTCAACACCTTTGCATAGTTTTAGACCTTTCTGACTTTTGGATCATGGAAGTTCCTCAAGGATAAAGAGAAGTTCCATAAGGGCATGAGAGAGACTCACAAAACAACCTCTTTGAAGTCTAGTTCAAGGAGACAGCCTCCCTGAACAGCCTCCTTTGTTTGGTCTCCAGACGGTCTTAGAGATCCTGGCCCAGAGAATAACTTCTAGAACGGAGCCAACGCGAGAATAATACTAAAGGGTCCCCAGCCAGCAGGTGGCACTGCAATCGTTGGCAATCTGAGCTTTGTGGGTGTTCTCTAATGATGACCTTTGTTGATTGTTCTAACCAAAATATTGTAATTCCCTTTGTCTTCTCTGCCCTCCCTTGACTTTGCTGAGTCACTTCATGCTGTGTCATGGAACTCTGTGCTGCAGTGGGAGACTCAAAAGAAGCTCTAAACCCTTTGTGGCTGGCTGCCAGGTTAACTCATCTGTGGGCAGGCTGTCATGCCCAAGAACCACGGTGGGAGTGGTGGGGGGAAGATCTGTTGTCTGTTCATGGGGCTAGTCCAAAGCTGAGGGTGATGCAGCTAAGGGTGGACTCAGCTTCTCAAAGCATTTGAGGACTCTGAAGTACATCCCCTGCCCTCTCTTGGTCAAGAAAGGCTCTAGGTGTCCGTATTGCATCTCCAAGTACATCCTCCTCCCCAGAAAAGACTCCAAGGGTCCATACTATATCTCCAAGTGCACCGCCCACCACTCTCCCAGAAAAGGCTCCATGTGTTCACATTGTATCTCCAAGGGCATCTCCTCCCCTACCTCCCCAAAGCTCCAGGTGTCCTTGTTGCATCAAAGTGGCAACGGTGACACAAGAACCCATCTGTGATCAACCTGCTAGAGCTCAGAAAGAGAAGGTAACTCTCCATCTCACACCTGTGTCTGGGCTAGCCTTGCATAGAGAAGGAAGAAGCTCCCAAAAGGATGAACCATACTCTCCCCAAAGGCAAACATCCTCTTCTAAAGAGAACCTCTACTGGAGTTTATGTTAGGGTGAGGTGGGGGTTGAAGAAGGGATATATTTTTATAATTCCCTCCTGCTAAAGAGGAAGGATCCCAGAAAGAACACCTTAGGTGCTGAGGGAAGATGGGGGCATTGGATTGATTCAAGTGGGAGGATGCTAATGGGGGTGGGTTTAAATTATTCTATACAATAATAGGAAGGAAGAGACTAAGAAAAAGCTGGTGGAGGGGCGGGGCGGACACAGGAGAGAAGGAGATGACTAAGGTGGAGATTTGGATTAAGCCTTGCTGTGCAGTGTGTGGTGTAATCTTTTCTCCATCTTCCCATGAAATACCTGTAAAATCAACATTACCGAATAATGCCTTTGCGTTCTACTGAAGGGGGAGGAATGGAATATGCAGATGTGCTCAGTCTTTGAGAAAGTGCCTGGGAGTGATCCAGGACCACCTAGGCTCAGTCTGAAATGGACAGAATAATACAATTAGCAAAGGGTGAGGGATAGCACTCCACTTGGGTCCCTTGTCGTGATGGCCGATGGCCAAGGTAATCTTCAGATGACAGGGACGCTCTCCAGATGAGAGAGAGACACCACAAAGATCCTGGAGAAATGTCATCTCTCAACCACCTCTGCTACTCTGCCAGTGATCTGAGAACAGAAGGCCCTCTCAGGCTTGAAGCAACATTTCACGGGAAATGTTTGTCTTAATAAGATGTTTTAAGGCCACTGGATGTTTGGTTTGATGGTGCCACATGGCTCTAAGTGTGACTCAGCTTAGATATTTGCTTAGTGGTTCTCCAAGTTTGGGAACCACTAGTACAATGGGCTAAGAAGAAATTGAGTCCTAGAGTCTGAAATTATGAGCCAATGTTGCTGGCAAAATCAACAGCTTATTGAAACAATTGAGGCCCCCACGTTAGGTGAAGGAGCTTAATTAATGTTCCTTATCAATACAGGATGTCCTGCAGCCTGTGGAGAGGAACATTTGGAGATCATACATGGGGAAGAGTTCTTCATCCACAAGCCCAAAGCTCCACCCAAGAGAACTCAAGTAGCTATGGAATGAGTGGGGGCCCCCAGGAGTGACCCAGAGACTCATTCATGTTTCTCAGGGCAAGAACTGTAGTCCAAGTGTCCCATCGGACAAGACACTGTGTTTCTCCAGGCAGGATCCAGAGTTCCGTTGCTCAAAGAGCAGTCCTCAGAATCACCTTGGAGCTTTTACCAGTGCAGATTCAGATTTGTGGACCCCACCCAGACCTGCCGAATTGATTTGTGGAATTGGGGACCAAGAATCTAAATTCTTTTTTTTTTTTTTTTAATCATCCCCCCCTTTTCTTTTTTCTAAGATTTATTTATTTTATTGATTGATTGATTGATTGCTATGTTGGGTCTTCATTTCTGTGCTAGGGCTTTCTCTAGTTGCGGCAAGCGGGGGCCACTCTTCATCGCGGTGCGCGGGCCTCTCACTATCGCGGCCTCTCTTGTTCCGGAGCACAGGCTCCAGACGCGCAGGCTCAGTAGTTGCGGCTCACGGGCCTAGTTGCTCCGCGGCACGTGGGATCTTCCCAGACCAGGGCTCGAACCCGTGTCCCCTGCATCAGCAGGCAGACTCTCAACCACTGCGCCACCAGGGAAGCCAAGAATCTAAATTCTTAATGAGTACTTTGGGTGTCTCTCATGCACATTCAAGTTTGAGAACCACTGATCTAGAAAAATGGGTGTAAAAAGGCTGGTCAGCATCATTTACATTTTAGTAAAAGTTCTAGGATCCAAAGTTGTGTGGCCTGGCTGGAGTAGCAAAGTGGATTCTTGTTTCACATTCCCACCTTGGGAAGCACAAAGGGTCATTGCTCTGGGTGAGGTCACTTATGAATTGTTGGTTTCCATGTGTAGACCATGCACTTAAAGTCTGAGATATGTCTATACAGTATTCTAAGTATACTCAACTTAATATAGCTCTGTGGCGAGAGTGCTTGTCTGGTATTTAAAATATTCCCAAGAGTGCTGGGAATGGAAGAAAATGCCTAGCCAGCAATATACCATAAAATTTCGAAGGGAAATTACTCTGATACAGCTATAAATATAAGATTTCCCATAATATTAATTTCCTCATTTCTTGTTCTTTTTGTTAATCCCATTTTTCCTTGTGGTGTCCAGTTGAAAAATTCCTTAAGTAATTAAAAAGAAGTGAATGAGTGCATGTTTTGGAGACGGCAAGGAAGGGGTACAGTTGGGGAAGCTGGAAAGTCTGCCTTCCATTCTGCAGTGGGTAAGGAGTCAGGAAGGTGAGCCCATCCCAAGGGCCCCCAGGAGTGGCTAATGGGAGAAACTGATGAAGTATCCTCCTGCTATTCCCACAGGGTCCTTCCTAAAAATTGTGCTGGCCGATCCACAATTTAAATTTCTGTCATGAGTTACACTATTCTAACAGTGGCTGTTGGAATCTACATGCTTGTCTGTATCCAAGGTTTTAGAAGTGACCATACACCTTACATATTTCTTCCCCTAAATATTCCCATGTCTTCTTCTACATTAGAGACTTGTAATGTCTTTAAAATACCTACTGCCCGGGTTTCCCTGGTGGTGCAGTGGTTGAGAATCTGCCTGCCAATGCAGGGGACACGGGTTCGAGCCCTGGTCTGGGAGGATCCCACATGCCGCAGAGCAACTAAGCCCGTGAGCCACAACTACTGAGCCTGCGCATCTGGAGCCTGTGCTCTGCAACAAGAGAGGCCGCGATAGTGAGAGGCCCGTGCACCACGATGAAGAGTGGCCCCCGCTTGCCACAACTGGAGAAAGCCCTCGCACAGAAACAATGACCCAACACAGCCATAAATAAATAAATAAATAAATAAAAAAGATGCAAACTTTAAAAACAACAACAACAACAAAAAAACCTACTCGCCCAAGTGCAACTTCATTAGAAGTCAGCTGGCCTTCTGACCAGCATTTCAGACTCTGATTATTACACCAAAATCCATTAAACACATAAAATCTCCTATTGGAACCTCCAATTAAACCTCAGGTCTCATAAAAGAGAATGGAGTGATTATAAGAAAGTGATCTAATACTGTGCAAAGTGTGGGAATAATAATATGGGGGATTTATGCAGCACCTTTTGTCTAAGGGACTAAAAGAATATCCTAACCTCTGTCTAGTGCAGTAGATTTTGATTTCTTTTTTGTTGATTAGTTGACCTTGCATATGTCCAAGTTTCCCTACCTGTAAAATGGGGATAAGGATAATTGCCTAACCTAACACCCAGAGATAATGGATGTAAACGTTTTACGAAGTGTCAAGGGACAGTCGTTGTTGCCCCAGTAGAAATGAAGATATGGCTGTTTCTTCCTCTTTAGGCATGTAGATCTTGTGCATGTTCAGGGGAACCATTCAAGCCTAATAGTGTATTGGTCAGCGTCCATGCCCAGTAGGACAGTGGTTCTCACACTTAACTGTGCCTAAGAACCACTTGGAGATCCTGTTAAAATGCGGATTCTTGGGGCCTGCCTCCAGAGATTTTAATTCGATGATTTTAGATTGGACTGAAGAAATGAATTCATCCAGCAATTATGTGTGCTGGACACAGTTACAGACACAAGGGGAATGCAAATGAGCAAACAGACAAAAATCCACTCATGGTTTATCTGCATTTGTATTGGGCCTCCAGGTGGCGCTGAGACTGACAGCCACTCTCCCAAAGGCCACACCTTGAGGACCAGAGCAGCAGCACATGTCAACTAGCAGCAAATGTCGTCTCTGCCATACTGATGGCCGTACTGATGGAAACTTAACACATTTCCAAACTCTGATTATTCTTCTTCTCCAATGGGACCTACTCCTTGGTCATAATCTTCTAGAATCTTTTTATTCAAGAACAATGGGTCCTTTCAGACCTTCTAAGCAAGATTATTTGCTCTAAGTTTGTTGCTTTTTCATTCCAGTATCACACATCATTTGCACTGATTTCTCAAAGGATCTCCCTAGTATCAAAGTCTTTAAAGAGAATCAAGAAACATGACTGTTCCAGGGACTTTGGCAACAGGAATGATCACAAATATGTCTGGATTTGACGTCCAAGTGTCTGAAGACAATTGATTTGTCTAGTTCCAACCTAACCTAAGAGTTTACCTTGAATGGAAATTAGTCTTGGACTGGACTTACTCCAAGTCATTTCATTTTCATTTTCCTTTCTATGTTATAGCATTTTGAATGGGGAAAATTAGCTTTTATTAATGACCCGTACTTCCTCTGGAATGAAGGCTCTGGTCTGGAATGCAGTTGATTAATTTCTCTAAGTCCTTTGATGCATCAATGCTAAAGATATATTGGCATCTCAGCTGACCCAGACCAACAGAGCAAATGAAACACAGATGCACAATGGCATTGCACTTAAAAAAAAAATACTCTTTTTATGTGCAAATCTACCTTTAAAAATACGTATTAAGAAGCAGAGCTGAAGTATAAAAAATTCATTTCACTCTAGCAAACCTCAAGTGCCCAAAGCTGACAACAAATGATTCAGTGAGTAAACTAAAGGTAGAACAAAGCAACAAGGGCAAATAAGACTTTAAGTTAGTGAAGAAAATGAAGAACTAAACGATAACTAATAGATTTCAGGTTCATTGAAAAATGTATCTAGAGATTTCTTAAGGAATATTTCATTTAGTCCATATTTTATTTGTTAGTTATGTCCTGCTTTCTTCCTCAAAGGATTTGGGCTGCCCTATTTTTCCCTTTACCTGGTGCGAGATAACACTGTAAAGGAAAAGATCTTCCTTTCATCTTCATCTTCTCCCTCCCCTCAAGTTCTACAACCACTTAGGAATTTCAGACAGGGTAAGGAAAGCACATTACTTATCTTATAATAAGTTTTCCAACATCCACTATAATCTCTGTCATTTTAATAGCTTTTTTTTTTAATCTATCTTAGAGGCCTTCCCAGCTCCCAAAAACTGTGAGTCTATAGGTATGTATTATGTTTGTAACTGATGGCACAGGTAAACATCTTGCTTTATTTCCATTTTTTAAAAGGAACTGCAAAATTTTAAAAAAGAGGTCTGCAATTTTTGGAACTGACTTTTCTTTCCTGAGTCCTTGAGGGCCACTTCCTCCTGCATACATATTTTAAACGCATGCATGCGCATCTAGTATGTAACTGTTTCACTCATGATTATAAACATTTTCCCACATTGTTACACACTTTAACCTTTAAAAAAGTTACCATTTTTAATGGCTATGTAATAGTCCAGAGAGTTGATGTGTCATTATAACACAGGAAAAGGAAGGGAGATATTTGAGCAGATAGCTACGACACAGTCTGGGAAATGAGCTACACCACTGTTATGTATAGCACGCTGGACCATTAATCTTCCAGCGAGAGAAGTCTCGTACCAAAGAGCTTATTACTGGGAGGGCTTATTTATCAGACATGCAGAAGATGAGAGCTGTCTTGGTCTCAATTTTGTTTTGAAACCCCTCTTTATTCATTTCCTGTATTAATAGCCTTCGAGGGACAGCAAGTTCTGCAAAAAGCAGAGAGAACAGTGGAAAGGAAACAACTCACCCCGCCTTCTGCACAGTGGCTGGGAGGTGAGCGTTGGGTGCCCTCTGACACCCTAACACACACACATGCACCCCACTTCAGTGGAGTCACGGTGCAGAGGGAATACAGTGTACGAGGCAGTAGAGTGTAGTGGCAGACAAGCAAGTCCTCTGGAGCCAGACTTCGCCCTTGCATTCATGGATCTTAACCATTTTCATCGGTAAAACTGAGGACATAATGATAGCACTCACTCCCTAGGGTTGTTGTGGAGATTATATAAAGAACAGGACTGGGCATATGGTAAACATCATATAAGTGTTCATTATTATCATTACTTTTCCACTCACTTTTGAAGGAGAGCACAGCAGAGATCAAAGTGCCAGGCCACTAACTGGGCAGCGCCCCCATCAATAATAGTAAAAGGCAAACTATCCAGTGCAATCCTGGCCCCTTTTTCTTGTATCCACTTGTTTTACACGAATTTTAACCCTGAGGTAATACCTGAGGCTTTGCGTGTGTATTTTAAGCCAAGAACTAAAGAAAAATTCCTGGAAGTCTAAGCCTTAGTTTCAACTTCACACACATAGCCTGTCTGAATGAAGATGGCATTTAGTTAGTCCAAGACTCTCCCATCACCACTACTAGCTGCCATTTATTCATTGCCTACTACATGCCAGGACTCTATCAGGCACTTCATATAACTATACCTAGTGTTCCCAACAATCTTACGGGATAGGTGTTGTTGTTATTGTTGTTATTATTATTATATGTTCCATTTTACAGATGTTGGAACTTGTGGCCAGAAAGATAAAGTGATTTGCTTAAAGCCAGTGGACTCAGAATTTGGAATTTAAAATCAGTTCTGTATAATTCCCAAGTCTATTCTTTTCCCACTGCACCCACTCCTGTGCATTGCGATGTATGCACAAAGATGACGAGTCCTGGGGCCTGGTGTTGCTGATTAAGTAAACTGGTTAATGCGCACAGCTGCTTAACTGAACTGTTCACTGCTTCCTACACATCCCAGGCTCAATGCCAGCCCTACAAATTCCCCTCCACCTCCCCACACCCACACCTGCATTTCAGACTCAGCATCTATGCTCCTGACCCTGGCCTGCAGTAGATCCTCCACGCTGCTAATGAAAAGAGTTATGCATAGTTGACATAGAGACAATCAGGTCAAGCCTGCCGGCTCTGGTCCTACCTATCACCTCTCCCTCTCTTCTCATGTCTGGTGACCTTCTGTCTCACCTTTATCTCCACAGCCCACTCTTCACCTTCTTCTTCTTGCTGAAGAGCAGGCTTTGTGGTGGCAAAAGAACACCATGGAGACCCCCTCCTCTCATTTCCCCTTAATCCCCAGCTGGCACTGGGCACACGAATCCCTGATTACACTCCTGGAAGTGAGAGTACACACACCAGCCTTGAGATGGAAGCTGGGAGAAGGTGAAATGAGAGATTTGCAGATGATTCATACTGAGCTGCTTTCTGGAACCTCAGGCGTAAGAGATTCTCACTCACTCAAGGCCCATAATAAGATCACAGGGTCAGCGTGAACTGCCATTAGGGGCTGAATTGTGTCCCCTCAAAATTCATGTGTTGAAGTCCTAACTCCCAGTCCCTAAGAATGTGACCTTATTTGGAAACAGGGTCGTCACAGATGTAATTAGTTAAGAGGAGGTCGGACAGGAGTGGCCTAATTCGATGACTGGTGTCCTTATGAAAAGGGGAAATTTGGACACAGACATATGCTCACAGAGAAAACGTCATGCGAAGATGACGGCAGAGATCAGGGTGAGGCTTCTACAAGTCGGGGACCAAAGATTGCCAGCAAACCACCAGAAGCTAGGAGAGAGGCCTGGCACCAAGTCCTCTCACAGCGCTGAGAAGGAACCAACCCTGCCAACAACTTGATTTGGACTTCTAGCCTCCAGGACTGTGTGTAAGTCCCCCAGTTTGTGGTACTTGTTATGGCGGCCCTAGGAAACTACTAAGCTGGAGAGATACACAAAGGAGTCATCTGAAACCTACTGCCAAACCTGTTCATAGATCAGGCGGTTGCACGTGGAGTCAAGGCTGTGGGCCTGCTTCCTGGATGGGCTACCGGCGCGGTTCACAGACAGCCCCAATCCTTCCCTGAGGTTCTTTGGAGACAGTTCTAAGCTACGGCCAACTCACCCTTGCCAAATGCCACAGGCCATCTTTGGTACCGGCCTGTGGAGATGGATTATAAGTTAGTTTTTAATTAAGTCCTGTGTTACCTCAACCATAGGGACACTTTATGATTTTCATGGGCCTCTGGCACTTTGGTTTTTGTGGGCTCCTTCCTCCATTAAAAAAGAAAAACAAAACACGTTAAAAATATTTGACAACTTCAATGGGGTAAAGACAAGTATAATCTATGCAGGATCCATCATTCTTTATTCCTTACAATTATATTAATTTTTCTTCATATTTTAAAAGAAATTAAAATTAAAACATTTCTGGGGGCCCCTAAAAGTATTAGGGGCGCCCGACACTTTGCCCCTCTTTGGTTAAGTCAGCTCTACCTACAGATAAAATGAATGAGCCCTTGGGGAATCAAGAAACCTCCCTCCACTGGGTGATCTTGCCACCAAGAAATGAGCCTTGGAGAGATCTGTGGACAAGTGTGTTGGGTCTAAGCAATTTCTCTAGCCTTTGAAAGTTCTGCAGTTGCTGCCCAGGTTGCATTTCTTGTGTCAAAAAGTCCATAGTTTGCCTTACACTTTTCCTTTTCCTCAGGATGAACCAAAAAATAAATACTGCCAGGTATAGACAGAGAGCCATGCTACATATTAGCTGCCACCAACTGCAAGTGTGGGACCATAAATCGACACCCCCTCCCCACCGAGGCAGCCTTTGTAGGCTGTCAGAACCATGCATAAAACACGCTTCTCTGCACTGTTTTATCGGCCTTCCTGATTTACTGTATATACAGTCTCCAAGTTAAATATCAACAGAAGCACCCGAAAATATATTCTCTTGCAGCCCCTGTCTGAAAACCACATTGCCCAAATAATGTCTGCCCATTCATCACTTACTTCCTAATACCTGAGTGTCATTCTGGGAGCTAGATCCCTGCAGCAGTGCCCCATGAAACACGTGAGCACAGAGAAGGGGAAACAGAATCTCCAGAGTGAAGGCCCAGGCATTTTAAAAGTGAGTGTGTCTCCAAAATGAGACTAAGCAATTGGAACAGTAGGTATCTGGCTCCCCTTTAGTGGGGCTTTTACTGGCTTCCTTTAATGTTATATTCAAATCTATCTTCCTTTAATGCATGCCTCCTAGCAATAGGAGCAGTGATAACAAATTGAATAAGTAAACCCACACTAAATGATTCTCCCTGGAAACCATTAGGAAATGTCTGTGTTTATGCAGAATTCCAATTACTCTCTGCAGAGGATCCAGGAGCATTGGTTTCTAGTCAGTGACAAGCCACTGGTACACAAGTATCAGAAGGCAGAAAGCAATCCCCAGATACAGGTTATCAGTATGAGAATGGCAGGGCCAGAGAGGAAGTGCATCTGGGTTTGAATATCAGCTTTGCAACGACTACAGGATGACACCTTGGAGTGCCCGATTCCTCGTCACAAAATGAAGATAATGCCAGTGGTGGACAATGTTGACTGGGAATTCAATCTCCATGCCCTGCCCCTGATTTTGTTTGGGTAACTGCCTACTCAGGGCTCGCTTCATGGATGTGTGACCTGTGCAGTCACGGGGGGCCTCACGCTCAGGGGGCTTCATGCTTGGTTACATGTTGTGCAATGACCATCTTGAAATTCTTAATATTTGTATCTTTGAACTTGTGATTTGTAAGTAAAGTCTGATGGGACAGTGGAAAGTGGAGTGTGCACGTGAGCAGAGGAGATACAACATTATATGCCACCTTGTTCACAACTTCTGTGATCAAGGATAATTCTATCCTCCCCACTGGTGAGTGGTTCACTCAAATCAGATCAATGAGAAGATTTCTAGGAGCTTCTGGAAAAGTTCTGCCTCCTACTTCCAGAACTGACTCTCTCTATTCCATCCTTCTGCAGGAACAAGGATGAAGCCAATGTACAGAGCAGGGCAGAATCAAGAGACTCACAGAAAACCAGAGCTAGAGCTTCTGGGCTAAGCAACTTAAGTGTTGGCCCTCCCTGTGCACTTTCAGGAATGTGAACCAACCATTTTATTGTTGCTAAATCCAGTTTCAGATGGATTTCCTGTAACTTGATGCTGAAAGCATACCAATAATTATCTGTTGCTTGAGTGGACAGATGTGTACAGCAATGAAAAACCAGAAGTCACCCCTGGCACTGGACCAGCCAATGAATACCTCATGGGTCTTAAAGGAGGGGGAGAGCTGATGGGTAAAGAACAAGGAAGAGGCAGTCCTGGAAGGAAGGGGCGCCATGGCGTGTGCAAGGGCATGAGGCAGACAAACATAAGGGGGCTGAGAGGGACACAGTCTGAAGATGCAATGGTTCATGCAGGGAGAGTGGGTACCATGGAGAAACTGCCCTGGATTTTTGAGGGTCCAGGGTTTTCTTGAGGTTATGCCGACCCTGTGCTAGGGCATAGCTCAGAAGTGCCTGCGTGATGAAGAGATCTGTGGTCACGCAGTCACGGTAAGATCTTTGGAGCTAGTTTCTTATCACCTCTTTCAAGCAAAGGCACTTTACCAAAATATTAATAGCTCAGTTTTGGTGTCCGACCACATGGGTTTGAAACCTCACTAATAGTATATCCTAGGCAAGTTATTCTATCATTCATTCTGTGTGAAATGAAGGCAGAATGAAGGTACTAGTAGTATCTACTTCTCCCTTTCTTATGAGGATTATGAGGTCATCCAGTGTTTGGCACTTGGCAAGCGTCCTTTGGATGATCATTATTGTTATTAATAGTCTTTTAATTGCCCTACATGGTTCCTTGTAGGGGAGATTACTTTGGGGTCCCACCGCCCCACAGTCTCCTATCCCCTCCCCTCATCTTTAAATGTTTGGAGCCCACCATCAGAGATCGCAAACCCCTCTTTCATCTTCCTGGTACCTTCTGCAGTGGCCCCCAAGCTGCAGGATGAATGCCTTCTGGGCATCGAACTGAGTGCGCCTGTTTCTGCCTCCCTGACATTGAGGCTGGAGGAGGATGCTGAAGAGGGTCTTTGCATTGAATTCAACAACAGCTAGGCAACCGCTCGGGCTATACCCGATCATCACGGCAATGCCCTGAGTGACTTGAGTCCTGGCCCACTTAGAATTTATAGAAGAAAAGCTAAAACTCATACAAGAAATACTTATGTGGCTGGTTTCACTTGATTTATAAGAATTTCTCAAGTGAAAAAAACATATTTTCACCATATTGTACAGTGCTGTCTGCTTCCCAAGGCCATATCTGGCCACATTTCGTGGTTTTTTTTCACAGACCCCTGCATCACTTGGCCGCAGGAATCAGATATGACCCTGTTAGGTACTGCATATTTTCTTAGTTTATCCATTTTCAGATATTTATTCAATACCTATTACATGCCAGGTACAATTCAGTGAACTGTCTTGTATAGTTATCTGCATTCTATATATTATGTATAACTGATGATGCTACACATATCACATATATACTTTTGCATTTCCAAATACTTAGAATAAAACCTCAGAGAAAATATGCAATTTAAACCACAAACTACCCTTAAAACCTTTCCTTCAAAACTTCAACCAAGAATAGTATAGTTAGAAATTCAGCTGGTTTCTGGCCTCTGGATTAGTATAATCCTTCTGAGGTTGACGTCGGAATGTAGTTCCACTCAGCACATCATTACCACTAACATTTACAGCTTGCTTTTAAAAAGTAAACAAATTAGGAGAAACCAGAAAAATTTTAAGCCACCATGCCCCAAACTTTCCATGAATCTTTATTATCATGATGTGATAAAAACAAATAAAAATTCTTGGATATAGTTCAACACCAGAAGATGATTCTGCATCTGCAGAACATCTGACATATACAACGTTTTAAAAATTCTTTTTTAATGAAGATGCAGAATAAAGCATGCTCTATGTCTGGGCACAAAAATCCTGTATGTTATCAATTATTTGAAACACACAGTACACGTGGCCAACAAACACATAGAACCGGCCAATGTTGTTGGTAAGATTATGGGGATGGGGAGAGATTGCTTGCAGCTGTTATGTTAATTAAGGGACAAAATGACTCATCTGCCACACCATCTCTCAGTCGGGCTACCAGGCCTTTTTCTGCTTGGCTCTGAGATGATACGGAGTTAGGAAGCTGATGCCTAGTCTCTGGCTCCAGTTTGTTCCCACGAGGAGCAGACCTTGAAGGGGACATTCCGGCAGGCTGAGTTGCAGCTTCTCATCTGGCTAATTCTCCATCACACGTAGGCTTGGGATAGGGGTGACACGGGATTGCCTTCCCCCATGTGGATGTGGCTAAGATTGGGGGCAAGGACCAGGCTGGGCTGGGGCCTATAGAAGCAATCCATTAACAAGAGTGGGAGGCTGAACAGAGAGGCAGAGCTGGGGTAGCATTTTGAGCCTCCCTTTGCAGTTGTTTTGCTTTGTTCTTCTGCATAATTTGCAGGTAGCATTAGCTCCATACAGGACACAACATAGCCACCAATACTGTCAGCAAGATCCTAGAATAGTGCAGTTTGGGGTAAGTGTCTCTTTGTAAGTTTCCGAGGGCCAAAATCGGACATGATGAATAAACACTTTCTGGTAACTGCTGAGACATAGATCATAACACAGATTGAACATATGTTATAAAAAATGATGTTTCTCATGCATCCAGTCTTTATCTATGAGGAAGTGATACCTCTGTCACTTTTCTATGGGCTCGTGTTCCCTAACGGTGGTGACAGTCATTCTATCAACTGACACAAGTCAAAGATGAAGATGAACACAAGAATAGAAAACATTTAAAATGCATGATGTTCATTTCCACAGTTTAACCATTAATGTGCATCAAAAGTCTTTGATAAAATAAACATCCCACTGTTTTCAAAAGTCAGTGAAAATCACGTTATCCTTCTTTTCATTTTTTCCTATTCCACTTTCTGGATGTGCTAAAAAGCAATCAGATGCCAGGAAGGTAGTTAAACTTCAAGAGGGAAGATTCATCAAGTACCTGTTGGTTGTGGGCATAGTTCTCTAACCAGAGTATCCCACTGTTCACAAACCTTTCCTCCTTCCCAGCACTGGAGGCCAGTAGAGTTATTTTTCCTTCTGGCCCTGGTGATGGGATGAATTAACAATCACCTTCTTGCATCCTTCCACTGCCCCCTCCACCATGACTACTCCAAGGGGGTACAACAGTTTACTCTCAAGTGGTACATTAGAGCAAGCTCCACGTACCCAGGAACGGAAAGGAAGACAACCATGGACAGCTAAGTAGTTTATCTAAAGAGGCAGCAGAGCTAAGGGGCAAAAGAGGGTCACGTGGTGGGGCCTGTTCTATCAGAAGGGAAAGACCACAGTCATAGCCATAGCAGAAACATTCTTTGAGATGAAATTAGGCTGCTCCGTTTAAGAAGAAAGTTGCGTACCTGTTTACCTTAGCTGCAGCTCCCTTAGGTGGAGAGCCTGGTCTGAGATTGGAGCGCCCCAATTCATCAATGTCTGGGGCCCATCACTATCTTCCTCCAGACCTTGCAACACCCAAGAAGAGGAAACACTGACAAAGACCACTGAGATGCCAAGGCATTACTCAAGTTGCAAGGCAGAGGAAGGGGCTGAGAATCCACTCCTCTTTCAGAGGAGGGGGTGGAGATTTCTGGGGCAAGAGGATAAGCTGCATAGCAGGTGTCGGGGTGGAGGAGATGCTAGAAGCCAGAGAGCGGAGAGGGGTGAGGGACTCTACTCCAGAAAAACACAAGTCATGGGGGTCTTTGTTTAGTTGGTTCTTCCCATTTGTAGCACAAGAGGACACTGAGTGAGTTGCCGTCGTTGGTTGTGTCTGCTTCCAGCAAGGCATCGCTACCCTCCAGTTATTACCATCCCAAACCATTTTTGGGACAGATGCCAGCATCCTGGAGGTCACTAGGAAAAAAAACTCCAGAAGCTAAACACATGATGATGCAACTTCTTTAGTGTTTCTGCAGGTTAGTGAAGATTCCTCTAACAGTGACTTGTATGACCGAAGTTATATTCACCTTAACCACCAAATAAGATGGCAACCCAAAATGTTATGAAATTCTTCTGCTTCCTAAATTTCTTTGAAAAAATATCTTTTAAAAACTGTCCAAACTTAAAGGTGAGAGGGCACCTGGAACGTTTGAATCAAGAGCTCACAGCAGAGAAATTCAAGGGTAAGACGTAACAGTATGGTGAGAGCACACAAGCCCAACATGGTAAGGAGGCCAAGATGCTCAAGCCTTTTATGCTAGAATCGTCATAAACATGCAAACAATGATGATGAGAATTCACTGAGTGCTTACAAAGTGCCAGGCGCTCTCTTAAGTGCTTTATGTGTAATAACTTGTTTAATAAGCAAATGTTTGGCAATCAAGTGCAAACAGAAAAGAGAAAAATCCCTAATGTTTCCCTCAAAAGCCGTATTAAAATTCAAATGCTCTTCTTCCTTGATACAGTTCATTATTCACTAATCCCTGATAGCATCCTTAGACAACAAGCAAGCAGACACCAGTGTGGCAAGGCCAACTCTACTAGATTTTCCTAATGATGAGTTTCCCATCAGAGGTCCCTGGCGTTGCAGCCTGTTATGGAAGTGGATACCAGTGTTTTCGTGGTAAAGATTTAGGTTGAAATAAGACCCAGTTGTTTGAGCAACATAAATTGAAGGAGCATTATCTAAATAAGTAAATTATCTTTTAATCAAAACTAATTAACTGTCTTTTTCTGTTTATAATTCATTAATTTTTAAAATGTGTTACTATACAAAACATACAAGTCATTAAATAAAATCCCTACAATCAAATTAGGCTCTGTGGGTCTGGAAACTTTAACAGATAACGTATAGGGGTCGGCATGGCAACTCAGCAAGTTGTAATTCTGTACCTTCCTGGGCAAAGACGTAGAAAGAAGACAATATTGGGGAGATACCAGCACCAGCAATCAAGTTAATCTGTGACTCAAGCCCTCTGTAATTTTGTTTGCTAGCCATTCACCATGTGGAGGAAAAACAGATAGTAAGAAGGCATAAAAGAGCTCATTTCAAAGCTCCCTAAAACTGTCAATTCCACTCTATTCCACTCTCTCAAATTGCCATTTCCTCAGCAGAGCAGGAAATGGGAAGAGAATGCAGGGAGATGGTGGTGTCATAAAACAATGAGCTTGAAGGAGAAAGTGGAATCTTTGCTTCCGAATGGCAGGTGCTTCCCCCAGGGGAAGGATTCTGTGTAATCCTTGGATTAGAGCCCACCCTCAAATCAGTGTTACGGGCCAATTACCAACCTGGAACAATGCGGAAGCCATGGCACCAAACTCACAACCTGCAGGCACACTCTCCCTTTCCAGTACATGCAAGACTGGAATTTATCAGGCACTGAGTTCTTACCACCTTCCAGGGTAGCTGATTATATATTGGAGATCGTATGGGTGACCATCGACTCTCATCCCCCCACCCATTTTGTGAAGCAGGGCACAATTGATGAAAACTTTTCAGCCTTTTTGTGTAATTCTTCACTTCCTCTTTCGCCTTATTCAACCTTCACTGAATGGGGGTTCTCTGAGACAGTCTCCCGCCCCCCTACCACATCAGTCCCAATTTCTCCGTTTAAAATACTTATATGAAAACTGATGGATTATAAGATCTAGTTACTGGGCAGATAACTTGCCAAATGCGGACAGGAAAGGTAAACAATAACCATAATAACCTGGAGGACATTACTAATGGCAGGGATGTAAATTACTTCGCTTTTAAAATTCCAAAAGGTTAGCAACAACGGAATCAGTTGCATGGCTGTCATCAATAGTGCTGGTCCCGTTTTATGTTATTTGCAGTGAAGGCAACTTCTCGCCTGCCTGGGGACACAGGGGGAGGGGCTCATCCAAAGTCAGTGATGTTAGAATTGGGACAAGCGTGGGGGTCAGAGAAGGGTTCTCTTCTTAGATGATGCTAAGTGTGATGAATGTGTCTAGAAGGCAGTCACAGGTAACATATTAGCAAATAAAGTAAATGATTTCTTAGTTACCAAGACAATTCCAATCTTTTGGGGGGGGTTTACACTGAAGACAATTTCATTTATTAGGAGTTGATTCACAAGAGGAATTTATTCAACTTCCTAACTTTGTAATGGGACATTATTTATGAAATAATTCATGGGGGATAGGGAGGGACTCACTGCTAAGTGAGCCGGCCACACTTGAACCCAGGGTTTTGGGACAGTCTACTTTTCAACACAGACCAGCAGCCACGTGCTAAGAAACCACAGTGGTAATGAAAGCTGTGCTGTTGCAGAAATGGCCTTTGTCAGCTGCTACAATGTGACATGAAAAGGACACCCGGGCAACTTTGCTTGTGGATCCCTTTCTATCCTGGTTCTCACAGAACTACCTCTAGTCCCTTCTTGACCACATTCACCAGAGGAAAACACTTGACTGAAATTAGCTTGATAATGTGTGATGGTTACACAACTTTGTGAATGTGCTTAATGCCACTAAATTTTACACTTAAAAATGGCTAAAATGGTAAACTTCATGTTATAGATATCTTACAACAATAAAAATGAGATTAAAAATGGTAGACTTCATGTTATATATATTTCACAACAATAAGAATGAGATTATCAAGTTTTCTTTTTTTAAAAGTGATATATATATATATATGCTGTATAAGATGTATATGTATATAGGTGTGTGTGTGATAGAGAGAGAGAATGAGTTACACAGTGTGGTGGTGGAATTTCCTAAGCAGACAAGAATGTGATAAGTTGGGTAGCACTTGCGGGGTTAGGCCTTAGCAGCTGAAACCCCCTCTACTCTGGCGGGATCTCAAGATGGAAGCTGAAGGCTAGCAGGTATTCTCCTCACCTGCTCTCTGGTAGTCGGGGAATAGACCAACTGGAAAGTATCCAGTAGAATGTTCACACCCAGGACTTTAAATCTTGAGGGAGGGACCCAAAGATGCAGGTTCCGCCAGATCTACCATGGAGTTGAGTGGAGGGGCGGTGAGCAACAGGGTGGCACTGCCAGGGCTGCATCCTAAACCAAATGAGGACAGCTCGGTAGTGTCTTGCCTCCTTTAGTTCCTGCCCCCTTTCCTGGTTTCTCCAGCCCTCCTGTTAATTCTGCAATAAAATCCTTCTAGTAAATTCTTTTTCTGCTTAAGTTACCCTGTGCTAATCTCTGTAGTTTGCAATTTTAGTGATAGACAAAAAGAGAAGATTCCGTTTCTCTCATACTGTAAAATAATACTTGAAGTTGAAGTCAAATAGGAATTCAATTTTTTTAACCAAGTGAGTGAGAATCTTTTTTAAATTTAATTTTATTTCAGCTTTATTGAGGTATAATTGACATATAAAATTGTAAGATAGTTAAAGTGTTCATCCATCATGAATATGATATACATGTTCATTTTGAAAGGATTTCCCCCCATCAAGTTAATTAACACATCCATACCTCAAATATTTATCTTTGTATTTTTCTATTTTTTGGTGAGAAGGTTCTAATCTCTTAACAAATTTCAGTGATACAATAGTGTTATCAACTCTAGTCACCATGTTTCACATTAGATCCTCAGACCTTATTCATCTTGCAGCTGAAAGTTTGTACCCTTTTACCTCTCCCTAGTCCCCCTGCCCCCAGCCCCTGACAACCGCTCTTCTACTCTGCTTTTATGAGTTTGACTTTTTATTTTTTAGATTCCACATATAAGCAATACCATGTAGTATTTACCTTTCTCTGTATGTCTTATTTCACTTACCACAATGCTGTTAAAGTCCATTGATGTCACAAATGGCAGGATCTCTTTCTTTCTCATGGCTGAATAATATTCCATTATATACATATATATATATATATATACACACATGTATATATATATGTATATATGTGTATATATGTATATGTGTGTATAGATATACCTGTACATAAATATGATATATATACATATATATAAACAAAGATATAGACATATCACATCTTTTTTATCCATTCATCTATTGATGGACACTTAGGTTGTTTCCATGTCTTGGCTATTGTAAATAATGCTGCAATGAACATGCGAGTGCAGGTATTGCTTCTAGATCCTGACTTTGATTATTTTGGATATATACCCAGAAATGAAATTGCTGGATCATATAGTAGTTCTACTTTAATTTCTTTTTAGAAATTTTCATACTGTTTTCCATAGTGGCTGCATCAATTTACATTCCCACCAATAGTGAACAAGGGTATGTTTTCTTCACATTCTCATCAACACTTGGTGAGCCAAGTGTCTTTTTGATAATAGCCATTCTAACAGACGTGAGGCGATATCTCATTGTGGTTTTGATTTGCACTTCTCTAATGATTAATGATGTTGAACATCTTTTTATGTGTCTATTGGCCATCTGTATGTCTTCTTTGGAAAAATGTCTATTCAGGTCCTCTGCCCATTTTCAAATCAGATTGGTTTTTGGCTTTTGAGTTGTATGCATTCTCTCTATATTTTGAATATTAACCCCTTATCAGATATATGATTTGCAAATAAATTCTCCCATTCTGTAGGTTGCCTTTTCATTTTGTTGATGGTTTCAAGTGAGAATCTTAACTAAATCTATAGCCACAAGTCTTCTTCTGTTGTCACAAAACCATTCCACCCTGCCCATTTTCAGTTAAGCAGGGGCTCGAATATTAAGAAACCGTTTTCTTTGCTCTCACAAGACACAAATTCCCTGGAAGATCAGAAGGACTGATTTCATGCGCTCTGGTCAATGACAATTTTATGGGCTTTGCAGATATTAAATGACAGTAAAAATAATTACATGAATGCCTTCACAGACGTGTTGGGGTTGTTTGATATTCTGGTAATATTTTAGGTCCTTTGCATAATCGGATTAAGCCACATGAACACGTAACTCCAGAGCTAAAGGCCACTGTCATTCCAGGAAAGAGACCAGCATTAGCACACAAATTAATTCCTGGGTAAACCAGAGACAAAGAAGTTAAGGCTTTGATCCAAGACGTATGATTTTCAAATCATTTCCCAGTTAAAGAGATAGCTCCTGAAGCGAATCACTGGCAACTGGGGTAGATGACCTTCATGACCACCAAGTGTCCCACAGAAGAAAACATGCTCTTGAAGTTGCTGACCTGCCACGTGAGAAAAAGTGCCTTGTGGAGAGTGTGGGGAGAATTGACACTCACTGTGAAAGAGGTTGCCATTTTCTCCCCTTCGTGCCCTTGGGTGAATGACTTCAGCACCTTTGAGCAGGGTGCTGCCTTTCCCACACTGTAAAAACAGCTGTTATGTTTATCGATCACGCAGAGGCGCCACGAGGCTCAATTTATTAGTTAATGTTTGTGTTACACTCTGCAGCTCTTAGATGGAAGGTGTTATAGAAATGCAAAGCAGCAACATATTATCTAAACATCTGCCGCCTCAAATAGTTCTCTAGAAAGTCTTCATTGCTTCAGCACAAATGATTCCTCCAAAAATGGATAATTCTGTCCAGGTCTTTCTTGGTCTATAAATCATTTCTCCCTCCTTTCAGTACACAACATCTCTGTGCAGAGTACACTCCGGTGGCTGTGCTTTCCATCTTGTCCTTGCAATGGTCACTGCAGATGCTGCTCCCTTGTGTGTGTGTGCACTGCAACTTCTTCCAGGTCCACCTTTTCCTTCCACATCTGCCCTCTTCATCCTTTATTCCAAAAAGCCATTATAATTTGGCTTTTCCTTTGATGTTTAATTTTACACATGGGCATGTTACCTCTAACCCGGGGGCTTGGTGTTTTAAAATTTGTCTGTAAAATCAAGGAAAATTACTTAAAAGTTTCTTGAAAATAAAAGAAAATGCAAAAAAAAAAAAAAAAAAAATTTGGTCCAAGTTGAGCATGTTTGGATGAGATTAAATTAACTGCTGGATTGCTAAAGATGATATTGGAGATTATTTCTGCTAAAGTTAATTCTGTCCATAATTTTGTTAAAACTCTGGCAAGTCCCCCACAGCAAATGGATATTTATTTCTATAGCAATTCCATAGTTCCAATATGCGTATACTTAGATGTAGTAGCTTCTTTTCAAATGCAACTAGAGAAAGAAAATGAATAATAAATGATATTAACATACGGTATTCAAAGGTTTTCCTCTTCCCACATTTTTACTACCACTTCAAATTTGAGAGTATTTTTTTCTTTCACATATTATTCTTCAACCCTATTGTTTGTGGTTATGGGAGTGTCCTAAAATGTACCTTGGATTTGTTTAATCAGGTATAAAAAGATGACAGACACAGAGACAACTGACTTTGAAAGAAGGGTTTATTACTTACAGTTCCCACGAGGAAGGGGCGTGCTGTGCCATACAGGGCCACATGGGGAAGCACCCAAGTCATTCAGGAAGCAGGAGTGATGGAAAAGCATGGCCCAGGGCCTCTACTGTGGTTTCTGCAGGAAGGAATGGGCGAGGCAGGGTAGGCAAATTTGAGCAAGCTTAGGACAGTTTGAATAATTTGGGCAGGCTCTGGGCTATGAGGGTGGTCTCTAGTTGTCCAGTCCCTGGCCCAGCGGTGATTTAGGGCAGGGAAAATATTGGCTTGGTGTGTGAGCATTTGATAAAGGAGGTGGCTGGGGACATGGACTTTGGATTTGTTGGCTTGTACATGAAAGTTGTGCTCACAAACAAGGTGTTTGTTATCTCTAAGAATTAGCTAACTCTGGGAGGGCAGTCTCTCCCCAGGTTCACAAGGCCCCCAATATGTCAAAACACCATAAAATACAGAAAATAAAAAACATGGTAATACAGGAAGATCTTCTCTGAAATCTTCTGAGAAAATCTTTAAAATAAGAGTTTGGCCACACAGATCTCTCACTCTTTATTTAGTGATAAAATATATGCTTTAAAAGGAAGAAAAGTTGTGAAAATAATCATGAAAATAGCTATCATTGATGAACACTTACTATGACTAGTGATTAGTGAAATACTACATATGCTGTCTCATTTGCAGTATTCAACTATAAGAATGTTAAAACGAGGAAGAAAAGGTTAAGTTACCTTCTTGTCCTTATTTATTTGTTGTGTTATAGTAAAGCATCTCAAGACAAGGGTTGTGAGACACTGCTCTAGGGGGCTTTGAAAGAGGTAAATCAGCATTTTCTTCCTTCTTAACGGAGATGAGTCAGCCTTTCAACACTCATTTGTGGTGTTGCAAAGCTGCTCACTTAAGTGCCTAACCTGCCATGCTGGGTGTTAACTGGCCATTTGAATTAATTCTAGCATTGTTTGGAAGCTCGGCTCTGACACATGGCTCTAACTGAAAATCTCTCCATCTATAATGTCCTCAGTTTGTGGATAAGGGTTCTTAGACTGGCATCATACAGGCAGTTATCACCTGTCATATGGACCACCACTCCCCAAACCATACCCATGACTGGTACTGTTTTGTCTGAGCAAGGATGCAACCTCAGAATTCCTCAACACAGCATTCTAGGAATTCATAACCTATTTTCCTAGGTTGCATGAGATATAAAACCTGTTTAATGTGTTTGCCATCACTATATAAAAAGAATGAAGATCTTTTCTCTATCTATGGTTACAACTGATTTTTAGAGAGTTGTTGATTAAAAGGTAATCAATAAATTATTATTTATTGATTAAAAATTAAAGATGTAATTTGATCTTTATAATGGATCTTTGTCTTATGAAATGTGCAAGGTAGGCTCCTGTTATCCCAGCCCATTTCCCAGGTAGCTTCAGATGGGCATCTATTACTCTCGACTGCATATCAGTCCCTGGGGCCACTTCTCTCTGATAGCAGGACAACTCTTTCGCACAGGGGATCGATTCCTTGGGTGTGGTAAGGTTTGGTTGGAGCTGTTGCTGCCAGTCCTGCCTTCCTTGTCCCCCAACCTCAACCTCCCTACGCCTCACCCCTAGCTTTACAGGGGAAGGCATTTGATTCTGGCCGGATAACACCATCCCTGCCTCCATAGTGACTGGCTGTAGGCTGAACCAATCACAGTCCTTCCTGGGACTAATTCTCGAGCATCAGGCGAGACTGTTTCTGCTGGAGATGATAGGCCAGGAGGGTGTAAGTAAGGGGCTAGTGGTGGCCAACTTCCTATCACGTGGAAGACATCATGTGAGCTCAGCCTAGAGCTGGAGAGAGACAGAGACCTTGGATCCAACCATTTCTGATGCCCTATATACTGCTTAAACTTCCTAGGTACAAGAGCCAATAAATTAATTTTTTGTCCCCTTAGGCTGGTTTAAGTTGAACTTGCAACAAACAGAGCTCACAGATACAAAAATATTTTTAAAATATCGAGATATTTTACTTGATAGTGTCATTTTCTAGTGTTCCAACTGTTGAACAAGTGCTTAATATTGAAGAGGTACATGATTTATATAATAAGATAACTTTTACTGAGCTTACTATGTGCTAGGTGTACACTTTCTGTGTAGTGAATCATTTAATTCTCATAAAATCATTTGAGGTGGGTATTGTTAGCATTATTACACAAATGCAGAAACTGGGACACTGAATAGTTAAGAAACTTGTCAAAGGTCACAGAGCCTAGAAGTGGTTGAGTTGGGATTTGAACCAGGCAGACTGGCTCGAGTATGTGCTTTTAGCCACTACACTGAACTTAGAGCCTAGTTCTATCCTCTGGGAAAGTTTTTCATAGTTATTTCTAATAACAAGAGAGAACAAGGCACAGTATCCCTTCTCCTTTCAATGCCTCATACGACTCCCTGGCCCCTGGGTGTTATTCTAACCTTCCAAGGTGAGCAAGAAAGCCTAGTTACCCTTTGTATGAGAATCTGAGAATCACTGCCCTTTAGACTTAAGAATATTTCAGAAGAAATGCTACTCTTGAGCTTCAGTCTAAATCAGCCCAATACTCCTCCCTGAAAATGCCCATCTTATCATAAGCATATAAGTCTATTGAAAGACGGTATTAAACCAATGATGAATTTAACTCAAAATACACAGGTGAACCTCAGTATATAATATAGGATAAATATATCTAAGAAAGTCAAATATTATGAGATGAGAAAAGATATACCTACTGCTCAGGGATTGGAATCAAGAGCAGGAAAGTCTGCTGTGCTTAAGTGGGTAAAGCCACAGGATTACATTTTCGTTGATAACTAGGGAGAATTCTCCTTGAAGCTCAAGTTCTTGATGCCCTCTGCCCCAGTCCCTGGTAGAACTGTCAAATCCCTCTTTCGGCTCTTAGTTACTTGATTACCTGCTGAAGTCCTGCAATTGCCACAGCTGTTGCTATTTTAGCTCCTTGAATTTATGAGCACCAGTGCGTCTCCCTTGCATCTGCTTTGGCTGTTGCTTTTGAAATGAGCAGTAGCATGGGAGGTTTGGGGGGGTGCAGCCCAAACAGCTCTGTGGGGCTGAGGGCAGCTAAGGAGCAAATCTTTACTTGGGGATTGGAATAGTAGCAACATTAAATGTGTATATATTTTTCTGAGGAATGCCAAGTATTTTTAAAGAGAGAATCCTGACTCATCATGCAGAAGCACAAGGACACACACCAAAAATAGTGGCGTGACTCTGCAGTGAGGTGACAGTGGGTTTTGCTTTTCAAATAGAGGGGTGATATATGGAGAGAGGACAATTTTCTTTTCTCTAAAGGACCCTGTCAGCTCAGGAGGATCTTCCTTTCAGATGATTGCTAGGTGAACAGAGGAGATGGAGGGCAGGGAGGGAGCAGGATGTGGATCTTGAGGGAGGTGGTACCATTTCTGTAAGCATTTCTCCTCACTTTTCTTAATGGAAATCAACATACACTCTGGTTTCCTCAAGGTCTAGATCAAATTGATCTTTAGCCAAGGAGCAAGCCCATCAGACGTCTTTACAAGTCCTCAATTCTATTTGGGCTTTGATTTGGGGAAAGCTATTTTTCACATCTGCCTGGCTTTGCCTAACCTCGTGTTGCCACGACCTCAGAGGAAGGCCAATTGCCGAGAAGGTTCATTAATGACAATAAGATATCTTCCGCAGAGTCAGATGTTTGGGATCTTGACATGCCCCACAGCTGGGCTCACTGGCTCTTAATGCACAAGTGGCCGGAGTTACCAGCTGAAGCACCTCAGAATGAAACTGCATCTCTCCTGGCCTGAGCTGCAAAGACTGGACCTCTCTGTTTCTACTTAGAGTGGCTCCTTCAGAAGACAGAGGGAGAGGATGCATCTCCCCACCAAAATGAATTCTGGTCAACTCCAAGTGAATCTACACACCCCATTAAAATAAAGTTGATTTAACAAATCATTGCTGAATGGCACATTTAAAGCAGAATCATTAAATGTTATGTTTTAACATTTTTGTAAGAAATTATCTGAAGGTAAAAGGAGGGAAAGAAAGATTAATTTGGGTCTGTGTTGGTCAAATCTTGAGGAGCACTAACTTTCTGAGCAGAAAAGAGCTTTTAAGAGTCCTGAAATGGAAACTGGATACACAAAAGCTACATGGTTGAACACAGCTCCTGCCCTGGGGTTTCAGATCCAGGTGTGGGACTTCGGCCCCTGTGTAAGATGTTGTGCAGCAGACTAATACTTTCACTGAGAATGACTAGAAATGCCACAGAAAATATAATCAATTTAAAAATTCTGTTAAAATGCCTAAGAGGGCTGCTGATGCCCATGCGTCACAACTAGATGGGTCTATATTTTGAAGAGGGTAGAATCACTGATAGGAGAGCTGTTGATCGGCAGCTTCTGTTAACCTGGGACATTTGCAGACTCTGGATGTAGAGTAAGAGCCTGAGAATCTGGTCTTTGGACAGAGAACTGCTACTGGAGGTGAGAAACCAGCCGAGCTCTTGACAGTCTCGTAGGGTTGGAAAGACAATGTTAGTAGCCGGTAAGAGGTCACCAGCTGTGAGCATGAACATGCCATGGGCATCCATTACTATGTTTCATAGAAGGAATGGAGAATTGTGGTCAATCCTGTAAGAAGGTCAGATAAGAGCTTCTCCAGAAAGGGTTGTTCAGGATGAGGAACAGCTTTCATTAGCAAAGCGGGAGTATTCCAGAGAATTTAAATAAGTGTTACTTTAACAACTAGACAAGTTAAACTAGTGAAGCTGTGCGTTATCATTAGTCAAATCCATTTCACCTGACTTCACTAATCAAGGTTTTAAGGCTTGCATGTCCTCCAATCTGGCTTATAGCCTAAACAATAAGATATTCGCCGGAGTTGTCTTCCAGGAACTTGGCCGTCAGCTGTGTCTAGTTAGAGCTCAGCCGGTTAAGACTGGATGGGATTACCAAACCCTCCACTGGGCATGCGCAAGTGTCCTCTCTGTGACCCTTTTGACTCCAGAGGGCCGAAAACTCCACCCCCAGATGATGGTAAGCACTTCCACGTTTGAGCGGACAGAGGCCTGTAGTTAGTCACGGCTGCGCAGAACCACGATTACCGCACCTTTTTCCAATCACCTTTCCCCACGCCCCTTCCGCTTACACGCCTCAGACCGCCCTGCTGCTTGATCGCATAAATACCCCCGGCCCCTCGCTTTCAGGAAGGCGGGTTAGAAGCTTGTTCTTCTGTCTTATCGCTTGGCTGCCTCGCAAATTAAAACCCTTTTGGCATTTTGACTTCGGGCATGGGGCAAAACGAACCTGGTCCAGGAACACTACCTTAAGGTATTGATTAAAATTTTATTGTAAAGAATGAAAATGTAATATATATATCACCAATACATGTGCATATATAGTAATATATCTATAGTCATAATTCCTTTTTAATTAATATATTTAACATAAATGATATTTCTACCGTGCTCAAAACAGGCTTTTTTTAAAAATTAATTATTTATTTTTGGCTGTGTTGGGTCTTCGTTTCTGTGTTCAGGCTTTCTCTAGGTGCGGCGAGTGGGGGCTACTTTTCATTGCGGTGCACGGGCTTCTCATTGTCGTGGCTTCTCTCGTTGTGGAGCATAGGCTCTAGACGCGCAGGCTCAGTAGCTGTGGCTCACGGGCTTAGTTGCTCCGCGGCATGTGGGATCTTCCCAGACCAGGGCTCGAACCCGTGTCCCCTGCATTGGCAGGCAGATTCTTAACCACTGCGCCACCAGGGAAGCCCAAAACAGGCTTTTTGAAGTTTAAAGTTTCCCTTTGCTATCCTCATTCACTAGTTTAGGAGGAAAAGAAAGGGTTTGATAGGCAGAATCTGATCCTGTTTGGATTATCAGCAGCTCCAGATTAATGCATTGCAAATTGTCCTGTACTGTGTGGCAGGTTAGGCCACTTTTGGACTCTAGGCTCCTGAAGAATGGAGCTAATACTGTGCATCTGATGTACACAGGATGCCACCAATATTAGTTCTCATGAATATGCTTTTTTTTTTCTTTTAAATTCAGGCCTGGAACAAGAATGCAGCTCAGGGCTATCCAGTTGGCGTCTGCCTACACTTACGTTTTGCAAGGTACCATACTATAAATGTTTTTGTATTCTATTAAGTGATTTTTGTCTGACATGAATATTTATAAGAATGGATACCATTGTTAGATGTTGTTAGTGATTTAACTTTGAAAAGATTTTCTATTTCTCTTTCATGCTTCTGGTTTGTATTGACGAGTATTAAGATTGAAGGTGAGCTGTGAATCTTTTTTTCCCCAGCCAAACACAAAATAACTGATAAGGCCGATATAAGATTATAACTATATTCAGTAATCCTAGATTTCAAATTTTTTCTTATTGGAATAATTTTATCAATTTAGGCTAACAACATGTATACCACTAAAATATTGCTTTTTTGTGGAGACTCTCTTCAGCAAGTGGTATTGGGAAAGCTGGACAGCTTCATGTAAATCAATGAAGTTAGAACACACCCTCACATATTACACACACAAAAACCCCTCAAAGTGGCTTAAATAATTAAATATAAGGACACCATAAAACTCCTAGAAGAGAACATAGGCAAAGCATAAATCTCTGACATAAATCATACCAATGTTTTCCTAGGTCAGTCTCCCACGGCAATAGAAATAAAAGCAAAAATAAACAAATGGGACCTAATCAAACTTATAAGCTTTTGCACAGCAAAGGAAACCATAAGCAAAATGAAAAGACAACCTACAGATTGGGAGAAAATATTTGCAAATGATGCGACTGACAAGGGATTAATTTCCAAAATATACAAACAGCTCATACAATTCAGTAACAACAACAACAACAAAAAATCAAAATAGACATTTCTCCAAAGAAGACATACACATGGCCAACAGGCACATGAAAAATGCTCAACACCTCTAATTGTTAGAGCAATGTAAATCAGTGAGGTACCACCTCACAGTGGTCAGAATGGCCATCATTAAAAAGTCTACAGATAAATGCTGGAGAGGGTGTGGAGAAAAGGGAACCCTCCTACACGGTCGGTAGGAATATACATTGGTGCAGCCACTATGGAGAACAGTATGGAGGTTCCTTAAAAAACTGAAAGTTAGAGATACCATATGATCCAGCAATCCCACTCCTGGGCATATATCCGGAAAAAAACTCTAATTTGAAAAGATACATGCACCCCAGTGTTCCTAGCAGCACTATTTACTATAGCCAGGACATGGAAGCAACCTAAATGCCCATCAACAGATGAATGGATAAAAAAGATATGGTATATATACACAATGGAATACCATTCAGCCTTAAAAAAAGGATGAAATAATGCCATTTGCAGCAACATGGACGGACTTAAAGGTTATTATACTAAGTGAAGTAAGTTGGAAAGAGAAAGACAGCATATGATATCACTTATATGTGGAATCTAAAATATGACACAAATGAACATATTTATAAAACAGAAACAGACTCACAGACGTAGAAAACAAACGTAGAAAACAAACTTATGGTTACCAAAGGGGAAAGGAGGTGGGGGAGGGTTAAATGAGAAGTTTGGGATTAGCAGATACTAACTACTATATATGAAACAAACTGTATATAGCACAGGGGACTATATTCAATATCCTCTAATAAACCATAATGGAAAAGAAATAAAAATCCTGCTTTTATCTACATACATATTGGGAATCTGCATGAGATTTTGATTTGTTTTGGAAAGTGTTGTACACATAGACTAAATAAATAGTTTTCAAATTGTCTAAGTTAAAACAATATAATAAGGACACTTGGTCTATCTTCTTAAATGTAAGTGCAATATTGTGGACTGTAGGTACAATGTTCTACAGATCTCTTGAGCTTAATCATCTTATTTAACTGAAATGTCATGCCTGTTAACTAATAACACCTCATTTCCCCCCCCCCCACCCCCATCCTCTAGAAACCACCATTCTAGTCTTTGATTTTATGAATTTGAACTATTTTCAATACTTCATATAAGTGGACTCATGCAGTGCTTGTCTTTCTGTGTTGGGCTTATTTCACTTAGGCTAATGTCCTCAAGGTCCATCCATGTTGTCACATATTGCAGAATTTCCTTCAGTTTTAAGGCTGAATAATATTTCATTGTATGTATATACCACGTTTTCTTTATCCAGTCATCTGTCAACAGAAATTGGGGTTGTTTCTGCACTTAGCTATTGGGAATAGTGCTGCAATGAATATGGGACTGCTAATATCTCTTCAAGATCCTGATTTCAATTCTTTTGGATATATATCCAGAAGTGGGATTGCTGGATAATATAATAGTTCTATTTTTAAAGTTTTTGAGCAACTTTCATACTGCTTTCTATAGAGGCTGCACCATTTTGCATTCCCACCAACAGTGTGCAAGTGCCCCTATTTGTACACATCCATGCGAACACTTGTCTTTGTTTTTTTATAATAGCCATCCCAACAAGTAAGAGGTGATATCTCATTTGGTTTTGATTTGAATTTCCCTAATAATTGATGAAGAGCATTTTTTCATATACCTGTTGGTCATCTTCTTTGCAGACACATCTATTTAAGGCCTCATTCCTTTTTTTTTTTTTTGGATTTTGAATTTTATTTTATTTTTTTATACAGCAGGTTCTTATTACTTATCCGTTTTATACATATTAGTGTATACATGTCAATCCCAATCACACCACCACCACCCCTGCCACTTTCCCCCCTTGGTGTCCATATGTTTGTCCCCTACATCTGTGTCTCAATTTCTGCCCTGCAAACCGGTTCATCTATACCATTTTTCTAGGTTCCACATATATTCGTTAATATACGATATTTGTTTTTCTCTTTCTGACTTACTTCACTCTGTATGACAGTCTCTAGATCTATCCACGTCTCTACAAATGACCCAATTTCGTTCCTTTTTATGGCTGAGTAATATTCCATTGTATATATGTACCACAACTTCTTTAGCCATTCGTCTGTTGATGGGCATTTAGGTTGCTTCCATGACCTGGCTATTGTAAATAGTGCTGCAGTGAACATTGGGGTGCATGTGTCTTTTTGAATTATGGTTTTCTCTGGGTATATGCCCAGTAGTGGGATTGCTGGGTCATATGGTAATTCTATTTTTAGTTTTTTAAGGAACCTCCATACTGTTCTCCATGTGCCTGTATCAATTTACATTCTCACCAACAGTGCAAGAGGGTTCCCTTTTCTCCACACCCTCTCCAGCATTTGTTGTTTGTAGATTTTCTGATGATGCCCATTCTAACTGGTGTGAGGTGATACCTCATTGTAGTTTTGATTTGCATCTTTCTAATAATTAGTGATGTTGAGCAGCTTTTCATGTGCTTCTTGGCCATCTGTATGTCTTCTTTGGAGAAATGTCTATTTAGGTCTTCTGCCCATTTTTGGATTGGGGTGTTTGTTTCTTTAATATTGAGCTGAATGAGCTGTTTATATATTTTGGAGATTAATCCCTTGTCCGTTGATTCATTTGCAAATATTTTCTCCCATTCTGAGGGTTGTCTTTTCGTCTTGTTTATGGTTTCCTTTGCTGTGCAAAAGCTTTGAAGTTTCATTAGGTCCCATTTGTTTATTTTTTCTTTTATTTCCATTACTCTAGGAGGTGGATCAAAAAAGATCTTGCTGTGATTTATGTCAAAGAGTGTTCTTCCTATGTTTTCCTCTAAGAGTTTTATAGTGTCCAGTCTTACATTTAGGTCTTTAATCCACTTTGAGTTTATTTTTGTGTATGGTGTTAGGGAGTATTCTAATTTCATTCTTTTACATGTAGCTGTCCAGTTTTCCCAGCACCACTTATTGAAGAGACTGTCTTTTCTCCATTGTATATCTTTGCCTCCTTTGTCATAGATTAGTTGACCATAGGTGTGTGGGTTTATCTCTGGGCTTTCTATCTTGTTCTATTGATCTATGTTTCTGTTTTTGTGCCAGTACCATATTGTCTTGATTACTGTAGCTGTGTAGTATAGTCTGAAGTCAGGGAGTCTGATTCCTCCAGCTCCATTTTTTTCCCTCAAGACTGCTTTGGCTATTCGGGGTCTTTTGTGTCTCCATACAAATTTTAAGATGATCTGTTCTAGTTCCGAAAAAAATGCCATTGGTAATTTGATAGGGATTGCATTGAATCTGTAGATCGCTTTGGGTAATATAGTCATTTTCACAATGTTGATTCTTCCAGTCCAAGAACATGGTGTATCTCTCCATCTGTTGGTATCATCTTTAATTTCTTTCATCAGTGTCTTATAGTTTTCTGCATACAGGTCTTTTGTCTCCTTAGGTAGGTTTATTCCTAGATATTGTATTCTTTTTGTTGCAATGGTAAATGGGAGTGTTTCCATAATTTCTCTTTCAGATTTTTCATCATTAGTGTATAGGAATGCAAGAGATTTCTGTGCATTAATTTTGTATCCTGCAACTTTACCATATTCATTAATTAGCTCTAGCAGTTTTCTGGTGGCAGTTTTAGGATTCTCTATGTATAATATCATGTCATCCGCAAACAGTGACAGTTTTACTTCTTCTTTTCCAATTTGTATTCCTTTTATTTCTTTTTCTTCTCTGATTGCCATGGCTAGGACTTCCAGAACTATGTTGAATAATAGTGGTGAGAGTGGACATCCTTGTCTCGTTCCTGATCTTAGAGGAAATGCTTTCAGTTTTTCACCGCTGAGAATGATGTTTGCTGTGGGTTTGTCATATATGGCCTTTATTATGTTGAGGTAGGTTCCCTCTATGCCCACCTTCTGGAGAGTTTTTATCATAAATGGGTTTTCAATTTTGTCAAAAGCTTTTTCTGCATCTATTGAGATGATCATATGGTTTTTATTCTTCAGTTTGTTAATATGGTGTATCACATTGATTGATTTGCATATATTGAAGAATCCTTGCATCCCTGGGATAAATCCCACTTGATTATGGTCTATGATCCTTTTAATGTGTTGTTGGATTCTGTTTGCTAGTATTTTGTTGAGGATTTTTGCATCTATATTCATCAGTGATATTGGTCTGTAATTTTCTTTTTTTGTAGTATCTTTGTCTGGTTTTGGTATCAGGGTGATGGTGGCCTCATAGAATGAGTTTGGGGTGTTCCTTCCTCTGCAATTTTTTGGAAGAGTTTGAGAAGGATGGGTGTTAGCTCTTCTCTAAATGTTTGATAGAATTCACCTGTGAAGCCATCTGGTCCTGGACTTTTGTTTGTTGGAAGATTTTTAATCACAGTTTCAATTTCATTACTTGTGATTGGTCTGTTCATATTTTCTGTTTCTTCCTGGTTCAGTCTTGGAAGGTTATACCTTTCTAAGAATTTGTCCATTTCTTCCAGGTTGTCCATTTTATTGGCATAAAGTTGCTTGTAGTAGTCTCTTAGGATGCTTTGTATTTCTGCGGTGTCTGTAGTAACTTCTCGTTTTTCATTTCTGATTTTATTGGTTTGAGTCCTCTCCCTCTTTTTCTTGATGAGTCTGTCTAATGGCTTATGAATTTTGTTTATCTTCTCAAAGAACCAGCTTTTAGTTTTATTGATCTTTGCTATTGTTTTCTTTGTTTCTATTTTATTTATTTCTGCTCTGATCTTTATGATTTCTTTCCTTCTGCTAACTTTGGGTTTTGTTTGTTCTTCTTTCTCTAGTTTCTTTAGGTGTAAGGTTAGGTTAGATTGTTTACTTGAGATTTTTCTTGTTTCTTTAGGTAGGCTTGTATAGCTATAAACTTCCCTCTTAGAACTGCTTTCGCTGCATCCCATAGGTTTTGGGTCGTCGTGTTTTCATTGTCATTTGTCTCTAGGTATTTTTTGATTTCCTCTTTGATTTCTTCAGTGATCTCTTGGTTATTTAGTAACGTATTGTTTAGCCTCCATGTGTTTGTCTTTTTTACGTTTTTTTCCCTGTAATTCATTTCTAATCTCATAGCGTTGTGGTCAGAAAACATGCTTGATATGATTTCAATTTTCTTAAATTTACTGAGGCTTGATTTGTGACCCACGATGTGATCTATCCTGGAGAATGTTCCGTGCACACTTGAGAAGAAAGTGTAATCTGCTGTTTTTGGATGGAATGTCCTATAAATATCAATTAAATCTCTCTGGTCTACTGTGTCATTTAAAGCTTCTGTTTCCTTACTTATTTTCATTTTGGATGATCTGTCCATTGGTGTAAGTGAGGTGTTAAAGTCCCCCACTATGATTGTGTTACTGTCAATTTCCTCTTTTATAGCTGTTAGCAGTTGCCTTATGTATTGAAGTGCTCCTATGTTCGGTGCATATATATTTATAATTGTTATATTTTCTTCTTGGATTGATCCCTTGATCATTATGTAGTGTCCTTCTTTGTCTATTGTAACATTCTTTATTTTAAAGTCTATTTTATCTGATATGAGTATAGCTACTCCAGCTTTCTTTTGATTTCCATTTGCATGGAATATCTTTTTCCATCCCTTCACTTTCAGTCTGTATGTGTCCCTAGGTCTAAAGTGGGTCTCTTGTAGATAGCATATATATGGGTCTTGTTTTTGTATCCATTCAGCAAGCCTGCGTCTTTTGGTTGGAGCATTTAATCCATTCACGTTTAAGGGAATTATCGATATGTATGTTCCTATGACCATTTTCTTAGTTGTTTTGGGTTGGTTTTTGTAGGTCCTTTTCTTCTCTTGTGTTTCCCACTTAGAGAAGTTCCTTTAGCATTTGTTGTAGAGCTGGTTTGGTGGTGCTGAATTCTCTTAGCTTTTGCTTGTCTGTAAAGCTTTTGATTTCTCCATCGAATCTGAATGAGATCCTTGCTGGGTAGAGTAATCTTGGTTGTAGGTTCTTCCCTTTCATCACTTTAAGTATATCATGCCACTCCCTTCTGGCTTGAATTTTGCCAGAAGAGTTTTTGTAGAGTTTCTGCTGAGAAAGCAGCTGTACTCCTTATGGGAGTAGAGCTGTTAACCTTATGGGAGTTCCATTGTATGTTATTTGTCGTTTTTCCCTTGCTGCTTTCAATAATTTTTCTTTGTCTTTAATTTTTGCCACTTTGATTACTATGTGTCTCGGCGTGTTTCTCCTTGGGTTTATCCTGTATGGGACTCTCTGTGCTTCCTGGACTTGGTGGCTATTTCCTTTCCCATGTTAGGGAAGTTTTCGACTATAATCTCTTCAAATATTTTCTCGGGTCCTTTCTCTCTCTCTTCTCCTTCTGGGACCCCTATCATGAGAATGTTGTTGGGTTTAATGTTGTCCCAGAGGTCTCTTAGGCTGTCTTCATTTCTTTTCATTCTTTTTTCTTTAGTCTGTTCCGCAGCATTGAATTCCACCATTCTGTCTTCCAGGTCACTTATCCGTTCTTCTGCCTCAGTTATTCTGCTATTGATTCCTTCTAGTGTAGTTTTCATTTCAGTTATTGTATTGTTCATCTCTGTTTGTTTGTTCTTTAATTCTTCTAGGTCTTTGTTAAACATTTCTTGCATCTTCTCGATCTTTACCTCCATTCTTTTTCCGAGGTCCTGGATCATCTTCACTATCATTATTCTGAATTCTTTTTCTGGAAGGTTGCCTATCTCCACTTCATTTACTTGGTTTTTTTCTGGGGTTTTTTCTTGTTCCTTCATCTGGTATATAGCCCTCTGCCTTTTCATCTTGTCTATCTTTCTGTAAATGTGGTTTTTGTTCCACAGGCTGCAGGATTGTAGTTCTTCTTGCTTCTGCTGTCTGCCCTCTGGTGGATGAGGCTATCTAAGAGGCTTATGCAAGTTTCTTGATGGGAGGGACTGGTGGTGGGTAGAGCTGGGTGTTGCTCTGATGGGCAGAGCTCAGTAAAACTTTAATCTGGTGGTCTGCTGATGGGTGGGGCTGGGTTCCCTCCCTGTTGGTTGTTTGGCCTTAGGCAACCCAACACTGGAGCCTACCTGGGCTCTTTGGTGGGGCTAATGGCGGACTCTGGGAGGGCTCACGCCAAGGAGTACTTCCTAGGACTTCTGCTGCCATTGTCCTTGTCCTCACGGTGAGCTACAGCCACCCCCCACCTCTACAGGAGACCCTCCACACTAGCAGGTGGGTCTGGTTCAGTGTCCTATGGGGTCACTGCTCCTTCCCCTGGGTCCCGATGCACGCACTACTTTGTGTGTGCCCTCCAAGAGTGGAGTCTCTGCTTCCCCCAGTCCTGTTGAAGTCCTGCAATCAAATCCTGCTAGCCTTCAAAGTCTGATTCTCTAGGAGTTCCTCCTCCCCTTGCCAGACCCCCAGGTTGGGATGCCTGATGTGGGGCTCAGAACCTTCACTCCAGTGGATGGACTTCTGTGGTATAAGTGTTCTCCTGTTTGTGAGTCATCCACCCAGCAGCTATGGGATTTGATTTTATTGTGATTGCGCACCACCCCGCTCCACCGTCTCATTATGGCTGCTTCTTTGTCTTTGGGTGTGGGGATTATTTTCTTATGAGTTCTAGTGTCTTCCTGTCGATGACTGTTGAGTAGTTGTGATTCCGGTGCTCTTGCAAGAGGGAATGAGAGCACGTCCTTCTACTCTGCCATCTTGAACCAATCCGTCTCCATTTTTAAAATTGGGTTATTAGGTTTTTTGTTTATTGAGTTGTATGAGTTATTTACATACTTTGGAGATTAACACCTCATCAGATATACGGTTTAGAAGTATTTTCTCTCATTCTGTAGGTTGCCTTTTCCCTCTGTAGATTGTTTCTTTTGCTGTGCAGAAGCTTTTTAGTGTGATGCAGTCCCAGTTATTTATTTTTGTTTTTGTTCCATGTGCTTTTGGTGTCATATCCATGAAATCATTACCAATACCAAGGTCATAAAGATTTTCCTCTATGTTTTCTTCTAGGACTTTTAACATTTTCAGGTTTTTTGTTTAAGTCTTTAACCCACTTAGAGTTGATTTTTATGTATGGTGTAAGATACAGGTCCAACTTCATTCTGTTATATGTGGCTATCCAGTTTTCCCGACACCAAGTAGTTGAAGAGACTATCCTTTCCCTATTGTGTATTCTTTGTACCCTTGCTGAAAATTGGTTGACCATGTATGCATGGATTTATTTGTAGGCTCCCTATTCTGTTCCATTTGGTTTATATGTCTTTTTATGCCAGTACCACACTTTTTAAAATTGCAGTATTGTTGATTGTACCATACTGTGTTGATTACTGTATCTTTGTAAGATGTCTTGAAATTAAAGTGTGATACCTCCTAGTTTTGTTCTTTCTTAGAATTGATTTGGATATTTGTGGTCTTCTTTTGTGGTTTCATATGAATTGTAGAACTGCTTTTTCTATTTCTGTAAAAAAAAAAAAAAAGTCTTTGAATTTTGATAGGGATTGCATAGAATCTGTAGATTGCTTTGGGTAGTATGAACATTTTAACAATATTAAGTCTTCCAATTCATGAAAATGGGATGTTTTTCCATTTGTTTATTTCTAAATTTCTGTCATCAATATTTTAGTTTTCAGTATATAAATATTTTACCTCCTTAGTTTATCCCTAAGTATTTTCTTTTTTTTTGGTACTATTGTAAATGGGGTTGTTTTCCTAATTTCCTTTTCAGATAGTTCAGTGTTAGTAAATAGATATGCAACTGATTTTTGTATGTTGACTTTTGTATCCTGAAACTTTACTGAATTCATTTATTATAATTATTTTTAATGGAATCTTGGAGTTTTCTACATACAAGACCATATTGTGTGTAAACAGGGATAATTTTACTTCTTCCTTTCCCATTTGGATGCTTTTTATATCTTGTCTAATTACTCTGGCTAGTACTTCCAGTACCATGTTAAGTAGAAGTGATGAGAGTGGACATCCTTGCCTTGTTCTGATTTTTAGAGAAAAAAACTTGTAGTTATTCACAATTGAGCATGTTAGGTGTGTGCTTTTCATTTATGGCCTTCATAATATTGAGGTATTTACCTTCTATTCTTAGTTTATTGAACGTTTTTATCATGAATGAATGTTGAATTTGATTAAATGGGGTTTTTTTTGCATCTATTTAGACAATCATGCAATTTTGAAAAAATTCTTAAATTGAAGCATACTTAATTTACAATGTTGTGTTTCAAGAGTACAGCAAAGCAATTCAGTGTCGGTTTCAAGTGTACAGCAAAGTGATTCAGTTATATATATGACATATATATATTCTTTTTCCAATTCTTTTCCATTATAAGTTTTTACAAGATATAGAACATAGTTCTCTGTGCTATATAGTAGGTCCTTGTGGTTTACCTATTTTATTACAGTAGAATGTGTATGTTAATCTTAAACTCAATTTATCTACCCCCCATCCCCTTTGGTGACAATAAGTTTGTTTTCTATTTTTGTGAGTCCCTTTCTGCTTTGTAAATAATTCATTTGTATCGTTTTTTTAGATTTCACATATAAGTGATATCATATATCTGTCTTTCTCTCTCTGACTTACTTCACTTAATATGATAATCTCTAGGTCTATCCATGTTGCTGCAAATGGCATTATTTCATACTTTTTTATGCCTGAGTAATATTCCATTGTATATATGTACCACGTCTTTATCCATTCATCTGTCGATGGACATTTGTGTTGCTTCTGTGTCTTAGCTATAGTAAATAGTGCTGCTATGAACATTGGGGTGCATGTACCTTTTTGAACTATAGTTTTGTATGGATATATGCCCAGGAGTGGAATTGCCGGATCATAAGGCAACTCTATTTTTAGCTTTTAAGGAACCTCCATACTGTTCTCCATAGTGGCTGCATCAATTTATGTTCCTACCAACAGCATAGGAGGGTTCCTTTTTCTCCACACCCTCTTCAACATTTATTGTTTGTAGACTTTTAAATGATGGCCATTCTGACCAGCGTGAGGTAATACCTCATTGTAGTTTTGATTTGCTTTTATCTAATAATTAGCAATGTTGAGCATCCTAACATGTGCCTGCTGGCTATATGTATGTCTTCTTTAGAGAAATGTCTATTTAGTTCTTCTGCCCTAAAAAAAACATTTTTTGATTGGGTTGCTTGTTTGTTTTTTGATATTAAGCTGTATGAGCTGTTCGTATATTTTGGAAATTGATCCTCTGTTGGTAGCATTGTTTGCAAATATTTTCTCCCACTCTGTGGGTTGTCTTTTCATTTTGTTTATGGTGTTCTTTGCTGTGCAAAAGCTTTTGAGCTTAATTAGGTTCCTTTTGTTTTTATTTCCGTTACTCTAGGAGACAGACCCAAAAAAATATTAGGGCAATTTATGTCAAAGAGTGTTCTACCTATGTTTTCCTCTAGGAGTTTTATAGTGTCTGGCCTTATATTTAGGTCTTTAATCCATTTTGAGTTTGCGTGTGTGTGTGTGTGTGTGTGTGTGTGTGTGTGTATGGTGTTAGAGAACGGTCTAATTTCATTCTTTTACATGTAGCTGTCCAGTTTTCCCAGCACCACTTATTGAAGAGACTGTCTTTTCTCCATTGTATATTCTTGCCTCCTTGTCATAGATTAATTGACCATAAGTGGGTGGGTTTATTTCTGGGCTCTCTCTTCTGTGCCACTGATCTATGTGTCTGTTTTTGTGCCAGTACCACACTGTTTTACTTACTGTATCTTTGTAATGTAGTCTGAAGTCAAGGAGCATTATTCCTCCAGCTCCGTTCTTAAGATTGTTTTAGCTGTTCAGGGTCTTTTGTATTTTCATACAAATATAAAATTTTTTGTTCTAGTTCTGTGAAAAATGCCATTGGCAATTTGATAGGGATTGCATTGAATCTGTAGATTGCCTTGGGTAGTATGGTCATTTTAACAATATTGATTCTTCCAATCCAACAACATGGTATATCATTCCATATATTTGTGTCATCTTCAATTTCTTTCATCAGTATCTTGTAGTTTTTGGAGTACAGGTTTTTGCCTCCTTAGGTAAGTTTATTCCTAGGTATTTTATTCTTTTTGATGTGATGGTAAATGGGATTGTTTCTTTAATTTCTCTTCTTTCATTGTTAGTGTATAGAAATGCAACAGATTTCTGTGTATTAATTTTGTATCCTATAATGTTACTAAATTCATTGATGAGTTCTAGTAGTTTTCTGGTAGCATCTCTGGTAGTGACAGTTTTTCTTCTTTTCCAATTTGGATTTCTTTCCTTTTTCTTCTCTGATTGCCATGGCTAGGACTGCCAAAATTATGCTGAATGAAAGTGGCAAGAGTGGACATCCCTGTCTTGTTCATGATCTTAGAGGAAATGCTTTCAGCTTTTTGCTGTTGAGTGTGATGTTAGCTATGGGTTTGTCATATATCACCTTTATTATATTGAGGTAGGTTCCTTCTATGCCCACTTTCTGAAGAGTGTTTATCCAAAATGGATGCTGAATTTTATCAAAAGCTTTCTCTGCATCTTTTGAGATGATCATAAGGCTTTTATCCTTCAATTTGTTAATGTGGTATATCACACTGATTGATTTGAAGATACTGAAAAATCCTTGCATCCCTGGGATAAATCCCACTTGATCATAGTGTATGATCCTTTTAATGTATTGTTAGAGTAGGTTTGCTAGTGTTTTGTTGAGGATTTTTGCATCTATGTTCATGAGTGATATTGGCCTGTAATGTTCTTTTTTTGTGTGTGATATCTTTGTCTGGTTCTGTATCAGGGTGATGGTGGCATCAGAGAATGAGTTCAGAGGTGTTCCTTCCTCTGCAATTTTTTGGAGTAGTTTCAGAAGGATATGTGTTAACTCTTCCCTAATTGTTTGATAGAATTCACCTATGAAGCCATCTAGTCCTGGACTTCTGCTTCTTGTAAGTTTTTAAATTACTAATTCAATTTAAGCCCTGGTAATTTTTGTGTTCATATTTTCTATTTCTTCTTGGTTTAGTCTTTGGAGATTGTACCATTCTAAGAATTTGTCCATTTCTTCTAGGTTGTCCATTTTGTTGGCGTATAGTTACTTGTAGTAGTCTCTTATGATCCTTTGTGTTTCTGTGGTGTTGGCTGTAACTTCTCCATTTTCATTTATAATTTTATTGATTTGGGCCCTCTCCCTTTTTTTCTTGATGAGTTTGGCTAAAGGTTTATCAATTCTGTTTATTTTCTCAAAGAACCAGCTTTTAGTTTCATTGATCTTTGCTGTTGTTTTCTTTGTCTCTATTTCATTTATTTTTGCTCTGATCTTTATGATTTCTTTCATTCTACTAACTTTGGGTTTTGTTTGTTCTTCTTTCTCTAGTTGCTTTAGGTATAAGGTCAGGTTGTTTATTTGAGATTTTTCTTGTTTCCTGAGGTAAGATTGTATTGCTATAAACTTGTCTCTTAGAACTGCTTTTGTTGCATCTCATAGGTTTTGGATCATCACGCTTTCATTTTCATTTGTCTCTAGGTATTTTTTAATATTCTCTTTGCTTTCTTCAGTGATCCATTGGCTGTTTAGAAGCATCTTGTTTAGCCTCCACGTGTTTTTTTTTTACAGTTTTTTTCTTGTGGTTAATTTCTAATCTCATAGAAAAGATGGTCTGAAAAGATGCTTGATATGATTTCAATTTTCTTAAATTTACCAAGCCTCACTTTATGGCCCAGCATGTGATCAATCCTGGAGAGTGTTCCGTGTGTACTTCAACGTGTATTCTGCTGCTTTTGGATGGAATGCTCTATAAATGTCTATTTAGTCCATCTGGTCTAATATGTCATTTAAGGCCAGTGTTTCCTTATTGATTTTCTGTCTGGATGATCTATCCATTGGTAAAAGTGGGGTGTTAAAGTCCCCCACTATTACTGTGTTTACTGTGGATTTCTCATTTTATGGATGTTAGTTTTTGACATATATATTGAGGTGCTTCTATGGTGGGTGTATATATATTTACAATTGTTATATGTTCATCTTGGATTGACCCCTTAATCATTATGTAGTGTCCTTCTGTGTCTCTGTAACCATCTTTATTTTAAAGTCTATTTTGTCTGATATGAATATTGCTACTCCAGCTTTCTTTTGATTTCTGTTTACATGGAATACCTTTTTCCACCCCCTCACTTTCAGTCTGTATGTGTCTCTAGATCTGAAGTGGGTCTCTTACAGCCAGTATATACACGGGTCTTATTTTTTGATTCCATTTAGGCAGTGTATGTATTTTGGTTGAAGCATTTAATCCGTTTACGTTTAAGGTAATTATTGATATGTATGTTCTTATTTCCATTTTGTTAATTGTTTTGTATTTGTTTTTGTAGGTCTTTTTTCTCCCCTTCTTCTTTTGTTCTCTTCTCTTGTCGTTTGATAACTACTTTTAGTGTTGTGTTTGGATTCCTTTTTATTTTGTGTGTGTGTATCTATTGTAGGTTTTTGATTTGTGGTTACTATGAGGTTTTGATATGGCAGTCTATATATAAACAAGACTATTTTAAGTTGCTGGTCTTTTAATTTGAAATGCATTTCCAATATCCTGCATTTGTACTCTCCTCTTCTCATGATTGCTGGTTTTGATATCATATTTGTGTGCGGATGATTTCCTGCCTTTACCGGTGAGCTTTTCCATTCATAATTTTCTTGTTTCTAGTTGTGGCCTTTTATTTTTTTCTGCCTAGAGAAGTTCCTTTAGCATTTGTTGCAAAGCTGGTCTGGTGATGCTCAATTCTCTTAGCTTCTGCTTGTCTGTAAAGCTTCTGATTTCTCCATTTCATCTTAATGAGAGCTTTGCTGGGTAGAGTATTCTTGGTTGTAGGTTCTTCCCTTTCATCAGTTTAAATATATCATGCTACTCCCTTCTGGCCTGTAGAGTTTCTGCTGAAAAATCAGATGATAACCTTATGGCAAATCCCTTGTATGTTATTTGTTGCTTTTCCCTTGTTGCTTTCAATACTTTTGCTTTGTCTTTAACTTTTGTCAGTTTGATTACTATGTGTCTTGGCATGTTCCTCCTTGGCTTTATCCTGCCTGGGACTCTCTGCACTTCCTGGACTTGGGTGTCTGTTTCCTTTCCCATGTTAGGGAAGTTTTCAGCTATTATCTCTTCAAATATTTTCTCAGGTCCTTTTTCTCTCTTCTCCATCTGGGACCCTTACAATGTGAATGTTGGTGTGTTTAATTTCGTCCCAGAGGCCTCTTAGACTGTGCTCGTTTCTTTTCATTCTATTCCATGGCAGTGATTTACACCGTGCTGTCTTCCAGTTCACTTACCTGGTCTTCTGCCAAATTTATTCTGCTATTCATTCCGTCTAGTATATTTTTCAGTTCTGTTATTGTATTGCTCACCTCTTTCTGTTTGTTCTTTAGTTTGTCTAGGTCTTCGTTAAACATTTCTTGTATCTTCTCGGTGTGTGCCTCCATTCTTTTTCTGAGATCTTGGATCATCTTTATTATCATTACTCTGAATTCTATTTTGGGTAGATTGCCTATCTCCACTTCATTTAGTTGTTCTTCTTGGATTTCTTCTTGTTCCTTTGTCTGGGACGTATTCCTCTAGCATCTCATTCTGTGTAAATTTTTTGTGATTGCAGTTTCCATCCTGCAGGCTGCAGGGTTGTAATTCTTCTTGCTTCTGCTGTCTGCCTCCTGGTGGATGAGGCTGGCCTAAGAGGCTTGTGCAGGCTTCCTGGTGGTAGGGACTGGTTCCTGCCCACTGGTGTGTGGAGCTGGGTCTTGTCCCTCTGGTTGGCAGGACTGTGTCAAGAGGTGGGTTTAGTGGGAAGCTGTGGGCTCAGGAAGACTTTAGGCATCCTGTCTGCTGATGGGTTGGGCTGTGTTCCTGCCCTGTTGGTTATTTGGCCTGAGGCATCCCAGCAGTGGAGCCTACAGGCTGTTGGGTGGGGCCAGGTCTTGGTGAGAAAATGGCAGCCTCCAGGAGGGTTCACACCAATGCTACTCCTCAGAACTACCACCGCCAGTGTCTTTGTCCCCGCAGTGAGCCACAGCCACCCTGCGCCTCCACAGGAGACTCTCCAATACCAACAACTAAGTCTGGCCCTGTTTCCTGTGAGGTCACTGCTCTTTACCCTGGGTCCTGGTGTGCACAAGACCTTGTATGCACCCTCCAAGAGTGGAATTTCTGTTTCCCTCAGTCCTGTGGAATTCCTGAGAACAAAGCCTGCAGCTCTTCAAAACCAGATGCTCTGGGGGCTCCTCCTCCCATTGCCAGACCTCCAGGCTGGGGAGCCTGACGTGGGGCTCAAAACTTTCACTCCTGTGGGAGAACCTCTGTGATATAATTATTTCCAGTTTGTGGGTTGCCAACCTGGCAGGTATGGGATTTGTTTTTATAACCATTGTACCCCTCCTGTCTCACTGTGGCTTCTTCTTTGTCTTTGGATGTAGGCTATCTTTTTGGGTAGGTTCCAGTGGGTTTTTTTTTGTTTGTTTGTTTTTCAGCAGTTCGTTGTGATTTTGTTGTTTTTGTGAGAAGAGGTGAGCTCACGTCCATCTAATCCATCATCTTGTCTCCACCTTCTTTGCTTTGAATTTGTTTTTGTCGGTCTCTTTTTCGTCTTTCTTCTTTTGTTCTATCTCTCTTGTGATTTGATGACTATCTTTAGTGTTATGTTTGGATTCTTTTTCTTTTTAGTGTGTATATCTATTATAGATTTTCATTTTGCAGTTACCATGAGGTTTTTGTTTAGGAGTCTGTATTTATACATGCTTGTTTTCAGTTGCTTTTCTCTTAATTTCAAGTATATTTTATATACTCTGCATTTGTACTCTCCTCCCATCATGATTACTGTTTTGTTTTTTTGTTTGTTTGTTTTTTGTTTGTTTTTTTATACTGCAGGTTTTTATTAGTCATCAATTTTATACACATCAGTGTACATATGTCAATCCCAATCGCCCAATTCAGCACACCACCATCCCCACCCCACCGCAGTTTTTCCCCCCTTGGTATCCATATGTCTGTTCTCTACATCTGTGTCTCAACTTCTGCCCTGCAAACCAGCTCATCTGTACCATTTTTCTAGGTTCCACATACATGCGTTAATATATGATACTTGTTTTTCTCTTTCTGACTTACTCCACTCTGTATGACAGTCTCTAGATACATCCACGTCTCAACAAATGACTCAATTTCGTTCCTTTATATGGCTCAGTAATATTCCATTGTATATATGTACCACAACTTCTTTATCCATTCGTCTGTTGATGGGCATTTAGGTTGCTTCCATGACCTGGCTATTGTAAATAGTGCTGCAATGAACACTCGGGTGCATGTGTCTTTTTGAATTACAGTTTTCTCTGGGTATATGCCCAGTAGTGGGATTGCTGGGTCATATGGTAATTCTATTTTTAGTTTTCTAAGGAACCTCCATATTGTTCTCCATAGTGGCTGTATCACTTTATATTCCCACCAACAGTGCAAGAGGGTTCCCTTTTCTCCACACCTTCTCCAGCATTTGTTGTTTGTAGATTTTCTGATGATGCCCATTCTAACAGGAATGAGGTGATACCTCATTGTAGTTTTGATTTGCATTTCTCTAATAATTAGTGATGTTGAGCATGTTTTCATGTGCTTCGTGGCCGTCTGTATGTCTTCTTTGGAGAAATGTCTATTTAGGTCTTCTGCCCATTTTTGGATTGGGGTGTTTGTTTCTTTAATATTGAGCTGAATGAGCTGTTTATATATTTTGGAGATTAATCCCTTGTCCGTTGATTCATTGGCAAATATTTTCTCCCATTCTGAGGGTTGTCTTTTCGACTTGTTTATGGTTTCCTTTGCTGTGCAAAAGCTTTGAAGTTTCATTAGGTCCCATTTGTTTATTTTTGTTTTTATTTCCATTACTCTAGGAGGTGGATCAAAAAAGATCTTGCTGTGATTTATGTCAAAGAGTGTTCTTCCTATGTTTTCCTCTAAGAGTTTTATAGTGTCCAATGGTCTCTAATCCACTTTGAGTTTATTTTTGTGTATGGTGTTAGGGAGTATTCTAATTTCATTCTTTTACATGTAGCTGTCCAGTTTTCCCAGCACCACTTATTGAAGAGACTGTCTTTTCTCCATTGTATATCTTTGCCTCCTTTGTCATAGATTAGTTGACCATAGGTGCGTGGGTTAATCTCTGGGCTTTCTATCTTGTTCCATTGATCTATGTTTCTGTTTTTGTGCCAGTACCATATTGTCTTGATTACTGTAGCTGTGTAGTATAGTCTGAAGTCAGGGAGTCTGATTCCTCCAGCTCCATTTTTTTGCCTCAAGACTGCTTTGGCTATTCGGGGTCTTTTGTGTCTCCATACAAATTTTAAGATGATTTGTTCTAGTTCCGTAAAAAATGCCATTGGTAATTTGATAGGGATTGCATTGAATCTGTAGATCGCTTTGGGTAGTATAGTCATTTTCACAATGTTGATTCTTCCAGTCCAAGAACATGGTATATCTCTCCATCTGTTGGTATCATCTTTAATTTCTTTCATCAGTGTCTTATAGTTTTCTGCATACAGGTCTTTTGTCTCCCTAGGTAGGTTTATTCCTAGGTATTTTATTCTTTTTGTTGCAATGGTAAATGGGAGTGTTTCCATAATTTCTCTTTCAGATTTTTCATCATTAGTGTATAGGAATGCAAGAGATTTCTGTGCATTCATTTTGTATCCTGCAACTTTACCATATTCATTAATTAGCTCTAGCAGTTTTCTGGTGGCAGTTTTAGGATTCTCTATGTATAGTATCATGTCATCCGCAAACAGTGACAGTTTTACTTCTTCTTTTCCAATTTGTATTCCTTTTATTTCTTTTTCTTCTCTGATTGCCATGGCTAGGACTTCCAGAACTATGTTGAATAATAGTGGTGAGAGTGGACATCCTTGTCTCGTTCCTGATCTTAGAGGAAATGCTTTCAGTTTTTCACCGTTGAGAATGATGTTTGCTGTGGGTTTGTCATATATGGCCTTTATTATGTTGAGGTAGGTTCCCTCTATGCCCACCTTCTGGAGAGTTTTTATCATAAATGGGTTTTCAATTTTGTCAAAAGCTTTTTCTGCATCTATTGAGATGATCATATGGTTTTTATTCTTCAGTTTGTTAATATGGTGTATCACATTGATTAATTTGCGTATATTGAAGAATCCTTGCATCCCTGGGATAAATCCCACTTGATTATGGTCTATGATCCTTTTAATGTGTTGTTGGATTCTGTTTGCTAGTATTTTGTTGAGGATTTTTGCATCTATATTCATCAGTGATATTGGTCTGTAATTTTCTTTTTTTGTAGTGTCTTTGTCTGGTTTTGGTATCAGGGTGATGGTGGCCTCATAGAATGAGTTTGGGAGTGTTCCTTCCTCTGCACTTTTTTGGAAGAGTTTGAGAAGGATGGGTTTTAGCTCTTCTCTAAATGTTTGATAGAATTCACCTGTGAAGCCATCTGGTCCTGGACTTTTGTTTGTTGGAAGATTTTTAATCACAGTTTCAATTTCATTACTTGTGATTGGTCTGTTCATATTTTCTGTTTCTTCCTGGTTCAGTCTTGGGAGGTTATACCTTTCTAAAAATTTGTCCATTTCTTCCAGGTTGTCCATTTTATTGGCATAAAGTTGCTTGTAGTAGTCTCTTAGGATGCTTTGTATTTCTGTGGTGTCTGTTGTAACTTCTCGTTTTTTATTTCTGATTTTATTGATTTGAGTCCTCTCCCTCTTTTTCTTGATGAGTCTGGCTAATGGCTTATCAATTTTGTTTATCTTCTCAAAGAACCAACTTTTAGTTTTATTGATCTTTGCTATTGTTTTCTTTTGTTTCTATTTCAATTATTTCTGCTCTGATGTTTATGATTTCTTTCCTTCTGCTAACTTTGGGTTTTGTTTGTTCTTCTTTCTCTAGTTTCTTTAGGTGTAAGGTTAGATTGTTTACTTGAGATTTTTCTTGTTTCTTTAGGTAGGCTTGTATAGCTATAAACTTCCCTCTTAGAACTGCTTTCGCTGCATCCCTTAGGTTTTGGGTCGTCGTGTTTTCATTGTCATTTGTCTCTAGGTATTTTTTGATTTCCTCTTTGATTTCTTCAGTGATCTCTTGGTTATTTAGTAACGTATTGTTTAGCCTCCATGTGTTTGTCTTTTTTACGTTTTTTTCCCTGTAATTCATTTCTAATCTCATAGCGTTGTGGTCAGAAAACATGCTTGATATGATTTCAATTTTCTTAAATTTACTGAGGCTTGATTTGTGACCCAAGATGTGATCTATCCTGGAGAATGTTCCGTGCGCACTTGAGAAGAACGTGTAATCTGCTGTTTTTGGATGAAATGTCCTATATATATCAATTAAATCTATCTGGTCTATTGTGTCATTTAAAGCTTCTGTTTCCTTATTTATTTTCATTTTGGATGATCTGTCCATTGGTGTAAGTGAGGTGTTAAAGTCCCCCACTATGATTGTGTTACTGTCAATTTCCTCTTTTATAGCTGTTAGCAGTTGCCTTATGTATTGAGGTGCTCCTATGTTCGGTGCATATATATTTATAATTGTTATATCTTCTTCTTGGATTGATCCCTTGATCATTATGTAGTGTCCTTCCTTGTCTCTTGTAACATTCTTTATTTTAAAGTCTAATTTATCTGATATGAGTATAGCTACTCCAGCTTTCTTTTGATTTCCATTTGCATGGAATATCTTTTTCCATCCCCTCACTTTCAGTCTGTATGTGTCCCTAGGTCTAAAGTGGGTCTCTTGTAGACAGCATATATATGGGTCTTGTTTTTGTATCCATTCAGCAAGCCTGTGTCTTTTGGTTGGAGCATTTAATCCATTCACGTTTAAGGGAATTATCGATATGTATGTTCCTATGACCATTTTCTTAGTTGTTTTGGGTTGGTTTTTGTAGGTCCTTTTCTTCTCTTGTGTTTCCCACTTAGAGAAGTTCCTTTAGCATTTGTTGTAGAGCTGGTTTGGTGGTGCTGAATTCTCTTAGCTTTTGCTTGTCTGTAAAGCTTTTGATTTCTCCATCGAATCTGAATGAGATCCTTGCTGGGTAGAGTAATCTTGGTTGTAGGTTCTTCCCTTTCATCACTTTAAGTATATCTTGCCTCTCCCTTCTGGCTTGCAGAGTTTCTGCTGAGAAATCAGCTGTTAACCTTATGGGAGTTCCCTTGTATGTTATTTGTCGTTTTTCCCTTGCTGCTTTCAATAATTTTTCTTTGTCTTTAATTTTTGCCACTTTGATTACTATGTGTCTCGGCATGTTTCTCCTTGGGTTTATCCTGTATGGGACTCTCTGTGCTTCCTGGACTTGGGTGGCTATTTCCTTTCCCATGTTAGGGAAGTTTTCGACTATAATCTCTTCAAATATTTTCTCTGGTCCTTTCTCTCTCTCTCCACCTTCTGGGACCCCTATAATGCGAATGTTGTTGCATTTAATGTTGTCCCAGAGGTCTCTTAGGCTGTCTTCATTTCTTTTCATTCTTTTTTCTTTAGTCTGTTCCGCAGCAGTGAATTCCACCATTCTGTCTTCCAGGTCACTTATCCGTTCTTCTGCCTCAGTTATTCTGCTATTGATTCCTTCTAGTGTAGTTTTCATTTCAGTTATTGTATTGGTCATCTCTGTTTGTTTGTTCTTTAATTCTTCTAGGTCTTTGTTAATCATTTCTTGCATCTTCTCGATCTTCACTATCATTATTCTGAATTCTTTTTCTGGAAGGTTGCCTATCTCCACTTCATTTAGTTATTTTTCTGGAGTTTTTTCTTGTTCCTTCATCTGCTACATAGCCCTCTGCCTTTTCATCTTGTCTATCTTTCTGTAACTGTGGTTTTTGGTCCACAGGCTGCAGGATTGTAGTTTTTCTTGCTTCTGCTGTCTGCCCTCTGGTGGTTGAGGCTATCTAAGAGGCTTGAAGGGAGGCTCTGGTGGTGGGTAGAGCTGACTGTTGCTGTGGCGGTCAGAGCTCAGTAAAACTTTAATCCACTTGACTGTTGATGGGTGGGCCTGGGTTCCCTCCCTGTTGGTTGTTTTGCCTGAGGCAACCCAACACTGGAGCCTACCTGGGCTCTTTGGTGGGGTTAATGGCAGACTCTGGGAGGGCTCACGCCAAGGAGCACTTCCCAGAACCTCCGCTGCCAGAGTCCTTGTCCCCACAGTGAAACAGAGCCACCCCCCGCCTCTGCAGGAGACCCCCCAACACCAGCAGGTAGGTCTGGTTCAGTCTCCCCCAGGGTCACTGCTCCTTCCCCTGGGTCCCGATGCGCACACTACTTTGTGTGTGCCCTCCAAGAGTGGGGTCTCTGTTTCCCCCAGTCCTGTCGAAGTCCTGCAATCAATTCCCACTAGGCTTCAAAGTCTGATTCTCTAGGAATTCCTCCTCCCGTTGCCGGACCCCCAGGTTGGGAAGCCTGATGTGGGGCTCAGAACCTTCACTCCAGTGGGTGGACTTCTGTGGTATAAGTGTTCGCCAGTCTGTGAGTCACCCACCCAGCCGTTATGGGATTAGATTTTACTCTGATTGCGCCCCTCCTACCATCTCACTGTGGCTTCTCCTCTGTCCTTGGACGTGGGGTATCCTCCTTGGTGAAGTCCAGGGTCTTCCTGTCAATGATTGTCCAGCAGCTAGTTGTGATTCTGGTGCTCTCGCAAGAGGGAGTGACAGCACGTCCTTCTACTCCGCCATCTTGGTTAATCCTCTCTGAATTTGTTTTTCACGATTACTGTTTTGTTTTGTTTTGTTTTTTAATTAATTTACTTATATTTATTTATTTATTTATGGCTGTGTTGGGTCTTCGTTTCTGTGCGAGGGCTTTCTCCAGTTGCCGCGAGCGGGGGCCACTCTTCATCGCGGTGCACGGGCATCTCACTATCGCGGCCTCTCTTGTTGCGGAGCACAGGCTCCAGATGCGCAGGCTCAGTAATTGTGGCTCACAGGCTTAGTTGCTCCGTGGCACGTGGGATCTTCCCAGACCAGGGCTCGAACCCGTGTCCCCTGCATTGGCAGGCAGATTCTTAACCACTGCACCACCAGGGAAGCCCCCACGATTACTGTTTTTGATATTACATTTTACATCTAATTGTTTTATGTATCCCTTAACTGCTGATTGTGGATACAAATGATGTTACTACCTTTGTCTTTTAACCTCCCTATTAGCTGTGCATGGCTGATTTCCCACCTTTATTGTACGTTTGCCTTTACCATACCAAAAGTGAGCTTTTCCATTTTGTAATTTTGTTTCCAGTTGTGGCCTTTCCTTTTCCACCTAGAGAAGTTCTTTTAGCATTTGTTGTAAAGCTGGTTTGGTGGTGCTGAAATCTTTTAGCTTTTGCTTGTTTGTAAAGCTTTTGATTTCTCCATCAAATCTGAATGAGAGCCTTGCTGGATAGAGTATTCTTGGTTGTAGGTTTTTCTCTTTCATCATTTTAAGTATGTCATGCCATTCCCTTCTGGCCTGCAGAGTTTCTGCTGAAAAATCAGCTGATAGCCTTAGGGAAATTCCCTAAGGAATATTATTTGTTGCTTTTCCCTTGTTGCTTTTAATATTCTCTTTATCTTTAAAAAAAAATTTTATTGGAGTATAGTTGACTTATAATGTGTTAGTTTCAGGTGTACAGCAAAGTGAATCAGGTGTGTGTGTTTGTGTGTTTGTGTGTGTGTGTGTACATATATATATATACATATATATAATCTCCATTCTTTTTCAGATTCTTTTCCCATATAGGTTATTACAGAATATTGAGTAGAGTTCCCTGTTCTGTACAGTAGGGCCTTATTATTTATCTATTTTATATATAGTACTGTGTATATGTTAATCCCAAACTCCTAATTTATCACTTCCCCACGCTTCTCCTATGGTAACCATAAGTTTAATTTTGAGATCTGAGTCTGTTTCTCTTTTGTAAATAAGTTCATCTGTATCATTTTTTATTAGATTCCACATATAAGTGATATCTTATGATATTTGTCTTTCTCTGACTTATTTCACTTAGTATGATAATCTCCATGTCCACCCATGTTGCAGCAAATGGCATTATTTTGTTCTTTTTTATGGCTGAGTAGTACTCCATTGTATATATATACCACATCTTCTTTATCCATTCCTCTGTCGATGGACATTTAGGTTGCTTCCATGTTTTGGCTATTGTAAATAGTGCTATAATAAACATTGGGACTCATGTATCTTTTTCTAATTTGTTTTCATCTTTTCTGGATATATGCCTAGGAGTGGGATTGTTGGATCATGTGGTAACTCTATTTTTAGTTTCTTAAGGAATCTCCATACTGTTCTCCATAGTAGTTGCACTAATTTATTATTACCACCAACAATGTAGGAGGGTTCCCTTTGCTCCACACCCTTTATCTTTAACTTTTGACATTTTGATTACAATGTGTTGTGGTGTATTCTTCTGTGGCTTAATTCTGCATTGAACTCTCTGTGCTTCCTGGACTTGGGTGACTATTTCCTTCCCCAGGTTAGGGAATTTTTCAGCTATTTTTCTGCTATTATCTCTTCAAATATTTTCTCAGGCCCTTTCTCTCTCTCTTCTTCTGGGACCCCTATAATGCAAATATTGGCATACTTGATGTTGTCCCAGTAGTCTCTTAAACTCTCCTCATTTATTTTCATTCCTTTCTTTTTCTGGCAGCAGTGATGTCTACTACTCTGTCTTCCAGTTAATGATCCTTTCTTCTGCCTCACTTAGTCTACTCTTGATTCCTTCTAGTGTAATTTTCATTTCAGTTATTGTATTCTTTAATTGTTTGGTTGTTCTTTATATTTTTTAATTCTTTGTTTAAAAAGTTCTCATTTCTACCTCTGTGCATCCATTTTCCTCCTGTGTTCTTTGATCATCTTTACAGTCATTACTCTGAAGTCTTTCTCAGGTAGATTGCCTGTCTCTATGTCACTTAGTTCTTCTGGGGTTTCATCTTGTTCCTTCATATGATACATAGTCCTCTGTCGCCTCATTTTGTGTAAATTGCTATTTGTATTTTTATGTATGTGGTAGATTGGTTACGTTTCCTGACCTTGGAGAAGTGGCCCTCTGTAGGAGATGTCCTATGTGTTCCAGCAGTGCACTCCCCTCTTGTCACCCAAGGACCAGGGGCCAGCTGGTCCCTGGGTGGTGTCTGGCCTGCATTTGCAGACTTGATCTGCAGGCTGAGGCACTGTAGTTTTCTTGCTTCTGGTGCCTGCCCCCTGGTGGGTGAGGCTTGTCTAGAGGTTTGTGCAGGCTTCCTGATGGGAGGGGCTGGTGCCTGCCCTCCTGGTGGGTAGAGCTGAATCTCGGTTCTCTGGTGTGCAGGGCCATGTCTAGGGGCATGTCTAGTGGTGGCTGTGAGCTCAGGAAATCTTTAGGCAGACTGTCTGCTGATGGGTGGGTCTCTGTCCCTGCTCAGTTTGTTGTTTGGCCTGAGGCATCCCAGCACCGTAGTCTACAGGCTGTTGGGTGGGACCAGGTCTTGGTGCCAAAATGTCAGCCTCCAGGACAGACTATGTAGATGAATGCTCAATGATATATCTGCCACCAGTGTCTATGTCCCCAGAGTGGGCACACCTGCTCTTCGCCTCCCCAGGAGACACTCCAAGACCAGCAGGTAGGTCTGGCCCAGCTGCCTATCAAATTACTGCTTTTGTCCTTGGTCAGTGTGCATGAGATTTTGTGGTAAAAAATTTTTTGTGCTCCCTTTAAGAGTGAAGCCTCTATTTCCCCTAATCATGTGACCTCCTGCAGTCAAGCCCCTATTTCCCCTAATCATGTGACCTCCTGCAATTAAGCCCCACTGGCCTTCAAAGCCAAATGCTCTGCAGGGCCCCTGGGCTAGGGCACCTGACGTGGGGCTCAGAACTCTCACTCCTGTGGGAAAACCTCTATAATAAAACTATTTTCCAGTTTGTGGTTTGCCCACCCTGGGGAGTATGGGATTTGATTATATCACAAGTCTGTCTCTCCTTCCAGTCTCGTTATGGTTCTGTCTTTATGTGTTTAGTTGTAGAGGATCTTTTCTGGTAGGTTTCAGTCTTTTTCAATGATGGTTGTTGTGCAGATTGTTATTTTGGTGTGCTCATGAGAGGAGGTGAGCTTAGGGTCCTTCTACTCTGCCATCTTGGCCACTCCCAATCATGCAATTTTTATCCTTTATTCTTGTGATGTGATATATCACATTAATTGATCTTCATATATTGAATCATCCTTGCAACTCAGGGATAAATCCCACTTGGTTATGGTGTAAGATCCTTTTAATGTGCTGTTGGATTAAGTTTGCTAGTATTTTGTTGAGGATTTTTGCATCTATATTCACCAGAGATATCTCTCTCTCTCTCTCGCTCTCTCTCTCTCTCTATATATATATATATATATAGTTTTCATTTCTTATAAAGTCTTCATCTAGCTTTGTTATTAGAGTAATGCTGACCTCATAAGATGAATTTGGAAGGGTTCCCCCCTTTCCAATATTTGGGAGGAGTTTGAGATGATTGGCACTAATTCTTCTTCACATGTTTGGTAGAATTTACCAGGGAAGCCGTCTGATCCTGGGCTTTCTTTGGGAGATTTTCTATTACTGAGTCAGTCTCCGTAGTAGTTATGGGTCTGTTTAGGCTTTCTATTTCTTCATGATTTAGTTTTGCTAGGTCCTATATTACTAGGAATTTATTCATTTCTTCTAGGTTATCCAGTTTGCTGGTGGATAATTGTTCATAGTAGTCTCTTGTGATCCTTTTTATTTCTGTGTCATCAGTTATAATGTCTCTTTTTTCATTTCTGATTTTATTTGAATTTTATTTTTTTCTTAGTTCAGCTTAAGAGTTTGTAAATTTTTTCATCTTTTCAAAATAACTCGTTTGTTTCCTATTTTAAAAAATTTTCTATTTTGTTTCTGCTCTTTACTTCCTTCCTTCTAATTTTGAGCAGCTCAATTTGTTCTCTTTCTAACTCTTTGAGGTGTAAAATTAGGTTGTTTGAGATCTTTCTTTTTCTTAATGTATGCACTTAATGTTATGAATTTCTTAGTGTATGAATTTTGATAATGTAATTTCATTTTTATTTGCCCTGAGGTATTGTCTAATTTCCTTTTTAATTTCCCCTTTGACCCAGTGGTTGCTCAAGAGTGTGCTATTGAAGCTCCACATTTTTTGGGTGAAATTTCCAGTTTCCCTTATGTTGTTATTTCCTAGTTTTATTTCATTATGGTAGGAAAAGATACTTAGCATAATATCAATCTCTTAAATTTCTTGAGACTTGTTTTGTGATATGACATATGATCAATTTTTAATCTAATTTCATCATCTCCCATGGGAAAAACAGGCAGAGAGATGAAGCCACCTGCCTGAGTTCACACAATTAATTAGAGGTCACACAATTACCAGAAAGTAACACCTAACTCAGTGCTCTTCCCACTGACCACACTGGCTTTGTTTTTTAATTTCAGTCATGTTGATTCAGACTCAATTCATCATTGAAACCTTTATTTTCTAAAGCAGATTTCATCCTAAAGATTTAGAAATATAAGCAGACTATCATAAAAAAAAAATCTAACTACAATCAATTGGTTCAGATAAATAAGGAGTTCTCATTCAATGGAAATGTTGATGGGCTGCAGGGACTTGAAATTTGGATAGTTTATTGGATTTAATAGTATAGGTTGTGGTGTTTTAAATGAATTTTTACTCTGACTCTACAAGAAACTAACAGGAGAAACAGTCAAAGATCCTAATGCAACACAGGGTGGTAATCCAGCTTGCTGTCCATCAAATCCATGAGGTTCAATGTTCCAAGTGAATAAACTAATTCTGATAAACAGAATGGGACTTTGAGACTATCAAAAATAAATGCATTTAATATTAAGAAACATCTACCAACTGAAAGAGTGGTGCATAATTGTCAATAGTCATATTCTCAAATATATAGTCAAGTATATTTGCTATTCTTTTCATAAAATAATATCATTAAATGGTCACCAGCATAAAACCTATTAAAATGTTTTAAGTCAGAGCTGTGCATAAGCAAAAACAGTGTATTTATTTAAAGATTAGGGTTTAGAACTACATGAATAACAATGGCCAATATTGGGCTTATGCTCATTTGTTTCATTTAAAATAAGTAATCTTGAGAATGTGGGGCAATAGGTCCGTAATGGCTAAAGCCTAACAATTAAAACTCTCCTCAAGAATTTAAAATACACTATATGAGAAAAAAAGGGGCTCTGTTGTCAAATAAATATGGGATGTACTAGATTATTTCTCAAGGTTATAAGGTTATAAGGCCTTCTTTTGCCGAACATTTTCTGAGACTTCAGTTCTAAAGATGACACATTGGGAAGTATCTTATATTACCAAACTCAGGTTTGGCTGCTCACTGCTGGAAAGCCAATACTTGAGAAACAAGTGTCGGTTGGAAAGGAAAGGTTGCTTTATTCAGTAGGTTGGCAACCTGGGGAGAAGGTGGACTTGTGTCCAAAAACCAGCTCCAAAGATTCTGTTTGACCATGAAAGTCTTACAAGGAGAAAAGGGAAGTTAATTGCCAATAACCATTTGGGGAGGGGAGCAGAGTCTTTGTTATCTTCCACTGTGTGCAGACTTTCTTCTGATTGGTTGGTGGTGAGGTAACAGGGCGGTGTCCAAGGAATCTTGTGCTCAACCTGAAGGTATCATCCTCTACCTGGGTGGGGGGCCTTACCTCCTACAGGAGAACTCAAAGATATTGTTATGTATAGCTTTTGAGGAGGAACCAGGACGGTGCCCCATCGCTGCACTATTGTTCCTTTTTTTTTCCTTAATTAAAGGTGCCCCATCGCTGCACTATTGTTCCTTTTTTTTTCCTTAATTAATTTATTTTTGGCTGTGTTGGGTCTTCGTTTCTGTGAGAGGGCTTTCTCTAGTTGCGGCGAGTGGGGGCCACTCTTCATTGTGGTGCGCGGGCCTCTCACTGTCGTGGCCTCTCTTGTTGCGGAGCACAAGCTCCAGACGTGCAGGCTCAGTAGTTGTGGCTCACGGGCCTAGTTGCTCCGCGGCATGTGGGATCTTCCCAGACCAGGGCTTGAACACGTGTCCCCTGCATTGGCAGGCAGACTCTCAACCACTGCGCCACCAGGGAAGCCCTATTGTTCCTTGTTTTAAAAATTTTTTTTATTTAGGACTTCCCTGGCAGTCCAGTTGTTAAGACTCTGTGCTTCCAATGCCGGGCGTGTGGGTTTGATCCCTGGTTGGGGAACTAAGATCCCACATGCCTGCCATGGGGCACAGCCAAAAAATTTATTTTATTTTATTTTATTGACGTATAGTTGATATAGCATGTTGTGTTAATTTCTGCTGTACAGCAAAGTGATTCAGTTATACATATATATATTATATAAATTCTGTTTCATATTCTTTTCCATTATGGTTTATCACAGGATATTGAATATAGTTCCCTGTGCTATATCCTAACAGTAGGACCTTGTTGTTTTTCCATTCTGTTTGCAATAGTTTGCATCTGCTAATCGCAAACTCCCAATCCATCCCTTTCCCACCACCCTGCCATTTGGCAACCACAAGTCTGTTCTCTGTGAATCTGTTTTTGTTTCATAGATAAGTTCATTTGTGTCATTTTAGATTCCACATATAAGTGATATCATATGGTATTTGTCTTTCTCTTTCTGACTTACTTGACTTACTATGATAATCTCTAGTTGCATCCATGTATTATTGTTTCTTGATTGTCACTCCTTTGATTCTGCATTCTCTCACTTCCCTGATTAGCAACTGTTTGAATCTGCCTTTTGGAACTCAGGGAAGGTCAAGGAGGCTGAATGAAGCCTATTTCCTACAAAAAAGAAAGAGAGGACATGGAAAGTATTTGTACCTGGGAGGGCCCCACAGCGTCCTGCTCAGTTTCACTTGCATGGGAACACTATAAACCACTATTGTTTATTGAGCAATTATGTACCATAGTTCCTATATTATGTTACCTTCACATCTCTAAGGAATTGAAGCATTATTACCACTCTGTTTTAAAGATAAGGAAATACTTGCCCATCCATTTAACCCAATGGATCTAAATAGCAGAACATTTCCAGAATGTATGCAGAAATCAAACCCTGGGATTAAAAAATGTTCCCTTCCAAGTTTTCTCAGAAATATATAACTAGATAATAGGAACCCAAAATCTGTGAACTGTGCTGTGATGATACCCAGTTTACTGATCCATAACAAGTTTCCATCATGTTAAATAACAATTTTGAGAACTCAGCAAGTTCCAAGAATTATGTATAAATCTCATCTTTAACCCTGAACTCCCTCAAACTAATTTGAGAATTTTTGGAGATTTTTTTCCCTGTAAGGTGGAAGTGGTTAAAGGTACGTACTAAAGAAATCAATCCTAAAGGATAGGGAATGGAAGTTTAGAAAAGACACAGTGAAGTCGAGTCAGGTCTAGTCACGTAAGAGAAGATGGAAGCTAGAATCACAGGGCAGGAAGAACACTTGACTGGTTAGGCCATCCATTCCCATCTCCATGTGGGGCCATATACCTCAAGTTCCAAGGGAACCATGTTGGGAGAACCAAAACCAGTGAGCACAATGTGGAATTAGTTACTTGTACCACAGAGGCATACAATCAGTACAATCATTTAGTTGAAGGATTTCTCAAAGCATGGAACATGGATCACCTGCAGAGTCATCTAGGTTGTCCATCAAGTGTAAATTCCTGGAGAGACCTAGAACTAGAACATCAGCCTCTGTTGATGTGACTAAGGAATCTGCATTATAAACAAACACCTCAGGGCACTCTGATGTTAGCTCAAGTTTGAACCTGGAATTAGGCAAAAATGTCCATTATACCTCTTTAATAAGAATAGCCTTGATATTCAACTAGAGCCTGTTTAGAAGATGAAAGAAGGAAGCAATGCTTAAGAACAGTCCCTTTGGGCACTCCAACACATGTCCCACAATTGGCAATGGGCATTCAAGGGGCCACAACAGGTTGAACATAATTTTCTTAAGCTTACAGCTTTGGCAGCCATAACCACTGTGGTCTCATTTTGCCAGCCTTGGGCACATTTTGTGTCTCTGGGAGAGAGAACTTTCTTCTGCAGCTGTTTACTGAGAAACCCACTACAGATATACAAGTCGTCATTTTTCCCTCTGTTCCCAAAGCCACATTTCCTAATTTACATTAAAAAGTCCTTGTAATTAAATAACTAAAAGAAAGATCAGAATGAAATTGAAGTCACGGTTAAAAATTCATTTAAGTTTAGAAAAGATAAATCTCCAAATGTTAAGTGTTTCTCTCTGGGTGGTGGGATTATGAATTTCATACTTAACCAGGTTTTAATTTTTTTTACAATGGACTTCTACTGGCTTTCATTTTGGCTATAAAAGTTTTTGTTTTCAAAAATACTTTTTAAAGAAAGTAGATTTTGAGGTCTTATAATAGCATTCTATTCTTTAAAATAGCATACTATTCTTTCAGAAAGTGTATTCTATTTTTTCATCCTCATAGCAAAAGTAGACAATCCTTAAGAATATGACGCTGTCTTGTAATCTTGTTAGTATGCTTATGTGTATGTTCTCTTTATCTAATGACAAGGGGAAGTGTGATTGAAAGAAATGACCTATGTTGTAAGACTCTGGAAAACATCTCAAGGTAGGCAAAAATTTGAGGATCCTGATTTTTATCTCAGTGACTAAGAAAATGTATAGTACTGTATTTTTTATTTTAGTGAGGTATAGTTGACTTACAATGTTGTGTTAATTACTGCTGTACAGCAAAGTGATTCAGAGATTATATATATATATATATATATATATATATATATATACATACACACACATACATACATACACACACACACATTCTTTTTCATATTCTTTTCCATTATGGTTTATCACAGGATATTGAATATGTTCCCTGTGCTATACAGTAGGACCTTCTTGTTTATCCATTCTATATATAATAGTTTGCATCTGCTAATCTCAAACTCCCAATCCATCCCTCCCCCATCCCCTCCCCCTTGACAACCACAAGTCTGTTCTCTATGTCTGTGAGTCTGTTTTGTTTTGTAGATAAGTTCACTTGTGTCATATTTTAGATTCTACATATGAGTGATATCATATATTTGTCTTTCTCTTTCTGACTTACTTCACTTAGTATGATAATCTCTAGGTCCATCCATGTTGCTGCAAATGGCGTTAATTCTTTTTTTTTAAATACGGCTGAGTCGTATTCCATTGTATATATGTACTATATCTTCTTTATCCATTTATCTGTCAATGGACATTTATTTATGTTGTTTCCATGTCTTGGCTGTTGTGAATAGTGCTGCTAGGAACATAGGGGTGCATGTATCTTTTTGAATTAGAGTTTGGTCTGGGTATATGCCCAAGAGTGGGACTGCTGGGTCATATGGCAACTCCATTTTTAGTTTTCTTGAGGAACCTCTATACTGGTCTCCATAGTGGCTGCACCAATCTACATTCCCACCAACAGTTTAGGAGGGTTCCCTTTTCTCTACACCCTCTCCAGCATTTATTCGTAGATTTAAAAATTATGGCCATTTTGACACGTGTGAGGTGGCATTTCATCATAGTTTTTATTTGTAGTTCTCTGATAATTAGTGATGTTGAACATCTTTTCATGTGCCTGTTGGCCATCTGTATGTCTTCTTTGGAGAAATGTCTATTTAGGTCTTCTGCCCATTTTTCAGTTAGGTTGTTTGTTTTTCGTTGTTGAGTTGTATGAGCTGTTTGTATATTTTGGAAATTAATCACTTTTCAGTCACATCATTTGTAAATATTTTCTCCTAGTCTGTAGGTTGTCTTTACGTTTTGTTTACGGTTTCCTTTGCTGTATGGTACTGTAGTTCAATTCTAGGAATCACATTTCTCATAATCTAACATCTCTGAATTTAGTATGTATCTTTTAAAAATTAGTTTTGACATATAATTCACATACCATAAAAGTCACCCCTTCAAAGTATAAAACTCAGTTGCTTTTAGCACATTCAGAGTTGTGCGACCATTACTACTGTTACCGCAGGTTCGTGTGCCCGATGCACAGTGAGCCCAAACAAACCGAAGTGTTGGAGTTTGGAGCAGAGAAAGGTTTATTGCAGGGCCATGCAAGGAGAACGGTGGCTCATGCTCAGAAAAACCTGAACTTCCTGATGGTTTTCAGGGACATGTTTTTATAGGCAAAAGTTGGGATGAGGGCTGCAGGGTGTGTGACTTTCTTCTGATTGGTTGGTGGTGAGGTAACAGGGTGGTGCTCCAGGAATCTTGCGCTCAGCCTGAAATTACCACCCTCCATCTGGGTGGGGCCTTAGTTCCTGCAGAACTCAAAGATATATTGTTATATTCCTTGAGGAGGAACCAGGATCCTGCCCTGTTGCTACACTTTTGTTTCTTGACTGCTTCTCCTTTGTTTCTGCATTCTCTCCCTTTCCTGATTTGCAACTGTTTGAATCTGCCCTTTGGAACTCAGGGCAGGCTGAATGAAGCCTATTTGCTACAAACTAGAAGCTCGGTTTCACAATCCTCTTTGGTATATAGCTGGGAGTGAAAATGCTGGCTCATGTGGTAACTGTATATTTTACATTTTGAGGAGTTGTAAACTGTTGCTCCAAAGTCGTTGCACCATTTTACAAAGTCTACCAACCGTGTATGAGGGTTCCAGTTTTTCAACACATTCTCAACACTTGTTACTGTCTTTTCGATTTTAGCTATCACAGTGGGTATAAAGTGGTATTTTGTGGTTTTTAACTTGCATTTCTCTGATGCCTAATGATGTTGGGAATCTTTATGTGCTTATTGGTCATTTGTGTATCTTCTTTGGAAAAGTATTCAAATCTTTTGACCATTTTTTAACTGGGTTATCTGTCCTTTTCTTGATGAGTTATGAGTTCTCCATGTATTCTGGATACAATTGCCTTATTAGTTATATGATCTCCAAATATCTTCTCCCATTGTATGGGTTGTCTTTTTACTTTTGAGAGTATCTTTTGATGCACAAAATATTTTAATTTTGAAGTCCAGTTTATCTTATGTTTGTGTTTTTTGGTGTTTAAGAAATCATTGACTAATCCAAGGTCACAAAGGTTTACTCTGTTCTATAGTTTTTGCTGTCCATTTTGAGTTAATTTTTGTATATTGTGTCAGGTAGGGGTCTAACTTCATTCTTTTGCATGTGGATATCTAGTTATCCCAGCTCCCTTTGTTAAATACTCTTCTTTCCCCATTGCATAGTTCGGGCACCCTTGTAAAACAGAATGCATCCCACAATTGTAACTGGCTATGTTTTTCTGAAATAACGCATCTTACAAATCATGGCATCTTAGATTTGTTAAAGTGTCAGAATACTTAATCCTGAAATAAAAACCTATATAAATGTATATTTTGGGAGGGGGGGGGATGAAAAATCTATTTCCCTCAACAATACTATGACTCCTTAAGTATCAATGTGATGAGAAAAAAACTGTCATAAATACCTTTTCTTATGAAAGACATACTAGTTTAAGGCTTGGAGGCTTACACATAATGCTTATGTTGTTAAAAGTGAATGAAGATTGTCACAAAGGTAGCAATATGAGTATAATGGCCATGCAGAAAATCCATTAATTCTACAAGCCAGGTTAAATTCTCCTGGAAGTGAGATTTATTTGACAGTGATGTAATGTCACAAATATAAACACCAGTGGAATTTTTCAGATAAAAAAATTGAGATTTTTCAGAATCTAGGTTTAAATAGGTATTGTGCAGAATATAAAACAATGATCAGCTCAACTGTCTGCGATCAAATTGTAAGTTTGAAAAATGCAAAAGTCAAGTCTACTTTTATATCTACTTCCTATCTAATGTCCTGATGAAGACAACGACTCACAAACATACTGAGATCCGTTTAATAGTTTCTGAAGATTTTTCCTGTAAAATGGCTTGTATTTCCACAGATATAACAGTGAAGAAATAAACTTTTCAATTTGACATGAAATATAAAAGAACAGTTTTACAAATATATCCATAAAATTTAACTGCTCATAACACTATACATGGTAAATATGACCAACCTCTTAGCTTCTAGACTATTTAAAACAGAGAAACAATATGTCATCTCAGCTAAAAAGAAACAACTTCCCTTTCATCGAGTTTATTTTTGTTTAGAAACAGTTAAGTAGAACTGGAAAAATACTTGCTTTTCCCTATCTTCCTCTAGGGATTCTGCATGAGGGTGAAAACTTGAGAGGATATTAGTTTTACTAAGAAGAAATACTGAACCTTCTTCTGTTTTACTGATTCAGTAATGCTTACATTCTTTTAAAAAGATCCTGGAGTTGTCTCATTGGTCTTTGACTGGGTCATAAAGAAATGATAACAGAGCTGTGCTCTCCTTCTAGCATTAAAAGAGGAACTTCATACCCTCAGCCTATGAAGGTTAAACTCTGGGGATGTAAGAGCTACAGCCAAAAGAACAGCGCTAGATCCAGCTTAAAATCAAGGTTCTGTGCTTTGTCTATTAGAAATTCCACTGTTACAAGGCAGGATTGCATGAAGATAAGTTTTTTAGCCAGCATTGACAATGTTGTGATCATATATCCTTTCATGCAAATCCAAAGAACAGAATGGCTTTAAAAAGAAAAGTTGATCAAAATCATAGAACTGCAGGTAACAATTCTATAATCTACGTGACGCTTAAATTAAGAAAGAGAAAACGCGCTCCTTTTTAAACTCTCAAAAAGTGCCCAAATAACAATACTGAGCTCCCAAATGACAGGGGTTTGAATTTTTTTTTTAAATTTTTTTATTTTATGTAAGCAAAAATAAAGCATTGAAGCTTTATGAAGAAAAGAGTTCTCCTCAACTTTGCTAATATAGTAGATGTAATAACTTAAAATAATTTCCCTACTGCTACTGGAAATAAATTCTACTACAATCATGTGTATGCCAGTTCCTGGCATATTTCTGCATCCAGATTCATTCGTCTCCTTAAAGGAGCCCATCATTTTCCCAATGGCTTTCTCCTTTCTTTAAACCCTAACCCTGAAATTCTATAACCAGTTGTGTCACGTGGCTTCCCTGAGGCACAAAGGTACCAAACTCTATAATTAACTATCGAGGAATGATAAATATGCTATTTATATTAAAAGATTTTAATTCTTTTGGGCTACAGTTAGGGAAAAAACCCCAGAAAGCTTAATACTTACTCTGCAGTGTGAACTGTAGCCCTTCTTGCAAAAAGCGAAACCAAATAAGGGAAATGTTGAGTTGCAGCATGCATGACCTGGCAGCACCGATTAGTAATAATAAAAAAAATTCCAGACTAGAAAAATATTCAGAGTTGTATCCCATTCACTCTGAATCTTTTTTTTTTTTTTTTTTGTAATAAACTGGCGTAAACAACTGGAAAAAAACTGGAAAAAAAACCTATGGGAATACATCATTGGAGCTCTTCTGGAAACCTAGTCACAAAAGGCATTTCGGTCAGGCTGCGATCAGGATAACTGGTCTGCAATTTCCTATGTGTACATCTGGGGAGTGGAATTTGCCCTTGAATGTGATGTCAAGCAAGACATAAAAACAGACATAACCTCTGAGAATTTACCTTTTCTGAACTGTATTACTGTACTCTGAGCTAAAGTTCTTTATTCTCACTTTATTTTTTCCAGAGAAAAGAAATGTCTCATTAACCAAAGTTAGCAGATCTTACTAGCAGTGGCCAAGATGAGCCTGGCTTCCTTCTGCAAACGGGCCACCTCGCTGTGGTTCTCTAGGCAGGGGAGAGGGGACTTCACTTGGAAGTCAAAGGAAAAGATGTGGTGCTAACAGAGGTGCGGGGGTCACTGTTGCCCCTTCCAAGAGCTTGGAATTTCTACCCAAATTTACTAAAAAGTCAAACTTCTCAGGTTGGAAGATAACTATTTTGGGGTATATGTTGCATGTGGAACTACCAGACCTTGAACTACTATAGTCCTTGAAATGGACAGTTGTATCAGATGGTAACTTCCTGGAAAAAAAAAAAAAAGTTTCTGATAGGTAAAATCCAGCCTTTCTAGATGCAAGACTATTTATTTACCTTACAAGATGCTTTTTAGGGTTATCAAGACTCCTCAAACCACCTTCAAACCACATTGCAAGAAAAAGGACCGTGTGCTTCCTGTATCATTTTGTGGAGCCTAAAGCAGCACAGACTGAAAAGACATATTCCATAATCAGTAAAAGCTAATCATGGGAGACTCTGGCTACAACAAAAGGCATTGGATATATTCTGGGCAATTTCATTGTTTTCTTTCATTCTCTGTCTGCAGGTCAAGCAAGCTATACAGAATTGAGTAAGCTATCAATGAGAGCACTGTGGTTGGATTTTCACAGCACTTAAAAATCACCAAAACAAAAACACCTCATAAACAATAATCTCCACTGAAAAGTAAAGCTATCTGAAAACTGAGAGGCTGAAATTTTTATATATTAAGTCAACTTAAGCAGCAGCAATCAAGACTAATAGACCTTATCACATTAAGGAAAAGGGCTTTCAAAATGGGTTAGGACAATTGAAAATAGGCAAAATATTTGCTAGTAAGCAAACCATGGAAAAACCAATTCAAATAGGAATGCAGTATATTAGAATCATATAAATCATATATCTTTACAAAGGTTAAAAAAAATGCAGCATGAATCTGCAATGGTCAATTTAAGAGGATGTTAATTTAAACATACTTGCTCCATGTGGCAGGAATCTATTTCATCCCAGCCAACTCTGGTAGTCGCATGTCCTAAAGGATCTTTACATCACAGGAACAGTGATACACTGGTACTGAGCACAGAGAATGAACATCCAAGAATATTATTCAAAATGAAATGAAACTAACAAAGAGGGCTGGTGGAGCTCATATGAAATTCTGATTTAATTATTCCTCAGTAAACACTCATTTGCTCTCCTGAAATCAGTAATTTCAAACGCTCTCTGCAGATGTACCACTTGGTGTTGTGTATGTCATCTAATGATCACATTTAAATTTAGTTTGATTTGCAAACATTTTCAAAACTTATAGGGCTCTGTAAGCTGCAAGGGAAGGTGACAGATGGCAGAAAGGGGGTGAACAAAACTGACTATCGTTGTAATATGTTGCTTTTTAAGTTCACGGAATTTTGGCTTTCTTAAGAAAAACTTAGGAAATTCCAACGAGTAGTTTTAAAAAGTAAAATCTTATTTTTAATCACTCTTAAATTATTCAGTAAGCAAGTAAACTTGATATTATATTACCTGGGCCATGTTTTCTGCTGCAATAATCACTCTCAGTTAGTTAATGAATTTTTAAGAGTAGCTACATTTTAATCAACCAAACAGTTCTGGCCATGCAAGATGAGAATCAGGGATAGACCATGTCAGACCAAAAATAACAAAAGGCAGGCTAAAAAGTTATGGAAAACTCTTTGTTTGAAATGCCAAGGTATTTGATGAATGTGTGTATAAAGTAATTAAATTCCACCGAAGTTTAAAAAAAAAAAAAGAAAACATGACAACGTATGAATATTCCGTCCCCTCAAAAGAAAAATCAGAGAAAAGCCCCAGATCAAAACAATCACCTGTGCCTAAGGTCTCCTGTCCCCCAACATCATCTTATAGAGCTGCCCCTTTGGTATCTGGTCAGATTCTAACCTGTATCAAGTATTTCCAGATACGGCATGTCTAACACCTATACCACACAGCACTGAAGTTTGCAGTTAAGAGCCAACAACTTTTGAATTAATTTTCTTCTACAGTTGTTTTAAAATGGGATTTAAAGTCCTGTCCAAATTTAACAAAGAAAACTTGTTTTAAAAACCCCAAGGTTAAAATAAAAGCATGGCATTTTAAATCCAATTGTTACAAAGATATTATGGTTTAATTAAGCAGACTTCAATGCCGATGCTGCTATTTTGAGCATGCAACACGCCACCGTTATCGTCAATGCCCCGTCAATGCCCGGCATGTTTCATCACCACGCCCTTCTTTCTTCCCAGCCTCAGGACCGCCCCTTCCCCTTAATGAACGGTATTATAAAAAGGTAAAATCTGGAGTTAGTGGCAAAATCTTCACAGTAACGTGTTAATAAAGTCGTCGTCGATGGCTGTAAAGGGCATCAGTCAACTGGACCTTGGAAGATCAATTTGATGCAGTTCTGTTCCCCAAGCAGCTGCGTGGCACAGAAAGGGCAGGCGGCATGAAATGCGTGAGTCCCGTGAGGCAGCGGGATCTGAGACCAATATTTCGCAGACTTCTCTGAGCACACGTGTCCACAAGGGGTGAAAGCATGAGTGGGTGGTCCCGCGTCTACATAAAAGCCCGCCTCGCAGCCGAGCCAGAGCGGCACGTAGGGGCCCACAGTCCTGCACATGGGACACTCCCTCTCGTTGGCCTCCGTGTCGCTCCGATGGCCCCAGTTGTGGTAGCCGTGCACGTGGCCACAGCTGAGGTACGCCCAGGGCTGCTTCTCCTCCACCACCTCTTTCCTGTTGATGCTGGGGAAGGCCAAGGTGTTGAGCCCCACGGGACACTGTGGCCGGGCAGCGTTGATCTCCTGCCGCAGGGCTTCAATGTGCTTCTGGGTTGGGGTGTGAAAGAGGCCATCTGCCGTCCTCCAGAGCAGGGTGGCCCCGCACAGGTCGATGAGGGAGCCGTCCTGCAGGACGTTGGTCTCGCTTTCCACCTACAAGTTTGACAGACATGCCTTTTAAAAGCAGAATTTGACAAACCACGCTAACGTTTTTGTCCTCTTAAAGATCATCTCCGTAGTCAACACAGGGGGGGGCAGTTTATCCCATGGCCTCCCTGCAAAACAGGACTAGGGGGGTAACTCACCCTCCCTGAGCTTCCCTTTCCTCATCTGAACACTGGGTGTAAATCATGTATGTGAAACACACAAAGCCCTAACCGCGGATGCATTTACTTTACACGTTCAATTAATGTAGTGGTTATTTTAACAAACTTCACAAATCTCCTTATATTTTTAGGTTTCCTCCTCAAGTCAACAACACAACTCCTCCTTGGTCTCTTAAGGGACAGGAGATGTCCAGCCAGCCCATCTGGTGAAGACTCATGCTCATGTCGACCAGAGCCAATCCAAAAGACCCCTGGGGGGCCGTGCAGTAAATACTATAGTGGTGCCAACGACTCCAGTGACCCTCGGCTTCACACAATCTATCATTTATCCTGCATTTCTAAGGTCTAGGAGCAGAAGCGCTCACTGTGAGCTTTGGAACATCATTTAATCCCAGCTTACCCTTCCCCCTCCCCATGTCCTCAAGTCTATTCTCTACGTCTGCGTCTTTATTTCTGTCCTGCCCCTAGAGACTGGCTGTGCTACGCACCAAGTGCTCACAGGACTGATTAACAGCTGACAAGCAGCACAGTTAGAGGTGGTCCGCAGGAGCCTGACCCCTGTCTCCGTGGGCCACCTGTGCTCCATGGATGCACTCAGGTGCACTGCCCTCTGGCATGTGCCATGAGTGACCTCTGCCCAGAATTCTCTCTCCCGGCTCACCCCACCCCTAGTCTACCCCTGGGCCTGGCAAACTCCCACTCATCATTCACGGCTCACTTGGATGGCACTTTGCCTGCAAGTTGTCCTTTAATGACAACATCGGTCCTTCCCCAAAAAAGTATCCAATACTGGTAGTTAGAAAAAGCTAAAATCCCAACAAAATGATAAACCTCAATACTTTACAGGAAAAATACGGTGACTGCTTTTTGAGTAGCTTTTAAGTCACTGAAGCTCTCTCCTCGCCCCACGCCCACCCTGAACACCTAGTCTCCTCCCTTCTCGCTGAGTGTCAGGAGCCTCCCTTCTCTTCCCGACCACAGGTAATTCTCAGGGGAGGTCTCATCTCTGCATAAACTTTGTAAGAAGAAGAACGCTGCTGTGGTAATAAGCTGGAGTTCAGGCTACGTTTTTCTTTGTTTTCCTTATGATTATTTTTATTCATTGCTTTTTCTTTATAAAAATATTTTATTAAAATATACACAGATGCTCTTTTTATCTTATTCATGATTTCTAGATTGATTATATTATGGTTTGAGAATATAGTTCATATGATTTCAATCTTCTGAAATTTATTTTTATTTTCTATTGGAGTATAGTTGATTAACAATGTTGTGTTTCAGGTGTACAGCAGAGTGATTCAGTTATACATATATATGTATAGTACATATTCTTTTTCAAATTCTTTTCCCATTTAGGTTATTACAAAATATTGAGCAGAGTTCCCTATGCTATACAGTAGGTCCTTGTTGGTTATCTATTTTAAATATAATAGTGTGTATATGTCAGTCCCAAACTCCCAATTTTTCCCTCTCTCTCACCTTTCCCCTTTGGTGACCATAAGTTTGTTTTCTAAGTCTGTGAGTCTGTTTCTGTTTTGGAAATACGTTCATTTGTATTATTTTTTTAGATTCTTCATATAAGTGATATCATATATTTGTCTTTCTCTGTCTGACTTACTTCACGCAGTGTGATAATCTCCAGGTCCATCCATGTTGCTGCAAATGGCATTATTTCATTCTTTTTAATGGCTGAGTACTATTCCATTGTATATATGTACCACATCCATTCATCTGTCGAAGGACATGAGCTGTTTTTAACTTTAGAAGATTAATCCCTTGTGGGGGTCACATCGTTTGCAAATATTTTTTCCCATTCTGTGGTTGTCTTTTCATTTTGTTTATGGTTTCCTTTGCTGTGCAAAAGCTTTTGAGTTTAATTAGGTCCTGTTTGTTTATTTTTGTTTTTATTTTCATTTCTCTAGGAGATGGGTCAAAAAAGATATTGCTGCGATTTATGTCAAAGAGTGTTCTACCTATGTTTTCCTCTAAGAGTTTTATACTATCAGGCCTTACATTTAGGTCTTTAATCCATTTTGAGTTTATTTTTGTGTATGGTGTTAAAGAATGTTCGAATTTCATTATTTTACATGCAGCTCTCCAGTTTTCCCAACACCATTTATTGAAGAGACTGTCTTTCCTCCATTGTATAGTTTTGTCTTCTTTGTCATAAATTGACCATAGGTGCGTGGGATTATTTCTGTGCTTTCTATCCTCTTCCATTGATCTATATTTGTTTTTGTGCCAGTACCACACAGTTCTGAGGACTATAGCTTTGTAGTATAGTCTGAAGTCAGGGAGCCTGAATCCTTGAGCTCCATTTTTCTTTCTCAAGATTGCTTTGGTTTTTGGGGTCTTTTGTGTCTCCACACAATTAAAAATTTTTTGTTCTAGTTCTGTGAAAAATGCCATTGGTAATTTGCTAGGGAATCTGCACTGCACTGAATCTGTAGATTGCCTTGGGTAGTATAGTCATTTTCACAAATATTGATTCTTCCAATCCAAGAACACGGTATATTTTTCCATCTGTTCGTGTCATCTTTGTTTTCTTTCATCAGAGTCTTATAGTTTTCTGAGTAAAGGTCTTTTGCTTCCTAGGTAAGTTTATTCCTAGGTATTTTATTTTTTGTTGTGATGGTACATGGGATTGTTTCTGTAATTTCTCTTTCTGATCTTTCATCATTAGTGTATAGAAATGCAACAGATTTCTGTGTTCTAATTTTGTATCCTGCAACTTTACCAAATTCATTGATGACTTCTAGTAGTTTTCTAGCAGTTTTCTGGTAGCATCTTTAGGATTTTCCATGTACAGCATCATGTCATTTACAAACAGTGACAGTTTTACTTCTTCTTTTCCAATTTGGATTCCTTCTATTTTTTTTTCTTCTTCTCTGATTGCCATGGCTATGAATGCCAAAAGTATGTTGAATAAAAGTGGCAAGAGTGGACATCGTGGACATCCCTGTCTTGTTCATGATCTTAGAGGAAATGCTTTCAGCTTTCACCATTGAGTATGTTAGCTGTAGGTTTGTCACATATCACCTTTATTTTGTTGCGGTATGTTTCTTCTGTGCCCACTCTCTAAAGAGTTTTTATCCGAAATGGATGTAGAATTTTATCAAAAGTTTTTTCCGCATATATTGATATCATCATGTGGTTTTTATTCTCCAATTTGTTGATGTGGTGTATCACACTGATTGATTTGAAGATATTGAAAAATCCTTGCACCCCTGGGATAAATCCCACTTGATCATTGTTGTATGATCCTTTTAATATATTGTTGGAGTGGGTCTGCTAGTATTTTGTTGAGGAATTTTGCATCTAAGTTGATGAGTGATATTGGCCTATAATTTTCTTTCTTTGTGTGTGATATCTTTGTCTGGTTCTGTATCAGGGTGATGGTGGCCTCAGAGAATGACTTTGGGAGTGTTCCTTCCTCTGCAATTTTTTGGAATAGTTTCAGAAGGATAGGTGTTAACTCTTCCCTAAATTGTTTGGTAGAATTCACCTGTGAAGCCATCTGGTCCTGGAAGTTTGCTTGTTGTAAGTTTCTAAATGACTCATTCAATTTCAGCACTGGTAATTGGTCTGTTCATATTTTCTGTTTCTTCCTGGTTCAGTCTTGGGAGAGTATACCTTTCTAAGAATTTGTCCATTTCTTCTAGGTTGTCCATTTGGTTGGCGTAGAGTTGCTTGTAGTAGTCTCTTATGATCCTTGTGTTTCTGTGGTGTTGGCTGTAACTTCTCCGTTTCATTTCTAATTTTATTGATTTGGGCCCTCTTCCTTTTTTTCTTGATGAGTTTGGCTAAAAAAGTTTATCAATTTTGTTTATCTTCTCCAAGAACCAGCTTTTAGTTTCATTGCTCTTTTCTATTGTTTACGTCATCTCTATTTCATTTATTTTTGCTCTGATCTTTATTTCTTTCATTCTACTAACTTTGGGTTTTGTTTGTTTTTTTTCTACTAGCTCTAGGTGTGAGGTTCAGTTATTTGAGACTTTTCTTGTTTCCTGAGGCAACAGTGTATCGCTATAAACTTCCCTCTTAGAACTGCTTTTGCTGCATCCCATAGGTTTTTGGGTCATGGTGCTTTCATTTTCATTTGTCTCCAGGTATTTTTTGATTTCCTCTTTGATTTCTTCAGTGATCCATTGTCTGTTTAGTAGCATATTGTTTAACCTCCACGTGTTTGTGTGTGTGTGTTTTTTTTTTTTGACAGGTTTTTTTTTCTTTTAGATGATTTCTAATCTCATAGTGTCATGGTCAGAAAAGATGCTTGGTAAGATTTCAATTTTCTTAAATTTACTGAGGCTCACTTTGTGGTCCAGCATGTGTCAATCCTGGAGAACATTCCATGTGCACTTGAAAAGAATGTGTATTCTGCTGCTTTTGGATGGAATGCTCTATAAATATCAATTTAGTCCATCTGGTCTAATGTGTCATTTAAGGCCTGTGTTTCCTTATTGATTTTCTGTCTGGATGATCTGTCCAGTGGTGAAAGTGGGGTGTTAAAGTCCCCCACTATTATTGTGTTACTGTTGATTTCTCCTTTTATGGCTATTAGTGTTTGCCTTATATACTGATGTGCTCCTATGTTGGGTGCATATATATTTACAGTTGTTATATCTTCATCTTGGATTGATCCCTTGATCATTATGTAGTGTCCTTCTTTGCCTCTTGTAACAGTCTTTATTTTAAAGTCTATTTTGTCTGATATGAGTGTTGCCACTCTAGCTTTCTTTTGATTTCCATTTGCATGGAATACCTTTTTCTGTCCCCTTTCAGTCTGTATGTGTCCCTAGATCGGAAGTGGGTCTCTTGTAGACAGCATACATATGGGTCTTGTTTTTTGTATCCATTCAGCCAGTCTATGTCTTTTGGTTGAAGCATTTAATCTGTTTATGTTTAAGGTAATTATTGATATGTATGTTCCTACTGCCATTTTGTTAATTGCTTTGGATTTGTTTTTGTAGGTCTTTTTTCTCCTCTTCCTCTTTTGTACTCCTCTTGTGATTTGATGAGTAACTTTAGTGCTGTGTTTGGATTCCTTTTTCTTTTTCATGTATTTATTGTAGATTTTTAGTTTGTGGTTACCATGATGGCAGTCTATAAACAAGAGTGTTTTTAATTTCAAATACAGCTTATATATAAAGAAGATTCTTTTAATTTCAAATGCATTTCCAGTGTCCTGCATTTGTACACTCCTCTTCTCACGATTGCTGGTTTTGATATCATATTTTTGTGCAGATGATCTCCTACCTTTACCGGTGAGCTTTTCCATTCATAATTTTCTTGTTTCTAGTTGTGGCCTTTTATTTTTTTCTGCCTAGAGAAGTTCCTTTAGCATTTGTTGCAAAGCTGGTCTGGTGATGCTGAATTCTCTTAGCTTCTGCTTGTCTGTAAAGCTTCTGATTTCTCCATTTCATCTTAATGAGAGCTTTGCTGGGTAGAGTATTCTTGGTTGTAGGTTCTTCCCTTTCACCAGTTTAAATATATCATGCCACTCCCTTCTGGCCTGTAGAGTTTCTGCTGAAAAATCAGATGATAACCTTATGGCAAATCCCTTGTATGTTATTTGTTGCTTTTCCCTTGTTGCTTTCAATACTTTTGTCAGTTTGATTACTATGTGTCTTGGCGTGTTCCTCCTTGGCTTTATCCTGCCTGGGACTCTCTGCACTTCCTGGACTTGGGTGTCTGTTTCCTTTCCCATGTTAGGGGAGTTTTCAGCTATTATCTCTTCAAATATTTTCTCAGGTCCTTTCTCTCTCTTCTCCATCTGGGACCCTTACAATGTGAATGTTGGTGTGTTTAATTTCATCCCAGAGGCCTCTTAGACTGTCCTCATTTCTTTTCATTCTATTCCATGGCAGTGATTTCCACCATGCTGTCTTCCAGTTCACTTATCTGTTCTTCTGCCTCATTTATTCTTTTTTCTTTTTTTTTTTAACATCTTTATTGGAGTATAATTGCTTTACAATGGTGTGTTAGTTTCTGCTTTATAACAAAGTGAATCAGTTATACATATACATATGTTCCCATATCTCTTCCCTCTTGCATCTCCCTCCCTCCCACCCTCCCTATCCCACCCCTCTAGGTGGTCACAAAGCACAGAGCTGATCTCCCTGTGCTATGCGGTTGCTTCCCACTAGCTATCTATTTTATGTTTGGTAGTGTATATATGTCCATGCCACTCTCTCACTTTGTCACATCTTACCCTTCCCCCTCCCCATATCCTCAAGTCCATTCTCTAGTAGGTCTGTGTCTTTATTCCCATCTTGCCACTAGGTTCTTCATGACTTTTTTTTTTTTTCCCTTAGATTCCATATATATGTGTTAGCATACGGTATTTGTTTTTCTCTTTCTGACTTACTTCGCTCTGTATGACAGACTCTAGGTCCATCCACCTCACTACAAATAACTCCATTTCGTTTCTTTTTATGGCTGAGTAATATTCCATTGTATGTATGTGCCACATCTTCTTTATCCATTCATCTGTTGATGGACACTTAGGTTGCTTCCATGTCCTAGCTCTATTGTAAATAGAGCTGCAATGAACATTTTGGTACATGACTCTTTTTGAATTATGGTTTGTTCAGGGTATATGCCCAGTAATGGGATTGCTGGGTCATATGGTAGTTGTATTTTTAGTTTTTTAAGGAACCTCCATACTGTTCTCCATAGTGGCTGTATCAATTTACATTCCCACCAACAGTGCAAGAGTGTTCCATTTTCTCCACACCCTCTCCAGCATTTATTGTTTGTAGATTTTTTGATGATGGCTATTCTGACCGGTGATGATACAATGATATCTCATTGTAGTTTTGATTTGCATTTCTCTAATGATTAATGATGTTGAGCATTCTTTCATGTGTCTGTAGGCCATCTGTATATCTTCTTTGGAGAAATGTCTATTTAGGTCTTCTGCCCATTTTTGGATTGGGTTGTTCGTTTTTTTGTTATTGAGCTGCATGAGCTGCTTGTAAATCTTGGAGATTAATCCTTTGTCAGTTGCTTCATTTGCAAATATTTTCTCCCATTCTGAGGGTTGTCTTTTGGTCTTGTTTATGGATTCCTTTGCTGTGCAAAAGCTTTTAAGTTTCATTAGGTCCCATTTGTTTATTTTTGTTTTTATTTCCATTTCTCTAGGAGCTGGGTCAAAAAGGATCTTGCTGTGATTTATGTCATTCAGTGTTCTGCCTATGTTTTCCTCTAAGAGTTTGATAGTGTCTGGCCTTATATTTAGGTCTTTAATCCATTTTGAGTTTATTTTTGTGTATGGTGTTAGGGAGTGTTCTAATTTCATACTGTTACATGTACCTGTCCAGTTTTCCCAGCACCACTTATTAAAGAGGCTGTCTTTTCTCCACTGTATATGCTTGCCTCCTTTATCAAAGATAAGGTGACCATATGTGCGTGGGTTTATCTCTGGGCTTTGTATCCTGTTCCATTGATCTATGTTTCTCTTTTCGTGCCAGTACCATACTGTCTTGATTACTGTAGCTCTGTAGTATAGTCTGAAGTCAGGGAGCCTGATTCCTCCAGCTCCATTTTTCATTCTCAAGATTGCTTTGGCTATTCGGGGTCTTTTGTGTTTCCATACAAATTGTGAAATTTTTTGTTCTAGTTCTGTGAAAAATGCCAGTGGTAGTTTGATAGGGATTGCATTGAATCTGTAGATTGCTTTGGGTAGTAGAGTCATTTTCACAATGTTGATTCTTCCAATCCAAGAACATGGTATATCTCTCCATCTATTTGTATCATCTTTAATTTCTTTCATCAGTGTCTTATAATTTTCTGCATACAGGTCTTTTGTCTCCTTAGGTAGGTTTATTCCTAGATTTTTTATTCTTTCTGTTGCAATGGTAAACGGGAGTGTTTTCTTAATTTCACTTTCAGATTTTTCATCATTAGTGTATAGGAATGCAAGAGATTTCTGTGCATTAATTTTGTATCCTGCTACTTAACCAAATTCATTGATTAGCTCTAGTAGTTTTCTGGTGGCATCTTTAGGATTCTCTATGTATAGTATCATGTCATCTGCAAACAGTGACAGCTTTACTTCTTCTTTTCTGATTTGGATTCCTTTTATTTCTTTTTCTTCTCTGATTGCTGTGGCTAACACTTCCAAAACTATGTTGAATAATAGTGGTGAGAGTGGGCAACCTTGTCTTGTTCCTGATCTTAGTGGAAATGGTTTCAGTTTTTCACCATTGAGGACAATGTTGGCTGTGGGTTTGTCATATATGGCCTTTATTATGTTGAGAAAAGTTCCCTCTATGCCTACTTTCTGCAGGGCTTTTATCATAAATGGGTGTTGAATTTTGACGAAAGCTTGCTCTGCATCTATGGAGAGGATCATATGGTTTTTCTCCTTCAGTTTGTTAATATGGTGTATCATGTTGATTGATTTGCGTATATTGAAGAATCCTTGCATTCCTGGAATAAACCCCACTTGATCATGGTGTATGATCCTTTTAATGTGCTGTTAGATTCTGTTTACTAGTATTTTTTTGAGGAGTTTGGCATCTATGTTCATCAGTGATATTGGCCTGTAGTTTTCTTTCTTTGTGACATCTTTGTCTGGTTTTGGTATCAGGGTGATGGTGGCCTCGTAGAATGAGTTGGGGAGTGTTCCTCCCTCTGCAATATTTTGGAAGAGTTTGAGAAGGATAGGTGTTAGCTCTTCTCTAAATGTTTGATAGAATTCGCCTGTGAAGCCATCTGGTCCTGGGCTTTTGTTTGTTGGAAGATTTTTAATCACAGTTTCAATTTCAGTGTTCGTGATTGGTCTGTTCATACTTTCTATTTCTTCCTGGTTCAGTCTCGGCAGTTGTGCATTTCTAAGAATTTGTCCATTTCTTCCAGGTTGTCCATTTTATTGGCATAGAGTTGCTTGTAGTAATCTCTCATGATCATTTGTATTTCTGCAGTGTCAGTTGTTACTTCTCCTTTTTCATTTCTAATTCTATTGATTTGAGTCTTCTCCCTTTTTTTCTTGATAAGTCTGGCTAATGGTTTATCAATTTTGTTTATCTTCTCAAAGAACCAGCTTTTAGTTTTGTTGATCTTTGTTATTGTTTCCTTCATTTCTTTTTCATTCATTTCTGATCTGATCTTTATGATTTCTTTCCTTCTGCTAACTTTGGGGTTTTTTTGTTCTTTTTTCTCTAATTGCTTTAGGTGTAAGGTTAGGTTGTTTATTCGAGATGTTTCCTGTTTCTTGAGGTAGGCTTGTATTGCTATAAACTTCCCTCTTAGAACTGCTTTTGCTGCATCCCATAGGTTTTGGGTCGTCGTGTCTCCACTGTCATTTGTTTCTAGGTATTTTTTGATTTCCTCTTTGATTTATTCAGTGATCACTTCGTTATTAAGTAGTGTATTGTGTAGCCTCTATGTGTTTGTATTTTTTACAGATCTTTTCCTGTAATTGATATCTAGTCTCATAGCGTTGTGGTCGGAAAAGATACTTGATACGATTTCAATTTTCTTAAATTTACCAAGGCTTGATTTGTGACCCAAGATATGATCTATCCTGGAGAATGTTCCATGAGCACTTGACAAAAATGTGTATTCTGTTGTTTTTGGGTGGAATGTCCTATAAATATCAATTAAGTCCATCTTGTTTAGTGTATCATTTAAAGCTTGTGATTCCTTATTTATTTTCAATTTGGATGATCCGTCCATTGGTGAAAGTGGGGTGTTAAAGTCCCCTACTATTATTGTGTTACTGTCGATTTCCCCTTTTATGGCTGTTAGTATCTGCCTTATGTATTGAGGTGCTCCTGTGTTGGGTGCATAAATATTTACAATTGTTATACCTTCTTCTTGGATCGATCCCTTGATCATTATATAGTGTCCTTCTTTGTCTCTTGTAATAGTCTTTATTCTAACGTCTATTTTGTCTGATATGAGAATTGCTACTCCAGCATTCTTTTGATTTCCATTTGCATGAAATATCTTTTCCCATCCCCTCACTTTCAGTCTGTATGTGTCCCTAGGTCTGAAGTGGGTCTCTTGTAGACAGCATATATATGGGTCTTGCTTTTGTATCCATTCAGCCAGTCTGTGTCTTCTGGTGGGAGCATTTAATCCATTTACATTTACGGTAATTATTGATATGTATGTTCCTATTCCCATTTTCTTAAATGTTTTCGGTTTGTTATTGTAGGTGTTTTCCTTCTCTTGTGTTTCTTGCCTAGAGGAGTTCCTTTAGCATTTGTTGTAAAGCTGGTTTGGTGGTGCTGAACTCTCTCAGCTTTTGCTTGTCTGTAAAGGTTTTAATTTCTCCATCAATTCTGAATGAGATCCTTGCTGAGTAGAGTAGTTTTGGTTGTCGGTTTTTCTCCTTCATCACTTTAAATATGTTCTGCCACTCCCTTCTGGCTTGCAGAGTTTCTGCTGAAAGATCAGCTGTTAACCTTATGGGGATTCCCTTGTGTGTTATTTGTTGTTTTTCCCTTGCTGCTTTTAATATGTTTTCTTTATATTTAATTTTTGATAGTTTGATTAATATGTGTCTTGGCGTGTTTCTCCTTGGATTTATCCTGTATGGCACTCTCTGTGCTTCCAGGACTTGATTAACTATTTCCTTTCCCATATTAGGGAAGTTATCAACTATAATCTCTTCAAATATTTTCTCAGTCCCTTTCTTTTTCTCTTCTTCTTCTGGGACCCCTATAATTCGAATGTTGGTGCATTTAATGTTGTCCCAGAGGTCTCTGAGACTGTCCTCAGTTCTTTTCATTCTTTTTTCTTTATTGTGCTCTGCAGTAGCTATTTCCACTATTTTATCTTCCAGGTCACTTATCCGTTCTTCTGCCTCATTTATTCTGCTATTGATTCCGTCTAGTATATTTTTCAGTTCTGTTATTGTATTGCTCACCTCTTTTTGTTTGTTCTTTAGTTCTTCTAGGTCTTTCTTTGTTGAACATTTCTTGTATCTTCTCGGTGTGTGCCTCCATTCTTTTTCTGAGATCTTGGATCATCTTTACGATCATTACTCTGAATTCTATTTTGGGTAGATTGCCTATCTCTTCTTCATTTAGTTGTTCTTCTTGGGTTTCTTCTTGTTCCTTTGTCTGGGACATATTCCTCTGGCATCTCATTCTGTGTAATTTTTTTGTGATTGTGGTTTCCATTCTGCAGGCTGCAGGGTTTTAATTCTTCTTCTGCTGTCTGCCTCCTGGTGGATGAGGCTGGTGTAAGAGGCTTGTGCAGGCTTCCTGGTGGTAGGGACTGGTTCCTGCCCACTGATGGATGGAGCTGGGTCTTGTACGTCTGGTGGGCAGGGCTGTGTCAGGGGGTGTGTTTAGCACGCAGCTGTGTGCTCAGGAAGACTTTCAGCAGCCTGTTTGCTGATGGCTGGGGCTGTGTTTCTGCTCTATTGGTTGTTTGGCCTGAGGCATCCCAGCACTGGAGCTTACAAGGCTGTTGGGTGGGGCCAGGTCTTGGTGAGAAAATGGTGGCCTCCAGGAGGACTCACGCTAATGAGTACTCCTCAGAACTACCACTGCCCGTGTCTGTCACTGCAGTGAGACACAGCCGCCCCTGCCTACACAGGAAATCCTCCAATACCAGCAGGTAGGTCTGGTCAGGCTCTTGTGAGGTCACTGCTTTTTCCCCTGGCTCGTGGTGTGCGTGAGACCTTGTATGTGCCCTCCAAGAGTGAAGTTTCTGTTTCCCCCAGTCCTTTGGAAGTCCTGAAATCAAACCCCTTCTAAACCAGATGCTCTGGGGGCTCCTCCTCCCGTTTCCAGACCCCCAGGCTGGGGCTCAGAACTTTCACTCCCATGGGAGAACCTCTGCAATGTAATTATTTTCTAGTTTGTGGGTCATCCATATGGTGGATACGGGATTTGATTTTATCGTTATTGCTCCCCTCCTACCATCCCATTGTGGCTTCTTCTTTGTCTTTGGATGTAGGATATCTTTTTTGGTAGGTTCCAGTGTTTTTTTTTGTTGATGGTTGTTCAACAGTTAGTTGTGATTTTTGTGTTTTCATAAGAAGAGGTGAGCTCACATTCTTCTACTCTGCCATCTTATCTCTGCCCCCTGGGCCATGTTGTTAAACAACCTTCCTTTTCCTTCCTGTAGGGCAGTTCTTGGTAAACAACATCTTATAAATTTTGAGTCTATGGTCTTCTATATTCCACATACTCTTGACTCCCATGTCTAGGATAGGTGTCCCTCTGAGGGACTCCTGTGCCTTTTGGTACTTTCTCTTATCACACAATATCCTAATGATTTGAGGTCTTGCCTGTAACCTTTTCCAGACTCCACAATTCGAGGGCAGAGCCCTGGACATCCTGGTCACTGCCAGATTTCCAGTTCCTAGCTCCTGCTTAATCATGGCAACCAATTATGGACTGTTCCTGGGTACAGCACTGCTCCAATCTTACTTGTTCTCACAGTAATCCTAAAGGATATATACTAGCATTATTCCAGTTACCTGGATGTGAGGCCAGGTATAGAGAGGTCAAGTCACTGACTCAAGACTGCAGATCTACTAAGTGGTAGACCAGGACTTGGACCTATGGCCTGACTTTAGAATCACTAATAAATACACAGTGGCTGCTCAAACAGTAGCTTGTTTTCCCTCTTAGCTGTTATTTTTATGTGCTCTTTCTATCTGTGAACAAAATACATGAACCAGAGTTGACAAGAAACTCATCCTGTGATGTGCCATCCTGGACCCAGTGTATGCTTTCTATCTGCCCAGGGAGGCAATGCTCTGGTGATGGTGCGAGCCAGGTGTGACTCCCCACACGATGGTACCGAGTAGAAGCCAGGAGTTCAGGCTTTAAAGCAGGAGGACCTGTGTTTCAATCCCATCTGCTGCTCCCTTCTAGCTCTGTGAGTGGGCATTATTTAACCTCTCTATGCTACGCCTTCCTCATCCATAAGATGGGGATAATTCCACTTCTCTGACAAGGCTGATGTGCAGATTAAATGAGCTAATGTCTCTGAAATGTTAACGCAGTGTCTGTGCTCAGCAAACATACACCGACTTCTTACTATTGCTGTTACAATGATGCCCTACTTAGGGCAACCTAGCCCAGCTTTGTATAAAATTATCCTATGATCAGAAACACAAAGTTATTTGGAAAAACAGCCTTCACATTCTCTTCCCTATTTACAGTCTCTTGGAAAGTGTTTAAACAAAGTTCATTGAATTTGTTTGGCTTTCTTAGAAAATGCTTTTCATATTTACTCAGCCATGATGCTCAAGATTGGGCTTTATCATAAAAGGCAGAAGCTATACCTGCAGCTGAATAATGGTGTAAACTAGGAATAAAAATAACAATTCCTGAAAAACAAACATCCAGTAGAGAACAGCAAACCAGGTTAGTAAAATAGTCCCCCACCTTCTTTTTCCATCTTAGGAATATTCGGTTATCATCCAGCTCTCTGAACAAATGCTAGATCACATCTTCTATTCCCTATATTTTTTCTCTGGTGGTTTGGAAGAAAATATTTGTTCTCTCTTGTTGTAGCTTCTACCTAACAATTAATAAAATTTCCACTCCAGTACTTTTAATTAAGAACCTTTTTGTGCTGTGCCCCATGCCTATGGCAAGATCAGAAACCCAAAGCCTCCTATTTTTCTTTTTTTTAAATCTTTACTGGAGTATAATTGCTTTACAATGTTGTGTTAGTTTCTGCTGTATAACAAAGTGAATCAGCTATACCTATACTTATATCCCCATATCTCCTCCCTCTTGCATCTCCCTCCCACCCTCCCTATCCCACCCCTCTAGGGGGTCACAAAGCACTGAGCTGATCTCCCTGTTCAATGCACCTGCTTCCCACTAGCTAGCTATTTTACATTTGGTAGTGTATATATGTCAATGCTACTCTCTCACTTCATCCCAGCTTACCCCTTCCCCCTCCCCATATCCTCAAGTCCATTCTCTCCTTCTGTGTCTTTATTCCTGTCCTGTCCCTAGGTTCATCAGAACCATTTTTTTTTAGATTCCATATATCTGTGTTAGCATACAGTATTTGTTTTTCTCTTTCTGCCTTACTTCACTCTGTATGACAGACTCTAGGTCCATCCACCTCACTACAAATAACTCAATTTCATTTCTTTTTATGGCTGAGTAATATTCCATTGTATATATGTGCCACATCTTTATCCATTCATCTGTCGATGGACACTTAGGTTGCAAAGCCTCCTATTTAAGTTATTAAAATTATTCTCTGTTGAAGAAAGGGTTAAAAACCCAACAGCTTTAGTGCATTTGGGATAAGTAGTAATATTTATAGAAAAAATATAAACATGCCAAGTCAATGTACTATACAAACTATTTCAAGTAAAAAGCTGTAACTATGACTTCACTTTGGTGAATCATATAGGGAATTATATATTAATTTCTTACTATTAACTCAAGAAAAAAAAAAAAGCTAACTTAATTATCTTTTAGTCCCAGAAAGTCTAGTAAATAATTCTGTAATTCACAATTTTTACTAATTAGTCTTAGACTGCTCAGTTTTCCAAATTAGTAAAGTTTTACACTAAAAATAAGTTTATTCTTCTTAAAGTGAATTTAAGCAGAAACCTGTGGTGAAGTATATTAATAAGATTATGCTCTTAAGGTAGTTAGGAGCAAAAGATAATTTTCTTCCACAATTGGAAAAGCTTAATCATGAAAGGGAAGAAGGCTATTTCCCTCTTACTTTTGGAGGCTCAGAAAATTCTTGTTTTCCTGGGTCAATGGTACACAGCCCTAAGACCTGTACAAAGATTTTGAATTTCAGGGGAGGAAAATGATAGCTTTCGAGTTAGGTGTTTGTAGTTTCATGCATTATTTGCATGAAGTCCACTCACCAGCTTTCCCCTTTGCTGCGCAGACCTGGTCTCTCGCAAGGTGTACACGTCTCCACAGACAGAGATCTCGCGCCAGACCCCAGGCTGGGACTCCTCAGTGAAGCCCCCTCTCGGATGCATCACCAGGACACCATTGGTCGTGAGCCCATCCATGTGGCCATCGGGGTTTTTCCACTTTGCTGCCTTTTCCTGGAGAGCATACCACAGAAAAGATTATGTTCAACACAAAAAGATTCTAGAATCTCTTTAAAATATTGGGTAAGGGCAGAGGGGAGGAAAGTGAGGAATTTTCATTTTCTACTTAAAGCTAATAATCAGAAGGATAAAAAATGCAGTTAGTCCGACAAAAATGAAAGAAGTGCAAAAACAGATGAATGATTTATCGCTGGAGACAAATTTACCTTGGGCACTTAAACAAAACCTGATGCCTGGACCTCTCCCTTACAGATTCTTTTTCAAACCACCCCCCGCCCCCAGGTGATTCCAGGAATCCAGTATATATTCTTCAACTCTATTTGTGCAGTGCTTTCATCCTGTTATCTAAAAATGCTTTATATGAACTCATTATCAGGGAAGTACTAGAAGGAAGAGAAAAAATTTTTTATTAAACAAAATTTCAAAATATATTAAGCCAACAAGTTGTGGCCACTACGTTCTGTTTTCATACGAATCAGTGTTATATCATCAAGGGTGGAAGGCACAAGCGGCTGGATGTAACGGCACGACAGATGCTCTTGGACGCCTGGCCACAGTGATTTCTTTTTTTCTTTCCTGGGGACAGAGCCAGATATTGCTCACATGACTTGGGTAAATCTGATTAGGATAAGCCAGTTATGACTGGTTTAGGGGTGGGCATGTGACTGAGTTCTGGCCAGTGAGGCCTGAGTGAGTCCTTCTGGAAAGCTTCCTGGAAAGGTTTCTTTGCTCTTTAAAAGAGATGAGGAAGAAACAGTGCCTTTGCTGCCCTTCTTCAGCGGGAAGCTGTCATGCTGCGGGGTGGGGGGGGGGACCCTCCCCAGGACCTCGCCTAAGGAAGCTGATGTGCCCAGAGGGCAAGACGGAATGAACCTGGCTCTCCAGATGTCACAGAACCACTGCATCAACCAAGCCTGCGGCTGGCCTTCCTGGGCACTTCTTGTAACATGATACATTTTTATTACCATTTAGGCCATTTTAAAGTGAGGTGTTTTTTTTTCCCCTGCAAAAATATCCTGATTCAAAAAGGGCACTATATTAAAATTGGATATTCACTAAAACTGTGGGGTTTTATTTACATGGACATTCTATGAAGGGAGATATTTTTAGTCTGTTTTGTTCTTTGTGATATCACATCTGTAACACCCAATATGGAACGAAGCAAATACTACATAACAATTTTTTGAATGAATAAAGGAATAACATTTTCTTTTGCACCCCAATTATCTAGATCTGACCATTTTCCTTCTGAAATAAATACATTATGTATGTTAATATACATACTTTTAAAAAGTAATTACTGTACATATTATAGTTAATATAGCAAATATAACAAAAAAACAAGTAATGACAATTATTTTCAGATTTTTAATAATAGCTTTTCAAACTGGCTGTATGAAAACTAAAATCTCAAAATCTCACCAGAAGCATTGTGCAAGACAAATTTTTTTGGCCACAATTAAATGTTATATATGATAATAATGGGTGTTTTTCTAGAAACAATGTACTGATTAATAGTACTTACGCCAAGAAATATGTTTTTGGAAGAGTCGAATCCGGCTGCGAATATTCGTGCTGTGTAAGGTTCATTCCTGTCACAGACTATCCTGCAGGCAAACCTGGATATGGTGCTTTGTGTAATTTGTGCTTCGTCATTGTTCTGACTGCCAGAAATTGTGTCTGTAACGACGAAGTCAATAGGGCTTTCTGTTGATCTGCCCACCTAAATAAATCAAATTATACTCATGATCTACTTGAAAAATATGATGTCACCATATTCATCACATGAAATGAGCGTTCAGGATCCTTTAACATTCATTATCTCTATCTACTATGAAGGTCAAAATTTAATGAAAAAATCTTTAGTCTGCTCCTTTTCTTGTTTAAGGGAGATGTTATGGTAACCAACCATAAGATTGTAAATGTTAAGAAAAACTCAATTTTCTATTCTAGAGGAAAATAGATCTCACTCCAAACAGGTTTCTGATCAGGTAGAAACATTACTTATTACTTTCATAGAAAATTATTCGTGTTTTTTTTTTTTTTTTCTTGTATTTCCAGGTGGGAAAAAACCCAAGATTTTAAAGGAAGCCAGCAAACAAAAGCCCTATTTCCCCCACTCTTGCCCAGCTCCAGGGACTGGTTTTCCATACTAAGTGAATCCACCAGTGACTCATGGCACAGAGGGAAAACAAGCCCTACCTCAGACATGAGACCCCAATGCCTATTTCTGTCACTCAGCATAAATGAGAGTGATGTAAAGGCCTATACAGGTCAGCTCAAAGTTTGAGATGCAGTCATATGAAAGATTTAAAAAGCTGATCCTAACATTTCAATTTTGGATTTTTAAAAAACTCTCCTGGGAAAGTCTAAAAAGTAGCCAATAATATTTTATTGGCTTACTTTCCTTGGTAAGTTTAAATGCTGCCAGAAAGAATATATTTCATTAGCATGGTTTTAGAGTTCTAACAAAGCTTTTCATATTCACTAAATCCAAATAAGACAGGTATTGCTGTGTCCTGTGAACTGGGAAGTATTTGTTTACAGGTAAGGAAATCCTCACGACAAAACATTAAACCGTCTATGTAATGATGGTCTATGAATCTCTAACCAGGAAACAGTGATAAATGTTATATATGCCAAAGATACATCTTAAACTAAAATAATTTATATGTAAACAAATCATTTCTTGTTAAATATGATATTAATGTTCTCTCCTAATGACAGTGACTTTGATTCTGAAATTGTCAATGGAAGGAACACGCAGAACCCCCAGTGTGTACATATAAGGCCTCCAAAGTCAATTTCCCAGGTATCTTTATCCTGATCTCAAAATTCTATCTAAAACATAAGCAATGTAATACTCTTTTTGTCCAAATGAATAAAGGTGAAATAAATATAACAAAATGTATATATCTTGCATCACTTAGGTCTGCTTGCTTTGGAACAATATTAAATTTCTTTTGTAAATCTCACATATACATTTTCATGCATAGACTATCATCTCTGTTAAACCAACAGACAACAGACATCTATTTCTCTTGTTTTTTACAACCCTTAATTTCTTGTCCTATTGAAATGTGCCTGGAATAAACTAAACCACAGGGTTCACTGAAACTTACCACCTTGAATAGATGCATATTGCCTGAACATACAGGTTTAGAAAACATGTAACTTGTTAAAAAATGCAACCTAAAACCTGAATTAGAGAGATTATAAAATCATATCATACGATTCATCTTTCTAAAGTTGCCTGGTGGCGCAGTGGTTGAGAATCTGCCTGCCAGTGCAGGGGACACGGGTTCGAGCCCTGGTCTGGGAGGATCCCATATGCCGCGGAGCAACTGGGTCCGTGAGCCACAGCTACTGAGCCTGTGCGTCTGGAGCCTGTGCTCCGCAATAGGAGAGGCCGCGATAGTGAGAGGCCCGCGCCCCGCGATGAGGAGTGGCCCCCGCTTGCCGCAACTGGAGAAAGCCCTCGCACAGAAACGAAGACCCAACACAGCCAAAAATAAATTAAACAAATGTGGGGCTTAAAAAAAAAAAAAGAAATGGTGTGAAAGCACCCAAAAGGTCCTCCGTCACCTTTCCTGGACCAATCCTGCCCTCGTCCCTGCATCTGTAACCTTATTTTCTCACCTCCCTCCTATGACAAGGGTGAGTTGTTGCTGCTCCTGTCCATGACCAACCTCTCCCTGGGTGCTTGGCGTCCCACTCTTCTCCCCTTTCCAAGGATTTTACTCCTGAAGTCGGCCCCTCTCTCTCTCCTGAATGATCAATTTCTCTCTCTTACTGGATCACACTGTCAGCTATCACACATTTTTTTTTAGTTTTTAAAATTTCAACTTGTCACTTAATAGCTTTTAAAAATATAACAAAAATGAGTATTAGAAAAATGATCATCCGCGTGGATGCTTCAGGAATGCCAAACTGCTATTACAAGTTTCCAAACGCATTCCTTCTCGATTTCCTTACTTGTCTCATCCTGCACCGTTAACAGACGTTTCACTGCTTGGCTGAGCAGTTTGAATAGCACCGTTCTAGACTCGTCTCTCAACGAGCACCTCTCGAACTATAGCCCCATTTCTCTGATTCATTTAATGGCAATACTTCTGGAAAAACCTGCCACCAGGTACTACCCTCTGTTTCCTTACTCATCCCTGTGACCCACTCTGAAGCCACTCCAACTCTCAGCACGGCTCTACTGAAACCCCGCCTGCTGACGTTTCCAGGGCTTACATGTCCTGGTATATCCGTACCTGGTATTAAGTTAATGAAACCCTTCCAGGCTAGCTGGCCAACAGCCCCTTTCCCTTCTCCTTCTGTTCTCTCCCCCAGGTAACCTCACCAAATCCCATTTTAGACCCAAAGCCCTGATCTCTCCCTCAGCTTCACACTAGCACACCCAATCTCCACGTGGATGTCTAATAAGCATCTCACATGTAACATGTTTCAAATGTTACACTGGATCCTCTTCAACCCCTAGGTTCCCTATGTCAGTGAGTGGCATCCAATTTGCTCAAGCTAAAAAATCAATATCCAGGAATCACCCTGGATTTTTTCTCCACACCCACATTTAACCTCGTGTAAATTCTATCAACTCTTCCTCCAAAATGCATCTTCAGTCCTTGCGCGTTTCCCCACCTTAGTTCTAGCTGCCCTCAGCTCTTACTTGGATTTCACTGCCTTAGACTCCAAACTGGTCTCCCTGCTTTCACACTTGCCTCCTACATTTTTCTCTAGACAGTAGTTGGAGATATCGTAACAAAATATAAATTGGATTTTCTCTCTCCCTTGCTTAAATTCCTCCAACAGTTTCCCCCAAACTCCTAGAATAAAACCCAAAGTCTTTACTTGGCCTAAAGGCCCCTTACTCTCCCGGCCTCTGCCTACCTCTCCGAGTTCATCTCACGTCACTTCCCTCTTCCTTCGCTCTGCTCCCGCCTTGGGGCCTTGGCACTGCTGCAGTGCTGGCTTATCTGTGGTCTCTTTGCCTCCTCTAGAATATATGCTCCATGAGAGGGGAGACTTAGCTGTCTATCTCCAGTGACTAGATGAGCATCTGACACAGTAGGTGCTCAAGAAATGAAACTGATGAATGGAGGATTATGACAGTGAGCTTGAACCCTGTGAGCCTGTGAGACACACAAACACACACAAGTACAATGTTTTAGGAAATAATTATTAAAATATTGTTTAACATTTTTCTCAACTAAATAGATGCTAATGAAATGTTACCATCTAGAACTACTATAAACTAAAAAAAACAAAAAAAAACAAAAAAAAACCCAAACCAAAAAAACCAAAACATAAGGCATTGCAGCATTTAGGTCTGAAGCATATGAAACTGAGAAACCAGAGGGGGAAATGACCACTAACTCTGGTTTCAGGACCTCGTCAGTTTCCTTAAACCCCCAAGATCAGAATCGTCTTTGCCTTTGATTCCTTTTCTAAACTATATTCTTCTTTATATTTTACTTTCTCAACACCTATGGTCTTTTCCCTTTCCTTTATTTACCCCTATTCTAGAAAATAATTACTAAGATCTTATTCTGGCTATATTAACTCAGATTTTGTTAGTCTTAACCCATCTCCTAAATTTAGATCTAAGTTTGACTTTCTCAGGCAATGGTACTTCCGAGTTCTGAGCCTATTATCTATCTGATTCCACTGTGGGAAATGCAGCACAAGGCCCTTTTTTTGGTTCATTCTGATGTTCTGCTTTTAAATGCTCAATTAACCTACAAATAGTTTTAATGGGTAATGGCTAAAATGAACAGCCCTCAACACCAAGGTCCATACCTGAGAAATATGAATGCTGCAGTGCTTTTGCTCAGTGATTTTTGTCAGTGGTAGGTTTTAGACATGTAAACTTGTTAAAAGGAGGAAAAAATTAAAACAAGCTTGATTTTTCAGGGCCTTCTAAGTTGCTTAATTCTACTCTGCTTAAGAGTGATCTGACATTAATCCTCCAATATGTCCAGTTAGTCTGCAAAAGGAATCAGATTATTTTAGTAAAAATAACAAATGGGTTATGTTTTCTTCATACGTCTATAAATTCCTGTTGAATTATCGTGCCTTATTTAAAGAGACTGAGTAGGTACTATGTAGAGAATGGAGAACTCAGGAGACCTAAACCTTTAGTTCTGCCACTAATGACATCTTTGCCCTTCGGTTAAGTTACCTTTTCTTTCAAAGACACAGATTTCTCAGTTATAAAATTAAGAGGTTAGTATAGTAAAAACTGGTATTTCTCATTGTGGTCCATGAAACTCTGAGGGTCCTTGAGGCCTTTTTAAGGGGCCAGGTCCATGAAGCCATGGTTTCATAATATGAACCATAATATTATGGTTTCATAATAAATATGAAGATGCTGACATTTGCTCTGATGGTGATAAAACAATGATGTGCTTTAGCGGGAATCAAAGCAGTGGCACCAAACTATACTGATGGTCACCGTGTACCTCACTGCTGTGCACTTGCAGTTAAAAAAATGCTGATTTCACAGGGGGTAAGGGTGGGGGAGGGATATGTATGCTTTGATGAAGCAGTAAAAAATTATTAATTTTATTAAATCTTGAGTCTTTTAATATTCTGTGTGATGAAATGGGAGGTATGCATAAAGCATTTAGAAGTTCAAATCAGTATGGAGGCTCCTCAAAAAAAAATAAAATAAAACTACCATGTGACCCAGCAAACCTACTTCGGGGTATTTATCCACAAGAACTGAAATCAAGATCTCGGAGCAGTATCTGCTGCCCATGTTCATTGCAGCATTATTCACAATAGCCAAGATATGGAAACAACTGAGGTGTCTATTAACGGGTGAGTGGAGAAAGAGAAAGCAGCATATACATACAATGGAATACTATTCAGCCTTAAAAAGAAGGAAATCCTGTCACATGCGATAATATGGATGAACTTAGAGGACACTATGCTAGGTGAAATAAGCCAGTCACAGAAGGACAAATCCAAGTACATGAGGTATCTAAAATAGTCAAACTCACAGAAACAGAGTGTAGAATGGTGGTTGCCAGGGGCTGCGGGGAGAGGGAAATGGGAGATGTTGTTCAATAGGTATAAAGTTTCAGTTACACAAGATATTCGGGTAAGTTCTAGAGATGTGCTGTACAACAGTTAAAATAGTTAAATACTGTATCATGCACTTAAAAATCTGTCAAGAGGATAGATCTCATGTTAAGTGTTCTTACCACAATAAGTGGGAAAAAAAAAACTAACAGGAAGCTGAAAAAATCCAGCTAAATCTTTAATTCATTCTGCATTGGGTGAGAAGGAAGAGAGTGAACAATTTGAGTAGAATGTGACTGTACAATAGTGAAGAACACACCATTTCTGTCACTGAAGAATAGTAATGAAACAAACATGTGCAACCACAGTAACCTGTTGATTTTAAGTGGTAAAAAAATGTCCTACCAACAACTGTAAAATTTTCTGGATTTATGTTTTTAGTACTGAGAATCTTCTACCTATGTAACACATTAGTAAAAAATCTTATATATTCAAGATGTATAACTCTGGAGAGTATTAAAGAAAGAAATTGTTACAGAGTTCCATAAAAATATCAACAAGGAAGCATATGCAGATGTTTATTTAGGGAGAGCTTTTTCTTTGGGAGAATGAGAAGGAAAAAACATTTAGAATATTATAAAATGGAATGGCATGAAGAGTAAAACCACTGTTAATAATGTGTCTAAATATCATACATGTTACTTTTGATGTACTGGCACTTAAGTAACTATGCCTGTATCTCTGACTGCGACTCACCGTACCATCTTTGTATCCATCTATGTATCTATATAGGATTGTTCAGGTTTTTTAAATAGCTAACACATTCACAAGGTTCAAAGATAAAAAAGCATGGAATAACCTCCCTGGATACCACCCTGCCCAGTTCTCTTCCCCACAAAAACCACTGCTCTATTAGTAATGTCCTGTTTATCCTTTTGGAGACTTTTCAAGCATATAAGCATATTTAAATCATTTAACTGTACTAATTTGCTATCTAACAATTAATATGCTATTTAATATGTTTAATAACATTAATTTATCAACATTAAGTAACCTTAAGTGAATATAATACTATCAGAGCCTCAATATATTTAATCATATTAATTTTAATTCATTAAATATGTTTGGAGCTCTTTTTGTGACTGTATGAGGCTGTGTGAGCTTTTCCTAGTTCTGCTGTACGGCCTTGGAGGCCTCCGCTACATGGCTGTACCTGAGCTTACTTAACTGCTCCTCTACTAAAGGACATTTAGGTTGTTTGCAATCTTATACTATTAAACCACGCCGCAAGCAATAAGTTTGTAAAAATGTCATTTTGCATGTATGCAGGGGAATCTCGGGTAAATCTCTAGAAAGAGGAGAGCTTTAGAAAGAGAAAAGCCGAGTCACAGAGTGCAAGCACTGTGTCTTTTTCATAGATGTTTCCAAGTCACTGCCCCATAGAGGTCAGACTAATTTATAGGATGTAGGAGAGCATCTGCTTCCCCACACCTCTGACAAAACCTTTTGGATTTCTGCCAATCTGGAAAGTGAAAAATGGTACCTCTGTGTGATCTGAATTCACATTTCTGTTTTATAAGCGAGGCTGAGCAGGTTTTCTTATTTTTCAGAACTATTTATCCCCCCCTCCTTTTTCTGCCCCCACCACGTGGCTGGCGTGATCTTATTTCCCCGACCAGGGATTGAACCTGGGCCCCAGCAGTGAAAGTGCCAAGTCCTAACCACCGGATCGCCAGGGAGTTCCCTATTTCCCCTTTTTGATGTATCTATGATACTTTTTTGACATTTGTTTCAACATCATTTATTTAATAATTTAACTCTCCATATAGAAATGCAAAGCCTCCTGGTTGAATCTGTGTTTGCTTTTTCCATTAGCCTTAATTTTAATTTCCTGTTGTTTTAAAGTACCAAATCTTGAACGGACTCACAGACATAGAAAACAAACTTGTGGTTACCAAAGGGGAAAGCAGGGGGAGGGATAAAATAGTAGTTTGGGATTAACATATACACACTACTATATATAAAACAGATAACCAGCAAAGACCTACTGCATATAACTTGTAATAACTTATAATGGAAAAGAATCTGAAAAAAGAATATATTTCTGTGTGTATATACATGTATAACTGAATCATTTTGCTGTATACCTGAACCTAACACAACACTGTAAATCAACTATACTTCAATTAAAAAAAAAAGTACCAAATCTTGGATATATTATTAATTCCCTTCTTTTTAAATTAATTGATAATTTTTTCCTTTAATATTTCCTTCCTTCTGCTTTCTTTTGAAGTGTTTCTGGACTTTCAATTATATACCACTAAAACTATTCTTGAGCCTGTCCTTTCTTTTTTTAAAATTTTTATTAGAGTATAGTTTATTTCTATAGGACATTCCATCTGAAAGCAGCAGAATACACTTTCTTCTCAAGTGCACATGGAACATTCTCCAGGATAGATCACATCTTGGGTCACAAATCAAGCCTCAGTAAATTTAAGAAAATTGAAATCATATCAGGCATCTTTTCTAATCACAACACTATGAGATTAGAAATCAGTTACAGGAAAAAAACTGTAAAAAACACTAACACATGGAGGCTAAACAACATGTTACTAAACAGCCAATGGGTAAATGAAGAAATCAAAGAGGAAATCAAAAAATACCTAAACACAAATGACAACGAAAACACAACAATCTAAAACCTATGGGATGCAGCAAAAGCAGTTCTAAGAGGGAAGTTTACAGCAATACTATCTTACCTCAGGAAACAAGAAAAATCTCAAATAAACAACCTGACCTTACACCTAAAGCAACTAGAGAAAGAAGAACAAACAAAACCTAAAGTTAGTAGAAGGAAAGAAAGAAAGATCAGAGCAGAAATAAATGAAATAGAAACAAAGAAAACAATAGCAAAGACCAATGAAACTAAAAGGTGGTTCTTTGAGAAGATAAACAAAATTGATAAGCCTTTAGTCAGACTCATCAAGAAAAAAAGGGAGAGGGCTCAAATCAGTAAAATTAGAAATAAAAAAGAAGTTAAAACGGACACCACAGAAATACAGAGGATTGTAAAAGACTACTACAAGCAACTCTATGCCAATAAAATGGACAACCTGGAAGAAATGGACAAATTCTTAGAAAAGTACAACCTTCCAAGACTGATCCAGGAAGAAACAGAAAATATGAACAGACTAATCACAAGTACTGAAATTGAAACTGATTAAAAAACTCCCAACAAACAAAAGTCCAGGACCAGATGGCTTCACAGGCGAAATCTATCAAACATTTAGAGAAGAGGTAACACCTATCCTTCTCAAACTGTCCTCTACTTTCTTACTGTCATTTTTTAAAAGGAACTTTTTCTGATCAATGTTTAATTCCTTGAGTTCCTTCCTTCCTTCCAAATAATAAAAACACTTAAAAGTTTTAAGTGCTTTTAAGTTTTAAGTGCTTTTACATTTTACATGTTTAAGCACTTAAACATTTTCTTCCGAGTACAACATCAGTCACATCTCATGAGTTATGCTATTAAATGTTTCCACAGTTATTTTTTAAAAGGCCTATAATTGTAGTTTTGATGTCCTCTTTGGTTCAAGTGTTATTTAGGAAGTTATTTTGAACATGTTAACTTTTAAAAGTAGCTGGCTCTAAAAATGTTTGTTCTTGTTTTTAGAGTCTCTTTTTTATTGCACTGAGATCTGAGAATGTAGTCTTTATAATTTCTTTCTGCATTTTTAGAATTAAGTGTTTTCTTAGTCTTTTGAAAACCAAATAGGAACAATTTAAATATTATCCTCACCTTTTTCCCCCTGGACATCACCAAACACTACTGTGCTAGAAGTTCTGACTACATATCAAAATAGAGAATCGAAGGAAAAATGTGCTAAAAATTTCCATGGAAAACAGAAAGATGTTACCTGAAACATATCCGTATCTTTATCATGCGTGTACTCGACCACCACAGTCTGATTCCTTGACAGAGTGTACGATATGCTGTGTTGACCTTTGCAGCTGATAGCCTAATAATGAAATAAAAAATATAAAAATTTGTTAGAATTTCATTTCAACAACTTACCACAATTCTGTTTGTAGTTAAGAGACATCACTCTACCAGCAAAACCCAACACAAGCCAGCATTTTCCTAATGGTCAGAGCCTGTCCCTGCTGTGCCCTGAATTACAGAGGAGCCAGCAGTCATAATACTGGGTTTACCAAATATTCATCCTTAATATAAACAATATTTTACTTAAGCCAAATCAAAGTTAATTCACTAGTTTCCAAGACCTGATTTAATCACAGTCCTAGAAAAACATACACTTTCTCCATGTTACCTTAACTCAGTGACAGAATTTTCAGACTAATATGATTTAAAATTTCTTAATTTATTTCACACTGAAACAGATAAGTCAGGAACATTTTGTAATAGTATTTTTCCTACATGATGGAGATTATGAGAGTAAAAGAATCATTGAAAAAAAGTAAAATTCTATAAAAACTTCCATATAATAATGTACTATTTTAGCCAATGATAATCATACTTATGCTCTGTTCTACATCTTATTTAAAACTTGTATAAGCACTTGCTTAACCCAGATATTTATTGAGTTAATAAATAAGGTAACTAAGTTAGTTTTATCGCCTCTACTTTTAGACTAGACTAAAGCTAATAGTCTTTTTCAAAGAACCCAGAAACCAATAATATGATGTTGTTCTTATTTCCTCCATAATGATATATTTCAACCCATTTTAAGTTGTGGTCACATACTTTAAAATTTCCAAATTAACAAAGAAGTTTATTTAAATTATACTCCAAATTATTTCAATTACCCTGTCCATTCAACTTTAACCTATCTTCATTTCCATTCTTTTACATTAAGTATAATAAATAAAACTTTAATAAGCCGATCTATTAAACATTTATTGAATGATCACACTGTATGAAGACCAAGAAAGACTAAGACAGCATTTGGAAGTAGCTGGACATACATATAGCACCTAAATGAAAATGTACTCTGAACATTTATATTTGACTAATATAATTGCTTAGAGTAATAAATAGTACAACATTCCAAATCAACTTTGAAGTTAGCCTGGTTAATCTCATGGTTCTTCAATCATCTGCCCACAGGAACTTCATGGTTGAAATGATGTTTTATTGTACATGCTTCATTAAGATAATGCAAGTATTAGAAACAATAATTATACATTTAATATGATAAGGAAGCTAAAAAAAATACTTCTTAGACTACTCAACTCCAGTAACAAATACAATCTTAAATTTTCATTGGTCTGAGTCACATAAATTCAGTGGTACTGATAGAAGTGACATTTTTTGAAAGTCAAATTAATGAAGAATTATTTCCAGTTTAAGTTAAGTGGATGCTTGTTTATCTTTATAGTTAAGTGAAAAAACCCACTTAAAAATAATTTTATTAAACTCAAACTTACAAAACTGATAACTAGGGGGGTGATTATTTGTACAATAACTTATTTTACAGTGCCTTAAAAAGTATCTGTTGCACTTAAAAGTTTTCCATTTACAAGTGCACCAACTCAAACACAATTTTCTTGGTACACACACTACACAAAATAAGAATGTCTGTAGTTTGCCAATTATCTGCAAAAGGAGGAGTTAACAAGTGTCAGAACAGAACACCTTTAAAAAAGTTAGACATTTTTGTATGATGGTACCCTCTTAAGTACAGTGCTTCTCAAACTTCCACCAAGGTTGCCTTAACTGGAAGAGAGTTATGTGAGCCCCTGGAGATGTCTGGGAGAGCAATCTAGAAGTGAAGCTTCTCACGCTTGAAACATCTTACCTTGAAATTAGTCTAAATTTTGTATTCTACTCCTTAACATGCCTGTAGTTTTAACATTTAAACATTTTAAATGTTTAAACAAGTTTGCTGGGAAATCAACGCCCCAGGAAGACCTGCTGTGCTCACCCCACGACCTAGTGCAGCTTCCATGCCACTCTGGGAAGCCCCGGAAATATGCATTTTACGGGCCCTAAGTTGCCCAATTCTTCTAGAGTGTTTTATTCTAAAACTACTCTTGTGGCCCAGACTATCATAAGCATGAATAAGACTATTTATAGGGAGAGCGAGCCCAGTGCCATACCTGGGCACCACCCAGAGCCAAGGGAGCACAAAGATCTTGGCCAGCCCCTGCCCGGCCACCCTCAACAGGGAAAAAAGCGTGGGGACCCCGAGGCCTTGAATGCCGGAACCAGGTGACCTTGAATGTTGAGCCCATTTAAAGACAAATTACAATTTCAAACTTCCGCCAGTTTTTGAAACATGGTGTAAACGTGAACCACCAGAGTTAGGAAAGGTGAACACTTTGAAGGATAAGAAAACACATTTTCTGAGACTTTTTGAATAGGAACATCTTAACCATGCGCTACATTTTAGAAACCTCTGGATTTGGGGAAGATGGAGAAGTGAGAACAGAGATCCTATAGGGAGAAACAAGTCCCAGAAGGTGGAGGGGGCTCTGAGCAGCAGGTGATGAACTCCCCTGTGGCAGGACGGCTGGGGAACTTCAGAATCGATGTGACCCACCTACGTCACTTCCAGTCCTGCGGTGGTCTCCCTCTGTGAGTGCTAAGCTGGGAGGGGAGGCCCTCCTGCAAAGAGGCCAACAGTCTGCACCCACAGGGGGAGAAGCATGGAGATGAGCTGGCCCCAGAAGACTGGGCTTTAAGCCAGGACTGGGGTTTGGAGCAAAAGGGGGCAGTCGAAACCCAGGCCACCTCCGGCCGCCACTGGGCTCCTCAGAAATAAGTGGAGAGGCGCCCACTTCCCTTTGATGCCATGAATTAGGGCTCACGTGATCTTGTTTGTGCATTAAAGTCTACAGTGGGGCCAGATTTGGGGGATTTGGAGGAAGGTAAGAGGAGAGTTTAAGCTTGACCTCAATTTTTGCTTTCCATCTGGCAAGTATATGAGGCATTAAGCTTCTTTTGGGTTAGAAGTATCAATTTTTCAGCAATAATTTTAATATTTAATATATGGCTCTTGGAAATACAGCTTCTAGTAAATTACAGATTCACTGACTTGAGTCGATCATTTCAGGTTATTTTGGAAATAAACATCTCCCCAAGGCACCAAGTTGCTTTGAAATCTATTTCTGAAATATCAGAAAGGAGAGTAGGTAAGGCCTTCTCTTGGCACTCACTAGAATTCAGTACAAACACAACTACTGTAACATAGTGTGATTTCACTACACTAGTTCAAATACGGGGACTGAGCGCCTTAAAATGGTAAGGAGAGCCAGCCCAACTAACTTGCCTAGCAGACAATACTGATTGGTCATATTTGCTTTTCTACCGTGATGAGAAGCCAGGGTTGCTGACTCCCTCTTATATCGCTACCAGTGTTCAAAGGCAAGTCTGGTCTTCAGTGGTCTCCACCCCCAGCAGTGAGGGTGCAGCAGGCATTCAAGGAAAAGTCAGATGAGTGAATGGACTGCGCCGGATTCAAGATGAGACTTGGAGCTTCTTTCCTCGGGTCTTCTCAACCTGTCCCTTACCTTTCACCAGCAACGGTACCAACACTGACACCCTCAGCTCAAATTTATTACGTGTGAATTTTATGGGGTTAAAAATATCACGACTGGATAATTACAAATTAGACACTTACAGATCCAGAGAAGGAAAGACTCCAGCATTATCCGGTTTAGGAAGTTAAGCCACTGCCCCACCCAGGTGCCCAAACCAAGGCCCTTTCTGAGCCAGGACACTTTCTTCCCAGTTGAAGATGCTTTCTTAGGGTTACTCTCCTGTGCCACCGGCGTGGCTCAGCTGAGCCATTCTCTGTCATTCAGGGGAACAGCTAGAGCTGGTTGTCCTTGTTCAACTTCAACTAACTGACAAGAGTCCTCCAAGCCTCCAGACTTTAAAACAAACATGGTTCACAAGGTCTACAGAATTTTCTTCCTCTTATAAACCCCTATGTACATACATAAGGCACTTAAAAAAGATATATAATATGTAATGATACCAGAAAGGCAATCCTGCAAGATGCATAATGAGATAGGTACATGTATTCATGGAAGTCAAAGAGCTTTTAATCAATTTTTTAAAGTATAAGTAAAATAATCTTCTATTAAGAAGCTGTGGGGTTAGTGTTCAATCACAAAGTAAAAAAGGGAGAAGGCCCGATGAGAAACTAACTGGCTTCTAGAAAATACTAACTTATTACAGTTATGAGTTAGCTCATTTAATTCAAGCTCCATAAGGCTGCTAAGTGAGCCTTCATCAACTGTGTAGGGAGAGAAAATGGAATTCATCACCAAGGCAGACATCGTTGGTTACCTACCTAATGCCCTTCACCCTGCTAGCTGAGCTGGCTGCCCATGACAAAGCCTGACAATGAAAAGACCAGCTCTCCCAGCCTCCTCTGAAGCTAGCATGTGGAAAGGTGACCCAATCCTGACCGGTGGGACTTAGGAGAAATCTGGTGTGGAGCTCCTGGAATGGGAGACATCAAGAAAGATCCTTTCCTTTCTCTGTTAATAGAAGAAACGAATGATGATTAAGGGATATCTGGAGCTGAGGTGGCCATCAGGCAACAGGAAAGGAAGGTCAAAAGACTCTCAGAGAAGCAAACTGGGCCCCAACATCTTTGAGTTGAACCAAATCGGAAACTATCTGCCCCTGACGACTTCTGTGAGAAAAATGAGGGGTTTTAGGGTGCTTTTGGTTGGGTATGTTGCTACCTGCAGTGTAAAGCATCATTACATTGTTCAGTCCAAACTTTTTCTCCTCCTGGGTTTCCTATTTCAGTCAATAGTGTAACCGTATTCCAATCACTCATACTCAAAACCTCCGTGTCATCTCTCAGCCCTCTCTTGCCACCGTTGTCCAGATACAGTTAATTATTACCGTCATACTTAAAATCTAATCGTGAGTCAAAGCCAAGCTCACTGATTTTACTGCATTAAGGCACAAATCAAATACAAAGGAGAATAAACAATGCGCAACATTTCACTTTTTCTCCTCAAATACAAAGGAGAATAAACAATGCGCAACATTTCACTTTTTCTCCTCAAATACAAAGTAGTTGTTGGGCAACCAGTAATTACAAAACTGATTTATTCCCCAAAGGAGTTTTACAACCAGCTCCTTTGTAGCACATAACTTTCTACTTTGGAGATTATTAGGTGTAATTTAATTCATCTTCCCTTGACCCTGGGCTGCCCTTAGTAACTTGCTTGACCAACAGAATGCAGCAGAAGTGACAGACGGGATTTGGAGGCTTGCAGCTTCCCCTTGCTGCCCTCAAACACTTGCTCTAGGAGTTCTGAGCGGCCATATAAGACACCTAACTACGTGGAGGCCACCACACTACAAGAAGCCCAAGCTACGAGGAGGGCCTTGGAGACTGAAATGCCATGTGGGGAGAGGGAGGCCACGGAGAAGCAAGACCCAGACACGTGAGTGAAGGAGCCACTTTGGAAATGGACCATCCAGTGCCAGTTGCCCCAGCATTTGCCACGTGGATCAGAGACACTGCCGTGGGAGCTCTTCCCAGATTCCTGACCCACAAAATTATCAACAAAATCAAATGGTTTTTGCTAAGCCACTAAGCATTACAGTAGTTAGCTACACAACTAAAGACAACTGGACCAATCAGTTTTCAAGGCCTATCGGTGCCAGAGCATCTTTTCTGTCTTACGTGACTTATCACGTAAGTCATCACGGTGATTTGTGTGTTCACCTTACCTATGCCCCAGGGCATGGTACAGGTATAGGTAGCATGGTGCCTTTACAGAGAGCAGGGGTTGTGTTTCTGATGGCACTTTCATGAGGTCCTGAATGCATATTAAGAGGCTGTCTGTGGTTAGAACAAATATATATTTTTACTATGATAATCTTCAGTTGTCGGATGACTAAGAAGAAAATTTTGTATTAGTATTTAAAGTTAATATTTATAGATCAACATATAAAAGGCATCTGTAAAGCATTCAAAGCCTTTTCAGAGAAGGCAAAAATGTGACAAAGCATGTCACATGGACAATTTTTAGTCCTTACACATTTGGAGCAGGAATAGAAGAGACACTAGGAAGACAGGAGAAGAAAACCAGATGTGTTGGAAGCTATGATGTACAACTTTGACAAACCACACACAGCATGTACATTAATGGGGCATGCCTTACTAAACGAGAGCCAGCCTCATTTAAGGGGATGTAATATGTGTGTGCGTGTGTGAATCTGAGTTTCCAATGAAATGAAATTCCTTTTCTCCAAATCCACACCATATTTCTATTACTATATCTTAGAACCAAATTACTCAAGAGTTTGACAGTCGCCCTTGTCTAGATGTCCAGGATGCTGACTGTTACAGAACCACAGTTACTGTTCCTGTGCCACACAGCATTGGACTAAATCTAATGAATGTGTTTTTGAAAACAGCAGCACCCTCTGTAGTTTCTCTCCTTGGGAGCAGATAGAATTAACGTTCTTTTTGCCTCTCAAAAGAAGAGCGCCAGACATCTGGTGTGGCTTACATGTTCAAGGAAACTTTTCCGGATAAATCTCAAGTTTTCACAGAGCTGCTCTGAAGAGTTTTGCATCATGTGTCTGAATATGGTGGCATTCTCTGATGCTGCTCAATGCACCCCATCTTTCAGTTTCCAAGGAAACATCTCAGGAAGAAGTCAGAGATGCTCTAACAGCCCATCAGATAGGGACAATCCTAGGAAAAGTCCTGTACACTCTACTCATGGAGCCAGAGACCCCTTTGTTGTTTGGGTTCCACCAAGAAACATAATATGAGCTTGTGTTCTCAATAGCCTTCTAAACGATGTCCATAACTCGGCACTCTTTAATAAGGCACGGTAGATTAAGTACAGGTTCCCCAGCCAATTATTCTGCATGTTTTAGGCAAGTTTATTTTCAGCCACTTTAACTGTTAATTCTAATTTGTAAGTTAATATTTCAGCCCATCGTACAACTTAAATAAATAACTATGCAAAACTATTACCGCAGAAAGAACCTGATAAACTGGAAAACAACTACATTGATCTCTGGCAGCCGTTCTGGTTATAAATACAAGCCTTCTATGACAGGGTGGATTGCTATAGGGACAACATTGTTAACTGGTATGGAAAAACTTAATAACGGAATCTGTTTTGGGATAGGACTGAAAAAGGCCAAGGAACGGAACCTTCTTCGTTTAAAAACACCTTCTGGTATTTATGTTTAGAGCAGAAATGTGCGCACTTATGAGCAGATAAACGGGTTTGCTGTGAATTCTGTAGCCTATTGGAAATACCTGATGAATAATTTTACTACCCAGAGCCCCGTGTCCACTGTGATGCTGGGGCAGTGTGGGCGGGGCTGGGAACTAGAGGGTATCAGCACATACGGGCGCTTGGCAGCTGCCCTGTGAGGTCTCTGGTGTTGCTTCGCCTTGCTGCAATATCCACTGACAATCCAGCACATGCCTGGACACGGGGCAAAAGGGAATATTCATGACAGATGGTTTATCAATACGACTACCCAGTTTATCCTGCTGAGCTTCAAGTTTACAGGTACTTTAGCAAAGGAGAATAAGACCATGTGTGGACATCGCAGAGATCATCAACGGCCAGTGGATTCTGATGTTGAGAAAAACCACACACTGGACCCTGGGTTTGGATCCTAGTTCAGTCACTCACCCACTGTAACCATTTCACCGGAGTCTTTGGTTATCACCTTTATAATTTATCAACAGAAGGACTCAATGTCGGTAGCACTGATTTCATTGTATGCAAAGCAGAGGGAACAACGTATAACATGGCATTGTCTCTCCTCAAATACAAACCTACACTTAAAGCACTGCTTCCTGACCCAAGGGGTTACCATCACTTCCTTGTGGTCCGTGCCACAGGCTTTAGAGATTACTATTCTGTTTAGCTTTAAATATATGTTAGATATTGAGTGTATTAATTAGAGATAATCCTGGTATGAAAAACATGTTTTTCCAGAACTAATGACTTTTATGTCAGGCTGACAAGTATAATTAAGCAATAGGGGTTTCCCTGGTGGCGCAGTGGCTGGGAGTCTGCCTGCCAATGCAGGGGACACGGGTTCGAGCCCTGGTCTGGGAAGATCCCACATGCCGCGGAGCAGCTGGGCCCGTGAGCCACAGCTACTGAGCCTGTGCGTCTGGAGCCTGTGCTCCGCAACAAGAGAGGCCGCAACAGTGAGAGGCCCGCGCACCGCGATGAAGAGTGGCCCCCCACTTGCCGCAACTAGAGAAAGCCCTCTCACAGAAACGAAGACCCAACACAGCCATAAATAAATAAATTAAAAAAAAAAAAATTAAGCAATAAATCCTCAACCAGTCTGGTTCAAATTGCTACAAGGAAGATGAGATCTCTGCCATCCTTGTCAATTTATGTATAAAATACGTATGAGTGCTATTTCTAAAGACAGGAGGTGGCTAAAGGAATTCATAATTTATTTTGCATAAACCTACTCTTTAAAATACTCTCTCCTTTCAAGGAGCCATATTTCAAATGGGTGCCTGAACCGTTAGAAAAATGGTTAGAAAAATGCTAACTTGGATTTCATCAAAATCAACGGTGTTTCGTACAATAAATAAATCAAAGTGATAAGCCTATTTGTTAGAAGCAATGGCTTTGAACTTGGCAGTGGGCCACTCCCATGCCCGTCTGGGATCGCCTCACTGAGCTATTCGACAAACGTTGGCAGAGAACCTAGTGCATGCGTAGTGCTGGGGCAGCCGCGGTCAATCAATCCAGCAAACACAGATGCCAGAGAGGGTGAGAATGTTTGAGGAGAACGTGTTCCTAACTTGGAGTCCCTCTTAATTACACTGAAGCTGGATTTGGTCGGTGGTACCAGTCACAAGAGATGACCTATATAGTTCGGAGAATAAGACACACCGAAGGCTTGTGGCTGGAGAGTTGGGCAGGAACACGTCCATGGGCCTTGCAGAGATCTGTCCCCCAGGAATTCTTACCACTTTACACTGATGGAATGAAAAGCTCCTTGAGGGCAGCAACTCCTGTCTTTTTAAACCTGCCTTCGATTCAGGCAGTATATTGCATGGCTAAGAGTACAGATCAGGCCGGATTCCCACTCCACGGATGACCAGCTGCGGGACTCTGGGCAAGTTACTTCAATGCTCTGTGCCTCAGTTTTGTCATCTTACAAGTGCTGGTCCTGGGTCCAGGAAGGTCAGTGCTGTCTGAGGACAAAGATGCTTTAGCTACTTCTGTATCCACCCAGTTTATCACAAAGTGCTGAACAAGTGACAGGTTCAGATCCAAGTCTGTAATAGATTATGTCACTGTACTTTTTAAACCTATTAAGCTAACCTAACGTGCAATCTCCTCTTTCCGTTATTTTGTTTCCTGTCTTTTGGAAAATAGGGATGATGTGCAGTTTTCCCACAGAGCAATGCTGTGACTAGGACACACATCTAGACACACGAACAGGTTACGTTACCAATCACATGTGTGCACTGGTCACTCTCAATGACGGTCTATTTCAAATGGTGACTCTGAAAGTGTGCCCTTTACAAAGACATCTCCCCACAGTGACTGCAGCTCCCCCAAAGCAGGAGAGGACAAGGAAGGGGTACAGCCCTGTTAGTGCAAGCTAGCGCTCTGGCACTCCATCCATCTCAGTGCCGACACAGACGTCCAATGTCCGAAGCGCCGACTACCTTGGGGTCTAACCCTGTGGCAAGGACCACCGTGGTCACCTGGGGAAGGATGCGGGGTCACGCTCGTCTGGTAGGAGATAAAGAAACTGACCTCCAACAAATTCATTCATCAAAACAGCAGTGCATTTGCTTCGGAACATTTTATGGTTCTAGATGTGAGCAAGAAGGGGCATAGGAAGAAAGGAAGAAAATGCAATGTATTTGTGAAATGCTAAGTATTTCAGTGAAAATTAAAACAATGATGAGATTACCTCTTTGCTGTACACAAACAAGACTAGGGAAGAGAGAGAGAGAGAGAGAGAAACCTAACCGTGGTCTCCTGTAACAGGAGTTGGTAAACTTTAAGAGGAGATATTTAGTCAGTCAATGGACAATGCTTTAAGGGATGGGTGTGAATCTGTGCTGCAACATCTAACATTTACTTATCTGAATATTTAAGTATCTGCATACATATGATCTACTTGCCATAAGAGACAAAGCCAACTGAAAGAATGAACCCTAATAAATATGAATTATAAATGAAAATGAAGTATCTTGCAAAATGACTAAGTTGAAAAAGTAAAATCAGTTCAGTAATTCCATTTATATACTTTTATAAACAATATACTTTATATAAATCATGCATTTACTGGGTAAAAAAAAGTATATTTTGTTTCTAAAGAGCACTGGAGAGAAAATACATAGGTATCTACCATAAACTATGTGTTACAGTGAGCCAACAGTAAATGCAAGCCTTAATTTGTTGCCATGAGCAGGCAAACTTCCAGATACTATAAACTGAATGACATAAATCGATTTTATACCAAGATATCCAAAGACCCGCCATATAATTATTTTAATATATGGGCCAGTTTATCAGCTGTCAAAACGATCCCTTGAGTACTGAAGAATAAAAAGACTAAAACTTACCCTGGTTCAAAATAAAACGAAATACAAAACCCTATTGATTACCTATAGCGAAAAAAGCAAAAGCTCTCATTTAAAAGACGTTAGAAAGAAAAAAAAAAACGGGAAGGGGGGAGGCTCAATTTTTCCCCTCATTTTACTTGGATTTTTATTTTTAAGGCTTGGCCTTGATTTAAAACTTGCCCGTCTGCTGCAGGATCTCATTTTCGTTACGGAGTAAAACCAGTTGGATAACGCCACGTCGTAGTTATGTAGAGACATGGAGATATTTACTCTCAAAAGACAACATTTATCTTGGCAGTTGGCATTTTCAAGATGTTAGGCCGGCTAGAATCATGCAGGTTCCAATCCTAATATACAAGACTTTGAGTAAGACAATGGCTGAAGTACAAGGAAACATATATGTACCTAACATGTGTGCCTGCCCCCGCTCCCCCAAGCATTCATACACGCTTTTGGAAGAAGTTTGGATATACATTTGAATGTTCCTCCTCAAGCCTCATTCAACTGAACTTCTTAAAAGGGCCCTCGTTATCTGTGTCCTTGGGTCGTATTCTGAAACTGTTTCTTAACCTGTAAAGTAAAACACTTGCCTTGAAGAGCTGTTGAAAAAACTCAGATGATGTTTGTAAAGGACCCAGAGTCCAGTGCCCAACACATAATAATTACTATTACAGCCAGCTATGTTTATGACTAAAACATTCATAATCTCTATCAGATAATTTAATACTTAATTTTACAGAGGGCTCCAGATTCTTGATTGATTTGGAAGGCAGAGAATATTGTTGATTGGGTAATATGTGCACAGAGTACCAAACATTACCAGTGAATAGTATGCTCCTTCCAATGCAGCCCTCGGCCACAGAGAGCGCCTCTAGTACTAGTTCCATGTATATCCTTTCAGGGAATATCAGGGTCTGTGCTAACATAGCACAGGTGGCAGAAATGAGAGCACACTGTCCACAGAGTTCTGTCCCCTGCTTCTCTCACTTAACAATACAACTTGTACAATGGTCTGCATCACCTGGCTATTTGTGCCTCCTTATTCTTTTTGATGTGTAGATATAGCTTGATTTTTCAATCTTTTAAACTTATTTAACAAAAAAATTAAGAAATAAATTTTCTATTTTACAAGCAATGTTGCAACGAATATCCATGTATTCAATTTACATACAGGGGAATATATCTATAGGATAAATTCCTAGAGATACAATTGCTGGATCAAATGATATGTGCACTTTTAATATTGACAGTTATTGTCGAACTACTTTTCACAGAAGTGATACCAATTTAGATTCTCACCAGATGTATATGAAAGGGTGTTTCCCCTACCCTCACCAACATAGAGAGTTATTAAGTGTTCTGGTCTGTATCACATGATATGTGAAAATGACATCACTGTGCTTTAAGCATTTCTATTATCATTACTGAAGCTGAATGTGTTTTAAAATGCTTAAAAGTCATCTCTTTTCTTTACTGTGAACTGTTTATATCTCTGTCCATTACTCTTTTGGTCTTTTTCATACTGATTTGTAGGTACTCTTTATATATTACCCCCATTGTCTCTGATATGAGTTGCAAATTCCCACCACTCATTTGGCTTTTGACTTTATTTAATGTGTTTTTTCCATACAGATTATTTTTAGAAGTTTATATAGTGAAACATCAGTGTTTTTTTTTCTCATTTCCAGATTTTACCTCATAATTAGAAAGGCTTTCCTCAATCCCAAATAAAGTGAACAATTTTCCATTCTTTAGTACATTTATGATTTTACTTTTTATGTTTAAAAATATTACTTGCACACTTATCTGAACAGTCGTGAGTGCGTATAAAGATAAGTTTCTATTTTCAGCATATAAAAGTCGTATTACAAGCATACAACGCTTGTATGTTTGTACACACTAGCTTCTCTTTTTCCTTGTATTTCCTATACATTTTGCTTAGAGAAAGTGATGCTGTTATTTGATACATAATGATCACAACTCTTAGGTCTTCATTGGGTTGTATCCCTTTTCATTATAAAGAAACTTTCTTTGACTTAATACCTTTTTTTTTAACCATGAATTCAATCTTCCTTAATGTTAAGACTGTAACTTTGACTCTTTTTGTTTGTTTGCATTTCTTTGGTATGCTCCATAATTTCACCCCCAATCTAGATCATTTTGTTTTAGCTGTGTTTTATATACAGCCTATAATTGTATTTCTCTACGTGATCCAATTCTTTTAATATGTAAGTTTAGAACATTCACATTTATTGATAGGTACAAGATATATCTATACTCTCTGCCTGTATTGCTATTACTGCCTTTTATTATAGAAACAACTTTACTAAGGTCTAAGTGAGACACAATAAACTGCATCTCTTTAAAATGTACAATTTGATAAGTTTCAACGTGTTTATGTACCTATAAAACCATCATCATAATAAAATTACGCACATATCTATAACCCACAGAAGTTTCCTCGCCATGCCCCTTTGTAATTCATCCTTCCCTTCCAGCTGCTTCTTCATGTCCAGGCAGCCAATGATTTGTTTTCTATCACTATAGATATTAGATTGCACTTTCTGTCATTTTATAGGAATGAAATCTTACACTATGTACTATTTTATAATTCTGGCTTCTTTTATTTAGCATCATTATTTTTAGATTGATCCATTTAGTTGCACGTATCAATAGTTCATTACTTTTATGCTGGGCAGTATACCCTTGTAGGAATAAACTAAAATTTGTTTATCAATTCATCTGTTGATGGATATCAGGTTACTCGTTTTTGGCTACTGCAAATAAAGCTGTTATGAACATTTATGTCCAAGTGTTCGTATAAACATATGCTTTCATTTCTCTTGATCAAATACCTAGAAGTGGAATAGCTGGACATATGGTAGGTGTACGTTAAACTTTTTAAGAAACTGCCAGATTGTGTTCCAAATTGGTTGTACCATTTGCTATTCCCATCAGCCATGAACGTGAGTTCCAGTTGCTCCACATCCTGCCAGCCCTTGGTATTGTCATCTTTTCATTTCAGCCACCCTTATGAGTATGTAGTGGTATCTCACTGTGGTTTTAATTTGTATTTCTCTAATGAGTAATGACACTGAGAATCTCTTCATGTGCTAATTTGCCGTCTATATATCTTCTTTGGTGAAATGTCTGTTCAAATCTTTGCCTATTAAAAAAAATTAGGTTATTTTCTTATTATTGAGTTCTGAGAACTCTTTATATATTCTGAATACAAATCCTTTATCATATATATGACTTGCAATTTTTTCTCACAGTCTGGAGTAGCTTTTCATTCTCTGAACAATTTCTTTCAAAGAGCAGAAGTTCTTATTTTTTATGTTTGTCAATTTGTTCTTTTACAAATCAAGTTTGCTTTTGTATCTAAGAAATCTTTTGTCTAATCCAAAATCACAAAGATTTTTTTCCCTATGTTTCCTTTTAGAAGTTTTATATTTAGGTCTATGATCCATCCTAAGCTAATTTTTGTACACAGTAAAAGGAATGGATCAAAGTTCATATTTCTGCATATGGCTACCCAAATGGTCCAGCACCACCGGTTTAAAAGGCTTAAACTTTTCAACTAAGTTGCCTTTGCACCTTTGTTGAAAATCAGTTGTCCGTGTATGTGCAGGCCTATTTTTGGACCCTATGCTATTGATCTATTTGTATATCTTTACATCAGTACCACATTGTCTTAATTATTGTAGCTTAAAAAAAGTCTCGAAGTCAGTTAGTGTGAGTATTCCAATTCTGTTCTTCTTTTTCAAAACTGTTTTGGCTTTTTTAGGTTTTTGCATTTTCAAGTAAACATTAATTTCTTTTTTAAGAAGCCTGCTGGAATTTTGATAGGGAGTGTGTTGAACTTACAAATCAATTTGGGAAGAATTGACACCAATACTGAGTTTCCTGATCTACGAACACGGACTATCTCTTCATGTATCTGGAGATGTGGTACAACTCTCAGCAATGTTTTGTAGTGTTTAGCGTGCAAGTCTTGCACATCTTTTGTTAGCTTCATCCTTAAGTACAGTTGATTCTTGTTATTCACCATAGTTATGTTCTATAAAGTTGCCACAAACAGTGAATTCATGAATACCTTGGAGAAATACAGGGTAAGGTTCCTGTGAGTCGTGGGTCACAACATTTTTGTCAGCTGATCAATACATAACCTTGTTTTATACGTGTCTCTGTTTAAAGACACCTTGTTTAATACACACTTCTTACAAATAATTAATTGTCAAACAGGCAGAGTGTCGTTTTGTTCAACCTCAGGTGGCAACTCAAGTTTTTCACCATATGCTGCTCATCCCCACAAATGGCTGTGAATGTGCCGTAAGTATCGGTTTTGGGGATACCAATAAATTTTAGTGAGTAGGTGAATGTGCAAATATGGCATCTGAAAATAATGAAGATCGTATTTCACATTTTTGATGCTACTGTTAAGTGGTATTTTTTTAAAAATTAATTTCTGAGCTTCTGTAGTATCCTTTTAAAAAATCTTTCACATTATGGTCTGTGCTTTCTTTGCCTTATGTTCTGTATTTTATATGATTACATAGAAGGCTTATATTTCTATTTTTGTGGTTACTTTTATGTATACAACTATATAAGTATGGTTACACTCATTAACTCTCTAATGAGGGCAATGATAAAGGAGAATATTTTCATTTCCTCTCTACCATCCTCCCACACACACTTTTAATTGATTTTACAATGTTTACTACTGTTTGCTTTTTAAAAAACCATTAAAGATACTTATATCTTTCTGTTTTAAATGATAGTTTTTATCTCCCAGCTATAAAATCTGAGGATATTAGCATGCATACAGCACTTTTTACCTTTTCTCCTCTCCCTGACCTTTTATTTCATTATTTGTTATTTCTACATTGCAGAATTTAAAACATTTATATTCTATTTTGCGACAATCACTTTTACTTTGATTTTAGTCCTACAGAGAGAGTGCTTAATTCAACATCTAGATGCCAGTCTCTTTGCCAACAATTCTCCATTCACCTCCTATTTGGCTGAAATTTGTCTTCTGGTAATTTCTTCAGTAAAGGATCATAAAAATTCTACATGCTTGCATGTTTATCAATATTTGTCTGTTAGCTGTATGTGTAAAAGAAATTTGGAGTAAGTAAAAGAAATCTTGGGTCACTAGATTATGAAGTCCTTGGGCAAAAAAATCTAAGCATCTAGCATAGTGCAATAATCTTTTGAACAACCGCCAGATGAAATGAGTCACTAACAAAAATGGATGAAAGGTCTTGCACACAAAAATATTTTCCTCTGTGCATATTCTATCTTAAGACTTTTACAATCTGGCTATATTTGGTGAGAATATCATCCAAAGAAATCAGGGATATTATACAACACAAGAATCAGGTGGGGACAATCACAGCACTGGGACATAATGTGACAATGGGAAGAATGTCAGGTCAGGAGCAAGACACTTATTAGCTTGAGGCTCAGCCCCAAGACCAACTGACCAAGTCCTTCTGTGTGTTACTAAAACCTTACAAATCTGGTAAAAGAGGAAAGCAGTGGCACAGATTTCAAATGCCACTTTTCACTGTAAGAATACATTCTACGTAGGGAGAAGAATTATCATTATCACCCACTACCCAACCTCAGCTATTATTAAAATTGTTTACATTCCTTGAGAAATTAAGGGCTGAAGGACAAGAATAGGGGGTAAGGGATATCTCAGAAAGAAGTCTGACATGAAAAATCTGTAGATAATCCATTTACACATAATCAAAAAATCAATGAGAGAGTAAAATGGCTTGATATTGAGTACACGGGGAATTCAGATCTGACATGGTTATTAAGTCAGTAAGATTATTACTATTGATGAAAAGATCTATCCATGAAGTAGATAACACAATGTGTATTCCTTAGGTGATGCTGAGGAACAAAACTCTGAGAACTACAGCTAAAAATGACCAGGGTCAATGCTCTGTTATTATACTTGCTGTCTAGCTAAAGGAAGACAAATGAAGGGACAGATCTGCCTTAGAACTCTGCCTGAAGACTGCTGCTTAAAATAAACCAGCCCTGCCTCTAATGGTTTTGGGGAAGAGACAATATAAATACATTCAACAAACAAATGTGTTGCTATCTAGTGGATGAAGCCTATGCTGAATGGGAAACCCAATAGATGCCACCTATCAAAGCAACTTTTCAAGAATAAACCTGTGTGACCAGAGCAAGTGCGTCTCATTTATGGTACTAGGAAAGTCAGCACCCTTCAGCCATATATTTATATATTAAATTTAATTACGTTAGCAATCTAAACCCATAAAATCCTCCACTTGGATACCATTCTAAAAATAAGAAACTCAAAACAGATTTATAAAATAAGATAAACATCTGCACTTTAATGCAGTAATGATTTCTGCATATATAGTGCTTTTTCAAGGTAGAGCATTCTCATGTATATTATTTTACTTGATCATCTGGCACACACAACCACTACAATGTGGATATAATTATCCCCGTTTTGTAAAATAAGGAAACTGACTTGGAGAGGGTAAGTCATTTCCTTAGTGAATGGGTAAGTCTACACTGCACTGAAAACTCTCTTCATTACAATTCATTGCTTTTTTACAAAACAATTTCCAACTCTGGGAGAGAGCATTTATACAAACTTTCATAATCATATATAATTTTTTCTACAAAGAAAAAGCAATCTGGGATTTTGACTGAAACTGCTGAATCTATAGATCAAGTTTTGGGAAAACTGACATCTCAATAATATCACACCTTCCAATCCATGGATATGGCAGGAGACATGGAGAAATATATCAACTGATTTTTGAATAATGAACCAACCCTAACTTCCTGGGATAAACAATGCAAAAATCTTACAATTCCTCCTTCCTGCCCTTGATGTTACTCTCATATATTTGACTTCTATATATATTATAAACCCTGTAATTATTATTAATTTTGCTTTAACCAGTTAATTATCTTTTAAAGAGATTTTTTAAATGTCTTTTATATTTATCCTTATTTTTACCATGTCCAGAGTACTCTGTGTAAATCCAAATTTCCCTCTGGTATCTTTTTTCTTCTGCCAAAAAACCTAACATTTCTTGTTGTGCCGTTTGCCATTGATAACTATTTTCAGTTTTGTTTGTTTGAAATAGGTCTTTCCTTTCATTTCTGAAAGATATTTTTGCTAGATACAGAATTCTAGATTGAGAGTCTCCCTTTTTCTCTTTCTCCTTCTTCCTCCCTTCCAGTACTTTAAAGATATCAATCCATTGTCTTTTGGTTTTGCAGCATTTCTGGTAAATTGTTTTTGGTTTGTTTTTTCATTCTTATTTTTGTTCAGGGGAACTGCCTCTTCTTTCTCTGGGTGCCTTCAAGATTTTATTAACAGTTTTCAGCAATTTGATTGTGATAGGTCTTACCTGTAGTATTCCTTATGTTTCTTCTCTTTGGGGTTCACTGAGCATTTTAGATCTTGGATTTATCATTTTCATCGAATTTGGAAAAAATCTGGCCTTTTAAAAAATTTTTTATTGGCGTATAGTTGATTTACAATGTTGTGTTAGTTTCAGGTGTACAGCAAAGTGAATCAGTTATACATATACATATATCCACTCTATTTTAGATTCTTTTCCCATATAGGCCATTACAGAGTATTGAGTAGAGTTCCCTGTGCTATACAGTAGGTCCTTATTAGTTATCTTTTTTTTTTTTAAACCCCACATTTGTTTATTTTAATTTATTTTTGGCTGTGTTGGGTCTTCGTTTCTGTGCGAGGGCTTTCTCTCGTTGCGGCAAGCGGGGGCCACTCCTCATCGCGGTGCGCGGGCCTCTCACTGTCGTGGCCTCTCTTGTTGCGGAGCACAGGCTCCAGACGCGCAGGCTCAGTAGTTGTGGTTCACGGGCCTAGTTGCTCCGCGGCATGTGGGATCTTCCCAGACCAGGGATCGAACCCGTGTCCCCTGCATTAGCAGGCAGATTCTCAACTACTGTGCCACCAGGGAAGCCCTAGTTATCTTTTATATAGAGTAGTGTGTATGGCCATTCTTTTCTTTCTTTTCCTACTCCCATTTTTCTAAAACACCAATTATACATGTTTGAGTCCATGTGATATTTTTCTACATTTTACTGTGGCTCTCTTCACTTTTTTTCAGCCATTTTCCTCTCTCTGCCTTATACTGAATACTTTATATTGCTATGTTTTCCAGTTCACTGATCTTTTCTTCTTCAGTTTCTAAAATGCTGTTCCCTCAACCAGTGTGTTTTTCACTTTAGACACTTCATTTTTCACTTTGGAAGTTTCAGTTGGGTCCTTCTTGTACTTCCATTCCTCTCCTCAACATGTTCATGTTTTCCTCTACACTCTTGATCACAGGGAATACACCTATTGCAGTTGTTTTACCCTTCTTGTCTATTAATTCCATCTGTAATTTCTGGGTTTGTTTCTATTGGTTGATTCTCACCACCCTTGCCTCAGTATAGGTCATAATTTTACTGCTTTTCTGCCTTTCTGGTAATTTCGGATTGGATGCTGGACACTGTGATTTTTATATTTCAGGGTGCTGGATTTTGTTAAAGGTGTTGAACTTGTTCTGGCAGGCAGTTATGCTACTTTGGATCAGTTTTCTCTCTCAAGGCTTGCTTGTAAGCTTTGTTAGGGCAAGTCCAGGGCAGACTTTGACCTAGGGATAATTTAGCATCGTTATCTATTTCTCTTCTATAGGCTCTATCCTATTTCTCTTGTATTAGGAAGTCTTTCTACTCTGCAAGTGGGAACATGGACTAAGCCCCAGCCCTTTGTGAGCTGCAGAAATGGTTCAACCCACTGCTTTCCAGTGGTTCTTTGCCCACAATGTGGAGTTTTACCCCACACATGAGCAAAGCAGTGCTTACCCAAGGGCTCAGGGACATTGTCCTCTGCAGCTGTCAGGAGCTCTTTCTCCCTATGAAGCTCCCATCTCTGCTACTGTCCTTCACAAATTCTAGCTGCCTTAACTGTAATCTCTGGCCCTTCAACACAGGGTTGTGTTGTTCACCATCTGCTTGGGCCTGGAAACTGCCTTCAGGCCAAACAGTTATTTAATATATTTTGTCCAGTGTTTCATTGTGTACAGCAAGGGGAGAGAGAACATTTCTGTAGGAGATAATTTTTGATGGGTAGGCACAGAACTCTGTTTTGCATACATTCAGAAAATCTAGGGGGTGGGGGGGTAGAGTCTAGTACACTTGAAGTGATGACAATTTTAAACTTAATTCAATTTCTTGAATTATAACACTCCTAGTAACATTAAATATTAGTAGTATTCCAGTCCACTTCTTGCTAATCTTATTTTTTTTCCTGAACACTTAATAGCTGATATTTGTTTATTTTATTTGTATACTGTCTTCCTCCTAGCTCACATTACAAAGTAATTTCTAAAAGGGTAAGAACTTTTCCTATGCTGTTCATTGATTTATCTCTAGTACCCAGCGTACATAAATACTTTATAAGTACACACTGTCTTATAAAGTAGTTGTGTATTGTGTGTATTCGTGGCACACACAGTACACAACTACTTTACAAGACAATGTGTGCATCTATTCTTTAACTTGGTAGGTATCTCTGTTATAGAAGAAAACACATATTTGTTATAAAGCTAATTTTGGTTAAATCACATCCTATTTGCCCTTGATGTTCACCATATATTATTAAAATAGGGCTCTATGTATATCCAGGCAAATATTTAAAAAGAAATGCTCAAATTCATATTTTGAAAGGAAAAGCAACACTATATACCTTAATGTTTGTCAAAGTAAACAATACGTAAGAATGCAGAGCATCCTATGGAAATATTCAAGCATCTGGCACCTTCTAGCAGCATACACTAGTATGAATCTGAAGATGAAGGTTACATATACTCAAAACGTGCACTTTAAAAGGTATGAACTAGATTAATCAGAGCATATGAGATGAAGGAGGGGAGACCTATCTGAAATCTGCCTGAGATAAAATCTTTTGTTATTTAAGAACTTAAAGGCTAGGTTAACTAGTGATTTTATTTATTCTATATATTAGTTACTTCACAAGAAGTTCTGAAGTGTTGTGCTTTCTAACTACAATTTGTGTTAAACAAACAAAAAAAGGAGTCAGCCTCAACATAAAATCTTTGCTTAAAAGATACAGGGACAAATTGACGTTTATATATTTTTTCAATCAGATCTCAGTAAATGTTTTCTGGATAACCCCTTTCTCCAGAATCACACCTGGCTTCCGACATTTCTGATTAATTTTCATTCTGTAGTGAATGATGTTTTTTGTCTTGCCTAACCCAAACTGACTCCGCCATGACAACCCATACACATAACATGTGACATGTTAGATGTGTTTTCACAGGAATAATGTTACCATCATGTTTTCTAAGACTTCTTTCAAAGCTTGTTGACTTGGCAAGTGATGGGACTGGGTTACAGTACTTTAGGTCCAATAAAGACTCGGCCGTGTTAATGAACACAGTGTAGGAACATTTTCCCTTTGAGAAATCTTACTTTAAGACAGGGCTATGTGACTATTAACTATGAAACTAATTCTAAAGGCCTAAACATTGTTTTTTTCAAGTCAGGCTACTTGACTTTGCCTGTGCTATGGTGACGAGTTACTTGTCTATAAATTGTCAGCTCCTTACTGTCTAGCTGCATGATGTCTGGCACAGAGAGTACTCAGTGTTTGCCAAATGAGTAAATTCTTGAGCCAGAGTACCCTATCCTCTCAAGCATTCTAGATGCTCGAGACATTATTACCCTGTGTTAGTCTCAAATTAAGTTAATGAAAAATTCTGAAAGTTCTACCTCATCATCCATTAATGCCTCACTACGAACAAAACCAAGAGGATTACGGTACACAATGCGTGGAGCCTCAGGCCATTGTGTCAATCTAGACAGGAACACAAGATGAATATAAACTGAACAGCTGAAGTATCAACGTACGTGGCTACTCTTGATGTGGCAACCCCAGAGCTCCGACAGCTCGTCCTGATATTCTACGTTAGCTTTCAACAACTAACATTTAAAATTTCACATCTAATAGTCCCCATCATTTACACTTAGAGGCCTCTTTCCAAGAACTGCAGGTGTCAAAAACTTGAGTCTTGGACTTGGTTTTGCCTAAATTGCAGAGGCTACAGGGTGTGGTGGGACTGAAGTGGGGCGTGAAGTCCAACAGGTGGTTTAAATATGAGAGTCCACTGCACGCCAGCTCTGAGAACACAGGCATGTCACACAACCTCCCTGCCTGGAAACTGGTGGGGGGGGGGGGGCAACAAGAGCTACCTCAGAGAACTGTTGCAAGGGTGAAACAGAGTGCCCCGAGGAAACACCACTACTTGCCCTTAAGTTACTAACAGATTACAATACTCTCAACTGTAAAGCATCAATAACTACCCTACTTACCTTACAGGGATAAAGCGAAGCAAGAAAATAAACTTGATTTTTTTAAGTTTAAAGCTCTACACAAACGTTATGCCACTATCTTCCTAGGGGGGGTAATTCCATGTGTGACGGAAAGAGGTACACTAAGGTTAAGAAGTACAAATGTCAACCTCTGTTTATGAAGAGGGCTTGTTGGTGACTTCACAGGACCAGTGTGCCTACCTCCCCGTCCCCCCACCGTGGGGACTGAGGGCAGCTGAGCACGGGTCACTAATGGTTCACGACTGAACCCTTTTCTGGGGAAGGTCCCTTTGACTACCCAGTTCAGAAATGCCTGGGAGAGGATGCTCTTCCCCCAGGAGCAGCCTGGTGGGATCTAGAGATTGTCATACTGAGTGAAGTAAGTCAGACAGAGAAAGACAAATATCATATGATATTGCTTATATGTGGAATCTAAAAAAAGGGTGCAAGTGAACTTATCTACAAAACAGAAATAGAGTTACAGATGTATAAAATAAACTTATGGTTACTGGGGGTAAGGGGGTGGGGGAGGGATAAATTGGAAGATATTGGGACTGACATAGACACACTACTCTATATAAAATAGATAACTAATAAGGACCTACTGTATAGCACAGGGAACTCTACTCAATACTCTGTAATGACCTATATGGGAAAAGAATCTAAAATAGAATGGATATATGTATATGTATAACTGATTCACTTTGCTGTACACCTGAAACCAACACGATGTTGTAAATCAACTATACCCCGATAAAAATTAAAAATTAAAAGAAAATAAATAAAAAGAAAAAAAAGTGAGGCAACTACGTGGTTCCACGCTTCAGTGCTCCCCAGGGGACCAACCTGAGGCTAGACTTCGGCTAACGTTTTCTCAGCTTCTTCTCTGGCTCTCTCCTGCTCCCCTCAATTCCTTACTGTTTTCTTCTGACAGCAGTTCCTCAATAAACCACTTACCCAGGCTTTGCATTTAAAGAACCAAATCTAAGAAACCACTAATATCTTCCAGTATTGAGTTGCCTGGCAGCGTTTCAGCAGAGTTTCCAGGAAGGCCCAGGCTTTCCTTAGGGCCTACAGCACATCAGGACAGCACCCCCAAGTCCAGCCAAAGCTGGTGGCTACTGGAAACAAGCCAGAAGCCAAAGTCTGGGCAGAGCACGTGGTATTACAGCTGGGATGGGATACACCCCTGCTTAGAGGACCCTCAGAAAGGAAGACAGGATGTTCCAAAACCTACAGGTGAAGGGGACTTCTGTCTCTTGGAAAATATGAGAGAGACCTACCCCAGCCCCTGTGTGAGACATCCCTCTAATCCAGACTGTTCACGGAAGTCAAATACATCTCCCAGAAATGCTTTCCCCACCTCAGAAGCATCTGAATGACATCAAGGTTCGCATACCCACAGGGCCCAGAACAGCTGTTGACCACAGCAGGCACTCAGCGACCTGTGCCTGAATGAGTCACTGCACACACTCTAATGGGTAGAGCAGTGGAGACACGCTCTCTGCCGCTGTTTCCAGTCTCCACCCTCTGAATTCCCACAGAACTGAGGCTGCAGGCCACGTGTGCTGCCCCAAGTGCTGCTGTGTGTTTTTGGTGTGTGTCTACGTGTTGCCTCCTCAAGGGAACGTGAGTCCCTTACTTCCTTGTGAGACATCCTTGGAGCCCCGGCTATGTGTCTAGCACCATGCTCAGTACTGAGGTTATAAAGGCTGAGTCAGGCACAGTTCTTGCCCCCAGGTTAACCACACCGGACCTTGCGCATCATAGATTGCTCCAGAAGGACTTGTTGAATTAAACTGACCGTGGCTGGGAAGAGTTGGATAAGGATTCTAGGAGGAAGTGGTCCCTGACTTGGATGCTGAGGTAGCAAGATTTAGACAGAACGAGGGAAAAAGGTATGTTGGAGAGGGGATGGCGCGCACAGTGATTGAGACAAGACTTGAAAATAAGAAAAACCAACCACTGCGATAGACAAAATGTATAATAGCCCAAGTAAATGACACCAAACAAATGGAAACAATTAACTGCCCAGGGGGCCTGGCCTTACTTCTCTTTCTTCCCACAACCCTTGGGTGCCTGGGACAGAGTAAAGCTCAGTATTGCTTGAATTTTACTAGATGTTAATGCCTTAAGCGTAGAACTCTCATATGTGAATTTTTGGGAAGTAAGACACCCATATCAATCTTCTGAAACTAATAAACACTTTTGAGCACCAAATAATCCATCTCCCATGGCCAAGTCACAGAACTACCACAGGGATGAACTGATGAAAAAGTACTCAAACCTTCCTGTGAACGGTCCAATAAAGCATAACACCGAAGTCAAGGCAACAACTGGGAGAGAAAACTGAGCATTTCGTTTTTGAATTGGCAATTAGCCACGCTTAGGAGGTATTCGCTCAGAGGAAAACCCTCTTGCAAAGTGGTTCGGTGAACACAGACAACCAGCAGTGACTGGCCCTCCCGTGGGCACCTAACGAACAGTTGTGAGTTTCAAACAACTAAGCCTCGGAACAGTAAGTGGCAGCAACAGCCCTCTCAGGTCTCCACTCTGTGTCCAGCCTCTCATCCTTTCATCAGCTTCCCACTGTGAGGGATGCACTTCTAAATTCCTGAGCCTGGCATTCAGGACTGTCTAGGATTGGGCCTCACATCACCCTTTCGGGCCAACCTCCCGGTAGGTGCCAGCCACCTGCCTTCCCTCTACCTTCCAGACCCTCCTGACTCTTCCATGCCTCCCCACCTTGGCCCGCTGCTCAGCCTGGACGCCCCTTTTCACAGTCACTCCTGAATAAAGTGTTAAGCCCTGGTTAAATAAAGGCCATCTCTTGTGTGAAGGTTTCCACGTCTCTCCTGATGATCAGAATGAACCGCTCCGTCTCCAAGGCAGTGATTTTATTTCTTTGTGCTTCAATTCCTTCCACTAAAAAAATAGGAACAATGATCTGTATTCTGTCACTTCAGAGTCTTTGAAAGATTCAAATGGGGTGCTGTATGTGGTTCTAATCTCTAAAATCTTAAAGAGCTGATGAATGAATAAAAAATGTGCACAGAACTTCATGTTTTCATTGTTTACTATGTTCAATGCAGCTTCATTTTTAGTTGGCTTGTATGACGTTTGCTGCATACTAATAGTTAGCATAGAAGAGACTGAAAGTTATTTCTGTACTCTATTTCACATTCCTGCAACCAATTTTAATGGTCTAAATCAACCCAATATTCTGAAAATACATCTTAACTGATTATATTAAATTTGATCTTGCTAAAAAATTTCCAAATGCGGCATCAACACTGATGTCAGTTATGTGGCAGCTCGCCTAACCGAATCAAAACAGCATTCATACTTTCTGTGTGTGTGCAATAAAACTGTGGGCATTTTTAGCCATTTTTCAGACATTTCCCAAACTACAGACATCTGTTGTTTATATTTCAAGTTTCCCCAAATAGAGAGTAAAGTATCATCCTTCCAGACTGGGTAGCAAAGACTACTCCCTAAATGACTACTTTCTTAACAGGATTCCATAAAGGCATCTGACAAGGTCTGTAATGATATTTTTGTACATACAACGAAGAAATAAGTTAGAAAATATACCTGGGTGAATGATTATACCTAAAAGGTCAGTTTCAACCTAACAGGAGACCTCTGGTGGCAACTACAGAATTCTGCCCTAAACTCTGCTGAATTCAATCTTTTTTAATCCAAGATTTTCAAGATGTCAAGGAGAGGCACTTGATCACAATGAACAGAAATGAAATAAAACCAGTCAGTGAATCCACTGGAAGACAGGATCAAAATCTATCCAATGACAAGACATTATAAAAACAGGCCAAATCTAGCAAGATAAAATATTCTGAAAGAGACAAATGTAAATTTCTTATGTGTAGGTTAAGACAATCAAGTCTTATGAATAAGGATATGTGTACCAACTGCTCCCGACACCATTATTTGTAACAGCAAGAAGACAACATAAATATCCATCAACGAGGGAATAGCTAAATATATTAACTGAATACAGTATACTTTGCAGCTATAAAAAGAAAAAAAACTACAGGAGGCTGAAATATAATTATATGGAAGAATGTCTGATAAATTTGGGGTAATAAAAGCAGGTTGAGGGTATTATACACAGACTCTCCCCATTCTTGTTTGTTTTGTTTTTAAAGAATTCCACATATGTTTTTTCTTTTCTTTTTTTAATTTGGAACATCTAGACCATAGCACTTAACTCATTATAGTTACTTATATATAGCTGTGTTTTATTTATCTTCTTACTCCTTGCTTTCCATTTGTCCTAACCTGTGGTATATTCCTGTTTTAAGTAGCTTTTGAAGCTTTATTTTGGATTAAGCAGTTTTTAAAATTAACCTATGATTTCCTTTTATTCTGGATATTTTATTTTGCCTATATTTCATCATACTGATTCTCTCTCACCTGTCTCTAAACTATTGTTAAGCTCATCCATTGAGTTTTGTGGGCTTTAAAAAAAAAAAAAAAAAAGGAAAAATTTTATTAGTCTAATGTGGGGAAGACCTTCCTCTTTCCCCTCAGTTTAACTGAGATATAACTGACATATAACATTGTGTGAGTTTACGGTATACAATGTGTTGATCTGATACACGTATACAATATATTGTGAAATGCTTACCACAATAAGGTTAGTTAACATATCCATCACCTAACTACTATTTTTTTTTTTAGTGAGATCTACTCTCTTAAGCAACTATCAAGTATAATACAGTATTTTTAACTACAGTCACATGCTCTATATTAGATCCTCAGAACTGATTCATCTTATAACTGGAAATCTGTACCCTTTGACCAACAACTTCTGATTTCCCCCACCTCCAAGAAACCACCATTGTACTGCTTCTATGAGTTTGGCTTTTTTTTTTTTTTTTTTTGGCTGCACCACTCGGCTTGCGCGATCTTAGTTCCCTGACCACCCGACCAGGGACTGAATCTGGCCCCGGCAGTGAAAACACTGAATCCTAACCTCTGGACCACCAGGAAATTCCCAGCTTTCTTTTTTTTTTTTAATTAAGATTGCATATATAAGTGGTATCATGTAGCATTTGTCTTTCTCTTATTTATTTCACTGCATAACACCCTCAAGATCCATCCATGTTGTTTCATACTTCTTTTTTATGGCTGAATAAATATTCCCTTACATATATATACCATATTTTCTTTACCCATTCTTCCATCGATGGACACCTAGGCTGTTTCCATGTCTTAGTTATTGTAAACTATGCTGCAGTGAACATGGGGGTGCAGATTTCTCTTCAGGAAAGTGATTTCATTACCTTTGGATAAATACCCAGAAGCTGGGATTGCTAAGTCATATGGTAGTTCTATTTTTAATTTTTTGAGGATCTTCCATACTGTTCTCCATAGTGGCTGCACCAATTTACATTCCCACCAACAGTGCACAAGGGTTCTTTTCTCCACATCCTCACCCACAGTTGTTATCTCTTGTCTTCTTGATGACAGCCATTTAAACAGGTTTGAGGTGATATCTCTTTGTGGTTTTGACCTGCTGATGATTAGTGATGTTGAGCATCTTTTCATGTACTTGTTAGCCATTTGTATGTCTTCTTTGGAAAAATGTCTATTCAGGTTCTCTGCCTATTTTTTAACTGGATTATTAGTCTTTTTGCTTTTGGGTTGTATGAATTCCTTATATATTTTGGAGATTAACCCCTTCTCTGATGTATGGTTGGCAAATATTCCCCTCCCCCCCATTCTGTAGGTTGCCTCTTCATTCTGCTGATTGTTTCTCTTGCTGTGCACAAGCTTTTTAGTTTGATGTAGTCCCACCTGTTTGCTCTTGTTGCTTGTGCTTTTGGTGTCATATTAAAAAAAAATTGTTGCCATGACAATGTTAATGAGCTTTTCCCTTATGTTTTCTTCTAGGAGTTTAATGGTTTCAGGTCTTATATATTTAAGTCTTTAATCCATTTTGAGTTAATTTTTGTGAGTGGTTATGATTGAGTCCAGTTTCTTTTCTTTTTTTTTTGGCATGTGGCTATCCAGTTTTCCCAACACCTTTTATTTAAAAGACTATCTTTTTCCCATTAAGTATTCTTGGCTCCCCTGTCAAACATGAGTTGACTGTATATATGTTTATTTTCATATCCAAGAGTTTGCATGAGTTTGTGTCTTTGTATATTTAAGATCAACTAATACTTGAGCTCTAACTATGCTCCAGACACCATTCTATATGTCCTTTACATATATATTCTGTTGTTCAATCCTTATAATGAAACATGTACAGAGTCATATCTCTATTTTATTTAGGTACAGAAGTTAAGTGGTAGAGCAAGAATGTAAAAAGGCAATCACATGTCACACTACCAGCAGAATTCCTGGGGTGGGAGAAGATTTCCTTCATACATTTGTGTATAGTTTAAAGGTTTTCAGAAAGCATGTAATACTTCTTTAATTTAAAAAAAAGGCATGTGGCTGAGGCACTAAGTATGAGAAAGGTTGTGTAATATGAGTCAATGGTGCAATGAAATAATAAAAGGGAACTGGAGACACAGCTCTGCTACTTCCTGGGTAAGTTACCTTGAGCAATTTACTTAACATCTGAGTCTTAAGTTTCTTATCAGTGTACTGTTGATAATCAAGCCTACTTGCAAAGTTATATGGGTTAAATAACACAGGACCATGCCAAGCCCACACTTCCGGCACACAGTTGGCCTGCCTCAGTAAACACTGCATAACACAGAAACCATTCTAACCAATGCAGGTAGACCACAACTGTCCTAAAGAGCACTCAAATGCAAAGACACAGAAGGGCTAAAGCAGAGAACGAAATGGGAAACGGACAGCAAGAAGGGTTCAAAGTACTAGAGCAACTTGCCCTAGAAGTGATGTCTTAAGTGGAGGAGTAATAGCTGACTTTAAATAATTAATGGGCTATACATTTAAAAGAAAAATTTGACTTTTTCTGTTTGGCTCTGGTGGACAGAACCAAAACCAATATATAAAGTTATAGGAGAGAGGAATCAGATTCAGGTACAAAAAGATAAACCTTGCAAGAGTTACAGCTATTGAAAATGGAACCGAGTTGTATAGCACTGGGCCTGCCACCCTTCCCAGGTCATAACAAGCTTCACGTCCTCTGCTCGCCCCACAGGGGAAAGTTCACAGAATGTGTCAGGTGTGCCGCAAAGGAGATTTGTGCCTATTGAGGAAGGATGGACTAGATATAGTCTTAAAATCTCCTGTTACTTTAAGATTGATAGGATCTATGACATTCAAAGGCGCTATTCAGTTTAAAAAGTTCAGTAAGTACTAATATAACAAGCGAAATTGTCTGGCTATTCTCATTTTTATAGATGAAGAAATAGTTCCCAAAGAAAGAAAATTTACCTGTACAGGTCAACTAATACAGATCGAACACCAGACCAGGATAATAACTCTCCAGCCTGCAAGGCAATACATTTCAAACTTCGCCAACTATGAGTTCACTCAGTTGGGCATATGGTACACATGCAGATGATGAATTATAATCAAAAAATTTTATTTGTTCATTATAACTTTTGATTATTAGTAAAGCATAATATTTTTAATAATAAGTATTCCATATAAGCACATTCTTATATCTGGGTTCAATGATGTATTTAGCTTGAGCAATAGTCTGGATCCAATTCTAAGCTGATTAATATATTTTTGTTTAAATAAGTTAGAAAAGTCATAACTCGTGCTACATGGACAGCTGGGAATGGCTGCAATGTCTTGTTCTAACAGGCAGGACAGACATTTGCATTAAGGATGAACCCAGGTATTATGGAGAAACTTCTCATTCAAAGTTTCTCTCGGCATCTGCTAGAACCTAAGTCATCCTTAAAAGCTGGAAGATGGAATGTTTCAACCTGGGAGAAGTGGCGACTGGATTCTTCACTCATTTTTTGAGTGCACTTGCCACAGATTTTTACATATGCCCAAGATTTCCTTGCTTTTTTGATGAAAATCAACATATGCTGGCAAAGAGTCAAATTCCTAGCGATCAAGTTGTCAGCGCCATAATCCAAATTTTAAAAATTTCTGTATCTTATTTCTGTCATTGATCAGAAAGAGACAGATTAAATTAGAAAAGAAAACCTACTTATATGATATGCCACCTCATCCAAATGACGTTATAAAAATGGTTTTTACTCACAACAGGATCATGAGCAAATACTTTATTTCATACCTTATTCATAAAAGATCTCCTAGACAGCTAGCAAAATTCAACATAGAAAAGCTGAGATATTGCTGAATATTTCTTCATAGAGCTCAGTGGGGAATATACATTCAATGAGAGAGCTTTCCTTACCCCTTGGTGGAAAAGTGGAGTGAGGACAAGCATCCAAAGAGTGACATTTTCCCGGCTGCTTACTCAGTTTGCGCTCTGCCATTAGGAATGTCAGGGAACCTTCTGACTGACATCAGAGCTCACAAAATAAGCATCCAAAAAATGGACTTGAGGACACGGGGAGGGGGAAGGGTAAGCTGGGGCGAAGTGAGAGAGTGGCATGGACATATATACACTACCAAATGTAAAACAGATAGCTAGTGGGAAGCAGCCGCATAGCACAGGGAGATCAGGCTCGGTGCTTTGTGACCACCTAGAGGGGTGGGATAGGGAGGGTGGGAGGGAGACGCAAGAGGGAGGAGATATGGGGATATATGTAGATGTATAGCTGATTCACTTTCTTATGCAGCAGAAACTAACACACCATTGTAAAGCAATTATACTCCAATAAAGATGTTAAATAAATAAATAAGTAAATAAAAAGCAAAAAAAAAAATCTCTCCGTTTGAAGCAAAGGTTTTCAATGAAGAGTCACTGGACCCTTCTCCCTGATATGTGTTATTATGACTCACACCCTGCACATTAGTGATTTCAACAAACTATAAAGTAAACTATTCATTCCCACGCACGTGACTGCTCTCCCACACTGCATACCACTGATACTATGTGACAGGCAACAGCAGCATTTGATAAAGGGATTTCGCCAAAAGCTTGTTCCTCTTTCCCTTTGAGTATGTTTGCCATCAGCTTTGAGGCTGATGTTACAAACTTCTCAGCAAACCTGCCTTTGCTATGACGGATGGAATTCTGAACCATGCCTCTGAGGTTCTGTTCTATTCTGGGCCCTCAGCAACAACATTCATCAATTTCACCCTGGAAAACATTATTTTGTACTTGATCTGGGAAGGCACAACTGGTTCACTAGAAAGGCCACTTGTACTTTGCCTGAAAATGACTCAGAAGTGTTGAGGGTTTCATGCCACTCATGACAAAGTTTCGTAACAGAGAAAGCACGGGAGACTCGGGACAAATAAATCACCTGCCAAGGAAAATCCAATTCTCAGACAGTCATGATGGTACTTTCTGTTTACAATTTTTCTTTTTCTGTCACTTGAGTGAAACTATCAACCCGGCAGATTCTCTGGTTTCTGGACCTCAAGATTCACATTCTAGAGGCGGAGTCAAGATGGCGGACTAGGAGGATGAAGAATTCGCGTCTCCTCACAACTAGGGCACCTACCAGGCACTGCTGGGGGACCACGGACACCGAAGGGGATGGGAAGATACCCAGCAACTGGGTATGACGTGGGGGGGAATGAGGGGGGAGGAGAAGTGGAGGCAGGGCGGGACTGGCGCCCCTGAGGGGCGGCTGGGGGAGGGGAAGGGATCCCATACCAGAAGTGGGAAACTGGGGGACCACCGGGAGGGCAGAGGATCAAAAGGGAGCGTGGCCAGGTTTCCCTGCCCACTTGGGACCCTGGGAGCCTGCTGAGATCCTGGGCCTGATCCTCTGCCCACCGAGGACCCTTCCAGCCACGCGGGTCCTGAGGGAGTGGGAGGGAGGGAAGGGGGAGCAAAAGTAAAGGCCGGACCAACGGGACCAGCACCCCTGAGGGGCGGCTGGGGGAGGGGAGGAGTTCCTACAGCCAGCGGGACCCACCCATGGTTAGGGGTCCAGTAGGACGGGGGAGGCTCTGGGGGAGACGGTGGGGGAGGGGCGCGGAGGAATGGAAGGGAACGGGGCCAGCGCTTTCCCTGTCCACTTAGGCACCGGGGATGCTGTTGGGCTCCCAGGCCTAATCCTCTGCCCTCGGAGCCTCCCTGTTGCCACGCAGAGCCCAAGCCCCGCCCCTACACCCCCACCTAGGGCCCCACCTCTACACTTGGAGACCCCCTCTGAGACTCCCTCCAACGTGCGGGGCCTAAACCCCACCCACACACCCTCACTCAGGGCCCTATCTCCAAACTTCGGAACTCCACAGGCCAGAGGCCCTCCTTTCCACGTGCTGCCTCTACCCTCCCCCACAGGTCCAAGCAGAGGCCCCGCCCCCACTCAAACGTCACCATGCCTAGGCCCCACCCCATGCTCAAACATCACCCCCCCAGCCGCCTAGGTGCACCCACAAACCCCACCCCTGCCTGAGTTCCACCCCCACCTAAACTCTGCCCCCATAGCCAAGGCTTTTTTTTTTTTTTTCCCCTTTTAGATTGGGGTTCAGTTTTACCTTGTTGATTCATTGTTGTTGATTCTTTTATATTTTTATTTTTCCTAATAAATTGTTTATATTTCTAATTTTATTTTATTCTTTAGACATTGTTATTGTTCTCTCCTTTTGGCTTGTTCCCTACCCACTTTTTTTTTTTTCTTTCTTTTTCTGTTGTGGTTTTATTTTACCTTGTTGCAGTTGTTTCAATTATAGTTTTATTTTTCCTAATATATTTTTTATCTTTCTAATTTTATTTTGTTTTTTGTTCTTTGATATTGTACTGCCCTTTTTTTCTTTTTTTTTTTTTTTACCACATCACCAAGCTTGTGGGATTGTGGTTCCCAGGCCAGAGGTCGGGCCCGAGTTCCTGTGGTGGGAGCTCCAAGTCCAAACTGCTGGACTAACAGAGAACCTCAGACCCCAGGGAATATTAATTGGAATGAGGCCTCCCAGAGGTCCTCATCTCAGCACCAAGACCCATCTCTATCCAACTGCCTGCAAACTCCAGTGATGGACGTCTGAGGCCAAACAACCAGTAAGACAGGAATACAGCACCACCCATCAAAAAGGAAAAAGATGAAATGACAAAAAAATATGTTACAGACAAAGGAGCAAGGTAAAAACCTACAAGACCAAATAAATGAAGAAGAAATAGGCAACCTACCTGAAAAAGAATTCAGACTAATGATAGTAAAGATGATCCAAAATATCGGGAAACAGAATGGAGAAAATACAAGAAACACTTAACAGGGATCTAGAAGAACTAAAGAGCAAACAGTGATGAACAACACAATTACTGAAATTAAAAATACTCTAGAAGGAATCAATAGCAGAATAACTGAGGCAGAAGAACAGATAAGTGAGCTGGAAGATAAAATGGTGTAAATAACTAAGGCAGAGCAGAATAAAGAAAAAGGAATGAAAAGAATTGAGGACAGTCTCAGAGACCACTGGGACAACATTAAATGCACCAACGTTCGAATTATAGGGGTCCCAGAAGAAGAGAAAAAGAAAGGGTCTGAGAAAATATTTGAAGAGATTATAGTTGAAAACTTCCCTAACATGGGAAAGGAAATAGTCAATCAAGTCCAGGAAGCACAGAGAGTACCATACAGGATAAACCCAAAGAGAAACATGCCGAGACAGATGGTAATCAAATTGACAAAAATTAAATACAAAGAAAAAATATTAAAAGCAGCAAGGGAAAAACAACAAATAACATACAAGGGAATCCCCATAAGGTTAAGAGCTGATCTTTTAGCAGAAACTCTGCAAGCCAGAAGGGAGTGGCAGGACATATTTAAAGTGATGAAAGGGAAAAACCTACAACCAAGATTACTCTAATCAGCAAGGATCTCATTCAGACTCAATGGAGAAATTAAAACCTTTACAGACAAGCAAAAGTTAAGAGAATTCAGCACCACCAAACCAGCTTTACAACAAATGCTTAAGGAACTTCTCTAGGCAGGAAGCACAAGAGAAGGAAAAGACCTAAAATAACAAACCTGAAACAATTAAGAAAATGATAATAGGAACATATATATTGATAATTACCTTAAATGTAAATGGAGTAAATGCTCCAACTGAAAGACACAGACTGACTGAATGGATACAAAAACAGTATCCATACTGCAGGAACTATATATGCTGTCTACAAGAGACCCACTTAAGACCTAAGGACACATACAGACTGAAAGTGAGGGGATAGAAAAAGGTATTCCATGCATATGGATATCAAAAGAAAGCCAGAGTAGCAATACTCATATCATATAAAATAGACTTTAAAATAAAGACTATTACAAGAGACAAAGAAGGACACTACATAATGATCAAGGGAACAATCCAAGAAGAAGATATAACAATTGTAAATACTTATGCACCCAACGTAGAAGTACCTCAATACATAAAGCAAATGCTAACAGCCATAAAAACGGAAATCGACAGTAACACAATAATAGTAGGGGACTTTAACACCCCACTTTCACCAATGGACAGATCATCCAAAATGAAAATAAATAAGGAAACACAAGCTTTAAATGACACATTAAACAAGATAGACTTAATTGATATTTATAGGACATTCCATCCAAAAACAACAGAATACACTTTCTTCTCAAGTGCTCATGGAACATTCTCCAGGATAGACCATAACTTGGGCCACAAATCAAGCCTTGGTAAATTTAAGAAAATTGAAACCATATCAAGTATCTTTTCTGACCACAATGCTATGAGAGAAGATATCAATTACAGGGGAAAAAAAACTGTAAAAAATACAAACACATGGAGGCTAAACAATACACTACTAAATAACCAAGAGATCACTGAAGAAATCAAAGAGGAAATCAAAAAATACCTAGAAACAAATGATAATGAAAACACAATGACCCAAAACCTACTGGATGCAGCAAAAGCAGTTCTAAGAGGGAAGTTTATAGCAATACAATCCTACCTCAAGAAACAAGAAACATCTCAAATAAGCAACCTAACCTTACACCTAAAGCAATGAGAGAAAGAAGAACAAAAAAAAACAAAGTTAGCAGAAGGAAAGAAATCATAAAGATCGGATCAGAAATAAATGAAAAAGAAATGAAGGAAACAATAGCAAAGATCAATAAAACTAAAAGCTCATTTCTTGAGAAGATAAACAAAATTGATAAACCATTAGCCAGACTCATCAAGAAAAAAAGGGAGAAGACTCAAATCAATAGAATTAGAAATGAAAAAGGAGAAGTAACAAATGACACTCCAGAAATACAAAGGATCATGAGAGATTGCTACAAGCAACTATATGCCAATAAAGTGGACAACCTGGAAGAAATGGACAGATTCTTAGAAAAGCACAGCCTTCTGAAACTGATCCAGGAAGAAATAGGAAATATAAACAGATCAAACACAAGCACTGAAATTGAAACTGTGATTAAAAATCTTCCAACAAAAAAAAGCCTAGGACCAGATGGCTTCACAGGGGAATTGTATCAAACATTTAGAGAAGAGCTAACACCTATCCTTCTCAAACTCCTCCAAAATATAGCAGAGGGAGGAAGACTCCCAAACTCATTCTACGAGGCCACCATCACCCTGATACCAAAACCAGACAAAGATGTCACAAAGAAAGAAAACTACAGGCCAATATCTCTGATGAACATAGATGCAAAACTCCTCAACAAAATACTAGCAAACAGAATCCAACAGCACATTAAAAGGATCATACTCCATGAGCAAGTGGGGTTTATCCCAGGAATGCAAGGATTCTTCAATATATGCAAATCAATCAATGTGATACACCATATTAACAAACTGAAGGATAAAAACCATATGATAATCTCAATAGATGCAGAAAAAGCTTTCAACAAAATTCAACACCCATTTATGATCAAAACTCTTCAGAAAGTAGGCATAGAGGGAACCTACCTCAACATAATAAAGGCCATGTATGACAAACCCACAGCCAACATCGTTCTCAACGGTGAAAAACTGAAACCATTTCCTCTAAGATCAGGAACAAGACAAGGTTGTCCACTCTCACCACTATTATTCAACATAGTTTTGGAAGTTATAGCCACAGCAATCAGAGAAGAAAAAGAAATAAAAGGAATCCAAATTGGAAAAAAAAAGGAAAGTTGTCACTGTTTGCAGATGACATGATACTATACATAGAGAATCCTAAAGATGCTACCAGAAAACTACTTGAGCTAATCAATGAATTTGGTAGAGTAGCAGGATACAAAATTAATGCACAGAAATCTCTTGCATTCCTATACACTAATGATGAAAAATCTGAAAGAGAAATTAAGGAAACACTCCCATTTACCACTGCAACAAAAAGAATAAAATACCTAGGAATAAACCTACCTAAGGAGACAAAAGACCTGTATGCAGAAAACTGTAAGACGCTGATGAAAGAAATTAAAGATGATACAAACAGATGGAGTGATATACCATGTTCTTGGATTGGAAGAATCAACATTGTGCAAACGACTATACTACCCAAAGCAATCTACAGATTCAATGCAATCCCTATCAAACTACCAAGGGCATTTTTCACAGAACTAGAACAAAAAATTTCAAAATTTATGGAAACACAAAAGACCCCGAATAGGCAAAGCAATCCTGAGAAAGAAAAATGGAGCTGAAGGAATCAGGCTTCTGGACTTCAGACTGTACTACAAAGTAATCAAGACAGTATGGTATTGGCACAAAAACAGACATATAGATCAATGGAACAGGATAGAAAGCCCAGAGATAAACCCATGCACATATGGTCACCTTATCTGATAAAGGAGGCAAGAGTATACAGTGGAGAAAAGACAGCCTCTTCAATAAGTGGTGCTGGGAAATCTGGACAGCTACCTGTAAAAGAATGATATTAGAACACTCCTTAACACCATACACAAAAATAAATTCAAAATGGATTAAAGACCTAAATGTAAGGCCAGACACTATAAAACTCTTAGAGGAAAACATAGGCAGAACACTCTATGACATAAATCACAGCAAGATCCTTTTTGACCAACCTCCTATGGAAATGGAAATAAAAACAAACAAATGGGACCTAATGAAACTTAAAAGCTTTTGCACAGCAAAGGAAACCATAAACAAGACGCAAAGACAACCCTCAGAATGGGAGGAAATATTTGCAAATGAAGCAACTGACAAAGGAGTAATCTCCAAAATATGCAAGCAGCTCATGCAGCTCAATATCAAAAAAACAAACAACCCAATCCAAAAATGGGCAGAAGACCTAAATAGACATTTCTCCGAAGAAGATATACAGATTGCCAACAAACACATGAAAGGATGCTCAACATCACTAATCATTAGAGAAATACAAATCAAAACTACAATGAGATTTCATCTCACACTGGTCAGAATGGCCATCATCAAAAAATCTACAAACAATAAATGCTGGAGAGGGTGTGGAGAAAAGGGAACCCTCTTACACTGTTGGTGGGAATGTAAATTGATACAGCCACTATGGATAACAGTATGGAGATTCCTTAAAAAACTACAAATAGAACTGCCATATGACCCAGCAATCCCACTACTGGGCATATACCCTGAGAAAACCATCATTCAAAAAGAGTCATGTACCGCAATGTTCATTGCAGCACTATTTACAATAGCCAGGACATGGATGCAACTTAAGTGTTCATCGACAGATGAACGGATAAAGAAGATGTGGCACATATATACAACGGAATACTACTCAGCCATAAAAAGAAACGAAATTGAGTTATTTGTAGTGAGGTGGGTTGACCCAGAGTCTGTCATACAGAGTGAAGTAAGTCAGAAAGAGAAAAACAAATACAGTATGCTAACACATATATATGGAATCTAAAAAAAAAAAAAAAAATGGTTCTGATGAACCTAGGGACAGGACAGGAATAAAGACACAGAAGTAGAGAATGGACTTGAGGGCACGGGGGCGGGGGGAAGGGTAAGCTGGGACGAAGTGAGAGAGTAGCATTGACATATATATACTACCAAAGGTAAAATAGATAGCTAGTGGGAAGCAGCCGCATAGCTCAGGGAGATCAGCTCGGTGCTTTGTTACCAGCTAGAGGGGTGGGATAGGGAGGGTGGGAGGGAGACACAAGAGGGAGGAGATATGGGGACATACGTATACGTATAGCCGATTCATTTTGTTATACAGCAGAAACTAACACAACATTGTAAAGCAATTATACTCCAATAAAGATGTTTAAAAAAAAAAGATTCACATTCTATAATTACTCTGGGTTTGTGTTCGCTATTGATGTTTATGCTGTTATTCTGAACTGTGGTATTATGTTCCTATTTTTGTCAGTCCTTTTACATGTCAGAGAACCATTTCTGAATTACTGATCCATTTTTGTGAACTGAATAAAGAAAACAACACAAGTGTAATAGCAAAAAAATGAAAAAGTTAGCGAAATAAAAAATTATAGTGTACAACTGTATGCTTACTATGTGCCATGCACTAGTTGAAAGATTTTACATATATTAACTGATTTACTCTTTACAACCACCTTAGGAAAGAGGTAGTATTATTATCCGTATTTTACAGGTGGGGAAACAGAGGTGTGACTTCACTTGCCCAAGGTCACAAAGAACCAGGATTTGGGACCAGGCAGTCTGGCTCGAGAGCCTGTATTCTTCCCATACTATGTTCCTTCTCAAATAGGAGAAAAACATACTAGGAGAAATCAGGGCTTATTAGGTAAAATAAATGCACTGATGCAGTCCTTGTAACCCAACGATTTTCCTTAGAAAGGGTATGTTAAACAAGCTTGCCCCAAGAAGCCTGCATAGCTCCTTCAGGAACCTCACTGCGATAAAGCCATCCACCTCCCTCAGAGATGGAATCTGTTTATAGGAGTCATCAGCCAAAGGGTTGAAAGATCGCTTTCTGTCCTGTCTTAAGTCACAGCAGGGTGGAAGTTACACAGACTTCCTTGGCAAGTTGGTTTAGTGTGACATGACCTACCTACCACGTTACTCTCTCTTGGTTTTCAGTTACAAGTTAGTGTTGACTTCCTATTTTGCAAGGTGAGCCTTTAACTTTCTCAGGCAGACTCCCCTCCCTCATCTTGCTAACCTAATTTTTTATTAAATAGATATTCACTGTTGTCATGGTTATGACTATCTACATAATGTTCACAGCTGAGTCTATAGCAAACCATGAGTATCTTTCTTTTCTTAATAACTTTGTCTCTCCTGGAATTAATTACTTTGTTTATGTTCACTTCATTTTCTATTTTCCCATCACTAACTTGTCCCCAAACCTTCTGACACGACTATTAAACTCCTCCCTACAGAATCCCATCAGGGAATCTCTGGGCCCTTCCTCCTGACCCCACTCCCCCCCACACAGAGGGGTTCCTTCCAGAGGCCTCCACGCATCAGGGTTGGCTGACCTGGAGGACACAGCTGTGTTCCCTTCTCACCATCCTGCCAATTTCCTTACCTTTCTTCTTGTGTTGGAGCTCTTGTTTCCTGGATCACGTGTCTTCCTCTTCATTTTCCTTCCTCATTTCTGTGGAGTACATCCCGCGCAGGTCAATTTTTTAGTCCTCGCATATCTAAAAATGTCTTGGCTCTGCTCTCCCACTGGATGGTTTGGCTGGGTGCAGAACCACAGGCTGGAACTCATTTCCCCTCTTAAGTAGCACGTTGCCTT